>NC_135590.1:9847500-10472500 GCF_965152235.1 Eretmochelys imbricata | reverse complement strand
GGTGCTCAGCATAATCTGAAACCCCTAGGTCTCCTGTGACCCCTCTTACGGAGGCTGTCCATAAATGACATAATTTTTTTGGTGATTTTTAAGACCCACACACCTCTTGTAACACCAACACACACAAAATTAAGGAACCAAGGACCCATCCGCACCCTAATGCGTTATGTCATTTATGGACAGCCCTACTGGGTTCTGCCCCGGACCAAGCCCCATAGATATGGAAACAACTCACCTACCAGTGCCCCCTTGTTGCTGGATGTGGGTTTGTTGGGCCTTTCCCTTGGTCATCACCTGCAGCCAGGACATGTGAAAGTTGAGTCTGCTTCTGGGGCTGCCAAGTCCAGCTGTAAGTGGTCAGGCCCCCAAGCTGTCTTCTCCCAGCTGCCCTCTTCAAAGTCTTTAAGATGTTCTGAGCAACCATGACCCCCCTGGAAGCCAGTGGCTGTTGCAGATGCTCACTGCCTGCCTCCTGAGATCAGGCCTGTAGGCAGGACCACATCAGTGACATAGGCCTATATTGTTTGGATTCCCCGTCTGAGACACCATGAAAGGGCCTAATTTCCAGGGGTGGGTGCTCTGTCTTTTCTGCAAATCTAGGCCTCTTCAAGGTATCTCATGATGGGTACTGAAAATCACTAGCCACTTTTGAAAATGTAGGTCAATGAATTGCCATCCCAAACCCAAGCGTTCAAAACGTGAGTCAGGCCCCTCCCCCAAAGTCATGAGATTGACTTAAAAACCAGGGGATTTTCAAAACAGTATATTTGGGGCTCTTTTTATTTGCCTTTGGTTCTTGAGCCATCAGATGTCACATCTTGAAGCTTTTCTCTGCAACCACCAGGGCTAGAAACTTGCTTCTTTTTGTAAAGGAAAGCCAATAGTCTCATGTAATCACCTGAGTCCAGGAGCTGGGGCTTTAAGAAAAACCCCCTAAAATCAGGAGACTCACCGTAAACCCATGAGAATTGGTAACAGTGTCCCATAGCCGGTAGCTTTTCACTGCAGTTGGACAGTGGCACAGGTTGTCTGGCCTGGAGTTGGGCTCAGCTTTGCTGATGACACAGTAACTATTCCCCAGCTGATCATGTTTGGATAGATTAATTGCAGGAATTGGATGCACCTGGGAAAGAGTCAGGACTGGGACACAGGGGCAGTTTAAGAAGGATGAGAGCTCACGCCTGAGGAAGGCAGAAATAGTTTGTATTTTCATATGGCATTTGCTGGGGTGGGGAGTCCTTTGAGCCCCAGCCCCAAAGGAAGGGTCAATCTTGAGAGACTGTAGTGTGAATACAGGTACTCAGTGGGCCTAAGAAGAGGTTGTGAGAAAGGCAGGCTGAGATAGGAAGAAGCTATGTGGGGGTCCTGACTAGACAGGCCTTGTCTGCTTGTTACTGGGTCCCTGGCCTGGAACCCAGAGGAAAGGGATAGCCTGGGTTCTAGTGAGGAAGGTAGTGGAAAGACCTTGGAGACTAATAGAGTAATGATCTTGGATCAAAGACTTGGTGTGAGGCTGTTGGACTTTGTTACCCCACAAGCAGTGGGATTAGATGTGAGCTGGCTGGAGGGCTGAGTCATGAGAAGAGGGGGTGACTGGAGGGGCTATCGGGATGGGGTGCGAGAGAAGACCCTGCCATGCCATTCCCAGTCATAGCCGGTAAGTGACAATTCAGCAGATTGCAATTTATTTACTGTCTTGTTCTCGCCAGAGTGAATCGCAGATGTCAGTGGGTCCAACTTGTAAACCTTGATTTCCTTTTTCTCATGTGTTTTGGAAAGAAAGCTTTTACCAGGAATTTAAAATCATCAGCAGGACCATAGTGTTTCCTTATAGCTCGTTGCAGCTTCAGGGCACTGTGTAAACACTCGCTAATGAGTGAATCCTTAGGAATGATCTGAGTCTTTTTGGCAAAACTTGTGAGAATTTATTTTACATTTAATCCTTGGAGAGGGAGAGAGTTTCTATAAGTGTCTTCAAAAACCACAATAATGTTCCTCTCCATGAGCACAATCAACTGTGGCTGCTTGATTCTCTGTGATTTTTTTTTAAGCTTCTGCCTGGGTTTTGGGAGTGGATTAAAGTGTAGCCACACAGACCTGTGTTTGGAACCCAGACTCGGGGTCGAACAATGAGATCAGAATCTCAGCTTTCACTTAAAACAAACAACAACACTGCCCCAAATCCCCAACACCTCGCTTACTTATGGAGGCAATGAAAATCTTGGAAAATGTGGGCTGAGTATAACTGATTCTCTACCGGAGTCTGCAGAGAGCTTGAAACAATAGCTCCAAGACGTGTGAACTACCCCCATTCATTTTAATTCGGAAACTTGCTGCCATCCCACCAGAGGTGGGAGAGTACCACCTAGGGCTCTGGCCATGGGAAGCCCTCTGTGGGTTGTGCCTGAGGCCCTGAGTTTCCTTAATTTGGCCCTGTGTCTTGCGTTCATCACCTGTTGGTCTGCTGAGTGGATGTCTTGTACCCGAGTCAGTCTCGAGACTCCAAACACCTGCCTGCAGTATGCCAGCCTGTTTCTTGTACCCTTTGCCTCAGTGTGGTTCCTCTGGGCCAGTTCAGTGCCAACCATAGAAACTCCTGCAAAGATTCAAGCTGACTACAGCCCTGCATTACTTACTGCTGCCTTTGGGCTGGGCTCCAGTGTTTGGTCGCTAAGGCGTGTCACTTACTTGTTAAGCAACATCTCCCAGCATCAGCACAACCTAAGAGCAACTTTGCCTGCATGCCAGGAAACCAGCTCCTTACCAGACATGAAATGCAGGAGCGGATCGCTCGGCAACCAGACAGCCATCCCTCCAGAGAGGAGTGAGCCATGTTGGAGGGGACTAGACTACCTCCAACCCTGGCCCCATTCTGTGCTGCCTGGTGCCAGCAGCTAGGACAACCTGTTATAATACTGAACTGATCCCATTTTATGAACCCTCTGAAAACCACTTACAAATGGAAACTGAATGTAAAAGCAACCAGGAGTCCTTGTGGCACTTTAGAGACTAAGAAATTTATTTTGGCATAAGCTTTCGTGGGCTAAAACCCGCTTCATCAGATGAGTCCCACAAGTGGTTTGTAACCATCTATAATACCTTCTGCTGATGTGCCTAATAACCAACTATAACACGTTTCTCATGTCTGTAATATGCTTATAACAATTATTAATCATTTAACCCTCCATAGAAACCATTTACCCCTGGACCCTGTAATATAAAGTGTGACCATTAATGAGTTGATTTCATCCATAACTCCTAAAGGGCTTTACAAAGTAGGGTACCATTGTCCCCATTTTACAGATGAGGAAACTGAGAGACAAAGGCCCAGCTCCTCACAGGTATGTAGGGGCAATGAAATCAATGGGAGGTAGGCATCTAAATACTTCTGAGCATCTAGGCGAATGTGACTTGCCCAGAGTCACCCAGCCAGTGAGTGGTAGAGCCAGGAGTAGGACTTGGGTCTTCGGAGTCCCAGTCCACTAACCTGTCCAGTGGCATTCCAAGCTCCTCTGGCTGGCCTGACCAGGGCTTCATGTTGGAAGCAGATGCTCAGCGGTGGAGGTTCTGAAAGGTCCAAGATGATCAGGTACCCTAAAGTAATGAGGGCAGGTCGGGTTAATTATCTCATTGCCCTGAAGCACAACTTAAATCTGCACAAGCCTCTCTCATTTCAAAGCATTTCTGCATATTTATATGGCACCCCCCCCCCCAACCTGGCGCTAGGGTGCAGCATACTTTATAACTGCTTGTTTGTTACATATAATGTTGCCATAGCAGCAGTCCCTCTTGACTCTCTCTAAACAATGGCTGGAGTTTGATGCTGTAAGCAGAACTTTATTTTCATGAGCTGGCTGCAGTGTCTGTGTATTGCTATTCTCTGCTGGTTGGAATCCAAACTGTGTGTCATAGGCCCTATACTGCCCACACCTCACAAGAGATTCTCTTTTTTTCGTGTGAGTGGCAGCAGGCTATTGCAACAGGAGGATCAAAGATCCAGTTGTGACGTGCTGAATGGCCCCAGTGTGCATCATGGTGACAAGATTTACGGTGGTCAGACATGCCATTGTGTGGTTCTGCTGCATGGCGTCTTGCAGGGAAGGGATATTTCCTCCTTGTTATTGGCCTCCTGTGGATCAATAGAGGCAGCCTGTCTGTGAGCAGGATGTTCCCCAGCAGCCCTCTTCTGGTTAGGTAAAGCCTTCCCAAATGTCAAGTTTATGCTTTAAAGCAGCTGAAAGAGAAACCCAACTCCACTCCGCTGGAGTTCTTTCTTTTGGCCGCCTGTGTGCTCCAAGCCAGGCATGCTGATGGGTGACTCAGAGGGAACGAAAAGGAGGGGTGAGACTGAAGTGAGGAGGACGGGGTGGATGGGAAAAGGAGGGGAGGAGAAAAAATGGAAAGCCATGGATCGAAGAGGTTTGAGACAGGGGAGAAAGATAGAGAAGAGAAGGAACAGTCAAAGAGGAGAAAGAGAGTGGAATGAAGCTGATCATCAAGAGCTGAAAATCTGGCCCCATCTGTGGGAGCTGAGCCCTCAGAAATCTGGCCCTGAGCTCTTGAAAATCTGGCCCTTAGCAACTTGCTGTCTTTGGCAACCAGGGGCCACCTTCACAAACTGGGATGGGGTCGGGGCCGGGGGAGGGACTCTCAATGATGCACAACTTGGAGGGTGCCGGCTGTAACAGTAATGCCCCCTGCATCTGAATGAGAACGGTCTGCTCTTATCCAGGTGAAATGTATCGTCCATGTTTCCTCCCTTTTTTTTTAGTGCACTTTATAATTTGTTGCAATTAGTTCATTTATCCCGGTTCCATGGAAACGGAGCTGGTGGCCAGAAACACTCACTCTCCTGGACTCAGCCATACCACCTCCAGCTGTGATCTCATTAGGTTTCATGAGCTAAGCCGTGTTGGCTTGGTTAGCGCTTGTCTCGGAGACTGTCCAGAAACACCTAGGTGTTACAGGACATGGTGCTGGATGAATCATTAAGGGCGCTAACGCTGGGGGGCTGTGCTGCCAGAGGGTCTGTATTTCAGGTGACACATAAAACCGAGACACTCCTTGCTTGTTAAGGATCCTGATGAGACACTATGTGCAGGAGTTGGGTGTTCGGACGCTGAGTTTAATTACACTCCAACTTGGGTAATTACGTCGGACGCCTAAATTCTCCCTTGCGATCTCATTCACCCCTTCCTAAAAATTCTCATAATCCATTGCTGCGTGCTGTTAAAAGCTGGCGTGTTCCACCTCAGAGGGAGTTGCATATGAGCCGTGGGGCACTTGGGTATGTGTAACTTTACAGCCGTGGCAAGTCTAGAGAGGGTCTGGTGCTGAACACAGTTGTGATTTTTTTGGACGTGCATGGATCTGGATCTGAACTTCTTGGCTCAGGCCTGCGAGCTGGTTCAGGGGCAGGGGGCAGCTAGCTTGAGAAGTTCCTCTCATTCCGATTTGCAGAGCAGCCATCATTCTCTGCCACTGATGCACATGGCTCCCCAGTGCACATTTAAAGAGGACTGAGAGCCTGGCGGGCGACTGGGCAAGCTCACCACAGACTGACAGCGCACGGAGAATAGGACTTCCCCGACCTGCTTCTCCATAAGAGGAACTGTTGAGCCACCACAGTGACGGGGCCCAGGCAGCTCCCCATCCTCCCCTCCCTTGTGCTCCATAAGAGGAGAAAAAGAGAGGGGGCCCCTGCTTGGCTCCCCTGGCACATTCCATTCCTGCCTGTCACGGACCAATATAGCCACCAGCATCACTCCACGCACACGCCAGAGGTGCTGAGGCAGGCTGGAAGGAATTCAGCTGCAGTAAGTGCTCAGACACTCAAGGCAGCAGGCCCAGCCACCACAAATGAGGCGCGCCTCTCGTTTGGAACCAGGATCCGATCCAAATGCCATGGGCTTTGGGATTCTCAACTGGGAACTGGAAGCACACCTAGGTGAGAGAGAACTACCACCATTTACAAATGGCACCCACGGGATTCCCAATCCCAAGGTGCTTCATGAGCAGTGTTTAGGAATCTCTTCTCCCCGCCCCTCCACAATGCAGCTGCTTCTGGGGTGGAACACTGTAGCAATTTAACAGCCCATAGCAAAACAATTTAGTGCAGGAAGTGAAGCATAATGTATCCGATTAAAACTGCTACGGAAACCTAAGGAGGTGAATGTAATAATGCAAACTGGAATTTATCCAGGACTCTGGTGATTATTAATCCTTTCCATGAGCAAGGGCTAGCCTGTGTCCCACCTGGTGTGGAGAGGTTGGGCTGCTTGTGACAGCTGTCAAAGGGTTAATTAACTCTGAGGTCGGGCAGTTAGGTAACAGTGCCCTGCCCGTGGGTTATTTTCAGCCAAAGAAGTTTGTTCTCAGGACCTCATGCTTCTATCTTTGTTTGAGTGGCTGGCTGTGTTGAGAGTCAACATCTTGCTGAGGGAGGGCCATGCCATACCTTCAGAAATCATGGGTTGGGGCCACATCAAAACATCAGGAGATCGGCTTCAAAAGCATGAGATTTTTTTTTCTTAAATTCCTTTGTGGATGGTTTTGTGTTTGCTTCCTGTTTGCCGTGCCTTTAGCCTGCCCTCACACCAGATTTGCACGGGTTGCTCCACAACCATAAGGACTAGAAACTTGCTTTTCTATGAGATCCTTACAGAATCACACGGCTTCAGGAGCTGGGCCTTTAAGAAAAACACCAAGTAGCCTAAGAGACGGCAACCCAAAATCCCCAGCGGTTTCACACTTGCTTGTGTAGTGCAATTGATCTCCCTTAAAAAATACAGATGAGGTTGGTTTTTTTGTTTTTTCTCTCTCCTCTAATTCCCTGTGGTGGCCGTGGATCTACTGTGTAACAAGTTATGAACACTGCATGTGAGCTGGCTATAAGGTGTTTGGGGTTTGTTTTTTTTTTTTTTTTTTTACTGTATGGATATTGTTTGCCATGTGGGAAAACAAGCCCTGGTCTACACACGCTGTCCTGTGTTGACCTCATTCTGTAAGTGTCTAGACTCCCGCCAACATAACTCGCCCTCTACACCAACCTAATAGCGCCCTTCCACAAGCGGCACAGAGTCAAGATTGACGTATTTAGGTCGATGCAGTGTCAATGTGGATGCCGTGTTGCCTACGGAGACTGTTGCTGGCTTTCAGAAGCCGTCCCACACTGGCAATTCAAGCAGGGTAAGTGGTCCTGGTGAGGTCATGCACCACCAACACAAGGCGCCTAGTGTAGATGTGCACAAGTGATGTAATGCTGATTGTAAATTAGATCAGCTTAATTTTGTAGTGTAGACATGGCCCAAGCAGGAAGAATAAAGAATGGCTCAGGATAAGCCATCTGCTGGTGAACGCTTCAGGGTTGAGAGACCCTGTCTCAACTGTTAGCTGTGAAGATCCTATCTCCAGGCTCCAGCCAACAAACAAAACCGGTTTGGCTGCATGGGGGTCAGTGCTGAGAACCAAGTTCAAAAGGACCATACACCATTAAACAGACTCCGTCCTGAGACTGGGGGCAGTTGCGGGGAGCTGTTCAGGTTCACAGTCAGGACCTGCTGGAGTCTGAAGAAGCTGGGCCTGCCGGCCTCACCAGCAGGGCTCTAGGTGAGAGAGATACATGTGCAGGAGTGGCAGAAGGCCCTTAAAAGTAGGGGGGCCACCGGTGCCTGAAATGTGGCTCCGCCCCCTTGCACGGCCCTTTCCGCCAAGGCCACGCCCTCATGCCGCCAATCTCCGAGGCCCTCCCCCCGTCACTCGCCCTTGCGGCCAGTAAAAAGCGTGGGGAGGGGCTCTCTTCTGGTGCTCCTACCCGTGTGAGTGCACTGTCTTATTTCGAGGAAGAAGGATTTAAAACCCTTTATTCCTACTGGTCAACCAAAGTCGTGTTTAAACTGAAGAAGGCCTGTCTGGTTACTGTCCACCACTGCCCCCGGCCTTCTGAAGGGAAGCACCACAAGTGATGCTGAAGGCAATAAGCCCCGTGGATACATAGCGAACTGTAGCCCAGTCTGAGAGTGGGAGAATTGTGTGATTCGCCCCAGGGGAGCTAAAGGCATGAGGCCTGATCCGTGAGGGACTCCGAGACCAAAGAGGGAACAGAGGTGCAGCCAGCCCTGTAACCGACCGTTCCTTCTGGACAGCGGCCAAACCAGCCATGGATCAGAATTGTCCCGACTCCAAACAGTTTTTCTAACCGGTGTGCGCTGGGATCAAAAGCCATTGAACACTGATTTCAAACCCGAGTTTAACTAGATTCAACAAGGGCAGGATACGTTTCATCACAGTGTTGCTAATTCTCATGATTTTTATTGTTAGCCTCACACTAGTTGGGGTTTTTCCCCCTCTTAAAGCCCCAGCTCCTGGAGTCAAGTGATTAAAATGGAAGGTGAGCGCCTCATATAAATAAAATAAATGTCTGGCCTTCATGGATGAAGAGAAAAGCCTGGAAATGTGACCTTTGAGTAGCTTAAAAGCTCAAAATCTCAAAGGCAAATAAAGATAAGATCCTTAAAATTTGGGGGGGGATGATTTTTAAGCTTAAACTCTCAATTGTTTTGAGGCGTGAGCTCTGAGCGCTTGGGGCTGTTGGTACTGCTATTCCACAGCCTGGCCCCTGGCCCCACAGCCAGGCTGCAGTCCAAGTGGTGTGTAACCCCCTTTGCATATGATTTTCCAGTCTTCCCCATAGCTGGGGAATGAAGGCTCTTCGCTTCCCGTCACTGGAAATGCGTCCCAGCATTGGAGAGGGGAGCACAAGGGTGGGAATGGGATGTTGCCCTTCTGAGTGATTGCCTTTGGCAATTAATTCTCTTACAGCCCTTAATGGACAAATGACTAGGCAACATCTCTCTGGGAATAGCAGATGGTTGCAGAGTAGTAGAAAGGGCCTAATGAGTTAAATCCATTTCTGTGCCAGTTAGCTTCTCTGCTCCAAATCTCTCTATCTTGGGAAGCACTTGCACTTAAGAGGGAAGGGGAGAAGGTGCATGGGGGTGTTTCATGTGCCAATCACCATTGCATCTGGCTCCAGGACATTAATTAGATGCAATAATGAATGCAATGAAATCGTCACAGAGACCCACCCTACTAAAAATCCAAGTGTTGGTCCAGCATCAAACAAAAAGAGGTGCCTTTGTCCGATGTTCAGCAAACTTAGCCTCTGACAGGTCACCAGGGGAGTTTATAGGACTCAATAGCCCCGTCCTTGCTACTGCTAGTCTGAGTTATATGTATCCGGGTTCTGCTAGGCTCACCTGGCACTCGGGCTGTAAACGACCCATGCTGCAAAGCATGGTCCAGAATCTGACCTTTCCCAGACTCCAGGGGTTTTCAGCTTCAGGGGTCTGATTCTGGCCCATCACTAGCTTAGTTGGTCAGTGTGGTCCTTACTACAGCTACAAACATGGCTATTCTAATGCAGCTTGGTATCCCCAACACTCACTGGCCAAACTGGGCTTCAACTCCGCTGCTGTTGGACAGCGTTTGAATTGTGCTTTAGCTGAGATTTTTGAATCACTAATTTTGGCCAGTACGGGCTGGGCCAGAGATTAACCTGTCATCCTGCTCACTCACTCCTGTCCCAAGCCTCTCTTTTCCTCCCCCGCAAGCAACCTTCCTATTTTAAACGGGATTTGAGGGTTCGTTTGTTTTCCCAGTACAGCTGTGTCCCTGTCCACCCCTGTCACGCTGCGTATCTGTGTTAATATTGGTGCTTCTGGGGAAATCTGGTCCGCACTCCCATACTGCCTGAGTGGCAGGCACCATGGAAAGACGACCATGGCTGTTTTTCCACGCGGGGCAGTGACCTTCAGCATCTCCTCCTGCCCAGAGCCACAGGAGATGGGAATGGATCCATGTGGGTGCCACTATCCTGGTTAGGAATTCTGTGTGAAGCGCGCATGCCATGTCGGAACTGAAACTGTAACCTGGGCAAGGCCTTGAAATCTATGCTTATTGCACTAACTTTGTGTGATGCCTACAACCAACTCGGCAATGGCTAGGCAGCTAGTGGGCTGTGACAGCTGCTTACCATGCTGATCGGATTGTCTCTTTGTTACCTTGTTCTTTCCCCAGCTATTTGTTGAATCTACCTGTTCTCGTCTCTTATACTTAGATTGTAAATGTCTCATCAGGGCAGGGCCATCTCTTTGATCTGTGTTTGTACAGCGCCTAGCGCCCTCAGGTCCTGCTCCCTGACTGAGGCTCGCAGGCATTATTCAATATAGAAATAAAACCTCTGAGTGTGACTGGCAAAGCTCAATGCTGAGTTAAAAGCATTTGACGCTGCTGGATTTCTTGCACCTTCCCCTAGCAGGTCCCTGTCTAGCCATGAGCCTGAGCAGTTCTGCACAACTCAGTCTCTCCATCACCTGAGCGCTTTCATGCCTCGCAATCCTGGGAGTGAAAGAGGGGGAGAGGGGAGACTCCTTCCGATGCAGTGCGTAAGAACTGTCTCTGAGGCTGTCCAGGGCTCCTGACAGAAATGCTTCCTCTGGACAATGCAGCAGTTCCTGCCAAGAGTCATTAATAATGCCCATAATGTAAACCACTCTGAGCCTGCTGGAAGGGGCTGCCTGACCACAGCATGAGTGATGCAGTGCGATCAGATTCGGGCAGCCAGACTGAACGAGATGAGGCTCCCATTCCTGCCTGCCTTGTGCAGCTGCTATTCTAAGGCATGCGCTCAAGAGCATTAATCCAGCTACCCAGGGCAGGGGACAAGGGTGAGTCCTCTTTGAACCCTTGGAAAAATCTCTAGATTTGGACCAGAACCCCCAACTTCTACGTTCTCTGGGGCTGCTGCATTCTGGGGTTTTTACAGTTCAACATCCCCTCCCTCTTCCCAGACTTCTTAGAAGCAGGGCCACAAGAATCTGAGTTCTCGACCCTCCACTTAGCGGAAGGAACGTGCGGTTGGATTAGTGCATTTCCCTTAAACAACTGGTTCAAATTATGGGGAAACTTTTTTTCAAAACACAATGGGGGGTGTGGGAGTCCAAAACCCACATTCTGCCAGTTTCTCCCCTCCCCAAAATGCTGTGTCGGTTGATAGCCAGGCTGTGGGGGCATACTGTGCCAATAGCAGACTGCTGAGACGTGCACAATGCATTCTGGGATACCACTCTGGGGAGCCGGTGCCTGGAGGTAGAGCCATTCCCTGACCACACCCACCCAGTCCTGGGTGGGAGGCATACTGGTGGGTGCACTAATATAATCAAGGTGTGAAGCTTTCTCAGCCAAGGGGCTGGATGTGTGGGTAGAGCAGGTGGGCTGACCTGGGGGACAAGCTCCTTGGCTCTCTGGATGTTTCCTACTTGAGCCATGGCAATTGAAATCTTGGTGCTGGCACTGATTTCCCCAGCTGCCCTGCCGGTGTAAACCGCACCCACGCCGTGCATATGGGCCACTATGTGTCACACCGTGGCCCTGCAGGGGCTGCTGGCACCCGGGCTGGAACCTGGCACCTGTGGATCCAAACCCATGAATTTCTGCTGCCAGAGCTAAAAGACCCAGCCCGCAATATGTGGCCCAGCCACCAACAGAGAGGCCAGGATGCTACACAGGCCTGGGGACTTTCCAGGCCTGCCCCATTAATGTGAGATTGCACAGTTCCTGCCCCCCAAACCGGATCACCATCCATATACCTGACTACCCGGTGAGCTCGATGCTCTGCTTCCACCTGCAGAGCCAAGGAGGGGTCGTGCGGCTGGTCCGTTGAGCGCTGAAGCGGTTAAACCTGGCTGGATGCCAGGAGCAGAAAGGCCAGGGGATTAGGTCCATTAACTTTCAGACAAAACAAACTGATTTCTGAGGTTTAACCGGATCAGTGACTTAAGGAGCTCAGGTGGGAAGAGGAACTAGCACAAGCCAAGCTTAGCACAGTAACGCAAGTGGAAGGAGGGGTGGTGGGGATCAGAGCGACCGGCAGAAATAGGCTCCTGATATGTGGCAACCTGTCACCAGGTTGGTTACAGGCCGACACGTGGCCTGTCCCACCTACCCCCTCTTCCCCCAGGTGAGGCTGGTGCTGCCCTCCGAGACCTGCAGCGCTGGCTGGTGGCGACGCTTGTCAGGCCAGGAGAGCTGTCAGCACTGAAATGGCTAGACAGGTGTGAGGAACCAGAAAGGGGGAGACAGGGCAGAGGAGAGGAAGAGAGACGGAGCAGGGGCACTGGCGTTTGGCACATTGTACTCACCACAGGGCCCTGAGGGCACCTGTATAAGCCAGCAGACAGTGATGGGGAAGTGGAAAAGGAGAGCGAATGAGAGGAAAAGCAAGAGAGGCCTTTGGGGTCCCTTATTGAGGGCAAAATAAGGAGAGCTCTCGACCCAGAAGAAACGGGTCTGCACCCAGCTTACGCCTGGCTGACCTCCCCCAGGAGGGAGCTACCGTCTGTCTGCACCCACCTTAAGAAAAGCAGCCACTCCCGGGGGCACGGCGTCTCCGCCACAGCTCCCTGGGCTGGAGTCTGCCACTCGGATGGGGCGCGGCACTAGCCCCGTGGTTTGGGGCTGAACCCCTGTTGGAATCTGAGATGACAGTTGCGAGGGCTGAGCGCCTCTGAGACTCAAGCCCTCTGTTTTTAAGGTGGTAAAACCCGCTGCAGGCAAAGCACTGATTCGCCCACCTGTTGAACCCACCCCCTCAGCCCTGGACTCTCTGCCCTGCCCGTGCCCTCCCACGACTGGGCTCGGCTGCCTCGCAATGCCTGCTGCATGACTGCAGCCTAAAAGGCCATCGCCATGAGGAGGGATTGTGGGGCAAGGGCTAGAATAGGGGTCTGGGAATCAAGGCTTCTGGGCTCTGATAAAAGGTTCTGCCAGACTCAGGAAAGGATGAGCAGTTGATATGAATAAACAAGAATATCCAGTTACCTGAGCTAGAACAGGGGCTGTACACTGTCCTTGGCTGGGCTGTAACTTCCCCCACAGACCGCAAATTCCATTAAGGAGACTCGTACGCCTTCCTCTGCAGCGTGGGCCACTAGTCACTATCTGAGATGGGACCCTGGGGTAAATGGACCCTAGGGCTGATCCCATGTGGCATCCCCTCTGTCCTTACTCCTTTTGACTTGCTCAGAGCCATGGGGCAAGTTGCTCAGCCACCATTTCCCCATCTGTAAAATGGGGACACTGATCCCAACCTGCTTCTCTGAGGTGTTGAGGCTCATGGGCTTTGAGAGCCATGGGCTAGAAGGGCAGAGAATTAGTGCTGGTTCTGTGGCTTTTGTTAATGGCCTCTTGTCACCTAGCTAGAATTATTCCTGGAGTCATAAAGGCCCCTCTTCCTCTTCCTACATTTTGGAAGCACAGGCCAGATGGGTACTCCAGCAACACACCACCTTCTTGGCTCTAATCCGCAATGCCTGCATCCTCCCTGCTTACGCTGCAGAGGGATTTGTAAGAAACTGGATGGCTTCTAATCCCACGGTTCTTGGGGCAGGCTGACTCAGCAGCCAGCTGCTATCTGGCTGGGACTGGCAGTTGTGAAAGAACTAATGCAGTAGTCATGGGGTGTGGTCCCAGAGGGAGCTGTCATGTCCCCAGCTCCTCCAGAACCTGACCCAAAGCACCTGACTTTGCAACACTTTATCGTGGGATATTCCTACCTGGCTCCCATCCAGAGACCAGTTAACACCCTGAAGCAGGACGGACGGGGAGCCCTGATTATTTTATTTGTTTTATTTTTTAAAATCCTGGTGTCCACATAAGAACGGCCATACTGGGTCAGATCAATGGTCCACATAGCCCACTACCTGGTCTACCAACAGAGACCAGTGCCGGATGCATCAGAGGGAATGAACAGAACAGGGCAAATATCAAATGATCCATCCCCTGTCGTCCAGTCCCAGTGGCTGGCAGTCAGAGGTTTAGGGGCACCCAAGGCAGCGGGTTGCATCCCTGACCATCTTGGGTAATAGCCATGGAGAATAGGTCCGTCAATGAACTTATTCAATTCTTTTTTGAACCCAGTTATACTTTTGGCCTTCACAGCATCCTCTGGCAACAAGTTCCACAGGCTGACTGTGCGTGGTGTGAAGAAATACTTCCTCATGTTTGTTTTATACCTGCTGCCTATTCATTTCATTAGATGACACCGGTTCTTTTGGTATGTGAAGGAGCAAATAACACTTCCTTACTTTCTCCACACCATCCTTGATTTAATAGATCTCGATCACATCCCTCCTTAGTCCTCTCTTTTCTGACCTGAACAGTCCCCAGTCTTTCTAATCTCTCCTCATATGGAAGCTGTTCTATGCCCCTCATCCTTTGTGTTGCCCTTCTCCGTACTTTTTCCAATTCCAATATTTTTTTGTATGATGGGACGACCAGAACAGCACACAGTATTCAAGGGGTGGGGCATTATTGATATTTTCTGTTTTGTTGTCTATCCCTTTCCTAATGGTTCCTGACATGGTTAGCTTTTTTGACTGCCGCTGCACACCCAAGCAGATGTTTTCAGAGAACTCTCCACAATGACTCCAAGGTCACTCTCTTGAGTGGTAACAGGTCATTTAGACCCCATCGTTTTCTGTGTATAGTTGCAATTGTTTTCCAATGGGCATTACTTTGCATTTATCAACACTGAATTTCATCTGCTGTTTTGTTGCCCAGTCACCCAGTTTTGTGAGGTCCCTTTGTAGCTCTTCACAGTCAACTTTTGGACTTACAAAATTACTCAAGATTGCGATCATCTGCAAACTTCATCACCTCACTGTTTACCCCTTTTTCCAGATCATTTATTAATATGTTGAGCAGCATTAGTCACAATACAGATCTGTGGGGGACCCCATTATTTACATATCATGTTTGTCTCAGTGTCTCATCATTCTGTTCTTTAGTATAATTTCAACCAATTCGCCTGGCACTGAAGTTAGGCTTACCAGCCAGTAATTGCCAGGATTGCCTCTGGAGACTTTTTTTTTTTTTTTTTTTAACTCAGTGTTTCATTAGCTACCCTCCAGTCATCTGGTACAGAAGCTTATTTTAAGTAATAGGTTACATACACAGTTAGTAGTTCTGAAATTTCATAAGAGTTTCTTCAGAACTCTTGGGTGAAGGCCATCTGGTCTTCATGACTTATTACTGTTCAGATTATCAATTTGTTCCAAACCCTCCTCTATTGACTCCTCAGTCTGAGACAGTTCCTCAGATTTATCACCTAAAAAGACTCTTCCTCACATCCTCTGCAGTGAAGACTGACGCAAAAAATTCATTTAGCTTCTCTGCAACAGCCTTGTCTTCCTTGAGTGCTCCATGAGCACCTCAATCGTCCAGTGGCCACGCTGGCTGTTTGGCAGGCTTCCTGCTTATGATATACTTTTAAAAAATTTGCAGCTGGCTCTTGTCTTTTGCTAGCTGTGTTTCAAATTCTTTTTTGGCCTTCCTAATTATACTTTACTTGATAGATTTATGTTCCTTTCTATTTTCCTCAATAGGATTGCCTTTTTAGTTTTTAATATACCTTTGTGTTTCCTAACTGTCTCTTCTATTCTGTTTAGCCATGGTGGCATTTTTTTGGTCCTCTTACTGTTGGGGGGGGGGGGGGTTATTGTTGGGGCATACATATAGTTTGACCTTCTGTTATGGTGTTTTTAAAAAGTTTCCATGCAGTTTTCAGGCATTTCACTCTTGTGACTGTTCCTTTTTAATGTCTGTTTAACTAGCCTCCATATTTTTTGTGTAGTTTCCCTTTTTTGAAGCTACGTGCTCCCGTGGAGGGTTTATTTGGCATTTTCCTCCTATAAAGGATGTTAAATTTAATTACATTATGGTTGCTATTACCAAGCAGTTCAGCTATATTCACCTCTTGGACTGGATCCTGTGCTCCACTTCAGACTAAATCAAGAATTGTCTCTCCACTGGTGGGTTCCAAGACTACCTGCTCCAAGAAGCAGTCATGAATGGTGTCTAAACTCTTATCTCTGCGTCCTGGCCTGAGGTGGCATGTTCCCAGTCAGCATGGGGATAGTTGAAATCCCCCATTATTACTGGGTTTTCTGTTTTTTGTAGCCTCTCTAATCTCCCTGAGCATTTCATACAAGATGCAGATAGGGTGAAATCCTAGCCCCAGTTAAATCCATGGCAAAACTCTCACTGAGTTCCGTGGTATCAGGATTTTACCCATAGCGCATAATCCTGCTTTTGGATCTTTCTAAATTGTTTGGCGCATTAATCCCCTGCAGCAGTGGGTCCCACGGGTTAAATGCACACAATGCGTGTATCTCTCTGGATTCCCTCACCTCCCAGCGACGGCCCTGAACTCAAGGGATACACGCATTGTGTGCATTTAACCCGTGGGACCCACTGCTGCAGGGGATTAATGCGCCAAACAATTTAGAAAGATCCAAAAGCAGGATTATGCGCTATGGGTAAAATCCTGATACCACGGAACTCAGTGAGAGTCAGCTCACTTCCAGGCAGCCTCGATCAGCATTTGCTGGGAGCAGTGATGTTTAGGAGAGCTCCGATTCTCACTCCCTTCCCTTTCCCTTTCCCAGCCAGCAGGAGCAGCGTGGCACCTATTGATATTATCCCCCTGAACCAGAGCCTCCTCCCCTGGGAGATCCCATGGTCACTTGATACCCCACGGGAGGGCGGGGGACACTGCAGATCCATGATTATTTCAGTTCTCCTGCTTCCTTAAAAAAAGAAAAGGAGTCCTTGTGGCACCTTAGAGACTAACCAATTTATTTGAGCATGAGCTTTCGTGAGCTACAGCTCACTTCATCAGATGCATACCGTGGAAACTGCAGCAGACTTTATATATACACAGAGAATATGAAACAATACCTCCTCCCACCCCACTGCATCTGATGAAGTGAGCTGTAGCTCACGAAAGCTCATGCTCAAATAAATTGGTTAGTCTCTAAGGTGCCACAAGGACTCCTTTTCTTTTTGCGAATACAGACTAACACGGCTGTTACTCTGAAACCTGCTTCCTTAATGGCTGCTTCTAATCTGTACGAAGCAGCATTAGGGTCCCTAGTTATTTCCTCAGACTATTGCCCCTTCGATAAGAGGGGGAAGAGTGGCAGCAGCCAGAGGACGGCTGCTCTCTACTCTGTTACTCTGAAACCTTTCCTTTTCTTTCTGCTCTCTACTGTGGCACTCCTGTAGGTGAGGCAATGGTGAGCCCCCACCTTGAGCCGGCTCCAATAGCAACAGGGGACTCTGTGTCCGGAGCTGCGCTGCCAGGATGCCCGGGGAAGGTACAAACCAGTGCAGAGGCCTCTCAGGACTTGGCACCTCCACATTATACTCCAAGATCTGGATGGATCTCCAGGGATCCACAGACTAGGGGGAGGGAGGTAAATTACATCACAATGCCCAAGAGACAGATGAGGAGGGAGCCCCCTCTACTGGGGACAACATGGTCCAAGCTCTGAAGTTCAGGACCAGATCCTGTCTTCCCAGCATGCAAAGGGTTTTTGAACCCATCTCCAAGTCAGGCTCTAGCAACACCTGGGAAATACCAGTGGGATTTAGCATCAGTAGCAGAAGGCAACGTGACGATACCAGAGACAAAATGGCAATTAGTCCTGCGTGTCGGAGTTCTGAGCTGGGGCAGAACCTGATGCCTTGAGTCAATTGCCTGTGCACAGAGCGAGGGACCTTTCTGTGCCACGTATGGCCTGGTGCAATTGCCCTGGGGCAAGATGGTGGCCTTTTGCCTTCCTCAGAAGCAGGGTTGCCCCAACTTTGTCCCAATATGGGCAACTTACCAGAAGCCCTGCTCAGCTGCATGAAATGGAGCAGACTGCAGTCTCTGTGACTTTTAAGCAGAGCTGTGGCCTTTGGTAAATAAAGGTTCCAGCAAGCGATTCTCAATTGGAGCATTCTGTAGCCAAATGTGACTGCCTGCTCCCAGACACCAGAAGTCATCCCTGGGGATCAAACAGGGGACCTTCGGCACAAGCCCTTACCCAGTAGTGTACTTGAGGGTAAATGCAGGTAAATGGAGTTGACCCACTTCTCCTTTGGGGAATGTGGCAGGTACCCACTTTTCATGGAAGGAATAAAGCGTTTGCTCCCTCCTTCTCTCCTGTGAGAAGCAAATCCTGGCTGCACGACCAGTCAGCCAAGGTTCATGTTGTCTACCAGCCGGTAATGCTCAGCAACAGATCAGTCCTGGAAATCGTGGCCTGCAAAAAACTGCAACAAGCCATCCTGGGCTACTTCCCATGTGGTTTGACTGAATACATTTGCCAACCATTGATAGCGTACAATATTTATTTATTTTTACAACTTTGTGTATCTTACTTTAAATTGGGCTTAGGCTAGTAAGGGCATCACTGCACACCCTTTGTGCCTACCTTTCCACTGCCCGGCCTGGAACACCAAAAAGCTTACGTTAGCCACTTCATTAGTTTTACCACACTCCCACCACCCTTACCACTTGAGCGACAGGCGCAAATGTGTGAGGTTACGTCTACACTGTACAGCACTGGGCGTAGTGCACGTGTAGCTACACAGCAGACTGAAAAGCAAGCTGCGTCCTTGCTGCGGTGTGTAGCTACACACAGCAGGGAAAGACTATATCTGGATGGAGGCAGCAGGAAAGACTCTGGCAGCTGATGGAGCCTTTCCCTGCTGCCTTCCCCTCCACAAGCCTTTCCCTGTTGCCAGAGTCTTTCGCGGCAGTGGGGAAAGGCTCCTGCAATGGGGAGCCAGCAGGACGCGACACTAAAAATAAACACGTAGACAGGGCAGGCACTGCTTGGGCTTGTAGAGAGCTGTGTCGGGTACGTACCCACAGGGTTCAGGCATGTCTTTGCTCGCCGAAGCAGTGCCTTACCATCCACGCTGCTATTTATACCTGCACTGGAGGGGGGTGCAGTGTAGTATTCTACACGCCACCGTAAGATTTGTGCGGTGTCGGCATACCTTTAGTTGCAAACAGCAGGGCTCAGCCACTGGGGGGAGACATGGTAACAGACTGTTATAGCTGAATTCTGGAGCCTGTAGGCGGCATCTGTGGATTAGAACTGGGACTGGCTGTAGGACCAGGATAATGAACGCTGGGCTACACTTGACCCACAACCACGGTTGGACCACTATTGGGCTGAGTCATCCAGTACAGGGTACTGCTGGGTTAGACGGCCCAATGGTCCGATTGGGTATAGCGAACCCTCTGTTTCTAACCTCTATTTTTATTTATTTATTTCCAAACAACTTGATGTTTAATGAGGAAAAAGCTAGCCAATATAAATGACAGATCCATCATAGGCAAAGGGTTTATGCCTTAACAGCAAACTTCCGGACAGGCTACAGGCATTCTTTTCGCTGCTGCTTTTTGGTCTTCAAACTTTCTTCGTACTTATTTAATCTGCGGCGCATGGCACGAGTCGTCTTTGGCCGTAGGTCAAGAGGCTTGTACTTTTTGCCTTTGTAAAATTTCCTCAGGTTCTATGGAAGGCAGATATTGCATCCCTGGACTTCTCGGTAATGCATTTGATCAGTGGGGTCGTAACTTGTTGCTGTTATTTCATACTGATATTGCGGTAGGGTCTAGATGCCTCTACCACATCTGGGCCCTGTTTCACAAGGGGCTGCACAGATATATAGCCGGCCTATACAAATAAATAGGCTATTAATTAATGTGGCATTGGAAGATGGAAAAAATAGCCTTTCTGGCTTCAGATGCAGGGCCTGTAGGATGAAAGTTTCCTCCATCTCTTCCCAGAGCTGCTTTCTCGGTTGACATGTGGCCCTGGAGCACCCTGTAATATACAATCTGTGCGGTGGATTGGCAGCACATGGTTATCCTGAGACTAAAGTCCCTGTTCCAAAAGTTTGTCCAAACTGGCTTCCTCCCAAGCTGATTTCTATGCAAGGTATCCAGGGAGATTTCATGCTCTGCAGATGGCTAAAGGGTAGATTTGGGTGGAGTTTCTTTGGGGGGGAGGGTCAGTTGTTTGCTTTGACACAACACGCTTGAGCGTGAGTTTCCCTTAGCAAAGACAGGGATGGATGAGTATTCAAGGGGTGGTTACAAGGGGAGTGGTTTGGATTTTCTGGGGGTTTTTTTGTTTTGTTTTTGGTTTGTTTGTTTTTTGTCAAGCCCTTCATTGCGGGGAAACAGATGGGATTTGATTTTACGGCAGCTCCAGGGAGCCGCAAATAACAGCCCTGAAATCAGCGCTGAAGCGGTGGAAAAGCACAAGAAAAACACCTTAGTGTCCATCTGGACACTGAAGTGAGGAAATATGGCATGACATGCAGAATAAGTGCAAGTGTGACATCCCTTCTTGATGACAGGTGGGTCATATGACAGCCCTACATTTGTATTATTACAGTAAGCACCTAGCTCACTGGGGAGACAACTGCATAATGAATGTTAACATTGTTGACAGGTTTCAGAGTAGCAGCCGTGTTAGTCTGTATTCGCAAAAAGAAAAGGAGGACTTGTGGCACCTTAGAGACTAACAAATTTATTTGAGCATAAGCTTTTGTGAGCTACAACTCACTTCATCGGATGCATTCAGTGGAAAATACAGTGGGGAGATTTATAAAAATAGAGAACATGAAACAATGGGTGTTACCATACACACTGTAACGAGAGTGATCACTTAAGATGAGCTATTTCCAGCAGGACAGCCCCCCAACCTGAAGCAAATACTCACCAGCAACCACACACCACACAACAGAATCACTAACCCAGGAACCTATCCTTGCAACAAAGCCCATTGCCAACTGTGTCCCCATATCTAGTCAGGGGACACCATCATAGGGCCTAATCACATCAGCCACACTCTGAGGCTCGTTCACCTGCACATCTACCAATGTGATATATGCCATCATGTGCCAGCAATGCCCCTCGGCCAATGTACATGGCAAAACTGGACAGTCTCTACATAAAAGAATAAATGGACACAAATCAGACGTCAAGAATTATAACATTCAAAAACCAGTCGGAGAACACTTCAATCTCTCTGGTTACTCGACTACAGACTGAAAAGTTGCAATTCTTCAACAAAAAAACTTCAGAAACAGACTCCAATGAGAGACTGCTGAATTGGAATTAATTTGCAAACTGGATACAATTAACTTAGGCTTGAATAAAGACTGGGAGTGGATGGGTCATTATACAAAGTAAAACTATTTCCACATGTTTATTACCTCCACCCGCCACTGTTCCTCAGATGTTCTTTGTCTACTGCTGGAAATGGCCCACCTTGATTATCACTACAAAATCGCCCCCTCCCCCCCCCCACCCCCCCCCCGGCCTCCTGCTGGTAATAGCTCATCTTAAGTGATCACTCTCCTTACAGTGTGTATGATAACACCCATTGTTTCATGTTCTCTGTGTATATAAATCTCCCCACTACAGTTTCGACAGTATGCATCCGATGAAGTGAGCTGTAGCTCAAGAAAGCTCATGCTCAAATAAATTGGTTAGTCTCTAAGGTGCCACAAGTCCTCCTTTTCTGTTAACATTACTGTTACTAATAGTATTTATTAAGCTCCTGGAGCATGTCTAATTCACCCTCTGATTAGGGTTTTCCCAATTATCTTTTGCTGCTGCTTGGCATTTTGGCTCCGATCCACAGGTCCACCAACTTACTGGAGTGTATGTTAAATACAGCTCCCACCAGTGCAGACTAGCAAGCCTTTTCTCCAGGGTTTTGTTTATCGACAAAGCAAATCAGTGTCAACTCAAACCACCCCAGAGCCTGCCGTCTGCCCCTTTTTAACGCCTCATCCCATTGATGCTTCTATCACTACTCCCTGCTGGTTATCTTCCCTACCAGACTTTCCAGCTGGCTGGTCCCAGGTCCTTCACCTGATCTCACCTCTGCCTATTTGAGCAGGTGCTAGGCGCCCTCTCCCAGGAAGGACTGCCTCCAAGCGGTCACATAACCCTGTCTTGGTCACCTGACTCAACCCGTCAGCCAGAGCTTTGGAGGACGTGGATTGCACGCGCCAGGGCCCTGTTCCACCCACTCCCGCTGATGTCCAGCTTCTCCCATCTTTGTGAAGCGGCTATAGAGACCTGAGTCCAAATGGCCCATTCCTCCCTGCCTAGCCAGGTTTGCAGTGTCCAGCGAATAAAAGGTCTCCGAGTTATAGGCGCCACCCACATTGGCACTGTGTGTCCCATGGGCGTTACACGCTTCTCACGCAGTTGAATGCTCTCTGCCATCGGCTTCGGCCTGAGACGCGTTGCACAACTGTCCAGAAAAGCCCTGCCTGCCACATCCTGTGTTCTGATATCCATCGCCGAGGCTTGGGAAATAACCCAGCCATTCCCCCACGTTGAGATCATAATTAACACCCGCCGTAAATCAAGCTGTTTCCTGCAGAACAGGACTGGCAGCCCCAGCCCGAAGACTGGAAATGGGGCCTTGCAGCCAGCCCTTTCTGTTCCCACAAAGCCCGGGAGCGGTTCCCCAGGGCAGGGGATGGGATGAGGTAGGTGGATATTAGCCCAGCACAGCTCCACCAATTCCCATATCTGAGCTGCTTGTAGCCCTAGCTTGTAGCACTGGAGTTGTGTGACCCCCTCCTGGGATCTGCCGAGGACAGGAATGAACCCTAGAGCAGAGGGCCGAGAACAGGGGAGCAGTGGTGTCTAGTGGGTAGTGGTGTACGGAGGTCTGGGTTCGGTTCCTGGCTCTGTCACTGACCTGCTGCGTGACCTTGGGCAAGTCACTCCCTCGCTCTGTGCCTCAGTTTCCCCTCCTGCCTTTTGTCTGCCTTGTCTATTTGGACTGTCCGCTCTTTGGGGCAGAGGCTGTCTCTGACTATGCCTCTGTACAGAACCTACCACAAGGATGGCCTGATTTCGGTTGGGTCAAGTGTGAGCTCAGTAACGACAAAAGGAAGGTGATGGTGCTATCTAATCTCTCTAGGCAGCGGTGTGTGACAGGGGTAAAGAGTCGCTTTCTTCCAGCGCTGAACAAGGAACTCTAATAGAACAAGGAAAAGAGACTCATGCTTAACCCTGTTCAGTCTGTCTCTGCTTCCCTGCAGCCTGCCCCCAACTGGGCTTCCTGCTCCAGGTTAAAGAAGCAGCCTGGGTAATCCCACGAGCAGGGAGACAGCCAGCTGGTCCTCCCTGTATTATACCCCCCTCTATCATCTTTCTTTGCAGCATTTCCCAAGGCTGGATTCCTCCTTGGGGGTTGGGGGGGGGGAATCGTACTGCTCAGGTACTGTCAGCACCAGGGGCTGCCTGCAGTTTCCCCACATCCTTGGTCGTGCTGCGTCATGCAGGGGCTCCGACTGTGACTTACCAGCTCCGGCCTGGCTCAAGCAGGGGCCGTGAGCTCTCCCTTCGCTCTAGTGCTCGTGTGGAATCCTTTGTCTCCATCCTCAGCCTCAAGCCCTGCTCTGGCCGTGGTGGGGGATCCCTGGACCGGCCCTGAGATGCTAGATGAAGGGATGGCGGGGGGAATCATGACCTCTGGGCTAGCCCTGAGGTGATGGGGAGGGAAGCAGGAAACTTGAGCTTCCACGTGATCTAAAATGATAGCAGTCCATGTTTTGGGCTCTGGGAGAAGCACTTTGGAAGTGCCACACGAGAAGGGTGCTGGAGCACGGAGGCCCTTGCTCCTCTGGACCGCAGGAAGGGCTGGTCTGTGGAAAGTTAGCCGGGTCAGCAGCCCTGGAGGGGCCGTGGCTGTGGCTGGGGGAGTGAGACGGCAGAGCTGGCTGCTCCCTGGTCTCTGAGGGCAGAGGAGGCCCCTTTGATCCCGTTAGAAGAGTTTTTCCTCTTCTGAGAGAGCCCAACAGTACCACCTGGTGGGCAGCTCCTGAGGCGCAGCCTGCCCTTCACCTGGCTGCAAAGGGAGTCGGTCCCCAGCTAGGACCTGGCGTTCTCTCACCCCTCGGCTTGATGGACAGCTGCTGAACCAGGCCAGCCATCCAAGAAGGCACCAAGCTCCCGCTCTTGGGGCATGACTCCTGCTTCTGGGCCTGATGGAGCTGGCCACCATCCTGCCATATGGAAACTAACATGGTTAAAAATAACCAGGGTGAAGCTAGGGTGACCAGACAGCAAGTGTGAAAAATGGGGGGGGGGGGGTGTGTTGGAAGCCTCTATAAGAAAAAGACCCAAAAATCGGGACATCTGGTCACCCTAGGTGAAGCTGTGGCAATCGCAGGTTAGGCCCTGGGGGGCCTGTGTGTCTGCCATTGTGAGCAGGTCCCTTGCTGGGATCATCTGGGTACATCTCACTAAATCAATTCGCTGCTCTTGCAGAGGTCCGTGCACCTCAGTCCTTCCTGTTCTCTGCCTAGGACTTGCAGTAGTCAGTCTCCTGAGGAATGTAATACTGTGGTCTAATCCTGGGGGTTGGCTTGGTGTGGGGGTGGTGGGTAGCAGCCTGTGATATACAGGGGATCAGGCTGGATGATCCGGTGGTCCCTTCTGGCCATAAACATTCTGAGTCCGGGTGGGAAGTGGGGGTGCAGTGGGAGGTGGGGGGAGGGTTTTGGGGATTGTTCTCTACTCACAAACCTCAGGAACGATATTTTCTGGATCTGTTCATTTCACTTCCCCTACGCTGATTGAGGGGAGCAAGCGCAAGGGAGAAAAGAGGGAGGGAACAGAGACAAGGGGGGAAGAGAGAGAGAGGGATGCATTTAGAGGGGCACGTTCCTAGCAGCATGGCACGTGTTGCTGTACTCGCTACAGGCCCCGGGGCACCATCCGTCACCGACATGCGGCTGCACTTCACCAGCCGAGAGTAAAGCGAACCCAGTTCCCATGGACGGGGAGTCAATATCCCACCGTGCTTACTGCCCACGGAGGCCTCCTTTGTTTGTCCAGATGTGGCGCTCATGCTGTATCCCATCAGAGGTAATCCAACGGCAGAGCAGCAATCCTGGCAAAATGATCCAGTCGCTTGTAACTTGAGCTCTTAGATTAGACAGCTGTCTGGAGCTCCCCCGCAAGTCAGGCTGCTCTCTGAGTGCAGTTGATGCTCTGCTTGCTCTGTATGTCCTGTGGCTATTGCTCACCTTGTTACAAAAAAAAGTCATTCCTTAATAATGTAGCATTTTGCAGTTGTATTTCTCCAAAGTGCCTAACAGCAGTGGGTCTGTATTGTTACCCCAGAAGAGGAAACTGAGGCATAGAGAAATTAAGTGACTTGCCCCAGGCCATGTTGGCCAGATTCCAATGGGAGTTACTTTGAGGATCTGAGCCTAACTGCTCAGCACACCCCCAGTTGGGGCTAGATTTTCATGAGCTCAGCCCCCTCAGACACCTAAACTAGGGCCAGACTTTCCAAAGAGCTCCACACCCAGGGTGCTGGCCCCGACTGAGGGTGCTGATCTCTTGCACAAAGATCAGCCGTGGTAAAGAGAAAGCGGTGCTGGGGTCAGAACCCAGTGTCGTGACTTCTAGCTGTACCCTCAGTCCACTCAATCACACCTAGATCCCATAAACCACGATCCACTGGTCACAAGAGCCACCTCAACAAACCGGCAGGGGATAGATCCTCAGCTGATGAAAATCCGCCATAGGCCACTAAAGTCAGTGGGTCTGCAGCTGGGGTGGCTCAGCTGGCTCAAGGGTGGACCCTTTGTTGCTGCAGTAGCCTCTTAAAGGTACAGAGCTGCGTTCCTAAGGGAAAGCACGAAGCAAAAAAGGAAGTCTGATGTCCATGCCAGCACTGTCCTGGCAACAAAGGGCATTTGCAAGAGGTGAAGCCAGGAAGGTTCGGCACAGGTGTCTTGCCCTGACAGTGGGAAGCTGCAGCCTGACTACACAATGCTTCTGGTTTTTGCTGCTGTTGGAAAAACCTTGACCAGGTGGCGTGGAGGGGGACTCAAACTTTGGCTTACAGAAATATTTCCGGGGGGCGGCGAAAGCATTGTTTGGATTGTCTTTCCTCCCAACGATGCTTCCAAAGCACTTATATCATGGCCCCGGCTTGGCGTGTGTCTGTTTATTGGGCTGGGATGGATGATTTTTGGAAGAGGAAGGCTCTTTATCTGCGCGTTGACGCTGATCAAGGACATCCCATGCACAGAGAGGGAGGGGAAGTGGAGATGGAGCTCATGTTAACCACGGGGTTGGCGTGGAGCCCCAATCGCTGGTAAGATCAGCAGTAAGAGTGATGCCATGCGAACGTGGTGATCAGTACAAAGCCCTCAGCAGGCACCTCCTTGACTCCAGGATAAAGGCTGGGAAAATCACTCCCCTATGGACATGGCTTCGGGGGCCTTTTGTCAGTCAACATGCCAGGAGGCCTCTGTGTGCTCTGCCCAATAGCCCTCATCCATGTCCTTGGCTTTTGCAGGGGGAGGATGCACCCCACCTCGGATCAGCCCTTGTCTTTCCAGAGCATGGCCCTGCCCTCCTGCTCTGTCATAGACACACACACACACACGGCTACAGCCGTAACCCAGGAGCGAAGAGCAGGGTTGGCATGATGAGGGGGAGGGGAAGTGTTCTGGGGCTGTGATTCAGGCAAGTCACTTCCTGTCTCTGTGCCTCGGTTTCCCCCAGCTGTAAAATGGGAGCAGTGTCATCACTCCCATGGCAGGGGCCTAACTCTGCAGCAGAGGAGCAGGGCCCCAGAAGGGCTGGCCGGTTCAAGGAACGCATGTGAAGTGCAGTGAAATCCCTGTGTGGAATTGCTAGGGCAGAGCATCGTGTCACTGATTCACCTGCTGTTACTAGGGGCAGGTTATTTTCATCCTGCTCACTTTTATCACCAGCTCCAACAGCAGGGAGTTGGGGCACACGCAACACAAACCATGGAAACGTTCTGTGGGAGACCACAGCCCTTTCCCCACACCCCTGGGCCCAGAGGGGAAGGCAGCAGCTTGGTTAACGGCTCAACGAATCTCCCTGTGGTTGTTCGCTGGTCCCTGGAGGGCATCTCCATCCCAACCCTATCAGCTAGGAGAGAAGGTGCTAGGACAGAGGGGACACCAGCCTAGGGACTCGCTCCACCTGCTTCCTCCTGGCCTTTCTCAGGCCCTAGCTCTCCCCAGCCGCCAGATCTAATGTATGGCCGGGGGAGAGGGGACTTGGCCGCACCAAGGTAAGCCTCCCCCTCCCCCCCGCTTCTTTCACTTCCCATCTCCTGCCGGCCACCCTCGCCCTCTCTGGGATCAGGCTGCACCCCAACTCTTTGTTGGCACAGAACATGCCTGCTAAATCCGGAGGGATTTTCCCTGCAGAGCTGGGAATAACCAGTTTTAGGAGACCTGGCAAGGGGCGCAGTCTGCCCCGCACAAAGGCGCAGTATGTGTTGCTGTAAAACAATAACCAGCTATGACAGAAACTGCACTTGGCCCAATCCTTCTCAAGGGAAAAGTCCGTGCTCCTCTTGCAGAGGTATCCAAGCACCTCAGTCATTATGACAGGTTTCAGAGTAGCAGCCATGTTAGTCTGTATCAGCAAAAAGAACAGGAGGACTTGTGGCACCTTAGAGACTAACAAATTTATCTGAGCATAAGCTTTCATGGGCTACAGCCCACTTCATCAGATGCATAGAATGGAACATATAGTAAGAAGATATTTATACATACAGAGAATATGAAAAGGTGGAAGTACCCATACCAACTGTAAGAGGCTAATTAATTAAGAGGAGCTATTATCAGCAGGGGGAAAAAGACTTTTGAAGTGATCATCAAGATGGCCCATTTCGGACAGTTGACACGAAGGTGTAAGGATAGTTAACATGGGGAAATAGACTCAATTAGCGTAATGACCCAGCCACTCCCTGTCTCTGTTCAAACCTACGTTAATGGGATCTAGTTTGCATATTAATTCAAGTTCAGCAGCTTCTCCTTGGAGTCTGTTTTTGAAGCTTTTCTGTTGCAAAATTGTCACCTTTAAGTCTGTCACTGAGTGGCCAGAGAGGTTGAAGTGTTCTCCGACTGGTTTATGAATGTTATGATTCCTGATGTCAGATTTGTGTCCGTTTATTCTTTTACGTAGAGACTGTCCAGTTTGGCCAATGTACATGGCAGAGGGGCATTGCTAGCACATGATGGCATATATCACATTGGTAGATGTGCAGGTGAACGAGCCTCTGATAGTGTGGCTGATGTGATTAGGCCCTATGATGGTGTCCCCTGACTAGATATGTGCACACAGTTGGCAATGGGCTTTGTTGCAAGGATAGGTTCCTGGGTTAGTGGTTCTGTTGTGTGGTGTGTGGTTGCTGGTGAGTATTTGCTTCAGGCTGGGGGGCTGTCTGTAGGCAAGGACTGGTCTGTCTCTCAAGATCTGTGAGTGAGGGATCGTCCTTCAGGATAGATTGTAGATCTTTGATGATGCGCTGGAGGGGTTTTAGTTGGGGGCTGAAGGTGACGGCTAGTGGCGTTCTGCTATTCTCTTTGTTGGGCCTGTCCTGTAGTAGGTGACTTCTGGGTACTCTTCTGGCTCTATCAATCTGTTTCTGTACTTCAGCAGGTGGGTATTGTAGTTGTAAGAATGCTTGATAGAGATCTTGTAGGTGTTTGTCTCTGTCTGAGGGGTTGGCGCAAATGTGGTTGTATCTTAGAGCTTGGCTGTAGACAATGGATCGTGTGGTGTGTCCTGGATGAAAGCTGGAGGCATGTAGATAGGCATAGCGGTCAGTAGGTTTCCAGTATAGGGTGGTGTTTATGTGACCATCGCTTATTAGCACAGTAGTGTCTAGGAAATGGTCCACTTGTGTGGACTAGTCCCGGCTGAGGTTGATGGTGGGATGGAAATTGTTGAAATCCTGGTGGAATTCCTCAAGGGCTTCTTTTCCATGGGTCCAGATGATGAAGATGTCATCAGTATAGTGCAAGTAGAGTAGGGGCGTTAGGGGACGAGAGCTGAGGAAGCGTTGTTCTAAGTCAGCCATAAAAATGTTGGCATACTGTAGGGCCATGCGGGTACCCATAGCAGTGCCGCTGGTTTGAAGGTATACGTTGTCCCCAAATGTGAAATAGTTGTGGGTGATCCTCTGGGTGAGTGAGAAGTATTATCTGCACTCCGCCGATGGAGTAAATTTAAAAATCAGTGGTTCTCAACCGGGGTATGCGTACTTCCAGGGGTATGCTGAGATCTTCCAAGGGGTACACGAACTTCTCTAGATATTTGCCTAGTTCTACAACAGGCTACATAAAAAGCACTAGCTAAGTCAGTACAATCTAAAATTTCGTACAGTGACTTGTTCATACAACTCTCTATACTGAGATGTAAGTACAATATTTATATTTCAGTTGATTTATTTTATAATTATAAGGTAAAAATGAGTGTCAGCAATTTTTCAGTAATAATGTGCTGTGATACTGGTTTGCATTTTTATGTCAGATTTTTGTAAGCAAGTAGTTTGGAAGGGAGGTGAAACTTGGGGTATGCAAGACAAATCAGACTTCTGAAAGGGGTACAGTCGTCTGGAAAGGTTGAGAACCACTGAATTAAGTGGCTTGCCTCAAGTAACACAGGAAATCACTGTCTGAGACAGGTTTCAGAGTAGCAGCCGTGTTAGTCTGTATTCGCAAAAAGAACAGGAGGACTTGTGGCACCTTAGAGACTAACCAATTTATTTGAGCATAAGCTTTCGTGAGCTACAGCTCACTGAGCCAGGAATCAAACCCAGGTCTCCTGCTGGCTAGTCCACTGCCAGAGCCTCTAGGCCAGCCTTTCTGCCCTAAGTGGTCAAGCCCAAGAACAATCACTTTTTAAAAGTGTCTTGCGTAGAATCGCAAGACCGGTTAGGATTAATTTACAAAGTTGCTAATCAGAGGCAGAACAGGACCAAGAGAATGCAGCTTCTGCACATGAAGCTGCTGGAAATCAGCATTTCAAAGCTGTACATTCTGGCTTTGGGCGGCGGGTGAGGTAGTTTAACAGCGTTGCCTAATAGTTTTCTGTTTCTCCTCAGAAAGAAACCGTAAGATCAGTGGAGCAAATAACCCCATTTTAATTTGTCTGGTTATACGGCAGGATTTTACCCCAAAACTGAAAAAGGGCCAGAGACCCTCACCAAGTCCACTAAGAACATTGCTCGTTGCTACTGATTTTATGTGGATGGTGCCCAGATGCTGTGGTGATGGGCAGCAGTATAAAACGCTAATATTACAGTACCACCGATAGGCTCCAATCAAGATCAGGGTCCCATTGTGCTAGTTGTTTTACATACACCTAGTAAGAGTCAGTCCCTTCCCTGATAAAGAGATGAGGGTGATAGACAAAGAACATATTATTATCCCTAATGTGCAGATCAGCAAACTACCTCAAATGACTTCCCTAAAGGCACACAGCAAATCAGTAGCAAAGCCAAGACATGAACCTAGATCTCCTGAGTCCCAATCCAGTGCTTTAACCACCCCCAGCCCCTTCTTCTCAAGGCCCAGGGCTTCAAAGGAAATGCTCCAGAATGTAAATGAATTCACAGAATCATAGAATATCAGGGTTGGAAGGGACCTCAGGAGGTCATCTAGTCCAAGCCCCTGCTCAAAGCAGGACCAATGCCCAATTTTTGGCCCAGATCCCTAAATGGCCCCCTCAAGGATTGAACTCACAACCCTGGATTTAGCTGGCCAATGCTCAAACCACTGAGCTATCCCTCCCCCCAGCTGTTAGGCTCTAAGGTGCCACAAGCACTCCTTTTTCTTTTTTTCATTAATCTATAATAACCCTTCCCCCACCCACCCCTTGCACGTTTGCCTCTGGTCTAAGTTCCTGCTCATAAGCCTCACATGTACTCGTATTTCTATTCCCCTGCAAAAGCTGTGTCCTTGGACTGTATCAATGCATTACTCACCGTCTGTCATTTCATCACTGCCAAAATCTTCGTGCAGCAGATAAACCTATGGCTGTGTCCCTAATGGGAGTTCTTACACTGCCCCCTTGTGTCACCACATAGACATGAACGTGGTTTCAGCATCTGCAAACAGCTGCAGCGAAGGAAGTGCAGATTCTTTGCATTCCACTTTCCTAGCATCCCACGTTGCGTGCACCCTGTGGGCTTTGCAGTTAATATTCAGTATTAGGCCTGTGTGTTTTAAATCAACATAGTCTCTGGTTTTTTGCATTGTTTTCACACCAAACATTAACGAATGGAAGAATTTCACATCTTTGCCCAAACCTTTCTGAGATAACAACATTAAATGTCAGCGTTAAGAATTTAACAGTTCCCATCCACCTCACAACCCTGTGATCCAGCCTTGTCACATTTTGTTTAGCAGGACAGTCTTTGGTCTGCCATTGTCTATTTGAATGAGGCTGCAGGCTGTTTGCCTACAGGGTTGTGATGTACAAATGTCACAAAAGGACTTCGGAAGAACTGAAGTGGAGAGGTCCCAAATAATCCATCCCAGTTTTTACATGAGACGACCACCCACCACCACCACTCCACCCTGTCAATCTAACTAGGAGTCCTATGTTAGCACAAATAATAATAACCAAAGTGAGTGAGAACCCTCTGCTGATCCTGCCCCCTCCCCAGTGCTCTTCACTCCCATTCCCATCCTATCTGAGACGGGCAAGTCCGAAGACTCTCTAGTTCTTTGTCCCGAGGAGTGATGGGGTATCCAGGGCTGCTTGGCATTCCTCCCTTGGTGCGATCCCAGTGCTCTATCACTGACGTGCTTCATCAGAACTGAACTGAACTGCAGCACAAAGGAGAAAATCTGGGCTTAGGTATTAACATCCCACATTAATTTTTCTAGAAAGACTGTAACGAGATAAGCCTGGAGAGCCAACAAGTGCCAGCACTATTTAGGGAACATTATTGCTGGCCATTGGCAAGTGGACCAGACTACACATAGGTATTATGGAAGCCCTGGGTCAGAAGGATGCTCCCTCCATGCAGGAGGCAAAGGAATTTTTATTTTTCCTTTGAATTTATACTGCGGTTGCCAAGTCTTTATCCATATCTGTGGCCAGAAAATCTGCTAGCCCACCCACTCTCTCCAATGGGATCTCCCGCACTGGATGGGGGTTGGCATTTCAGCCCTCACTCATGCTCTCTCCTCTTTCACCATCATTTTTATTATGTATTCTGGCAGCCCCTAGGAACCCTAGTCAAGGATCGGGGCCCTGTTGTGATAGGTGCTGTAGAGTGAAATAAAGAAGACAGCACAATTTTACAATACAAGTTGTCCATGCTGTAGGATCCATTAACAGTAGCTGAGAGAGGTTTGAGATGGTTCTTCCATGGATTTCAGCCCTGGAGCAGGTGTGGGAGTTAATAGGCTGTGAGAGAACAAGTGTCTTGTCGGAGAATTTAGCGGTAAAGGGGATCAGGGGCATGGCTGGCTTGGAGTAAAAAGGCCAGTTGTAATGAAGCCTGAGAAATCTTGAAGGAATTAGCTATTCGGTCCAGGTGGGCCATAGATTGCAGGTGGTAAGAGGAAGGATGGTCACGTGGCTAAGGCACTGGCTGAAGATTCAGGAGATCTGAGTTCTCGTCTTGGCCTTGCTACAGGATTCGTGAGTGACACTGGCTAAGTCAGTAATGTGAAAAGCAGCCAGGGTATAGGGTGCCTTGTTCTTGGGCATGCACCTTGGCCTAGTTTTCAGAGCAGCTGCAGCTTCCATCCGTGAGAGCCGCTGATGCTCAGCACCTCTGGAAACCAAGCCCTAGGTACGTTCCCAAATCTGTGGTCACTTCTAAAGCTTTTACCTTCGTTTCTCTGCACCTCCCTATACCAGTGGAAAGGGGGAGAAGAATGATGCTTCTTTGCTGCCCCACAGGAGGGAGTCACCTTCCAGAGTGGGCATGCAAGGTTGCCACTCCCCACCCTCCCTCCAGTTCTCTACCGGGATTGCAGGTTTCCCTGCGTCCCAGTGGGGTGGTTTGGTGCGAAGTGTATTACATTTCATGTGCAGTGTGTTTTCACTGAACACGTCCAAGTAGCTAGTGATTAGAAATCAGGATGCCTGGGTTCTATTTTTAGCTCTTCTACTGACTTCTCCTGCAATCACAGACACACTTGACCACCCTGCATTTTTCCGAGAAATGGGGATATTATGTAACCTCCCACCATGGGGGTGTTGGGAGGCTTAATTAATTAATGTTTGAGCTGAGCAGTAAAAGATCCTGAAGAAAAGCCGTTAATGATGAGACTGTAATTGCACTGTGACCAAGGGGTGAGGGAAAGAGGCTCCTGCATTATTTCAATCCGTGTCATTTAAATGGAGCGTGGATTTCTTTTTGAAAGGTCTTTCCCTGCAATTCCTTTAAGTAGGTTCTCCTATAATGGGGTCAAAAGCTGATTTGCAAATAATCACCAGAGAGAAAAAAAAATGGAAGGATTTAAGACCAAGCTGTGCTTTTCATACTATTAATTGAAAACCTCTGGGAGATAATGTGTTCCTTCTTACATGTGAAACCTGTAAGCCGCTATTAAAGTCCCCCTTTCTGCCCTGCTTTTGAAGAAAGGGTCCCTGATGGGATTAAGGCTGCAGCGGGCACAGAGAACCTTCTTCAGTATTCTTCCTTCAGGTGTGAGTTGATTTAGAAAAGGGTCAGGAAGTTACGGGCTGGAATGGGAGCAGTCTCAGTGATGGGATGTGCAAGGCTGTGCAGGGTTCTCTCTGCTGCAGAGTTGCAAACACAGAGTCCTGCAAACTGGGATCATTTTAAATTCAAAAATAAATGGAAGCATTTCCTGACACATAATAACACTAAGAATTCCTAGCACCTTATCTAGCATTTGTCATCCACAGATCTCAAAAGTGTTTTACAAAGGAAGGAGAATTCATCATCCTTGTTTTACAGATGGGGAAACTGAGGCACACAGCAAGGTGAAGTGATTTGCACAAGGTCACCCCAGCAATCTAGGGGCACAGCTGGGACTAGAACCCAGGTGTCAGAGTCCCACTCTAGTGCATGCAGATATTTTCTCTTTATCTATCTATACAACCTCTCCTAGAGTGCGGGCAGTTATTCCAGTGTAAATGGACTTGTACCAGTATAGCTTATTCCCCTAAGGGAAGGGGACTACACTCTACCGGTATATACACACACTTATACTGGTATAATTACGCCCACACTAGGGTTGTGCTGGTGTGGCTATCAATAAAACAGCGCACCCCTAACAGACAGAGTTATACTTTGTGCAGACCAGACCTTCAGCTACAATCCTGGGAGGGAATCTGTGCCCAGTGATGAGCCCCGCGCAGGGATAGGGTGACCAGATGTCCCAATTTTATAGGAACAGTCCCAATTTTGGGGCCTTTTTCTTATATAGGCTCCTATTACCCCCCAGCCCCTGTCCTGATTTTTCACATTTGCTGTCTGGTCATCCTACGCAGGGACCAGGTTGGGGGTGGCTTGTACTTCCCCTGACATGGGACAGCTGTTCCGGCCCCTCTGGCAGTGCCTCCTAGCAGCAATAGCCCCACTGTGCCACCGTAGAATAACTGGGCCACTCCCCCTCCTCTCCCCAGCCAGTACCATCCCTGCGGCGGTGAGCAGCATGGAGTCGACTGTGGCATTATGAGGTGACTTTATCACCATCATAAAGTGGCTGCAACACACCCAAGAATCCCCCACCCCTTCGACTCTTAGAATTCCTCCTGCCCTGCTGGTGTTTCCCATCAAATAGCACTGAATTCCTGTTTAAAAACAAACAAGACACATCAACTTCCTCCAGGCCAGGTGGACTTTGAAGGCTTCCAGATCAGGTGCTTGAGCACTGCACAGGCCTTACTTCATATATGAACACCCCCCACCACCAGAGTGGCCAATTTTTGTAATACTAGGTGTTAACCTGAAAGCCCCAGTTCCTGGAATCATGGGATTATCTGGGCCTCTCAGCTTTCCTTTAAACAAGAAAGTAAGTTTCTAGCCCTTATGGTGGCAGAAGCTTGAAAATACAGTCTCTACAGGTTTACAAACCAGGAGACATATATATATATATTTAAAATCTCGTGATTTTGTAAGCCAATCTCATAATTTTGGGGGGGTCTAGTGATTTTTTGACTACTTGGCCATGCCAATCCCCTGAAAGTTACTGGGAGTGGCACCGCACAGAGATCACTGTTGTTTGGTTTCCAGGACGGTCAATCTCTTTGTCTTTGGATAATTGAACATTACAAATGAAACAGAGCAGGAAAGTTGCCCCCAGGCACAAACAAACTCATCAGGTACTTAACTAGATCACAAGCTGATACGTGTGTCTGATAGAAGGAGAACTGGGTGACTATTCGCAAAAAGAAAAGGAGTACTTGTGGCACCTTAGAGACTAACCAATTTATTTGAGCATGAGCTTTCGTGAGCTACAGCTCACTTCAGCGGATGCATACTGTGGAAACTGCAGAAGACATTATATACACAGAGACCATGAAACAATACCTCCTCCCACCCCACTCTCCTGCTGGTAATAGCTTATCTAAAGTGATCATTCTCCTTACAATGTGTATGAAAATCAAGGTGGGCCATTTCCAGCACAAATCCAGGTTTTCTCACCCCCCCGCTCTTTTTCAAAAACCACACACACAAACTCACTTTCCTGCTGGTAATAGCTTATCCAAAGTGACCACTCTCCTTACAATGTGTATGATAATCAAGGTGGGCCATTTCCAGCATAAATCCAAGTTTAACCAGAACGTCGGGGGGGGGGGGGTAGGAAAAAACAAGGGGAAATAGGCTACCTTGCATAATGACTTAGCCACTCCCAGTCTCTATTTAAGCCTAAATTAATAGTATCCAATTTGCAAATGAATTCCAATTCAGCAGTTTCTCGCTGGAGTCTGGATTTGAAGTTTTTTTGTTTTAAGATAGCGACCTTCATGTCTGTGATTGCGTGACCAGAGAGATTGAAGTGTTCTCCGATTGGTTTATGAATGTTATAATTCTTGATATCTGATTTGTGTCCATTTATTCTTTTACGTAGAGACTGTCCAGTTTGACCAATGTAAATGGCAGAGGGGCATTGCTGGCACATGATGGCATATATCACATTGGTGGATGTGCAGGTGAACGAGCCTCTGAGAGTGTGGCTGATTTTATTAGGCCCTGTGATGGTGTCCCCTGACTAGATATGTGGGCACAGTTGGCAACGGGCTTTGTTGCAAGGATAAGTTCCTGGGTTAGTGGTTCTGTTGTGTGGTATGTGGTTGCTGGTGAGTATTTGCTTCAGGTTGGGGGGCTGTCTGTAGGCAAGGACTGGCCTGTCTCCCAAGATTTGTGAGAGTGTTGGGTCATCCTTCAGGATAGGTTGTAGATCCTTAATAATGCGTTGGAGGGGTTTTAGTTGGGGGCTGAAGGTGACGGCTAGTGGCGTTCTGTTATTTTCTTTGTTAGGCCTGTCCTGTAGTAGGTGACTTCTGGGAACTCTTCTGGCTTTATCAATCTGTTTCTTCACTTCCGCAGGTGGGTATTGTAGTTGTAAGATTGCTTGATAGAGATCTTGTAGGTGTTTGTCTCTGTCTGAGGGGTTGGAACAAATGCGGTTGTATCGCAGAGCTTGGCTGTAGACAATGGATTGTGTGGTGTGGTCAGGGTGAAAGCTGGAGGCATGCAGGTAGGAATAGCGGTCAGTAGGTTTCCGGTATAGGGTGGTGTTTATGTGACCATTGTTTATTAGCACTGTAGTGTCCAGGAAGTGGATCTCTTGTGTGGACTGGACCAGGCTGAGGTTGATGGTGGGATGGAAATTGTTGAAATCATGGTGGAATTCCTCAAGGGCTTCTTTTCTTTTCCATGGGTCCAGATGATGAAGATGTCATCAATGTAGCGCAAGTAGAGTAGGGGCATTAGGGGACGAGAGCTGAGGAAGCGTTGTTCTAAATCAGCCATAAAAATGTTGGCATACTGTGGGGCCATGCGGGTACCCATAGCAATGCCGCTGATTTGAAGGTATACATTGTCCCCAAATGTAAAATAGTTATGGGTAAGGACAAAGTCACAAAGTTCAGCCACCAGGTTAGCCGTGACATTATCGGGGATAGTGTTCTTGACGGCTTGTAGTCCATCTTTGTGTGGAATGTTGGTGTAGAGGACTTCTACATCCATAGTGGCCAGGATGGTGTTATCAGGAAGATCACCAATGGATTGTAGTTTCCTCAGGAAGTCAGTGGTGTCTCGAAGGTAGCTGGGAGTGCTGGTAGCGTAAAGCAACTACAGCATTTGCTCAAGAAACTTGTTGAAAAAGCATAAGATCAAATCCGCACAGACACACCCCTGGAACCCCGACCTGGGATATTCTATCTACTACCCAAGATCCATAAACCTGGAAATCCTGGGCGCCCCATCATCTCGGGCATTGGCACCCTGACAGCAGGATTGTCTGGCTATGTAGACTCCCTCCTCAGGCCCTACGCTACCAGCACTCCCAGCTACCTTTGAGACACCACTGACTTCCTGAGGAAACTTCAATCCATCGGTGGTCTTCCTGATAACACCATCCTGGCCACTATGGATGTAGAAGCCCTCTACACCAACATTCCACACAAAGATGGACTACAAGCCGTCAAGAACACTATCCCCGATAATGTCACGGCTAACCTGGTGGCTGAACTTTGTGACTTTGTCCTTACCCATAACTATTTTACATTTGGGGACAATGTATACCTTCAGATCAGCGGCACTGCTATGGGTACCCGCATGGCCCCACAGTATGCCAACATTTTTATGGCTGACTTAGAACAACGCTTCCTCAGCTCTCGTCCCCTAAAGCCCCTACTCTACTTGCGCTATATTGATGACATCTTCATCATCTGGACCCATGGAAAAGAAAAGAAGCCCTTGAGGAATTCCACCATGATTTCAACAATTTCCATCCCACCATCAACCTCAGCCTGGTCCAGTCCACACAAGAGATCCACTTCCTGGACACTACAGTGCTAATAAACAATGGTCACATAAACACCACCCTATACCGGAAACCTACTGACCACTATTCCTACCTACATGCCTCCAGCTTTCACCCTGACCACACCACACGATCCATCATCTACAGCCAAGCTCTGCGATACAACCGCATTTGCTCCAACCCCTCAGACAGAGACAAACACCTATAAGATCTCTGTCAAGCCTTCTTACAACTACAATACCCACCTGCGGAAGTGAAGAAACAGATTGATAGAGCCAGAAGAGTTCCCAGAAGTCACCTACTACAGGACAGGCCTAACAAAGAAAATAACAGAACGCCACTAGCCGTCACCTTCAGCCCCCAACTAAAACCCCTCCAACGCATTATTAAGGATCTACAACCTATCCTGAAAGATGACCCAACACTCTCACAAATCTTGGGAGACAGGCCAGTCCTTGCCTACAGACAGCCCCCCAACCTGAAGCAAATACTCACCAGCAACCACATACCACACAACAGAACCACTAACCCAGGAACCTATCCTTGCAACAAAGCCCGTTGCCAACTGTGCCCACATATCTATTCAGGGGACACCATCACAGGGCCTAATAAAATCAGCCACACTCTCAGAGGCTCGTTCACCTGCACATCCACCAATGTGATATATGCCATCTTGTGCCAGCAATGCCCCTCTGCCATTTACATTGGTCAAACTGGACAGTCTCTACGTAAAAGAATAAATGGACACAAATCAGATGTCAAGAATTATAACATTCATAAACCAGTCGGAGAACACTTCAATCTCTCTGGTCACGCAATCACAGACATGAAGGTCGCTATCTTACAACAAAAAAACTTCAAATCCAGACTCCAGCGAGAAACTGCTGAATTGGAATTCATTTGCAAATTGGATACTATTAATTTAGGCTTAAATAGAGACTGGGAGTGGCTAAGTCATTATGCAAGGTAGCCTATTTCCCCTTGTTTTTTCCTATCCCCCCCAGACGTTCTGGTTAAACTTGGATTTAAACTTGGAGAGTGGTCAGTTTGGATGAGCTATTGCCAGCAGGAGAGTGAGTGAGTGTGAGTGTGTGTGTGTGTGTGTGTGTGTGTGTTCGTGTTCGTTCCCCGGGGCTGGGGGGGTGAGAAAACCTGGATTTGTGCAGGAAATGGCCCAACTTGATTATCATACACATTGTAAGGAGAGTGATCACTTTAGATAAGCTATTACCAGCAGGAGAGTGGGGTGGGAGGAGGTATTGTTTCATGGTCTCTGTGTATATAATGTCTTCTGCAGTTTCCACAGTATGCATCCGCTGAAGTGAGCAGTAGCTCACGAAAGCTTATGCTCAAATAAATTGGTTAGTCTCTAAGGTGCCACAAGTACTCCTTTTCTTTTTGCGAATACAGACTAACACGGCTGCTACTCTGAAACCTGTCATTATGGGTGACTATTATATTCATGGAAAGAGGCCCAAGAGTCTGAGTACATTATAAGCAAAACTGGTTCAAAAAATAACAAAGAGTTTCTTTACTGTAAAACAGCCTAGCACTGAAACCCAGGAGTCCGCTTATGTAGGTTTTGCTCTTAACAGAGCTATCAAGTCAATTCAGATCAGATCCTGGAAGGTATTTAGCTATCTAACTCCTATTGAAATCAATAGGATTTAGGTGCCTAAAACTTCTGAGGCTCTGGGCCTTCATTTCTTAGGGCCCATTTTATAAAAGTGGGATGATAATACTGACTAATTTCCCACGCTGGCTGGGAGGCTCAATTCAGTACTGTTTGTAAAGTGCTTTAAGATCCCAGATGAAAAGGGCTAAGATTACATGAAGTCTTAGCATAGGAAAAAAGCCCCCTCCGGTGACCCTGGCACAAGCGGACTGTGCACTCAGAATCCTGTGCAGCTGTGGCCCTATCGGTCCCAGGATATTCGAGGGACATGATTGGGGAAGGTCTTTTTTTTTTTTTTTTAATTGGACCCTCTTCAGAATCCCTGAGTTTTACTGTAAAAGAGAAAAGGCAGCTTACACTTTCCAAAATACATTGTTAATTTTTTAAAATCCAAGATGCCCAAGTGTCCTGTCCCCATTCCCTGCTCTTCTCCTCCCCCCCCCCCAAGAAAAAATTAGTCTGGTCATGAAAAGAAAAGGAGGACTTGTGGCACCTTAGAGACTAACAAATTTATTTGAGCATAAGCTTTCGTTTTCTTTTTGCGGATACAGACTAACACGGCTGCTACTCTGAAATCTGGTCATGAACACATCAGAGCCGTTTAAAGTCCCTTCATCGCTGCCCTGATCCTTGTGCAGTCACTGACACCACGTGTAAAATGCTCCCAGCCTGGAGCGGTAGCATCTCACATGCACCGTGCACTGCTCTAGTTGCAGACACAACAGTGATCTGGGCTCTTGGGGGTTTCTCCACAAAGTCCAGCTGGCAGCTGGAGGCACCAGGTTGTGTTTGGGAGCGGGGACGGGTGATGGGGTGGAGGTGGGGGGAGTTTTGTGCTGAGTATTGCAGCTGCAAACAACGATGAAGTATTCAGATATGAAAGTGAACTTTTTTTGGAGCAAAAATAGCTGTTGTCACATTGAAGCTGCAAGCAGAAAAGAGCTGGTTACTTTACTTCTAAATGTTGCTCTTTTGCTCTCAGACTGAGTCATCTGCCCTGCCCCTCCCCCAGCTCCTGACTCCCTAGGGGCTTAACACTGACCCCAATCTTTGGAATAAGACTAGAGTGAAAGGGCCTGATCCAGAGCCTGTTGAAGTAGATGAAATGACCCCCAGGACTCCAGTGGGCTCTGGATCAGGGCCTAAATGAGACAAACTCCATCCTGGTGATTTTCCTTCTAGGCTTTGCTCTTTCTTTTAGTCCAGTCTAGCAGAGGGGCTGAGTGAGTCTGTGCTGTCTCTGCATTTCTATAGGCAGACTCCTGAGGTGTTGGCTATTACTCCACTTTTATTCTAGCAACCTCTCATTGACTTCAGTAGGATTTCACCCCAGCAGGGACAGATTAAACACAGAGTAAACCCCGATGAGCTTTAATCTGGTAGGAGTCCTGTCACCAATGCATTGAATTGCAGATGGCATTGACCCGGGAAAGTTTTCAAAAGTGACCAGGGGATTTAGGAGCACAGGCCCCTTTGACTATCAGTGAGACCTGTGCTCCTAAATCTCAGAGGCATAATGAGTCATTCAAATTATTCCCTCCACTGTGCATCAGTTTTCACTCACCCGTATGGAATTTCATCTGCTATGGTGCTGCCCAGGCACCTAGCTATCAGGTCCCCATGGTCTTCTCTAGTCACAACTAACCACCTGTTGTTCTTCTGAAAATGTTGTTTACAGCCTTCTCCAGACAATTAATAAATACACTAACCTCAGACTGGATATGGAACATTTCACCATGATCAAAATCTATTCTTATTCTCAGTTTTCTCTCTCAGCCCAGGACTGGACTTAACCTCTCTTAATAAGTGCTCGATTCGGAGGGGATGTAACCATTTCAGATAGCAAGGGATTTTGCATTAGTGAGGTTGTACTGTAATGCAAACACCGTGACAAGAGAGAGTTCAGAGTCGTGTGCGGCCTTGTCCGGAAGCTCAGGAGCAATGAAAGTTTCCCCTTTAGCGTTCTACTACAAGAGCTCAGACAGGGCCTCGTGCAGGCAACGAATGGGGTTTATTGCCATATAAAGCCAAGTCTATCCCCAGCCTCTTGTAGGCCATGCCCTAAGAGAGTCCCCTGTCCTGTACGCTGCCATCTCACTACAGCCCAGCAGGTGGCACGCAAAGATTACTACCAACGAATACGTTTGTTACCCTGTCGGCCTCTCTCCACAAAGTGTGCGATTATGTCACCTGCTTATTGTGTCTTGTCCTCAAGGTGCAAGCTCCTCAGGCCAGGGACTCTCCGTTACTAAGGGCAAGTCTACACTGAAAACGCTGCCTTGGTCCACCGTAGCGCTTTAATGCAGACGCTTTAAGCCGATGGGAGAGAGCGCTCCTGTTGGCATAGTTAATCCACCTCCCCACAAGGTGGGAGCTGTGTCGACAGGGGAAGCTTTCCTGCTGCCACAGCGCTGTTTACACAGGGGGTGAGGTCAGTATAACTACATCGCTCAGATGCAAGGATTTTTCACACCCCTGAGCGATGGGGTTATCCCCATATAGGGCTGTAGACCAGTCCTAAATATGTGCCCCATGCCTGTGCACAGAAAGATCCCAGTCACATTCATGTCCCAAGGCACCAGCACAATACAGATATTCCTAGTCCAATGATTGTGGTTCTGTTGCAACTAACACAAAATATTAAAAGTAAGAATACCCAGATGACGGGGAGGCCAAAGGGATGCAGAACCCAGCTAGCAAACAAGCAGTTGTTTGGCTTATTTTTCAGTTTTCCTATCCCAACCTCCCCTTCCATATTTAAAGCAACCCCTCAAGACACCATATATAATTAATAAAATATATAGTTATTTATTTATGAACATGCCGACTTCCAGAAAGTGCCTGCTATAAAGCACCAAGTGCAACATGTATATATTCAGTGTAAGTCCAGCTACAGCAGCTGCTCTGGATCTATCCAGCATAAACACGAGGCAAAGATTATATAACAGACCTGCTGTCTCACTCTCCCTCTCTCTCACACGCACATCAAGGTAGTCTCTGAACATTCATGAGTCAGTGTGATCAAAAAAGTGATCCACTTTAAAAAAATAAAAGGGATGAGATAAGCCTCTTCTGGCAGAAGAGTCAAAGAGTCCCATGCAAAGTGAACAATAGAAGCCAGTGATGGACGAGGCCCGGTGCAAAGAGATACTTTAACCATCGTTTTGTGACTTGTTCCACATGGTTGATTCTGTTTCTGCACAGGGCTTGAATCGTGGCGCTGTTCTTTATATCCAACCTGAAACTTGCAAGCAGGTTTTCAGCAAGGGAGTTTGCCATCAGAACCCATTCCAACCTTGCCCTGAAGGACTTCCAACAGGGAAGTGTCAACGCTGCTTATTGTACTGCTCACTCAGACTGAACTCCACCCTTGTGCAGCGGGCCAGCACAAAGCATCTACACTCCTTCAATCCCATACCAGTGGGCTTAGGCTAGGCAAGCTCAGGTAGAGGACGTGAAAGGGCAAGTCAGATGTAAGCAATGCCTAGGCCTAGTGCTAGCCCTCTTCCCAGGGGTAAGTTTCACCCTGAGGGCACAAACCTCTTGGAGAACTTAAGGCCAAATCATGGCCCCATGAAAGTCAGTGGCAAAATTCCCAAAGATTTCTATGGGATCATGATTAAGGTCTAGTTCAGTTCTAGGGCACCTCAGAATGTAACAATTAGATTCTGAATGTGAGAGTATATTGCTTCTAAATGGAAACATTCATTCAAAGCTGCGGGAGACTCTGTTTGGGCACCTTTGTGTCCCAGCTGGGAGGCTTTGTGGTCATTACAATCACTGAAGAGGAGAATGTTCCTTTTTGGTCTCTGTCCCACTAAGCTGTCTCAGTGGATACTGGTCCATGAATAGAAACATTGTCCAAAACTGCAAGAGAGCTACTGATCAGCTGCAGATACTTCAGGTTCAGTGCAGTCCAGTAGCGATGTCCCCAGGTGGATTGCTGAAGTCTCAGGCTGGAGATGTGCAGGGGTAAATTAAGGCAGGATTCTTGGATCCAGTCCCCCCATTCCAAAAGGGGACCAGAGAGTCAGAGCAACAGGCTGATTGCTGCCAGCAGCCTGATGAGGTGGGAGAAACAGATGAGTCTTTGCAGGAGCCGGTAAGGACAGTCTGTCTGGGGGAGGCAGTCTCTCTCTAGAGGGCCCATTTGGTCTGAAAGCACCCTGGACAGCAAAACAGATTGGGCCATGACACAGCACACTGGGGTCTTCTACATGTGACATGGGATTGTCCCACATTGGGGTTTGTTCTGCTCCTGATGAATTGAATCTTCATTCATTTCTTTACAGATCAGAGCTCTTACACTTGTGCGGAGCTGCCTGTGGTTCAGGAGGCCAATCTACCAGCACTGGTGCTGTCATGGACTAGATGGGTGAGTAGTCGTGGAACAGGAGTTCTGCAAGCCAAGGTGGGGTGCTACCTGGGGCCCCACAAGAACTGAACCCTTCTTAGGATGGGTGCTATGGAAAGTCCCCAAGTGCAAGCCTAGAGTGGATGCATTTCCCTATACCTATGGGTGCTCTCCCTCCAAGTTTCCCCCAGGTGACACAGGTGCTGACTTAAAGGCGGGTGGGTCAAGCACAACTTTCCATTTCCCAAAAGGGCCCAGGAAAGGCAGTTGCTGAGTGGGATCCACCCAGGTCCCAGATCAGAGTGCTGTGGAGGGGGAAGCTGCTCCTTCTCACAGGTCCCAGCTGAAGTGGGTGCGCCTCCCTCCCACCCACCCAGGATGGTGCCCCTCACTATAACAAGTGCCCCCCAGCACAGGGGTCCTCCCTTCACATCCACCCGGGATGGGGCCCCTCACATGGACAAGGTGCTCCCCCCAGCACAGGGGTCCTCACCTCCCTCCCACCCAGCCGGGATGGGGCCCCTCACAAGGACAAGGTGCTCCCCCCAGCATAGGGGTCCTCACCTCCCTCCCACCCAGCCGGGATGGGGCCCCTCACGAGGACAAGGTGCTCCCCCCAGCACAGGGGTCCTCCCCACCCAGGATGGGGCCCCTTGCGAGGAGAAGGTGCCCTCCCCCGGCACAGGGGTCCTCCCCTCCCTCCCACACACCCAGGATGGGGCCCCTCACGAGGAGAAGGTGCCCCCCCCGGCACAGGGGTCCTCCCCTCCCTCCCACACACCCAGGATGGGGCCCCTCGCGAGGAGAAGGTGCCCCCCCCCGGCACAGGGGTCCTCCCCTCCCTCCCACACACCCAGGATGGGGCCCCTCGCGAGGAGAAGGTGCCCCCCCCCCGGCACAGGGGTCCTCCCCTCCCTCCCACACACCCAGGATGGGGCCCCTCGCGAGGAGAAGGTGCCCCCCCCCGGCACAGGGGTCCTCCCCTCCCTCCCACACACCCAGGATGGGGCCCCTCGCGAGGAGAAGGTGCCCCCCCGGCACAGGGGTCCTCCCCTCCCTCCCACGCACCCAGGATGGGGCCCCTCGCGAGGAGAAGGTGCCCCCCCCCGGCACAGGGGTCCTCCCCTCCCTCCCACACACCCAGGATGGGGCCCCTCGCGAGGAGAAGGTGCCCCCCCCCGGCACAGGGGTCCTCCCCTCCCTCCCACACACCCAGGATGGGGCCCCTCGCGAGGAGAAGGTGCCCCCCCCCCGGCACAGGGGTCCTCCCCTCCCACCCACCCACCCACCCAGGATGGGGCCCCTCGCGAGGAGACGGTGCCCCCCCCCCCGCCGCTCTCAGGCCGGGGGCTGCCCCGGCGGGCTCCTCCTGAAGGGGGACTCGGGCGGCTCCGGGGCGGCGCCCCCCCGGCCGCGGCGCAGCCGCCCGGCCGCCCAGGGCACGCAGCCGCCCAGCGCCGAGGCCAGCAGGGCGGGCGGCCGCGCCTTCCGGGAGCGCCGCAGGCTCTTCTTGAGGCGCTGCCCGTGGGCGGCCAGGCGGAGCTGGGCCTGGCCGGCGCCGCTGCCCAGCCGGGCCAGGCTCTCGGCGCGGCCGGCCAGGCGCAGCTCGGCCTGCACCAGGACGCGGTGCAGCTGCTGCACCCGGCTCTCCAGCTCCAGCACCAGCCGCCGCCGGGCCTCCGCCTCCAGCAGCCGCCGCCGGGCCTCGGCCAGCTCCAGCCCGGGCAGCGCCGAGCCGCCCGCCGCCGCCGCCGCCGCCGCCTCCTGCGCCCGCGGCCGGGGCTTGCCCGCGCCGGCGCTGCCGGGCATCGGGGGCTCCTGCTGCTCCCCGCTGCCTTCCCCTGCGGCTGCTCGCTTCGGCCGGGGGGCCCCGGCCAGCATGAGCCCGCCGCTGTGGCAGCGGCGCCGGGCGCCGGCAGCCCTTATAAGGGGCCGGGGGGCTGGCGCGGAGCTGAGAGATGCTTCCCCGAGCCAGTCACCGGAGCCGCAGCGCCCCCGCCCCGCCGCCCCACCCGCCGCCAGGTGCCTTCCCCTTCCCAGCCCCCTCGCACCCCCGGCCCCTGGTCCACTAGCTTCCCCTCTTCTCTGCAGCCCGTTCCCAGCCCCCCTCGCTCTCAGGAATAAACTCCATGTGAAGGAAGGAATTTACAAACTGGGTTCAGAAGAAAATTAGACAAGTTCCGCGGGGGAGGGGGGATATCATCAGTGGCTATTAGCCAAGATGCGCGGGGAGGCAACCGCATGCTCAGGATGGCCTGAAACCGCTGATTCTCAGAAGCTGGGGCTGGACAACAGGGGATGGATCACTTGATAGCTGCCCTGTTCTGTTCCTTCCTGCTGAAGCATCTGGTACCGGCCGCTGTCGGAAGACAGGATACTGGGCTAGGTGGACCGTAGGTCTGACCCATTATGGCCATTCTTATATTTGTATGAATTCTGAGCACAAACACTGCTCAAGCAGCCCTCACGACGCTCCCCAAAACCTCAGCCCCACACACCCCATACCCTGACCTAGACCCACAGGCTCTATGCAGGCATACACCCCTTCTTCAAACACACATCCTTACCCAAGCATACACACCCTCCCCATACACACACACCCTGTACAGGTGTACACCCCTTCCATAAATACCTCTGTATCCATACACGTCCCTTCCCCAGACATCCCCCCACCCATTCCCGAAACCCACACTCTCCTCAAATGCAACACTCTCCTCACACACTCACACTGTTGTATTCTCTTCTGTTCAGGCCATGCCCATCACCTTGGCGTCTGAGGGCACTAGCCTTCCCCCAAACCTCCCAGACACACACTCCTTTTTCCCCAAAAACGCACACAGCTCTGCTTGACATTGAATACTCTGCCCTAAGTAATGACTTTGTGTTCCTGGAATGGTGATGGTTATTGTCGTTTAACTCTGTGGGTATCATCAGTAAATAGACTGAAGGGAAGTGAGGTGGGCAGGGAGCTGACTACAGACTATCTTGCGAGGCACCTAGAGGCATCCGATATGCCTTCAGAGCTCTGCTGAGATGAATATATACAGCTTAAAATCATCTCTATTTACCAGCCTAGCCATGAGAAGAATTCTTTACATTTGACATTGTTTTTGGTGCATTTATTCTACAAACCTCCTCCATTCTTCTCCCCTCGTGAGATTCTTGGGTGCGGTAGGGCCTCGAAGGGCTTAATAGAATAGGGATTTCTTTCCGGGATTTAGTGAGACAGTTAACGAAGATTCTGGGGCTGATGGTTTTTTTCTCTGCAGTTTGCAGAATTCAGGTGTCTGAGCGTCTTGCCATGCTACCGGAAAGAACAAATGGAGAGGCTACCACAAGCCTGATTCAGTTTCTCCCAGGCCTGTAGCTTCAGGCATCCTCAGTCCCAGTGTTTGAGTTTAGCCATTGGAAGGTAGAGAGAAGTTGATCCCTTTGCAGCTTCCTCAGGGAAATGTTTTGCTAAATCTATACGGGCTGTGGATCACAAAGGCAAAATATCTGCTCTTCAGATGTAATGCTATGAGCTAGGAGGGAAAGTCAGACCGACAAAGCAGGGGTCAGCAGTAACTAGGAAGGGGGTGAGCTCATTCCAGGATCCCCTTATTGCCCAGTGAGGGTGGTCCCCCATCTTCATAAAGATGTTCAGTAGGAAAATAAAGGTGACTTGTCAATAGAGCCTAGTGGCCTGGAACTGCAGATCCTCTGTTTCATCATTCACACTGTCATAAATATAAAGGAAAGGGTAAACCCCTTTAAAATCCCTCCTGGCCAGAGGAAAAATCCTCTCACCTGTAAAGGGTTAAGAAGCTAAAGGTAACCTCGCTGGCACCTGACCAAAATGACCAATGAGGAGACAAGATACTTTCAAAAGTTGGGAGGAGGGAGAGAAACAAAGGGTCTGTGTCTGTCTGTATGCTGCTTTTGCCGGAGATAGACCAGGAATGGAGTCTTAGAACTTTAGTAAGTAATCTAGCTAGGTATGTGTTAGATTATGATTTCTTTAAATGGCTGAGAAAAGAACTGTGCTGAATAGAATGACTATTCCTGTCTGTGTGTCTTTTTTGTAACTTAAGGTTTTGCCTAGAGGGATTCTCTATGTTTTGAATTTAATTACCCTGTAAGGTATCTACCATCCTGATTTTACAGAGGTGATTTCTTTATTTCTATTAAAAGTCTTCTTGTAAGAAAACTGAATGCTTTTTCATTGTTCTCAGATCCAAGGGTTTGGGTCTGTGGTCACCTATGCAAATTGGCGAGGATTTTTACCAAACCTTCCCCAGGAAGTGGGGTGCAAGGGTTGGGAGGATTTTGGGGGGAAAGATGTGTCCAAACTACATTTCCCAGTAAACCCAGTTAGAGTTTGGTGGTGGCAGTGGAGATCCAGGGACAAAGGATAAAATTAATTTGTACCTTGGGGAAGTTTTAACCTAAGCTGGTGAAAGTAAGCTTAGGAGGTTTTCATGCAGGTCCCCACATCTGTACCCTAGAGTTCAGATGTGGGGGAGGAACCTTGACACACGCTGATAGTGCAGCATGACTGCTAATAACATTATTATATAAGACTTTATTAATAAAGCTTAGAGTGGGCTGGGTTGACAGGAGATCACAGAACCGTCAAAAAAAGAGAGAGAGAGCATTCTGGAGTGAGAAGGTGACATCTGCTCCCAGCTGGCAAACAGAGGCAGCAGCACTGGCCATCCCCGTCCTGGGGTATTTTCCTCTTAAGTTTCCTGCTCTGATCAGGACACAGTGCAGCTAACAGCTGGGCCTTAATGCACGTGGATATGTGCACTGGGGTCAGGATGGGCGTGCATTTCACATTGTTAAGAAACAAACTCTTGAGTTTGACGATGCTGCCACATGCCAGTCAGACATCAGCGCCACATCAGACTGTTGCATCACCTCTCGGCCTGCCCCTGGCTGCCAGCTAGTGCAATCAACAACAGCCCTCTCGCCAGTTAGTAAACCTGTTTTGATATCACCTCTGCTTCTGCCACAACGCCTAGGATTGAAAGCTGTTCCTTGCTCCTCCAAAGGAAGCAGCTGTGTTCTAAGCACCTGTCATAAATATAAAGGGAAGGGTAACCACCTTTCTGTCCACAGTGCTATAAAATCCCTCCTGGCCAGAGGCAAAACCCTTTCACCTGTAAAGGATTAAGAAGCTAAGATAACCTCACTGGCACCTGACCAAAATGACCAATGAGGAGACAAGATACTTTCAAAGCTGGAAGGGGGGGAACAAAGGGTCTGTCTGTCTGTCTGTGAGATGCTTTTGCCGGGAACAGATCAAGAATGCTCTTCATAACTCCTTAAGTTAGTAAGTAATCTAGCTAGAAATGCATTAGATTTCCTTTTGTTTAATGGCTGGCAAAATAGCTGTGCTGAATAGAATGTATATTCCTGTTTTTTGTGTCTTTTTGTAACTTAAGGTTTTGCCTAGAGGGATTCTCTATGTTTTGAATCTGATTATCCTGTAAGATATTTACCATCCTGATTTTACAGAGGTGATTCTTTTACTTTTTCTTTAATTAAAATTCTTCTTTTAAGAACCTGATTGCTTTTTCATTGTTCTTAAGATCCAAGGGTTTGGGTCTGTGTTCACCTATGCAAATTGGTGAGGATTTTTATCAAGCCTTCCCCAGGAAAGGGGGTGTAGGGCTTGGGGGGATATTTTGGGGGGAAGACGTCTCCAAGTGGGCTCTTTCCCTGTTCTTAGAATCATAGACTATCAGGGTTGGAAGGGACCTCAGGAGGTCATCTAGTCCAACCCCCTGCTCAAAGCAGGACCAATCCCCAACTAAATCATCCCAGCCAGGGCTTTGTCAAGCCTGACCTTAAAAACTTCTAAGGAAGGAGATTCCACCACCTCCCTAGGTAACGTATTCCAGTGTTTCACCACCCTCCTAGTGAAAAAGTTTTTCCTAATATCCAACCTAAACCTCCCCCACTGCAACTTGAGACGATGACTCCTTGTCCTGTCCTCTTCTACCATTGAGAACAGTCTAGATCCATGCTCTTTGGAACCCCCTTTCAGGTAGTTGAAAGCAGCTATCAAATCCCCCCTCATTCTTCTCTTCCGCAGACTAAACAATCCCAGTTCCCTCAGCCTCTCCTCATAAGTCATGTGTTCCAGTCCCCTAATCATTTTTGTTGCCCTCCGCTGGACGTTTTCCAATTTTTCCACATCCTTCTTGTAGTGTGGGGCCCAAAACTGGACACAGTTCTTTGTTTAACACGCTTGGTGGTGGCAGCGTAGGGTTCAAGGACAAGGCAAAGTTTGTACCTTGAGGAAGTTTTTAACCTAAGCTGGTAAGAATAAACTTAGGGGGGTCTTTCATGCAGGTCCCCACATCTGTACCCTAGAGTTCAGTGTGGGCAAGGAACCTTGACAGCACCCTTGAACAAGACATTGAGCACAAAAACGTTGTTACAGACTAAGGCGATATTGAGGAATGATACCTATTCTAAACCTGAGTTGTTGCTTTATATATGTGTGGAACGTGCTGTATAAAATCTAAGACAAAATCCAGGCTCAGTTTAACTGTGGGACCACTGTTAGTGCCATAGCATATTCTTCGTTGTTATTTAACGAGGCCCCTTTTGTAAGACGCACCTTGTTGTTGCATACAAAATTATCTCCTCACCTTCTATCCACCACTCCAAAACAGCCCTCCACAGGGTGAGTGGTGCTAGGTATAATTTATGAGTCAGAAAATCCTCCTCTGTAATTATTGACTCTGCTTTGATGGAACTTGTACCCCCAAGGAATGAAAAAAAACATCTTGAAAAGACTGGTTGCATCTTCCCCCAGCCCGTGGGAGCAATAAAGAAAGGAGAGAAAGAGCCTTGCTCCCCTTGGATAAAAATCTAATGATGAAATAATTGCATGTTGTTCTGATTTTTCCCTCCTTAAGCTGGAGAGCAGAAATTCCCTTGGCTGTATTCGTGCTCTCAGGTGAGCTTTTGAGCCATGTTCTGTATTAATTTGCGATAGCTCGGCTATGAAGAACCACACACATCACACAGGCGTCTGTCTGTGACTGACTATCAGGGACTGAGAATTACTTTGTTTATTTCCTTACATATATTTCATTTCTTTTCACATCAACTGCACCTGGTGAAACATGCCGCAGGGAAACGAAAGGCGGACAGGCAGAAATATAAACTGAGCAGACAGGAGAAAAAAGACAGGAAGCTGGGAACTGGACAGAAATTTGCTGAAACGTGCAATCATTTGGGATTGTGAATTGCTGAGCACCACACTCAATATAGATGCAGATGTTTGTTGGCTGCGAATGTTCATTTTAAAGGAGAAACCTCAGGAATTAGTTACGAGGCCACATTTTCAACCGCGCTCAGCTGCTTTCATTGTCCCCAGCAGTGGTGGAGTTGTTTTGAGTTGACTTATTCTTAGGGGTTGATTCTGCTGCCATTTAAATCAATGGCAAAAATACGTTTGATTTAAAGTAAAGCAGTATCCTATTAATGATACTTCATCCATAGATCCCAAAGCACTTTACAAAAGAACTTAAGTATTGTTATCCCCATTTTACGAACAGGGAAACTCAGAGGGGAAGTGACTGCCTACAATCACTTAGCAGCTCTGTGGCAGAACTGGGATGAGAACTCAGATGCCCTGACGCCTAATCCAGTGTCCTGGCCACTGTACCACACAGCTAAAGCAATCTCTAGAAGTGTATTAGCAGATGGATGGTCAGACTGTTTTCAGACATAGCTCTTCTTGTTTCATTCTTTCCTCACCCTTGAATGATGCTGGGAACTGCCCTTTTGATGATATGTTAGACTCCTGCTGGGAAATAATCCTTTGTGCTTCTCTAGCACCCTTCGTCTAAGACAGCTGTTAATATTCACCTCTCCCCTTTCAGGCGGGTGAGTATTATTATATCCAGTTTACAAATCGGTAAACTAAGATTAAGTGATTTATCCAAAGCCAGTCAATTGTGGAGCTGGGAGTAGAACCCAGGAGACCTGACTTCTTCTTCCTTGCACCATATAACCCTTTGACTAGATTCCCTTCTGAATAATAAATAAGAATAAGTGACATGACCAAGGCTTCTTTTTTTAATGATAGAACTTTCCAGACAACAGCTTTGGAAAGTCTCCTGCCTTTCTTATGTATGCAAATCCGAGCTGCATTTATTGTGTCTTCACTATAAGCCATCAGAATGTCAGTATGACAGCTTCCTGTTTGAATTTTAATCATTGTGCTATTTTAATGTTCAGTGTACGTTTTATTTCTGGTTTGCTCTTCTTTGCACTTGGATGTAATTAGAATATTACAGATCTTGCATTGCAGATCGCCTTGTTCTTCCCTTTTATCCATTCTTCAATCCCTGGGTCTGGCTTCCAATACACAGCTATACTGTGGCAGGCTGTGTGATTCATCGGCCACAATATAGCCGTGATTCAGTCAGACAGCAGGCCCCTGTTCTATTTAAATGAGCTATTCTCAGTACATCACCCAGAAGTAATCAAGATCAAACGCAACTGAAGTCTCAGTAATTGTGAGCTGAATCCTGAAGCTCTTCAAGGGGAGTTTTGCCTCAGTAAGGATGACAGAATCGCCCACCTTGTCAATATTTATCACTTGAGTCCGGAAGTGTTGGATTACATTGCCAGCCACTGGAACGTGGATCTCCTTTCTGACTTTTCCTGTATTTGCTTTTAGACTGGTTCAGGAAACTCTGGGTTAGGGAACATCCCCTGACCCCAGCACCCAATCTGGCTGTTCCCTGGATCCAAGTACTTACAAATCTGACCCTGTTAGTTCACAAGTTTTCGCACAAATAAGGCATGTCCCCTCTTCGAAGCACTTCACACATGTTAATCCATCCCCCAACACCCCTGGGAAACAGGTAACTAAAAATTACCCCTCAGTTGCCAAAGGCAGAGAAGTTAATGGCCTGATCCTGCTCCCACTGCTGTAGAAATGACAGTTTTGTCTTCTCTACAATGGGTGCAGGCTCAGGCCCTCAGTGACTTACTCAAGGCCAGACAGTGAGCCAGTGGCTAAACATGGATTTGAACTCAAGCCTCCTTGAGGCCCTGCCACTTCTTTAGCCAACAGGACCCCACTGCCTCTCACAACTAAGGCCGACCTCCTGAGCTGGAGCCATCCAAGGAGCCCTCTCACACTGGCATGGCTCTTCTCCCATCAGTAGTTCTGGATCCAGGGCACTCCTTCCTTTTTCCACCCCAAGCTTTCAGTGATAGAATCATCTGCCATGAGGATTCCCCCCACCGTTGCCTAGCACTGGAGCAGCTCCAGGGCTCAAGTGTTTTAACCACCACGTCCTCTAAACCTGCACAGAGCAAGGGGTAAAGAGGCCAGCAGCTGCTGCACACTCGTGCTTCCATAGCCACCTGTGCCAGCATCCGAGCAAAGCAGGGAGAAGTACAAGGCTCCCAGTTAGACCACGGAGGAGAGATCTCGGGCATTCTGCTCCATGGCCAAGTGTCTCACGGCCCTTCCGACGGGTCGTAAAAGGCTCCAGGCGTCCCATCCGTCACTGATGCACCGCACAGTCCAACTGCCCACAAGCAGAGAGAAGATGGATGAATGCAAACAAAGGGAAAGTATGATATTAAAGGCCATAGCCCCCCCACACACACACACACACATACGAGCACCCACCCTCATCCCAAGAACAACTGTTACCCCGCAAGCCCTTTGTGCCTGGAAATAATGCCTCCACCATAAGAGACAGGCTGCAATGCTGATGGATCTTTGCCCAGGCTGACAAGCTTTTAATAATTTAGCAGAGAAGTCTGGATTTAGCAGCACTCAGAATAAACTTCTTTGATGTGAAAGCTGGTCTGTGAGCCTTGCCAGTAACGGACACTAGCAGATATGCTTATACAGGTAATTTGATACCACCACTTTGCAACCCAGCACACAAAAAAACACACCCAACCCAAATGTGCAGGTATATGTGATCATTATTATTTAATACACTTGATACCCAGCTGCTCTCGCATTGTTACCCACCCTTATGATATTATCCTGAGTCTCACGATATCTGGTGTTTTACTTCAAGCCACAGCTCCTGGAGTCATGGGATTATGTCAGGCTCTCAGCTTGTTCTGAAAAAAAAAAAAAGTGTCTAGCCTTCATGATTGCAGAGAAAAACTGGACAATGTGACCCGCAGGTGCCCCTAAAATGTCAGAAGCCAGAAAGCAAATAAAAAGTATTCCAGGTTTTTTAAACTCATTTTTAAACCGATGATACTGTATGCTACATCAAGTATGGAACAGAGAGCAAGACACCGAGTGGCAGGGAAGTGACTTGCTCAAGGCCACAAGGAGAGTAACCAGGCTGCTGCCTCCCATGCACCTGACGGTCACACAACAGGTAGCTGGCCTCAGTTTCCCCTTTTGGACTGCTAAAAAAACTAAAAATATACCCTTTTGTCCATTCCTGTCCCTTCTCAGCGTGTGCTTTATTAAATTAACAAACATTACATTAACAAACATTCAAAACAAAGTTTTCAAGTGCATCCAACTACAAAACAAAGTTTTCTTGGCTTTCCTGCCTGGGGCCTTTACTGCTTTGGCAGGCAACTCCTAGGCTGTCTTCACTCCCAGGAATCTCTAGTCCCTGAGGGTATGTCTACACTACGGAATAAGGTCGAATTTATAGAAGTCGGCTTTTTTAGAAATCGGTTTTATATATTTGAGTGTGTGTGTCCCCACAGAAAATGCTCTAAGTGCATTGAGTGCATTAACTCGGCGGAGTGCTTCCACAGTACCGAGGCTAGAGTCGACTTCTGGAGCGTTGCACTATGGGTAGCTATCCCACAGTTCCCGCAGTCTCCGCTGCCCATTGGAATTCTGGATTGAGATCCCAATGCCTGATGGGGCTAAAACATTGTCGCGGGTGGTTCTGGGTACATATCGTCAGGTCCCCCTTCCCTCCCTCCCTCCGTGAAAGCAAGGGCAGACAATCGTTTCGCGCCTTTTTTCCTGAGTTACCTGTGCAGACACCATACCACAGAGCCTGCTCAGGTAACCGTCACCGTACGTCTCCTGGGTGCTGGCAGACGCGGTACGGCATTGCTACACAGTAGCAGCAACCCATTGCCTTCTGGCAGCAGACGGTACAGTACGACTGGTAGCCATCCTCGTCGTGTCCGAGGTGCTCCTGGCCACGTCGGCTGGGAGCGCCTGGGCAGACATGGGCGCAGGGACTAAATTTGGAGTGACTTGACCAGGTCATTCTCTTTAGTCCTGCAGTCAGTCCTATTGAACCGTCTTATGGTGAGCAGGCAGGCGATACAGATTGCTAGCAGTCGTATTGTACCATCTTCTGCTGGGCAGGCAAGAGATGAGGATTGCTAGCAGTCGTACTGTACCATCTTCTGCCGAGCAGCCATGAGATGTGGATGGCATGCAGTCCTTCTGCACCGTCTGCTGCCAGCCAAAGATGTAAAAGATAGATGGAGTGGATCAAAACAAGAAATAGACCAGATTTGTTTTGTACTCATTTGCCTCCTCCCCCGTCTAGGGGACTCATTCCTCTAGGTCACACTGCAGTCACTCACAGAGAAGGTGCAGCGAGGTAAATCTAGCCATGTATCAATCAGAGGCCAGGCTAACCTCATTGTTCCAATAAGAACAATAACTTAGGTGCACCATTTCTTATTGGAACCCTCCGTGAAGTCCTGCCTGAAATACTCCTTGATGTAAAGCCACCCCCTTTGTTGAAGCCAACCCTGTAAGCCGTGTCTTCAGTTGCCCCTCCCTCCGTCAGAGCAACGGCAGACAATCGTTCCGCGCCTTTTTTCTGTGTGGACACCATACCAAGGCAAGCATGGAGCCCGCTCAGATCACTTTGGCAATTAGGAGCACATTAAACACCACACGCAATATCCAGCAGTATATGCAGCACCAGAACCTGGCAGAGCGATACCGGGCGAGGAGGCGACGTCAGCGCAGTCACGTGAGTGATCAGGAGATGGACACAAATTTCTCTGAAAGCATGGGCCCTGCCAATGCATGCATCATGGTGCTAATGGGGCAGGTTCATGCTGTGGAACGCCGATTCTGGGCTCGGGAAACAAGCACAGACTGGTGGGACCGCATAGTGTTGCAGGTCTGGGACGATTCCCAGTGGCTGCGAAACTTTCCCATGCATAAGGGCACTTTCATGGAACTTTGTGACTTGCTTTCCCCCACCCTGAGGCGCATGAATACCAAGATGAGAGCAGCCCTCACAGTTGAGAAGCGAGTGACGATAGCCCTGTGGAAGCTTGCAACGCCAGACAGCTACCAGTCAATTGGGAATCAATTGGGAGTGGGCAAATCTACTGTTGGGGCTGCTGTGATGCAAGTAGCCCACGCAATCAAAGATCTGCTGATATCAAGGGTAGTGCCCCTGGGAAATGTGCAGGTCATAGTGGATGGCTTTGCTGCAATGGGATTCCCTAACTGTGGTGGGGCCATAGACGGAACCCATATCCCTATCTTGGCACCGGAGCACCAAGCCGCCAAGTACATAAACCGCAAGGGGTAATTTTCAATAGTGCTGCAAGCTCTAGTGGATCACAAGGGACGTTTCACCAACATCAACATGGGATGGCCGGGAAAGGTACATGACGCTCGCATCTTCAGGAACTCTGGTCTGTTTCAAAAGCTGCAGGAAGGGACTTTATTCCCAGACCAGAAAATAACTGTTGGGGATGTTGAAATGCCTATATGTATTCTTGGGGACCCAGCCTACCCCTTAATGCCATGGCTCATGAAGCCGTACACAGGCAGCCTGGACAGTAGTCAGGAGCTGTTCAACTACAGGCTGAGCAAGTGCAGAATGGTGGTAGAATGTGCATTTGGACGTTTAAAGGCGCGCTGGCGCAGTTTACTGACTCGCTTAGACCTCAGCAAAACCAATATTCCCACTGTTATTACTGCTTGCTGTGTGCTCCACAATATCTGTGAAAGTAAGGGGGAGACGTTTATAGCGGGGTGGGAGGTTGAGGCAAATCGCCTGGCTGCTGGTTACACGCAGCCAGACACCAGGGCGGTTAGAAGAGCACAGGAGGGCGCGATACGCATCAGAGAAGCTTTGAAAACCAGTTTCATGACTGGCCAGGCTATGGTGTGAAAGTTCTGTTGGTTTCTCCTTTATGAAACCCCCCGCCCCTTGGTTCACTCTACTTCCCTGTAAGCTAACCACCCTCCCCTCCTCCCTTCGATCACCGCTTGCAGAGGCAATAAAGTCATTGTTGCTTCACATTCATGCATTCTTTATTCATTCATCACACAAATAGGGGGATGACTACCAAGGTAGCCCAGGAGGGGTGGTGGAGGAGGGAAGGAAAATGCCACACAGCACTTTAAAAGTTTACAACTTTAAAATGTATTGAATGCCAGCCTTCTTTTTTGGGGGCAATCCTCTGTGGCGGAGTGGCTGGTTGGCCGGTGGCCTCCCCACCGCGTTCTTGGGCGTCTGGGTGTGGAGGCTATGGAACTTGGGGAGGAGGGCGGTTGGTTACACAGGGGCTGTAGTGGCAGTCTGTGCTCCAGCTGCCTTTGCTGCAGCTCAACCATACACTGGAGCATACTGGTTTGGTCCTCCAGCAGCCTCAGCATTGAATTCTGCCTCCTCTCATCACGCTGCTGCCACATTTGAGCTTCAGCCCTGTCTTCAGCCCGCTACTTACTCTCTTCAGCCCGCCACCTCTCCTCCCGGTCATTTTGTGCTTTCCTGCACTCTGACATTATTTGCCTCCATGCATTCGTCTGTGCTCTGTCAGTGTGGGAGGACAGCATGAGCTCGGAGAATATTTCATCTTGAGTGCGTTTTTTTTCTTTCTAAGCTTCACTAGCCTCTGGGAAGGAGAAGATCCTGTGATCATTGAAACACATGCAGCTGGTGGAGGAAAAAAAAAGGGACAGCGGTATTTAAAAAGACACATTTTATAAAACAGTGGCTACACTCTTTCAGGGTAAACCTTGCTGTTAACATTACATACATAGCACATGTGCTTTCGTTACAAGGTCACATTTTGCCTCCCCCCACCGCGTGGCTACCCCCTCAACCCTCCCCCCTCCCTGTGGCTAACAGCGGGGAACATTTCTGTTTAGCCACAGGCAAACAGCCCAGCAGGAATGGGCTCCTCTGAGTGTCCCCTGAAGAAAAGCACTCTATTTCAACCAGGTGACCATGAATTATATCTCACTCTCCTGAGGATAACACAGAGAGATAAAGAACAGATGTTTGTTTGAACGCCAGCAAACATACACTGCAATGCTTTGTTCTACAATGATTCCCAAGTATGTGTTACTGGCCTGGAGTGGTAAAGTGTCCTACCATGAAGGATGCAATAAGGCTGCCCTCCCCAGAAACCTTTTGCAAAGGCTTTGGGAGTACATCCAGGATAGCCGCGAATGCCAGGGCAAATTAATCCTTTCACATGCTTGCTTTTAAACCATGTATAGTATTTTAAAAGGTACACTCACCGGAGGTCCCTTCTCTGCCTGCTGGGTCCAGGAGGCAGCCTTGGGTGGGTTCGGGGGGTACTGGCTCCAGGTCCAGGGTGAGAAACAGTTCCTGGCTGTCGGGAAAACCGGTTTCTCCGTTTGCTTGCTGTGAGCTATCTACAACCTCATCATCATCATCATCTTCTTCGTCCCCAAAACCTGCTTCCGTATTGCCTCCATCTCCGTTGAAGGAGTCAAACAACACGGCTGGGGTAGTGGTGGCTGAACCCCTAAAATGGCATGCAGCTCATCATAGAAGCGGCATGTTTGGGGCTCTGACCCGGAGCGGCCGTTCGCCTCTCTGGTTTTCTGGTAGGCTTGCCTCAGGTCCTTCAGTTTCACGCGGCACTGCTTCAGGTCCCTGTTATGGCCTCTGTCCTTCATGCCCTGGGAGATTTTGACAAAGGTTTTGGCATTTCGAAAACTGGAACGGAGTTCTGATAGCATGGATTCCTCTCCCCATACAGCGATCAGATCCCGTACCTCCCGTTCGGTCCATGCTGGAGCTCTTTTGCGATTCTGGGACTCCATCATGGTCACCTCTGCTGATGAGTTCTGCATGGTCACCTGCAGCTTGCCACGCTGGCCAAACAGGAAATGAGATTCAAAAGTTCGCGGTTCTTTTCCTGTCTACCTGGCTAGTGCATCTGAGTTGAGAGTGCTGTCCAGAGCGGTCACAATGGAGCACTCTGGGATAGCTCCCGGAGGCCAATACCGTCAAATTGTGTCCACAGTACCCCAAATTCGAGCCGGCAAGGCCAATTTAAGCGCTAATCCACTTGTCAGGGGTGGAGTAAGGAAATCGATTTTAAGAGCCCTTTAAGTCGAAATAAAGGGCTTCATCGTGTGGATGGGTGAAGGTTTACATCGATTTAATGCTGCTAAATTTGACCTAAAGTCCTAGTGTAGACCAGGGCTGAGGAAGTATGTATGTATTTCTCTCTCCTTCCCTCCACTGCAGCCTCCTGCTGCTCTTTCTAGGGCAATCACCTTGAGCTCTTCCAGGGGATAGCTCATTCTGTGATCAGGACTGGTTAGCCCGAGCCCTCCAGTGGTGAGCCACCTTGTTACAGAGAGTCAGTAGCAGAGTGGGGAATAGGGCTGGGCATATTGACTCCCAGTCCTAGGTCCTATTCACTGCCTCCCTGGTAGTAAGACCTTAATTTTTCAGCTTGCAAGAAGCCACAGGAGCAACTGCCCATAGCAATAGATAGACCAGGGGTTCTCAAACTGGGGGTCGGGACCCTCAGGGGGCCACAAGGTTCTTACATGGGGGGTCGCGAGCTGTGAGCCTCCACCCCAAACCCTGCTTTGCCTCCAGCATTTATAATGGTGTTAAATATATAAAAAGTGTTTTTAATTTATAAGAAGGGGTTGCACTCAAAGGCTTTCTATGTGAAAGGGATTACCAGTACAAAAATTTGAGAACCACTGAGATAGACACATGGCAGACATTTAGAAAAACACCTGAGAGCAATTTGCAACCATTCATACACACAACCTACCATACACCCTCCAACAGACAGGACAGAAACAAGACACACAATCCCCCCTTGCACACTGGTGTCCACATGCTCTAATGTGCACACCTTCCCCCCACACCTCCATTGGTGACACATTCATACAGATAAGAGGTGGGGCCATGCCACAGGATTACGGCTTCCCTGAAATGTTTGGGGGTGTCATGGTCAGACCTGGGGGCAAACCCATTTCAAACATAGATACATCCCTTCCTCCCCTGCTGCGACCTGTCTCTCCCATCACCCTCTAGAGTTCATGTTCCAGGCAGGATATTTTCCAGGCTAGTCTGAGTCCTGATTTGTTTCAAACAGATTGTACTGTGGAGACTAGGCATTTGGAGAGAACACATTTAATCTGCTTTTAGCGTTCCGTGATTCAGCAATAGCCCAGCTGTTCCTGGTGCTCTGATGCATCCACGCTGCCTCTGCTTCCCTTGGCATACCCTGGTTCACCCTCTTCACCCATTTAACCCCGGGGGCAAAGGCAACTCCAGCATCCTTGCCATCTCTGCACTAGGAAGGACACTGTGCTTCTCTCTGCTTCAGAGTCTGACATCCTCTCTGCGAGGCCTGTGGGCCTGGCGTGGGCATGAGACACCCTGCCTCAGTCAGTGGACTGCAGCTGCATGCTGCCAAAGGGGGGGCTCATGCCCACAAGGAATTAGAGGTAAAGCTTTAGGTATTGGGCAGATTTTGTCTCTGTTGTGTGCACATGAAGGAATTGGGGCGGGGGGTGATCATGAGCAGCATGGGACAAACCCTGTTTCCCTCCTTCCACAGCAGAACCAGCTCAAGGGGGGGGGGTGCGTGGGGAGAAGGCAATGTTATCTGCTGGTTACAGCTGGAGGCTGGGTGTCAGGAGACCTGTGTCCTACTTCTAGCTTTGCCACTGACTTGCTGTGTATAACCTTGGGTAAGTTACTTAACCTCAGTTAAATCATCTGTAAACTGGGGAAAACAGTACTGCCCCACCCTTGACCAGGTTAAGAGGCTTTGCTGATGTGTGTACTCCTCACATGGGAGCCCCACAGAAGGACTAAGTTGTGTTATTACAGATGGGGTGGGGCGGAGACAGCCTTTGGCAGAGGCTCAGCCAGTCGCTGTGCTTTACGAGGACCCTCTCCCGTCTGACCTGATCTTCTCCATCTGCACATCCTGGTCCCCTGTCCAAGCAGGAGTCCAGGTTCCTGCTCAGTAATCTGCACCCGGCACCCCTCTGCCATTGCCAGCAGGTGCAAAGGATCCTGGGAGCACATTTGGGAACTAGAAGCGTCCGTTGCAGTATCTCAGCAACAGCAAAGATGCCCATGGGGGGAGGACAACTTTGCTGATAGGGCCCAGGATGGGCTGGGAGGAGGGAGAATGGGAATGGAACAAGAAGAAAATTCCTAGGGGTGCCTGGTTTCAGCTTTACTGAGGGCCCTAATAAAGTTTTAGCTTCACCTAGGACACTAATGGACCTGGGGAGAGAGAGGGAAACAGAGAGGGGATGTACTGGCCCTTCAGTTCTTGCTGAAAGCAGCGTGTTCCTGGGCTTCTCTTTGCAAAGCTGACCCCAAGGATGGGGTTGGCTGGTCTGGTCCCTCTGGCTTCCTCATGCCCTCACGCTGCATAACTAGCTGGAGCATCGGCATACTGGAGCTTCAGTATGAGCTCCAGTATGGCGATTGAGTTCAGGATCCTGACGCAGGGAAGAAAGGTAAGCAGCAGGATACGGACCCTGGACTTCAGGAAAGCAGACTTCGACTCCCTCAGGGAACGGATGGCCAGGATCCCCTGGGGGACTAACTTGAAGGGGAAAGGAGTCCAGGAGAGCTGGCTGTATTTCAAGGAATCCCTGTTGAGGTTACAGGGACAAACCATCCCAATGAGTCGAAAGAATAGTAAATATGGCAGGTGACCAGCTTGGCTTAATGGTGAAATCCTAGTGGATCTTAAACATAAAAAAGAAGCTTACAAGAAGTGGAAGGTTGGACATATGACCAGGGAAGAGTATAAAAATATTGCTCGGGCATGTAGGAATCATATCAGGAGGGCCAAATCGCACCTGGAGCTGCAGCTAGCAAGAGATGTCAAGAGTAACAAGAAGGGTTTCTTCAGGTATGTTGGCAACAAGAAGAAAGCCAAGGAAAGTGTGGGCCCCTTACTGAATGAGGGAGGCAACCTAGTGACAGAGGATGTGGAAAAAGCTAATGTACTCAATGCTTTTTTTGCCTCTGTTTTCACTAACAAGGTCAGCTCCCAGACTGCTGCGCTGGGCATCACAAAATGGGGAAGAGATGGCCAGCCCTCTGTGGAGATAGAGGTGGTTAGGGACTATTTAGAAAAGCTGGACGTGCACAAGTCCATGGGGCCGGACGAGTTGCATCCGAGAGTGCTGAAGGAATTGGCGGCTGTGATTGCAGAGCCATTGGCCATTATCTTTGAAAACTCGTGGCGAACCGGGGAAGTCCCAGATGACTGGAAAAAGGCTAATGTAGTGCCAATCTTTAAAAAAGGGAAGAAGGAGGATCCTGGGAACTACAGGCCAGTCAGCCTCACCTCAGTCCCTGGAAAAATCATGGAGCAGGTCCTCAAAGAATCAATCCTGAAGCACTTGCATGAGAGAAAAGTGATCAGGAACAGCCAGCATGGATTCACCAAGGGAAGGTCATGCCTGCCTAATCTAATCGCCTTTTATGATGAGATTACTGGTTCTGTGGATGAAGGGAAAGCGGTGGATGTATTGTTTCTTGACTTTAGCAAAGCTTTTGACACGGTCTCCCACAGTATTCTTGTCAGGAAGTTAAGGAAGTATGGGCTGGATGAATGCACTATAAGGTGGGCAGAAAGCTGGCTAGATTGTCGGGCTCAATGGGTAGTGATCAATGGCTCCATGTCTAGTTGGCAGCCGGTATCAAGTGGAGTGCCCCAAGGGTCGGTTCTGGGGCCGGTTTTGTTCAATATCTTCATAAATGATCTGGAGGATGGTGTGGATTGCACTCTCAGCAAATTTGCGGATGATACTAAACTGGGAGGAGTGGTAGATACGCTGGAGGGGAGGGATAGGATACAGAAGGACCTAGACAAATTGGAGGATTGGGCCAAAAGAAATCTGATGAGGTTCAATAAGGATAAGTGCAGGGTCCTGCACTTAGGAGGGAAGAACCCAATGCACCGCTACAGACTAGGGACCGAATGGCTAGGCAGCAGTTCTGCGGAAAAGGACCTAGGGGTGACAGTGGACGAGAAGCTGGATATGAGTTAGCAGTGTGCCCTTATTGCCAAGAAGGCCAATGGCATTTTGGGATGTATAAGTAGGGGCATAGCGAGCAGATCGAGGGACGTGATCGTCCCCCTCTATTCGACATTGGTGAGGCCTCATCTGGAGTACTGTGTCCAGTTTTGGGCCCCACACTACAAGAAGGATGTGGATAAATTGGAGAGAGTCCAGCGAAGGGCAACAAAAATGATTAGGGGTCTCGAACACATGACTTATGAGGAGAGGCTGAGGGAGCTGGGATTGTTTAGCCTGCAGAAGAGAAGAATGAGGGGGGATTTGATAGCTGCTTTCAACTACCTGAAAGGGGGTTCCAAAGAGGATGGCTCTAGACTGTTCTCAATGGTAGCAGATGACAGAACGAGGAGTAATGGTCTCAAGTTGCAGTGGGGGAGGTTTAGATTGGATATTAGGAAAAACTTTTTCACTAAGAGGGTGGTGAAACACTGGAATGCATTACCTAGGGAGGTGGTAGAATCTCCTTCCTTAGAGGTTTTTAAGGTCAGGCTTGACAAAGCCCTGGCTGGGATGATTTAACTGGGAATTGGTCCTGCTTCGAGCAGGGGGTTGGACTAGATGACCTTCTGGGGTCCCTTCCAACCCTGATATTCTATGATTCTATGATTCTATGATTCAACCTCCCGACGGGCCAGTTAGCTTGAGTTTAATACACCACCTACCTCGAGCTGGTGATTGTTGTGTGGGAATGGGAGGCGGGTTCAGGGCTACCCTGGAGTTATACCAGGAGCTAACACTGCAGTGAAGACAAGTCCAGAGAGCCATGGGCTGGCCCTTACTATCTGCCAACCATTTAAAAGCTGGTGGCTGGTGGACTCTTTAGAAGTGCAGAATAATATAACCTTCATGAATTAATTAATGCGATTACTATCACTTCCCCAGTTGCCCAGGAGCTTTTCCCATGCGTCACTGGTGCCAGCATGGGGAATCTAGGAGCTGCAGCTTTCCCCTCTACTCCACAGACCCTGATCCAGCTAAAGAAGAGAGCAGAGAAGAATCACATCTAGTGGTTAGAGCACATTAGGGTGACCAGATATCAAATGTGAAAAATTGGGACAGGGGGTGGAGGGTAATAGGTCCCTATATAAGAAAAAGCCCCAAATATCGGGACTGTCCCTATACAATCGGGACATCTGGTCACCCTAGAGCACATAACTTTGAGTCAGGCTGCTTGGGTTCATTCTCAGCTGTGCTGCTGACTCACTGCATGACCTTGGGCATGTCCCTTTCCCTCTTTGTGCTTCTGTGAACTCATCTAAAACAGGGATAATGACACTGGATCTGAGGATGGACAGGAACTGTGAGGATTAACTTGTTAATCTTTGCAAAGGGCTTTGAGACCCTCAGCTAGAAACAGACTAGTGGAGGGCAAATTGCTCCTGATAAAGAGGAAATGTGGATGCACTGCTGGAATATTGCTCATGTGCAGCTCCTGGGGTGAATCCTGTGACCCTCCCCCCGCCCGCCATGAGTGACCATGGTATGGAATTATTGTCAGGGGTGTCTGGGGTCACTGAAACGTCCTGGCATAAACTGGAGCATGTTCAAAGTCCTCCTCCAGCACCCGGAGCTCCAGAAGGAGTAAGGACCGTGCCAGAGTTGGTAGCAATGAAAAGAACAGACGTTAAAATTAGCAGCACGCCTGACCTCCGCTAAAGATGCTTTCAAGCACTTTTAAAAGCCTCAGTCTTCTGGGAGCTCAGGCCATGCACTGCACAGACCCTGATGAACAGGCCTGATGTCAGCAGGTGCCTTGCGTGCTGCGAGCTAGGCAGTTCTGGCTGATGCATTCGCCTCCGTGCTGCTGACTAATGCAGCTTCCTTGCCCACACCGTGACGCAGAACAGTGCTCAGCAGCAAACTGAGCTTCTCTTCCTACCCAGTCCACGTTCCTGCTGTCACTAGGCTTAAGAGTCTGCTCAATGCCCAGCGCTAACATGACAGCCTTTGCACTGGGGAGAAGAGTGGAGAATGTTGGTCATAAACTTGGAAGGAACCAACCTGAGCTGTGTCCATCGCTAAAGCACTGCATATTCCCCGGAGCTGCAGTGAAGATCAGCTGGATTCAATGCATATCCTTATTCCAAATAAAGCCCAGAGCACTTCCAGTTTAGAAGGTGACTGCTCGGGTTGGAGGAATCTTATGAGCAAATGAAAACCAGTGTCCAGGTATTTTTAAATAGAGCTGGAGCCAAAGTGAAATGCCAGAGCCCAACAGCCCTGAACTCAGGGGAAGTTTGAACTTCATGGGCCCGTCTCTAATAATGCAAGAATAATAAATTAATGATGCCCGGGAGGTATTTTCGCTCTCTTGACCGGCACTCTGGACACCTGACGAGGAAAAAGGCAACACGTTTCCAGGCAGCGCTTTGAATTGCACACAAATCAAACCCCAGCCAGCGAAACGACATGAGCGGGAGTGAAGCACCATGCTCCCATTGCCGCGGCTTCAACAGATCCACCCAAAGTCTCTGTGCTCTTTTGAAAAGGAACCAGCCGCCTGGTACTACCAGCACATTGTGATCTGATTTCTCTCTCTCTCTCCTTCTAGCAGCCTGGCTGGTGCATCTCACACAATCCCGTGTCAGTCACAGCTGCTGCTGGGCAGGGTGCTTTGGTGTTCCACAAATGTCAGCCTCATTCTTCTCAGACCCTTGCCAGCCAGCTGTCCCGGGACGGGCTTTGAGTATGAAGTGCCCTGCACCCCATCATTTCCCTCCTTTCCCCGAACCCTGGAGCAGAACTAAGCATCCCCCACCCCTACACTCCAGGCTGGTGAGTCATCAGCAGTCAGAGATCCAATGAGTCACTCAAGACAGCAGGAAAAAAGAGTGAATGAGCCAAGCTGCCTGGCAGGTCTGCTCCGTGGAAAGCGCAGTGCGTCTCCAGCGTGCATAATTGCATGCCACCACCATGCAGCGAACAATACCAAACCAAAGCAACAATGCCCGCAAGCTCCTCTCTCTGGTGAAAGCAGGGACTGTGTTTGCATGGGACTTGTTTTTAGCCACCATCGCCTTGTTAAAAGAAAAGGAGGACTTGTGGCACCTTAGAGACTAACCAATTTATTTGAGCATGAGCTTTCGTGAGCTACAGCTCACTTCATCGGATGCTGTAGCTCACAAAAGCTTATGCTCAAATAAGTTGGTTAGTCTCTAAGGTGCCACAAATCCTCCTTTTCTTTTTGCGAATACAGACTAATACAGCTGCTACTCTGAAAGCTGTCATCGCCTTGTTGTTACCCGGAATTCTTTTAATCCAAAGCTCTTCGTAACGTTTATTCTGTGAGAGGTGGTATCAGGAAATAAATCAGGGAGGACACGACTGTCCAACCTATAGATGGCTGGCACAAAGAGGACAACGCAAGAGTGCTTTTACTTGAAGCTAAGCCTTTCTTAGTCTCAAGCACTTACACACGTCCGCAATAGGTTAGTAAAACACCCCCAACCCTCGATAATTACCGAAGCTGAGTGTGGCTTTCGAGTGGCACCATAACAGGCTTTTGCTGGCCAGGCTTCCGTCTGCCAGTGGGGACCAAGATGCATCCAGAGGGAGCGTTCCTGAAGAGCCCCTTCTGAGAGAAGTCCAGTTACCTTAAACTTTCCCCCGTTATTTATACATTAGTAATACAATGACATATTCCTTAAAGAAACTTGCTAAGCAAGCAGTTTTAAAAGGTCAAACACCTTATGATCGTCAGTTAACCAGAGATTTTTTTTTTTCAGAGTGTCCATGCCTTTGGGCCCTGACAAACATTCCCAGGGGCACGTATAAACAGACTTCTTGTTTTTTTAAAATATTTGCATCAGCAATTCCAACACCTAGCAGGAAGGGCACGGGGACAAGCAGCCCTGTCCGTGGCACCTAAAACCCCCTCCCCTGCTGCCTTGGTTACACTGAGGCCGCTGCATGACCAATTTACAACCTGCTGACTTGGCTACTTTTAGCAATAAGCAAGAATGGCTCAGTCCGGCCTGCTAACTTGACTACTGTTAGCAACAAGCGAGAGTGGTTTAGGCACTTTACTGGTTTGCCAAAATCTCCCCAAACACTGTCTACACTGGGGCTCCCATCCTGGCTCCCACAGGCGGGGCTGCTCTGGCAGGAAATGATCAAGACAAAAGTTTAGTGGAGACAAGGCCATGAGACATGCAACTCACCCAGAGCCTGATCCAAAGGAATGACCCCCCCCCACCACACACACGCTTCAGAGGGCTTTGGATCAAGCCCACAGCTTGCATATTCCCGTCCCTGCCACATAGCAGCAGTTTGTAGAGGTGCATATGAGGCTTTTGACCAAGTTTTGCTTTGTGTGGATTTCTGCCTTTTCTTTGCTTTGATCCCTGCCTTTGTCATTCCCGTGAGCTCAGACCCTCAGCAAACACGCAGTTATTACCATTTGACATAGTTTAGATAGCACCAGAGGGGCACACTGCACCTACCAAGTGTCTGAACTGCATCCATGGGTCTTACAATCAGGCCCAAACCTGCAAACTCTGGGTACTGGGCATAGCACTTACTGCCAGGCTATTGACTCCAAAGCAACTGGGCCTGCCAGTAAGCAGTGTGCCTGGTAGTGTTGCACAATCAGGTCCTAAATTAGATCTAGGATAAAACAAATGGCAAATCTTTAAAGCCCTGATTTAGGAAAGCATTTAAGCACATGCTTAACTTTAAGCATGTAAGTCCCCCTGGATTGCTATTGCTGTCTGGCATTTTCAGAGGAGAGTTCTTCATTCTGGAACTCACCTCTCCTCTCCTTCATCCAATATGGTCTGAGATTGTCAAGTCTCAGGGCACAGAGTTTACCATAGGAGGCAGCAAGGTCCAGTCAGGAGATCTGGATCTGTTCCTGGTTCTGCAGTTGACTGGCTGTGTGACCCGGGCAAATCACTGAAGACCAACATTTGCAAAAGTGGCCTCTGATTTCGGGCGACTCCGTTTCTGGGTGCCCTGAACCAGCCACTGTGAGCCTGGTTTTCAAGACTTGAGCATCCCTCAACTCCAGATGAAGTCAATGGGAGTCATAGGAGCTCGGCACCCCAGAAAATCATGCTCAACGGTGTCTCAAAATGAGCATCCAAAAATCAGAGGCTGTTCTTGCAAATGTTGGCCGTAAGCTCTGTGCCTTGGCTTCCCCGTCTTTAACGCAGGGATGACTTTTGCGAAGAACTTTGAGATCTATGCACGAAGAGCACCAGGCTGAGTGGATGTCAGTGAGGTGGACTTTTGCTTCAAGCAAAGAGTGGGGTTGGGTGTTCGGCATTAGCCTAGTGAATTTTGTGGTATTATCTTTCACGTACGGGGCTGGGAGACCAGAAGATGGTCCCTTCTTTTTAAAAAAAATCTCAAAATATAAATAAAAGGCTAGGGTGGGTTTTGCTAGATAAGGGGTCGTGTGTGGCAGCAGGGTTAAAATATTAGTAATTAGGAAGGGAGATTTGCCCTTGTGGGGGACGGGCTGTTATTCCCACAGAGCAGGTTATTTGAGTTGATTAGTTTCATTTTGGTTGTGCTGTGTTTTCATATGTGTGGATTACTTTAAACTGTCTCCTTGGTACTTGTTGTTTCCAGGCCTGTTGAGAGAAGCCTGTTTGAAGGTGGGGTTAAAGTGGAGCGGGGTGCGCACACAGCAAAGCATGACTCAAGGATGCGATCGCTGCAGACCATGCTTTGGCATATTGCAGTGGCATGGCCCTCATAAAAGGGCTTTGGAAGTCCCCCTCTAAAGGGAAGGGGAAGGAGCGGTGGTGGTGTTCTTGTACACATATGTGTAAAGAGAGACATGAATTTACCTTTTGCCCTTCTATGGCAATTCCCATCAGAGATCTCAAAGCACTTTATAAATATTAATAATTTGTATTATTGCAGCACCTAGGAGCCTGAGACAGGGAAATACTATTTCCATTTTACACGTGGGTGAATTGAAGCAAAGAGATTTGAGATGATTTCCACAGTATAGTGGAGGGAGTTCATGACAGAGCCAGGAACAGAACCAAAGTCTTGATGCCAAGCCTCTGCTCTAACCACTAGACAACGTTCCCTTTCTACATTGTAACAGGCTGATGCTTTGAGTTTGTATTGTGGTGTGAACAAAGCTTTACGTGGCCCTCTGCAGAACCATGCTAGTCTGATGGCCCAGACAGTCCCACAGTGCACAGCACCATGCCCTCAAGGGAAGCCCTCAAGGCCTGCTTCCCGCCCAGCAGCACAGTGCAGGTCAGCAAGAATGGTGTGTGGGATTCCTTGTCTTGCCCCAGGATTCCAAACACCCTGCCCTTTGGACTACTAGTGTGGATGCAGAAATGCTTTAACTTAATATGGTTACAGTTTAAACCCTCCAAGTAAACCATTTTCAAAGTGATTTAATTTGGTGCCAGTGTGGGCAGGGCATAACAGTCCAGATTACCCGTCGCTGAGAGTGGATCAGGGCACTGCCGGCTCCCTTCCTTTGTCAAGACACTGCCACTTTGCTCCAGCCTCTGCTTGGTTTGCTATATGCAATGCCACCATTCATTTCTCCTCTCTGCTCTCCCACACCGTTTCTGAGCCCCCAGATGTCAGCACATGCAGAAGTACAAGGACATTGCTATTAGCAGTAGGAGCTGGTATCTTGGCAACAGTATCAGCTAAGACAATTTAAAAGTAGAGGGGGTTCTGAGTGTCTCTGCTCTGCTGCGATGGATGAAGAACTGTAAAAAACTCCAGCCCCACTTCCATTTCTCAGAATGGCAGCCATGTTAGTCTGTATCAGCAAAAGGAACGAGAAGTACTTGTGGCACCTTAGAGACTAACAAAGTTGTTTGAGCATAAGCTTTCGTGGGCTAAAATTCACTTCATCGGATGCATGCAGTGGAAAATACAGTAGGAAGATAAAAAGAAAAGGAGTACTTGTGGCACCTTAGAGACTAACCAATTTATTTGAGCATGAGCTTTCATGAGCTACAGCTCACTTCATCGGATGCATACCGTGAGCTCATGCTCAAATAAATTGGTTAGTCTCTAAGGTGCCACAAGTACTCCTTTTCTTTTTGCGAATACAGACTAACAACGGCTGTTACTCTGAAACCTGTCAGTAGGAAGATAGATATATACACAGAGAACATGAAGAAATGGGTGTTGCCATACCCACTATAACGAGAGTGATCAGTTATGGTGAACTATTATCAGCAGGAAAAAAAAACAACCTTTCGTAGTGATAATCAGGATGGCCCATTTCCAACAGTTGACAAGAAGGTGTGAATAACAGTGGGCGGGGGGAGGGAAATAAGCATGGGGAAATAGAATTATAGAATATCAGGGTTGGAAGGGACCTCATGAGGTCATCTAGTCCAGCCCCCTGCTCAAAGCAGGACCAATCCCCAATTTTTGCCTAAATGGCCCCCTCAAGGATTGAGCTCACAACCCTTTTACTTTGTGTAATGACCCATCCACTCCCAGTCTTTATTCAAGCCTAATTTAATGGTGTCATTTGAAAATTAATTCCAATTCAGCAGTTTCTCATTGGAGTCTGTTATTGAAGTTTATTTGTTGTAGTATTGCGACTTTTAGGTCTGTAATCGAGTGACCAGGGAGATTGAAGTGTTCGGTTTTTGAATGTTATAATTCTTGACGTCTGATTTGTGTCCATTTATTCTTTTACGTAGAGACTGTCCAGCTTGGCCAATGTACATGGCAGAGGGGCATTGCTGGCACACGATGGCATCTATCACATTGGTAGATGTGCAGGTGAACGAGCCTCTGACAGAGTGGCTGATGTGATTAGGTCCTATGATGGTGTCCCCTGAATAGATATGTGGACAGAGTTGGCAATGGGCTTTGTTGCAAGGATAGGTTCCTGGGTTAGTGTTTTTGTTGTGTGGTTGCTGGTGAGTATTTGCTTCAGGTTGGGGAGCTGTCTGTAAGCAAGGACTGGCCTGTCTCATTTCTGGATCTTGTTTGAACTACAGGTGAAAAAGAATAATTACTGGAGGTCAAGGCTGCCACCTACTGGCCAACACACCTCAGTGTGGGCTACCACTTATTTCTTCATTCTAGTGCTTTGCTTTTCTGCAGCTTCTCCCGCCTCAAGATCTCAAAGCCTGTTACAAATCTTAATTAATTAAGCTTCCCCGTAAGGTGGTCAGTATCATTATCCCCATTTCAGGGATAGGTAAACTGAGGCATAGAGCGGGGATGTGGGTTGCCCAAGCCCACACAAGGATTAGAGTCAGGTGTAGAACCCAGGAGTCCTGACTCACTCCCCTGCAATAACCATTAGGCCAGACTCCGTTTTGCACGCATGGTCTGTACATCCGATAGTTTCAGTGTTCAGATACTAACTATAGGGGAGTCCCGGCTGAGGCCTTGTGAAGCCTGGTACTTGGGGGAGCAGTAGGACTCAGGGGAAGAGCTCCGGAACTGGGGGTCAGTGGGTGAAGGGATCTCAGGATGGGGGGTAATTCCTGGAGGGGAGTCAGTAGCTGCAGAAATTGGGGGGAAGGGTGAGAGGAGGGTTTGGTGGATACTCCTTGGAGGGGGGCAGGAGCAATGACTGGGAGGAGTCAGTCCCGGTTGGGGTCCTAGGGGGTGTCAGTGTCCGGGCGGAGTTGGGGGGTGTGTCAGTCCCATTTGAGGGTCCCCAGGGGTGTCAGTGTTTGGGGGGGGTCAGTCCCAGTTGGGGGTCCCGGGGGTGTCAGTGTCTGGGGGGAGTCAGTCCCAGTTAGGGGTCCCAGCGGGTGTCAGTGTCTGGGGAGGTCACTCCCGTTTGGGGGTCCCGGTGGGGGTCAGTGTCTGGGAGGAATGGGGGGGGGAGTCAGTCCCGTTTGGGGGTCCCGGGGGTGTCAGTGTCTGGGGGGGTCAGTCCCAGAGCGGGAAGAAATCAGTGGCTGGGGATCCCGGGGTCCGTGGCTGGGAGGGTCCGGCCCGGAGAAGCGGGAGGTCCCCAGCGGGGCGGGGGCGAGAGGCTGGGTGCAGGGCCCAGGAGCTCAGTCCCTGGGCCCTCGTCTGGGGGGAGGAGGAGCTTCGCCTCTTCGAGAAGCGTGTCCCGAGCGGCAGCCCGTAGCGGCGGGTCACATGGTCTCACCTGGCTCAGGTGAGGGAGGGGCCGGACGCCGTTCACCTGGGTCGGCACAGGTAACTCCAGGGCTGGGCCTGGCCAGCGACCCCCCCACGGCGGGAGGGGGCCCGCTTGGGGAGCCCCCCACCCCGCGACCGGGGGGAGCAGGCCCCGCCCTGCCCAGGTCGCTCCCCCCCGACACACTGCGGGGGGGCGGGCCCCGCCCCTGCCCGGCTCTGGGCGCCCCAGACCCACCTCAGAGACCCCGCCGGCGGGGGCCGCCCCGGGGGACCGTTCAGACCCCGCGCGGGGGGAGCGGGGGCCCTTGGAGCCGGGGCGGGGTTCTCCCGCCTCTGCTCGGTGGCTAGGGGTTTGTGTGCGGGCCCCTGTGGGGATCGTAGGCATTGTGCGCAGCCCCGCAGGGGTCCGCGGACCAGAGGGTGTAACCCGCCGGCCTCGTGAGATCCAAAGCCGCGGATTCCTCGCTGCCTTGAGGCAGGGGGAGCTCTCCGTCCCCCTCCCCACGGAATCGGTCTCCGCTCCTTGTGACAGCCCTTCTCCAACATCCCCCTCACACACACACACACACACACCCCACACCCCCCCAGCAGGCTGCCTGTTTGATGGTGTGACATTCACCCAAGCACTCTGTGTCCCCCTCCCTGCCTCCCCCAGCCTGCTCGCTCTGGGGGCGGGGGGGTCGCGCATGTTGTGCTCCCTGTGTGTTGCTGGGCTTGGGAGGGTCCTGGGCTCCATGTGGGATGACAGATCTGGTGTGTGTGTGTTCAAGAAATGTGATCAGCTTTCTAGGGAGCGTGTGATTGACTGGAACCACAAACGCCAGTGCAGCCCTTGCCACTTCATGTCCTGTCCTCTGAAAGAGCTGCTGCAGACCCAGTACCTACAGTGCCATCGTTACACTAGATGCACGTCTGTTACTCTTTCTTTGGAAAATATTTTTAGTTAAGTTTTTAAAAAGTAGCAGTGTGCTGTGTTGTTGGGAACGCCCAAGGTGTTTGTGTCAGAGATAAATGTACCTCCATTTATGTGAAAATAACTTTGTCTGTAGTCGCAAAAAGACAAGGAGGACTTGTGGCACCTTAGAGACTAACCAATTTATTTGAGCATAAGCTTTTGTGAGCTACAGCATCCGATGAAGTGAGCTGTAGCTCACGAAAGCTCATGCTCAAATAAATTGGTTAGTCTCTAAGGTGCCACAAGTACTCCTTTTCTTTTTGCGACTACAGACTAACACGGCTGCTACTCTGAAATTTGTCTGTAGTGAATCTTCAGGAGAATGAACAGTTTCTTATGATTTGTACAACAGTGGTGTCTAGGATCGCCAACTGAGATTGGCAACTCCATTGTGCTAATGTACAAACGTATAGTGAGAGACGAGCTTTTGATCTAAATAGACAAGACAGATGTGAGGTGGGAGGGGAAACTAAGGCACAGCAGCAAAGTGACTTGCCCCAGATTGCCCAGCAAATAAGTGGTAGAGCTGGGAATAGAACCTGGATGTCCTGAGGCCCAATCTACTGTCAGCAAAACCACTGTAAGGCAGGTTTGAACCATGGCAGCAGTGTGGTTTTTGAAGAAACTGTAAAAGCTATTGAGGGTTGTGTGTGTTTGGATGCAGGTCACATTAGAAATCAAGAAAGGATTAAATTTGAAATACAGCAGTTTGGATGTTCTGAAAGGCCCCCTTTTATCCAGTGTTTCCAAATCCTCCAGTACTAGATAGGGATGAGTCAAAGCTGTGGCCAGCCTGGTTATTGGCTTACTGGTTTCGATAATTCAGCTAAAATAACAAGGAGTCTGGTGGCACCTTAAAGACTAACCGATTTATTTGGGCATAAGCTTTCCTGGGTAAAAAACCACTTCTTCAGATGCATGCAACTGAAGAAGTGGTTTTCTACCCATGAAAACTTATGCCCAAATAGTCTTTAAGGTGCCACCAGACTCCTTGTTGTTTTTGTGGATACAGACTAACACTGCGACCCCTTAATACTTGATAATTCAGCTCGTTCTTATAACTGATTTTGAAGGAGATTTCCTCTCCCTCTCAACAAGGAAGATCTTAAACCCTGGATAATTAGAAGTTCCAACTACTCACAAATACCATTCTTCTGAAATGGATGCTTAACCTCTTTAGAAGGATCTTGTTGGTTCAAATAAGATTGATGCTTGAGGAGGAAGAAGGCTACCAACTTCATTGTCAGTGTCAATTTGGCAAGTGGGTTTTAACCCAAATATTTATTTGCCATTGTTATGCAGCTGGTTACAATTTAGCATCTGGGCTTACGGTCAAAGGGAACACGTCTTTGGAATCCTGGTAGTTGGGCTTTGACTGTAGTTTGATATCTGTGTTGGTTGAGAAGTCTTTATAGTCTTAAACTTGTGATCTTGTGGTGAATACAGTGTGCAGCTGTGATCTAATGGATTGAGCACAGGATGTGAGCAGGAGATAGGTTCTATCCCTGACACTGTATTTTGCACAACCTTAGATAAGTCATTTAACTGCTGTGCCTCAGATATTTTTTCTTCTACAGTGGCAATAATACCCACTTTATAAGACACTTTGAAACCTCAGGATACTAAGCGCTATATAAATGACCATTACTTTATGGGCTTTGGATATATGTCATTCTTTTAACATGACCTCTGTATTATGACTAATCTGTCTTCCTGCTGACCGGTAATAGCTCTCCACTTGGAGAATTTGATCAGCTCAGATGGGTTTTTTGGTGCATGAAAACTTGATGAAATTGAGCAAAAGCTGATGGCCTGACTCAACAGTGCCGAGCACCCACAGCTCCCGGTGAAGGCAATGCGAGCTGTGGGTGCTTATCCTCTTTTTCAGAAGGTGCTATCTGAGTTTTTATATTTAAAATGTCTAGGAGTCTAAATGTCTAAAAGGGGAACTCTCAGGGTGTGTGTTAATCTTATAAAATACATAGGTGAGACCAGATGGCCTGAAGAAGAGCTCTGTGTCGCTCAAAAGCACGTCTCTTTCACCAACAGAAGGTGGTCCAGTAAAAGATACTGCCTCACTCACCTTGTCTCTTTTATATCCTGGGACCAACCCAGCTACAACACTGCAAGATACATAAGTATCAGCCAAGGCTAATGAAGCCAAAATGTCCATGGAAAACAGTGGCACGGAGGCTAGGGAAGCTTATCCCCAATGTATAAATATCTGCCAAGCACTCCCAGTCCCCATGTCAGTTACTTTGGCAGGGCTACTTTTAAAAAGTGGCAGTGGTCGCCCTAGTTAGGGTAGGAGTAGAGAGGTTATATTACCTTTGTATTTGACACTGGTGTGACCACTGTTGGAATACTGTGTCCAGTTCTGGTGTCTACATTATAAGAAGGATGTTGATACATAATACAGAGGGTTCTGAAGAGATCTGCAAAAATGATTAAAGGATTGAAAAGCATGCCTTATAGCGATAGACTCATGGAGCTCAATCTGTTTAGCTTAACAAAGAGAAGGCTAAGGGGTGACTTGATCCCAATACCTATAAGTACCTATATACGGAGCAAATATTTGATATTAGAATCATAGAAATATAGGGCTAGAAGGGACCTTGAGGGGCCATCAAGTCCATCCCCCTGCACTGAGGAAGGACCAAGTAAACCTAGTCCATCCCTGACAGGTGTTTGTCCAACTCATTTTTAAAAGCTTCCAAAGATGAGGGGAGGGATAGCTCAGTGGCTCGAGCATTGGCCTGCTAAACCCAGGGACCACCCGCCTTCTGAACAACTTCAGAGTCTGAATCTCCTTCCATTTATGCTGGGGAAGCATCTTCTGAAGGTTATAGGGACTCTGATGCCGTTAAAAGTAGCATTTTTTAAAAAATAAGTGGCTTTTCTGACTTCCTGCTTCCTTTTGGAAGGCACTTAAAACTCGATGTTTAAAGCACTAGTAAAAGTACTGCAGGGAACATTGCCCTGGTCAGGGGTTGGGCAGTGGTTCTCAAACTTCATTGCACCATGACCCCGTTCTGACAACAAAAATTACTACATGACCCCAGGAGAGGGGACCGAAGCCTGAGCCTGCCTGAGTCTCACTGCCTAGGGTGGTGGGGTCAAAGCCTGAGGGCTTCAGCCCTTGGTGGGGGGCCTGTAACCTGAGCCCTGTCTCCACAGGCCGAAGCCTGAGCCTTGCCGCCCAGGGCTTGAAGCCCTCAGGCTTCAGCTTTAGCCCCAGACCCCAGCAAGTATAATGCCAGCCCTGGTGACCCCATTAAAACAGGTCACAACCCACTATGGGGTCCACACCCACAGTTTGAGAACCACTGGGCTAGATGATCCAGGTGTCATCCTTCTCTGATGATTCTTAGACGCTGGCTGGAGACAAAGTTACTGTGACAATGGCTCTAAATTTGACATGAGACCTTCTTGTTCTTCAGGTGCCTGAGGTGGTGAGCCATGCTGGGCAGGAGAACAAGACACCCCCAAGAAATAATCAGCAAGCACCGGATGAACCTATCCCACCAGGATGCTGTGCCCCAAAGGATCAACCCATCCAAAGAGTGTGACATCAGCCTGGAGGTGTTTAGCAAATCCACACCTGAACTCAAACAGAGCCGCAAGCTGGCACAGCAAGCACGGGACAGGAGAGCCCGCAAAGCTGACCTCAAAGACTCCAACGGGAGGGAGGCAGAAACAATTACCTTTATTTCTGGCACAGCAGAGGCTCCCCAGACCCAGAGCTTGTGCTGTCTTTCTTTGTCTCAGGCCTGGAACGCCTCCAAGGCTGTTCTCTGCTGTATAGTGGCCTGTGGGGGCTGCTTTAAGAATTGCAGCATTCACATCCCCTGCATGGGTCACACGGAGACTTCAACTGATGATGGAAGAAACAGAGAGCAAAATGGACGTGTGCCTAGCAACAGCCCTGCCAACATCTCCCCTGTTGAAAAGAATGGGAACCAGATCAAAAAGAATACCATGGGGAGCAGCTTCAGCTACCCAGATGTGAAACTGAAGGGGATCCCTGTCTATCCGAACCGGAGCCCTGGCAACCATACAGATGCAGATTCGTGCTACAAAGAGCCCCTGCCAGAGAAGACCTTCAGAAACAGCATAGAAAAGCCACCACTCCCCAGCAGCCACCGGAGCTCGGAGGAGTATTATTCCTTCCATGAGTCTGATCTGGATCTCAGTGAGTTGAGCAGCTCTATGTCTAGCAAAGAGATTGATGTCTTGATCTTCAAGAAACTGACAGAGCTCTTCAGCGTCCACCAGATTGATGAGCTGGCCAAGTGCACATCAGACACAGTCTTCCTGGAGAAGACCAACAAGATCTCAGACCTGATTAATAGCATCACTCAGGACTACAACCTGGATGAGCAGGATGCTGAGTGCAGGCTAGTCCGTGGCATTATACGCATCAGCACCCGGAAGAGCAGGGTCCGGCCCCCCATTTCCATTCCTGCCACCAAGAGCCACGAGGAGAAGATGAGCAGAGGAAACCCACCGGACAGCGGCAATGAAACCATGCTGGAGTCCCTAATCCCCAGCCAAGACGGTACGTGCAAGTCCCTTGTCCACACTAGCTTTGCAGCTCAACTCCCTGTGTTTGAGAGCTGGGTTCACCCTGGGATATGGAAACCCTGGTCTTGTGAGGCTCCTACTTTGGAGTTTGCAGGGAGTGGAGTTGGAAACTGAACTGTAGCATCAAGGTTATTTTCCTGAGTTAGGGGGATCCTTATTCCCCTTCTAAATCCTGAAGATAGCCACTTAATACTGTCCAAGTCCCTGAGAACCCACTTTGCAGCTAGTATCCTTCTTGATAACTCACCATACTTTACTCTGCCAGAGGGGTTTGTGCTCAGTGATATAAGGGGCTGGCGATGCTGGTTCTGTGCTAGTCCTGGCTCTCCTCCCTAACCCCATCTTAGGAAGCAAGGCCATGAGTCAAACTCAGGTCACTGGGATGATCAGATCCGGCACATGCCAGAGCACTTCCACTAAGGCTAGTAAGCTGGCCTTCTTAATTAAGCTTAGCCAATGTTGTTCTTGGATAATGTTCACCTCCTGACGCTTTCTTCCCCGTGTCTCATTCTCAAGCCAAAGGAATCATTGCCCATAGTATGAAGGAACTTTCCCAATCTAGTAACAAATCTGAAACAATTGTTTATCAACAGTCTTGGAAAACTGGCTGGGTGTGTGTGGTGGGGTTTCACCATGTTAATTTTCTAATCTTTCATTCCATTTCCGGAAAGCCTTTCCTTCCCCCACTCTCCTCCTTAACTTAGAGTCCAGTAACGTAACAGTATACACTTCCAGACTTCTGAACTGCACATTGAGGCCGGTCACTAGCTTGTCCCCTATCGTTCTTCTCTTAGGTGTTAGTTACCTGCAAGTATCTCAAGTGCTGCCTAACCCTAAAAGAAAAGGGGGAGCTGCTGACAGAGTGGGAGGGCCTCTTTCTTTGGAATGTGCACCCCCTGTCCGAGTACCTGAAACTGCTCACCTCCAGGACATGCCACAAGGCGCGCTGTCTTAGGGCTCTTGAAGAAGCAAATATTGTTGGATGTGATGGGGAAGAAGTAAGACTATTCTATTTTTGGGCTCGCTGGTTACTTAGTTATAGGGTTGCTTTATTGTATTTCAATAGTTGTCAGAGGCACAAGAATGTTTCTTAAACCTAAAGAATAAAGAAGTAGTGAGCTTAGTCCTGATACTCAGCTGGATACATGCAAATGATATTGGCTGTTGGGAGAGAACTTTATATGTTGCTGGCAGGTTTGTCTGCTCATGGCACCATATACACCTTCAGTCTCTCCCCTCTCAGCACTTCTGAATTCTCTTTCCAGATTTGGCTGTGCAGATATCAGAGGAAACCACAGCAGATGTGATAGCCAGGAACATGAGGCGGTTCAGCGCTGCAGGTAACACCTCTGTCTCAGTCATAGTGAGAAAGCAAAGGCTACAGCTCTTCCAGCTTCCATTGTGACTTTGGGATGCGGCACTTGTTGAATAGAGGCCATTTCCTTCATTGGGAGGACCCAGGCTAGTACGTATGTACGTACACGCACACTCTTTTCTCCTGGGGCCTGAGACCAAGCCTGAGGGTTTTCAGTCCCCAAACCTCTTGACAAAGTTTGAAGGGAAGTGAAAGCATAGTTAGGATGGGATTTTGACTTCAGCCTGAGGGTAACTTACAGTGAAGTGAAGCAGCGGGGGCGAATTATTTACCAGCAGATGCCTTGGGCTCTGTTCCTCTCCCATATTGCTTTTAATGTTTTGCATCAGAGAGCGGCCGTAGGCTGAGCTGCTAGTTCCCCTGTGTGTGTGAAGTGACAGGATCTCTTCTGAAAGTTGCCTCTGATACTCTGGGCTGTTCCCTGCCTGAGGGCGTCAGCTGCTTTCTCTTCCCTCGCCATACGTAAGCCCCTTCTTGGCAGCTGTATCTGTGTAGCTCCTGAGGATTTTGCTGCTGCAGTCTGTGCCATTTTATTTGAACTTATTCCCTCCCCCCCTTTTTTTTTTTCCAAGGATCTCCAATGAGCAGAGCTTCCTCCTACCAGGACACAGAGACTGATTCGTCTGGAGCACCGCTGCTTCAGGTTTACTGTTAGAATAATGGACCAAGGCAGGACTCTGTGGCGGGAGAGGTCGCTGGGCCTTACAGCAAACAGAGTTCCTCATCTCTTTTCATATAGAACATGCTATGCCACTTTATTTTCTTCAGTTCTCTTTTTCCCTTGTTAAAGTTCAACTTGCCCCTCAATCTGTGGGGTGCATTGGATTATTTTTCTGTGTGTGTGGGATCATAACAGAACCTTGAGGAAATGGACCATGAATCTAGTGAACTTATTCAGACAGTGGGACGTGAGTTCTGGGAACAGAAGATGGACAAGGGGATACTGACAAACGGAATATGTTCTGCCTTTGTGGGAACTTCCACTCTTGGAGTGCAGTTTTAGTACCCAATCAGACATCCAGCTGTTGCCCAGCTCCAAGAGTCAGCTGTACAGTTTTTGCCCTTCTGGTACTGTAGATGTTAATGTATGTTGTGTAGCTTTGTTGATGATAGGAATGTCTTTACATTTGTAGCAATTCTGTTGAGGTGAACTCCAAGGCTGTAAGAACACCTGTTTAAGATCCCAGATGTCTACTTACCGTTGCTGGCCTTGATTGTCCCAGAGGCTGAGTCCTCTAGGCACAGTAGCCAGACAAGCTTTCTTGACAAAGTGCCTTACACCTGTCCTGGAGGGACCACCTCAGAAAAGAGAGGGTAGTTCAGCCTTCAGGGTTCGTTTAATCCTTGGCCTCTTTGTAGTGGGTGCCAACAAAGCAACCAAGCCATTTAATGCTAACTACAATGTGGACAACTTGTTGACGAGACTAACTGGACTGCGACCCAACTCTTGTCTCTCAGGTTATCATGCAACCATTGAGTAACAACTTTAAATCACTGCCAGTCTGGTGAGAACCACTGACATGAGGTATTAAATAGACAAAGGTGTTGATTTATAACTCATTTGCCAATCAGCTTTTCCCTCACTCACCTGCCAAGGCTTACATAGCCCTTGGTGATCATGTGAACTGCTGGAGAAAGCCCTGACCTTGGGTCTTAGCAGGTAAGTGAAAGACCAGACTTTTTTTAAAATTACAAATCAGTCCTCCCTGTAACTCTGCCTGTGTGTTTGGGATCTTAAATGCTCCTTAGAAATGCTCCCTGGAAAACTTTGTTGTTGCCTTTAAAGGGAGGGAGAAGGGCTTTTTGGGGGAACTCTCCATGAAGTATATGTAGGGAACTGATTATTGCTGTGTAAATGTGACTCTCACCCCCCTTCGCACAGGGGTGTTCAGTGTGCTCAGCCTCTTTCCTAGAAGCTGTGGCCACCCTAAAGGCACCAAACTGGGTGACCTTGAGGGCTGCAGCTTTGCAGAAGCCTGAGGGCTGCACCTCATTGGCATCTCCACTGGCTCGTTATCAGAAAGTAAACACACCCAGCCGTGAGATTTGTTTATACACCTCGGTGCCTTAGCAGGGGAATAGGAAATGCTCGTTGGTGGAATTAACCAGCAGTGAAACCGGTGTCCAGTGTTGCTAGAGACAGACAGTGGCAAAGGTGGGCTCTTGCCCTGGTGTATGCCGCACTTCTGTGCTTAAGCAAAGGAAAGGTGTCTTGAGCTTGTAGGTTGGGACTCTAGAGCCTGTGTTTGCCTCCTGTGCTTTTCAAAGATTTGTAGCTTTTGGTTCCTCACTTCACTAAGTAGGGCTTATATAGCTGCCAGTTGTGGACAGAACCCCTTTGAAACATACCATTCACCTGAGCCACATTTAAGTCCCACTCAGACCTACTTGCTGTTCTTGTAAATTACTTGCTTTTAAAAAATACAGATTCAATCATATCACTTGAAACATCAGAAACACTGGCTCATGAATCAGTGTTGACTCGGCAATGATATTTAGGCTAAATAACTGATCCCACATCACTTCGAAGCTTCTTCCACATTTGCCTGTGTTTTCTTGTGGCGCTGTGTTCCACGTTTGGGCCTTTGGCGGGCTCAGAGGGATGGTCTGGCAATGCGGGGGCCACTGAAGTTTTGGTGAGTTCGATTGTATTTCCTTAGGCTTTGTTTTTAAAGCAATGAAATGTAAATTTGAAAAAGCCCTCCCACTTGTTCATGTGAGGACCTGACTCCTTGCAAACAGAGACTGACTGTAAATACGTAATATTTTACATACTACATTTGATGGGCCTTGCTGACTCTTGGCTTCTGAACTAGTTTGTAAATATGTATTTGGATAAGTTTGCTTTTTTAAATGCACATTTACGTGACAACGTAGCCTGGCGCCTACTGCTGGAACAAACTGGTTCCATATAGCACCTATGATGAGGCAGTTTCAGGAAGAGCTGCCAATGGCTGCTGCCCAGATGCAACAGCAGACTTTTACAACTGTTTATACAGCCATTTATGCCAATGGTGCCTGACAATGTATGCGTCTTAAAACTCCGAGTGAAAAAACCAGTGGGTGTTAGAGGTGTAAAACAATTCCTGAAACTGGCAAACCTGTTGTATGTTATGTTGGACTCCGTCTTTCTGTTTTTTGTTTTTTTAATTGCTCCCTATTTAATTATGCTTTTAAATTTCAGCCTGAAGCAGATTTTAAGCACATCCTTTGCTGAAGGGTCTGGGAGGGAAGGGCGTGTGTAGTGCCCTGCAGCTGGCAGACAGCAATGGTCCAGCTAGAAGTTTCTCTTGTGGTTGACCATTGTGTTAATGACAGATTTCAGAGTAACAGCCATGTTAGTCTGTATTCGCAAAAAGAAAAGGAGTACTTGTGGCACCTTAGAGACTAACCCATTGTGTTAAGTCTGTATATCTTTTTTCCCCGGTTGATTTAATGCAGCCTGGTGTCTGGGGAGCAATGAGGGTCTGTGTAAATAAAGTAGCCTCTTGGGAGCTGTCTGTGTGCAGGGAAATGTGTGTGGGGGAGTTAATAAAGGGAAGACACTGTCAATGACAATTCTACAGAACTGAGGACAATCTTCTCTACAGTGTCTCTCTTCTCCCCCCCATCCCCAAATCTTGTACTCATTTAATCCATCTGGAGGAGCCACACCCTCATGAAGCGGGGGGCGGGGGGGTCAGAGCTTTTTGTTCTCCTGACCCTCTGACTTGAAGGACCAGTTTTGCCTTTTTAAAGTCAGTTACTCATCTAGTAGCTAGTTTGCAAAGTCCTGCTCCTGCACCTGCTGTCGCGCTCCTTTTTTGGGGTGGGGAGGGGATGGGAGGGAGATGGTCAATCAAAGGAACTCCCATGTTTCTCTAGCCTTGTCATTAGACGAGGGAGTGTGGCTGCTTGTAGGGTAACTACCTTGTCATACACTTTTTCAAAGGTATGGGGGTGTGGTAAGAATTGGTGCCAGACCCTTCTTTCTCCTCTTTGCAAGACACTTCCTAGTGGCAGTGGGGCTCCATTGAGACCCGATTGTTGGATTGGAAGGTGGTTGGTTTGGGGAGAGGGAGGGATTTAAATCCCCCTTGTTAGGTCAGGGATTGCTAGGAGCCTTTCAGTCTGATCTGAAATCTGGAGCTTTCTACATCTAAGTTGCCATTTGAATGGTGCTGCAGGCAGTAATGATTGAAAACTCCCCACTGTTGCGTGGCTGGTGTGAAACAAGCTGGTTGGTGTCAAGCCAGTGATTCACACCATGATTGGAACACAACCCCTGTTCCATTTGGGAGCTACGGTTCTCTGTCTAGAGAGGCAAAAGATTGAGACCAAACTCCCCACTTGCTCTGCAGATAGACCCTCCATGTGGAGGTCCAGGGAAAGACGTTTGGACTGCATTTACCCGTTGGGCTAAGTAGAGGACATCAGACTGTAGGCCTGTCAAGCTGCCATCTTCCACCAGCACTAAATATCCAGTCAGACCCCTGCAGGGAGACAGCCTTCCTTTTTAATGTTCTTTATTTTCATTTAAAAAATATGAAGGGAGGAAAAAATCCTTGCTCTAGGCTGGTAGTGGGTGTTGGCTGGAAGGGATCTGCCAGGGAAGAACCTTTGCTTGTGAACAGAGCTGTTTTATTGGTGAACCAGGGCAACAGGTATATAGAACTAATACGGCCAGCTCCACTTAAGTGGCAGTAACTTAAGCTGCCTTTCAGCCAGCTTTCTGAATAGCTGCCTCATCCGGGTCCTGCAACTGGGCTCTGGCCACAGAATGTCTTCTCCACTATCCCAGTCTGTTTCGAAGCAGCTTTGGAAGAGGGCCCGACAGCTTGCAGCCAGCTAATCACAGGGCAGCCCCCTCACAAAAAGCCACTCTAGGATGCGCCACTTACTCTTTTCCAGCTGCTTTATGGGACCCAAGTAGGTTTCCCTTCTGTTTGGCCAGCTTCCTGTTTGGGGTTAGCTTATTTTGAATTAGTGGTGGGGAATGGCTGATGACCACAGAATTGCTCTGTTGTTTTGTACTAGTGATCAGGCATATTTTTGACACACCAGGCCATCCTAAAAGCTGTGACTCAAGTTATTACTTATTTGTACTGCAGCCGTGACTAGAGGCCTCACCCACAATTGGGAGCCCATCAAGTTACCCACTTTGTACACACATGGTGAGACATGTCCCGGCCCCCAAAGAGCCATGTAATCATACTGAGCTGGCCCTTGGTTCCAAACCCTCATTAATTGCTGTTCTCAGAATATTTCTAGGGAGTAACTAGGATGTCTTCTGCCACCTTAGACTGCTTAAAATAAAGATCTGACAATGCATCCATCTCACTTCTTGGTTCCTTGTAGAATAGCAGTGAAAGTGCTTTAAATTCTCACTCCCGAGCCTGGGTGTCACTTTGTTTCTTGACTGCCGTGTTCTCCCCATTCATGCCTGGGTGTTGAATGAATTTGCAACATCTTTTTGCTACTGGAAGAGTTGTCATGTTTGTCAGTCCAGCAGTTTCTTAGCCTGTGTCTACACTACACAGCTTTTAGCATAGCTGCTGTTTGTCGCCTTTTCTGCTGACAAAAAACTTCCACCCACAACGAGCGGCATTTGCCGGCAGCTCTCCTGCTGACAACACACAGTTCACGCTGACGCTTGTCGAGGCAGAACTTTTGTCTTTTAGGGTTGTTGTGGTTTTTTTTAACACCTCTAAAAGACAAAAGTTTTGTCATTCAGTTGTCAGTGTAGACCTAACCTTAGTTGCTGTATCTGGATCCACTCTGAGTTTCAGTATTGGGCGTGGTACTGAATGGGGCAAGTGATCTTTTGGGAAGAATATGGTGACTAGGGAACTAGTGCCATAACACTAAAAGAGACCAAGAGCTGAGCAACACAGGAGGACAGGGATTTTTAGGCAGACTGGTTTTAACATACATTTACCTCCAATGTCTAAATGAACACCTGTGAGAGAGGATTTCCCCCCTCCCACCGCTCAGTTGAGAGCTCACAAAACCTTCAACTTATGGGTGTTTCCTTAAAAGAGAGTCTGATTCATGATGAATCTAAGTGTCAGTACTATCTCATTGTCTCACACCTGTTAGTTACATAAATATCTGTGGATTTAACCCGAAGCAGTCTTCATGATGAACATGCAGCTAAAATCAGCAGGAGCAGGACTGAGGTACGTTGGGAAACCACCTGTGAATTTACTTCCTTTTGGGAACTTGAGTCAGCATCTTTATTTCACTGTTGACGTCTTTGATTTTTTTGGTTAAGTTTTTCAGTGAAATAAATAGCAAGTCTCTACTGAGCATGTGTCTTAATCACCATTGGAAAACCACCTAATGGTGCTCTTCAGAGATTTTATGATCTGTCACATGACTATGCCCTTAGCAGAAATCCAGGACCATGCAGGTCATTGACCAGAGCAACCATGGTCCTATTGGAAAACCCGGGAAGTGGGTAGGCGCAAGCCCATGGTAGCACCTTCATCCTGGCTGTGTTTCTCTGCATACATATGAATCTAGAACATCCTTGTGCAAAAATCAACTCTATATGCACAGGCCCCTGCTTTCAAACCCCTTGGCAGTGATTCAGTTTTATTTTGTTAAAGTTAGCAAAAAGCGATTGATCTTCCTGTGAATGAACAGACTCTGGTTAGGTTTGGCAATTTTGATTGTATTCCTGGAGGTTTCATCACATGACATCTTTAATTCCTAAAGACTCTGGGACAATTCTGGAGGGTTAGCAACCCTAACTCTGGTCTGTGTTTTTTTAATTACTGTTTGGAGCATGCAAAGAAAAGCAAATAAACACCATGTTCCTCTCACCCACCCACCTCTTGAAAATGACTGAATGGTTTCTTTCCATGTGGTCAAAAAGTGATGTTGGAAAATGGACTGTTCTACCTTGATCCTTTCCCAGCCCAGTCCTTATTAGCTTCCTCCCTTAAAGTGAGAGCTGCAGCCTCTGTTCAAACTAAAAAGCAGTGATTTTAAATGCCTAGTACTTGTTCTTTCTCCTGCAAGGCTTTGCTACTGAATAGTTTGTTTGTAAAATAGTACCACAGCCTGGTTTGCTTCTCGTACTGTTTAAACATGTAGCTTAAAAAGCTACACCGGGGCTGGTGTTAGAAAAAGGAAAGTGGGAGGGGGAGAGAATTGTATTTCAGCCTGGAAACACCTCTACAAAGAGTCTTCAGGGCTTTGCCTAAATATGTGGGAAGGGAAGAGCTGAGGCCCCCTGAGGATATGTCTACACTGCAGCTGAGAGTGAGCCTCCCAGCCCAGGCAGCCAGATTCAAGCAGGGCCTGAGCTAGCCTGGATGTTGCAGCTTGGGCTGGAGTTCAGGCTCTGAAGCTTAGGAAGTCAAGTGGGCTTGAGAGCCAGAGCCCCACTGTATACATGACAACTGTTAGGATGCTAGCTCGAGCCCTGCTAGTAAGTGTCTCTACCAGGGCTGGGAGCCTTGCTCCCAGCTGCAGTGTAGACAAAGCCAAAGAGGTGCATGATAAATTGCTGACCTAAGGAACCATTGTTGAACCCAAAGGCTCGAGTAGATTTTTCGTGGGTGTTGGGCTGCTTCTGTTGTTCCTGCTCTTGTCTGTCACTTATGCACAGTGCAGAGCTAGCTCCCCTGTCTGCTCCCTGTAGAGTTCTATTGCGTGGAGGCATGCTTGCCTTCGGCAACTCCAGCTCCTGTCACAGGATGATTGATTTTGTTGTGCTTCCTGCATGCAGTTTGAGTGTCCACAGCAGGGCAGTGAGCCTGGGGACATTGCCCCTATCTTGAAAACCACCTTTCAAGTTAAACCTGCTTGGGAATGGTGACTAGTATTAACATACTTGTGTGCTGAATTCTCCTTTCTTTGCCAAGGGGTGGCAGCACTGACCCGCATGATTGACTGACTGCTTTTGTAGCAAAGCAGTTAAAAGCAGTGGATGAGCTGCCAAAATCTTAACAACCGGTTCCCTATAAAAAGTTCTGATTTAAGGGATGTACCTCTGTCCTGCCCCCTCCTGCCTCCCTAGGCCCGTTCTCCATCCCAGGTGCCTGCTGGTGGTGCAGGAGTCCCACCACCCCCTGTTCCACCCCTTCCCCAAATCCCTGGCCCCACCTCCTCTCCCAGGCATGCCACATTTCCTCCCCCCCCTCATTGCTTCCTACGGCTTCCCCCTGCAACCTCCCGCCCTAGCTCACCTCCGCTCCACCTGCTCCCCGCACCACCCCGCTGCTCCGCTTCTCCCAGGCGTGGGAGAGGCAGAGTGGAAGTGAGCGAGGGTCACAGGGGAGCACAGGAAGTAAGGGGGGGGGTAGAGGAACCGCTCCCCACCCCAGCTCTCCTCCACTCCACCACTGCCGCCTCCCACAACTGAGCCGCAGCTCGGCTTCTCCCTCCCTCCCAGGCTTGCCGTGCCAAACAGCTGTTTGGAGAAGCGGAGCAGCGGCGGTGCGCTCAGGAGAGGAGGTGGAGCAGAGGTGAGCTGGGGCACATTTCCAGGGGCAGCACGGCACCGGAATGCCACCCCTAGAAATGTGCCACCCCAAGCACCTGCTTGTTTTGCTGCTGCCTAGAGCCAGCCCTGTCTCCAACAGCCCCCTTCTATAGCCCTACCCCGTACACCCTCCCTAGCACAGCGAGTCGGGGCCCCCTTGGCCTGGGGGGCTGCCCCAGCCGAGCCCCATCCTGGCTGGGACTTTCTGGGCCAGTGACTGCCTACCCAACCCCGCCCTGTTCCCTGACCGCTGCCCCCCCACAGAACCCCTGCTCCTTATCCAACCCCTCCTCCCAGCCCCGGCCCGGCCCCCTTATCATGCCACTCAAAGCGGCAGGCGCTGCAGAGCTGCCCGGGAGTGGTCCAGAGCGCTGGCGTGCTGAGGCTCTGCGAGCTGGGGGAAACCTCCCCAGCTGGGAGCTCAGGGAACCCTGACAACCGGTTCTAAAACTGCTTCTAAATTTAACCACCGGTTTGTGCGAACTGGCTCCAGCTCACCACGGTACTGGTGGGAGGTCTAAAGCTTTCACCATTACCAGGGATTACTGGCAATTTAGCTCTGGAAAAGTTTTTCAGCTGATGTATCAGGGCTTTTGGGAGCCTACTTACATCATGTGAAGTATGACTCCTGGTCCCAGGAAGTGTCTACAATGCGTGTAACTAGACTGCTTCACATCTGCAATTGTGGATCCACCTTCACAGCTGCTTGGAACCAGAAACCCCCTTTCCCTGCTTTGGTTTATTTCACTCCAGCATGACCCATTCAGTTGCGGGTGTTGTTTTTACTGACCTTTCCCTGGCAGGAGTCAATGACACCTCAGCAGTGGCACAGGACAAGGTCAGCAGGGAGAAACACCTTCCATTCCGCTGGCTGGAAGGGTTGAAGTTCAGGGGCTTAGGCCTAAAGCCAAGCTTTGATTCACAAACACAACCTCGGATGTTAGCCGCTGCAGTCTATTCCCATAACTTGAGCAGGGCATTCTTAGGGGGCGTAGATTTCCCTGCACACATGAATCAACAGCAGCTACCTGCTAACGTGATAGGGGTGCTGCTGTAGCAGATTCTCTCTCAAATCCTGGGTGGCTGGCACCTAAAATGGGAAGTCTGGTGCCAGATTGGACTAGAAAATTGAGATTTAATATCTTAAGGGTATGGCTGAAGTCAACCACCATCATGTGCTGTATAAGATAGGTTTTGTCCCCTAACAGCCATGAAGTGAACAAGAACAGCGGCTAAGCTCAGCGTCAGGCATTGTCTCAGTCAAAGCAAGGGGGAGGCTCTGTATTTAAAAAAAAAAATTAGTAGAGGTGCTTGTCAAAAGGTTTCTCACATCAGTTCTAGAGACAGCTGCATCCCAATGACTTTTGCTACCTTTGATCTGCTTATTTCCATTGCTGGGTTAGCAATAACTATTCTTAGGGCTGCCTATGGATGCGAGAGCCCTGCTTGCTGCGGACTGAACCCTGCTCCCACGTGGGGTTTGCACTATCTGAAGCAAGAGGTGCAGTTTGCTCATCTATCTTCCTCCTCACCTTTGATCTGACCCTACTTCCCTCCACAAAACAGGGTGACCGAACTCTATTTCTCCCACACCAACCCCTGCCAGCCAGGGATGAAGTGGGGCTGGTGAACTGAGGACATGGTTCGAGGAGGGCGGTGCTACAGGCAGGTCTGGCCTCTGATCAGTCTCTGCCACTGCAGCTGCTGAAACTTGACTCGTTAGGAGGGGCCCGAGGCTGGAAGCTAAGCCTAGTGCAAGCATGGAGGTTAGCCTGAACTTTCCCACTGCTCCTGCTGTTCTCCCACCTCAAGGGACGGACAGAACCCGACAGGCACCTGCCCTCAGTGACTTCCTCTCTACCCCTCTCTGAGCTCTGCAGTTCAGCATCACGGTAGGCTCTCAACACACATGCCGCAGATATACTGACCTGATTTTTTGGCCTGCTGTACACCAGAACTGGACAGAAAAGTTGGCATATATAAACCATACATTCCAGGAATTTAATGTAGCTGCTCAGCCTGCACAGGAGAGAGAAATAATGCTTACACATGTCATGTTAGTGGCTGGCCCAGTCAGTTTTAATGTAAGACCCTGAAATACTTTTTTCTTATGTCTGCACACTTGACTTCAGTGAGGGCAGAAATGATGAGAACTGGTGGTGAAGTGACAGCATAGCCTGTCCAGCGGGGGTGGAAGCTCAGGCAGAGTGTGTAAGGAAGCACCCCTGCACCTCAGAGTGACAGTTGTCAGGGCAGGTGCCCAGCTCCATGCTCTGTTACAAGGCTGCTGCTGTAGGGGATTGTGCAGGCAGTACTGACATCTGGGGCCAAAATGTACAAAAGCTGAGACAGAACAGACTGGCCTTGGCTCAGCTGAGCGCAAACAAGCTGCCGTGTCCTGCTGCTATAAACCGAAAACAAACAGCCCAGGCACATGGGCAGAGGGGACTTTACCCCTTTGCCCAACTACCCGTTCTGGCAGTTTGACTAGCCCCTCCAGTGATACCAAAAAGCAGCTTTTCCACTCCATCTGATACAGAGGCAGCTGATGTGAGAAATAAAGACCTGCTGCTCTCGCTCCATAAGCACACCAGGGCTCAGGCCTAGTTCCTGCACAGCAATGTGTGTGGTGAAAAAAAGCCACCATGGCATGTTATGCACCAAGCCTTTTTCACAGGCGCAGCACTGATCAGGCAGGGGGGGCAGCTACTTCAGATCGAGCACCAGGGCTGCTATAGGCAGAGGGTAGGCCAAAGAATAGGGCCGTTGGCCAGCCCGGACTAAAGTGTACAAGCTGGGCCCAGGCTCAGTCACAGGCCGAGCTGTGTGCTTCAGGAAGTGGAAGTCAGAGGTGGTGCCCGGCCTTAGGCAAGCTGAGTGTTAAAAGTCCCAGATCAGCAATGCACCAGCCTCTTCCTGCAGACCCCACCTCATTATTGCTTTCAAATGTTTCAGACAGGGCACTGCAGCTCACAGTTGGTCCAGGCAGAGTTTGAGACTCCCTGGCCTAAAACCCCTCATCAGTCCAGCCCTTAGTGTTCTCCATTTCCACCTTCTACTGCTTTCAGACCAGGTGCTGCCCCATTATCAATCCCCACCCTACTTACCACACAATTACACATGCACGTCACCCTATTTCCTTTATTTTACAAGTGCAGCTTTAACAATGATATGAACATGCAGAAAACAAGTTACTCAAGTCAGCAGCACCCCAGAGAGGAGAGAATGTAGGGGACACTTGCTGGCCAATCAACAGGTGAAAGAGAGGAGGCCTCTTGGAAAACACTAACTTGACATAGGTGGAGAGATCAAGCTTCCAGCGGGCTTCCTCCTGCCTACCATCCACCCCCTCCCTTTGCAAAGGCAAGAGGGCTTAAGTGCTCCTCCTTCACAGGACAGCAGAATTTCAGCACACCCCTCTGTCACTTTAGTGACCTCTCCCCTCAACTCTGTAGTGAGCCACTTGTCCCACTTTCACCAAGCTCAACAACAGCACTAAGCCAATCCCATGCAGTGGGCAGATCAGCCACTGAACCCCCTCACTCCCCAGGCCCAATTCAGCTCTAGGGCTTCCCCCAAGCTAGAAAGGCCATAAAGTCCCTTCCCCACTAATTTGAGCAGCAGTGTGGTGACTAGTGGCGCAATGTCCTCTGATAACTGAAATGGATTTGTACCAGTGTGGACTGGGAGGAGTAAAAAATCCTTCTCTGTTGTAGATAAAATGGTGTTTAATTGGCACATTAGCCTCTACTCCAAAGACCAAGGGTGAAGGCAGGCCTTATTGAGGACCTCCCCCACGGCAAACAGATGAAGGCTAGGAAAGCGTTACAGAATAAGCCAACTGTTCCTACAAGAGAGCAGAGCAGTCATGCAGGAAGAGTTAAGGGACTTACCCACTGTGAGCAGTGCTATATTACTGAAGGTAGGACTAAGACCCCAAACGCCACAGCTGTTCCACTGATAAACACGGGGGGGAAGGGGCTTAGCCAGGGTACTGTGTCCTGTAAAAGTTTTACAGGTGCAGCTTGCTTTGGAGCAGGTACATATGTGGGGGGGAGTGGGGGGAGGAGAGAAGATGGAATTTTGCCCATCAAGGCTCCAACTGCCCAGTTTCAAAGCAGGAGCTCGGAGGACAGCTGCATCAGCTGCCCTCCTGTCACAACTAGACTGGTTCTTAACCAAGGACTGGGGTTAGTGGGTCCCAAGAGGCAAGTGACAGTCCCACGAGATGTTCAAACATTGCTTTAGCCTGACTTGCCTAGCCTTTTTTGCTTTACTTCCTCCTCTCTGCCAAGCAAGGGCCTCGGGATCTATATAAATGTGAGCCAGCTGGCTACGGGTCTGGCAGGCGCTGCTGCTGCAAACTGATACAAGGACCTTGCATTGTGCTGGACTGACAACAGCAAGGATGCCAGTCATGAAGCTGCTTCCGTGGCAAGTTCACTTGGGGACGACAGGAGTGTTTACTCGCCCAAGGTCAGGAGATGACCCTTCCCTCCCCCCGACCCATGCACATCCTGCCCCATTCCATGGTATGTCTCAAGGGGGTGGGGGGGAAAAGAGGGGCTCAGTTGAATTTAGCCTTTGAAAAGTCCATTTCTGGATGCTGCTCCATGAACCTGTAAGAAAGAAAGGTGCACAAGTGAATGAGCTAGGTAGGCTGCATGCTACATAATGTTACTTTGCAACATCAAACACACCAGACAGTATGACATTTCCTAGGCACTGTTCAATCTATCCTCACAACAGCCCCTGTATAGTGGGGAGGCATTAATCGCTGCTTCCACATAGGAAGAGGATAGCAATGCCCCCTCTACTGTCACTTTCACTTGCTATCATGATGGCTGCTGCCCTCCCCTTCCCCAGGCCTGCAGGTCTCACATTAGCCATGTTGATTTGCAGAGCTTCCCGTGCAAGGAACCCTGGACACCACCTCACTCCTTCCTGCTCCCGTTAGTAATATCAGTAACATTACCCAGTCATCAAGGCCAACAGGTGTAAACGAGCAACGGTTATTAATGGGACACACCCTTGGGAACTATTACCTTCAGGCCAGACACGTAGCAGCTGCGATGTTGATAATGGGGGTGAGGGGATTCTGATCGAACCTTAGACATATTACTTAGTCATACATATTACTGGGGATGTTGGGGATGTCTCCGCTACTGAGGTAGTGAGAATAGTAGCAAGAGAAGGATAGCACAGAAACCCAGCTCCAGTAAAGTTAGGCCAAACCCTGCCCAAATGTACAGCTCTTCCAGCAGCTTTGATTAGCTTCATGCTCCGTCTGCCACTGCAAGCAGGTTTGGAAATACTGCATCATGCAATGTGAACAATATGGTACAAGGAGGCGACCCACCGATGTAGTTCAGCACTATGCAACTGCTGGCTAGGCAGAGGGCTATATGCAACCACATTCCCATTCTGCATGACGCTGGAGAAGTGCCGTTGCAGCGGCATGTCAGCAGAGAGGACTTTGTTGCCAGAGAGCAGGAATGTAGCTGGACATCACCAAAGCCCACTATGGGCCGGACAGTCTAAACTTCAAGCCCATTCTCCACCAGTCAAAGAACACTGAGACTAAGCTTATGGAGAACATTCAACAAGTGGTCTTGTGTACAAGAGATCCTGTCTACACTGCTCAGGGAAGCAAGGGCAAACCCAGATTCTTGGTGAGAGGAGACCATCTCAGTTTCGAGTCTGATGTACGTTTTGGAACAAGAAGTCATCTCACTAGAGGCACACAGCACATAACCCTCATGGACCTTTAGCTTGAACAAGCCCCTATGGTGCTGATCAAAAAACTACATCAGATAGTACTGCCAGTAAAGTCTGCAGAAAAACTGTCCTGCTAGACTAATCCTTGTTTCACCCCAGGGAAAAGAGGCAGTTTTGCATTTACAAGGGGAAGCTGCACAACCTACAGTTACCCTTCGTCTCACCACCAGCAGATGTGGGCACTGACCCCATATAGCCTTGCCAGGAAAGTTACTCACAGGAACTCCAAGGTGCAGTTACGCCAAACAGGGCTATAAAGATATAAACGTGCTATTGGCTTGGAGACAACTGTCTAATATAGGATGTGTGGGGGAGGAAAGATTATCTGGGCTACTAGGTTGAGGGAGATTAATGAGCTTTTATGTGATCTCACTGGCTCCATAGAGACAATACCTCCAGCCAAGACACCACCTGCTGTGTCTTACTCCCTGCACTTGAAGCTAGCCCTAGAGCAGAGCTGTGCAACACAGCACATTTCACGGAGGGTCAATGTCTAAAACATTGCAACTGAATTCTGCACGTGAATGCAGACAGGTTCCAAGGCCAAACCTGTCTCACACGCCATCAGTCATTCTCCCTCCTCCCATTACTCCATGACATATGGCTGACACACAAAATTGCTCAAGGGAGGTGGGGAAGAAAGTACCCATGGATGAATTCTCTGTACGCACTTTTTCAGTATATCCTGCTTCTTCTGTTCATCAGATGTGGGGAGCCCCATGGATTTCTGACGTTGATCATACATCATTTTCTCCACCATGCTGCGAGTTTCACTGTCCAGGTCTGACAACTAAAACCCAAAGAGATTCTGTTATAGATGGAGGAATAAACCACAGGCCCCATGGCCTACATACAGAACCTCTGCTTACAGTGAATTAAGACAGTAAAATTTCAGTCCACTATAGTATGCAAACTACAGACCTACTTATAAACTGACCTGTAAATCCAACAGCAAAACCTTATTGCAGTGAGTGCAGGATTCAGTTTGCAGGGTAGCTTTGAAGTAGCCAATACCAGCTCATGCTTTTGAATTATTTAACTTGCTAGATCATCTCTTTCTAGTTATGCCATCCATAACCCCAGTCAGGGAATACACTCACAAAGTCTCTCACAAATATTCAGTTAGTCATACTCTGATCCAAAAACTGTTCCATGAGGAGGCAACATGTCTCCTCATGTTCCTTTTAACATGCTCCCTACACCACTCCAGGTGAACACTCACTGGATTCTATAGGAGCAAACTTTTCTGGAGTAACACTGAACTCATGAAAACAACAAGGAGTCTGGTGGCACCTTAAAGACTAACAGATTTATTTGAGCATAAGCTTTCGTGGGTAAAAAACCCACTTCTTCAGATGCATCTGAAGAAGTGGGGTTTTTACCCACGAAAGCTTATGCTCAAATAAATCTGTTAGTCTTTAAGGTGCCACCAGACTCCTTGTTGTTTTTGTGGATACAGACTAACACGGCTACCCCCTGATACTGAACTCATGGTATTTGAAGTCAGGGGAAGGGGTTTTCCTTACACAGAGCAGAGGTTTCTTCTCAGACTAATGCAACATTGTCACCATGGGCAGTGGCAAGTTTACACCTTATTTTCCCAGGACACAAGAAATTCTACAGTCCCACTTCTAATTCAGACCAGGTCTCTCATGGGGCACTGAGACGAGTTGTGTGCCACACTTCTTATAGTTTCATAGGTCAACATTTCTCCCAAGTCTTCATCCCTTTTGGATTCTGTGTCCTTTGGCCCCATTTACTTTGCTTGCAGATTGAATACATGGTAGAGGCCAAAAGGTTTAAGAAAACCTTGATCACAAGTTGATCACCGTACACAGCCCCTGTTCACTATGGCTAATGGGGTGACAAACAGATATTACCTTTGAGTTCTCTGGGTTAATTTTCTTGGTGTTGATTTCTGGGTCCGTGGAGACTAGCTTGCTCCACCATTCCATCTTGTTGATCTAAAAAGAGGAGAGGAGGCAGTAAAGAACACTTCACAAAACAGCAGATTCTCTGAAAATGCTCATCTGGATATTTAGGTGGGTTACTTTTTTGTTACAAAGAAACAGAGTTACTGGAATCAAACCCAGCTCACGTAGCCCTTAAATGACAATGACCGCCAGAAGATAAAGCCTGGGTATAAGGTGGCTTTCCCACTCTCAGTCACCTCAGTTTAATCCCAAATGGCAGGAATTACCAACGCTAGCAACAATCTGCAAGGAGACAGCGTCCAGAATGGGCAAACCCATGTTCCTATTATTAATCAACTGCAACTGAAATAACATAAAAGGAACACTGCCACACTGAAACCTGCCAGCACATGACACACTAACTGTGCCCAGATGTTCACATACCACAGGTGAAAGACAGATCAGAACTTTGCTCCAATAATCCACCCAACTTTAAAGAAAAGCAGACTCCATTCTCAAAGAGTGAATGACCAATCCAGGACCAATTAAAAGTTACAGCTGAAGATCTGGTCAGACTCTAGTCCTCAATACACTGATGTTCCTAAGTGGAGCAGTATATAGGCTCAAGCAATACTGTACCAAAGAACAGGAGTGGAAGTACAATCTTAACTCTCAAGGTTCCTGGCTCTAGGAGATGTATAACAGACATGAGCCTGAATGCTATCACTGATTCATCCTGCTGTACCTTGTACAGGATGTGAGAAAAATTTCCAGACCTGAGCCATTCTTTTTAGGTGACAAAACTGAGGCCTGGTCTTCACTAGGAAATTAGATCAGTATAACTATGTCACAGTAAAAAATCCACACCCCTGAGCAACACGATTAAACTAACCAAACACTAGTGTAGACAGTGCTAGATCGATGGGAGAATTCTCCTGTTGATTTAGCTACCTCCTCTAGGGGAGATGGAGTATCCACTGCTGCACCATTTTAAGTCTACACATGCCCTGAAGAACTGTCCGAGATTGAGGTGTCAAAATACTGTGTGTATGGATCACTGGTCTGACCCAGTATGGCATTTATGTTCTTACCTTCTCCAGGTGCACGGTGACTATTTTACCATCCTCAATCAGCCAGGAGCTTTCCTCCACCTTCACTTCATTGTATAGATCTCCTTCAATCACTGGGGGGTGACCCTTCAGCCCCACTTTCAGGTGCCGTCTCTGAACGTCCACCACCACATCCTTCCCCTTCAGCCGAAAGCTCACCTTGAATGGGATGGCCAGCTGGACAGGAAAGAGAGAAAGAGGGATCAGAGAGATCTCTCACTTTCCCTTGTGTTACTGCTCCAAGACTTTCTACCTTGAGTTCATCTGAGCTACACGGTATATGCCAGAGTAGGACATGCTCTTTGTGCATTAAATATATGGATTCTGTGGGGGCTGAAGCAGACATTTGGCAAGATGATGCCCGACAGGTCTCAAGTGGGTTGCACAGGATGAGCAAACTATGAGTGCTGTCTCACTTCAACAAGGTCAAGATTGAGGCAGAATGACAAAAAGGCCTCAAAGCATCTTGTCTACTAAGCTCTCTCCCTCTATGGGTGTGCTACAGCTGAACACTGTTACTATTATCTTCTTGGACAACCAGAATACAAAGCATATCATTGAGCTAGCTGACCTTGTTACTCATCAACGGCTCCACAGTTCATAGCAGTGCCTGCCCTCAAGTTTCAAGGCTAGAATTCCTCACATCCCCAATCAAAGGCAGCACTTACATCCAATTCAGAAAGGGTCTGTGTCCACCTATAGTTTGGAAGGTCAGCCCCATTCCCAGAGTTTGGTTTAAGTTTTCCTTTATCCTTCTCATCTTCTTCTTCTTCGTCATCAGTCTCCTAAACAGACAATTTAAGCATCAGTAAAGAGGTCTTCAAGCCTGCATATACATTTCACTAGTAAGAATGGCTCTTTAAATTCATATGGGATTTTCCAGTTAATTATGTTTTTTGATGCCCAAGGCACTCCACATAGATCCAGCCTGGAATTAGAGGGCAGAGATTTCCTTTTAAAGCATCAGATTTTTAATACATTAGGAAATGTCTTTGAGAATCTTTTGCACTCGCCAAATGGGCAGGGAGTAGAGATGGCAGAAGCACTGAAGACCTCCAGCGCACGCTCTCACAGAAAGAGGACGCTCCACACTGTTCAAATGGCATACTCCTCCACATACCGAGAGGCCACCTCAATGTTGTTCAGATGCACACTTCCTCCTCCCCAGAACTGAGGAAGTCTCTGGGAACACATTACCTGTTTGCTGGGCTCTGGAGATTCTGTTTGATTCTCACAGGGTTTCACTGAGACATCTTTGGGCTCATCTTGTTTTCGCTCTTTTTTCTGTTTTAAAAAAAACCCCAAACCCCCAGACTGATTATCTGATATCTGTGAAACTCTGACAAGTGAAATGTACTAATAAAGCACTAGGTGGCCCCATTTCCTTCTATAGATAAAGCTGCAGACCTGCGCATGACTCAGAACTACAGGAAACTTGGGGGGGTTTCCAGCTCTACTGCACCACATAACAGGAAAGCCCCACTCTCCGAGAGGCAGTCTGGCATGGTGTCAGCCCTCCTCTGCTCCCTTCCCCAGTGTAACTGCACAGAGAGTTACTCAGAGACCGTGCCAGAGCGCTCTGTTGCAATAAGAGCACTTGCTGAGGGCACTGGGGCAAAGTAACCTGTAAGAGAACCAAGGAAAAGAAAGATTGGACAGGCTTAGATTAACTTGGAAATGCAACAGCTGCTCCAGCCTGGTATTCTGGATATTTGTACAAGCACAAAGCTTCTAACTGAATTATACCAGTCACTACTGATTGGGCTGCACACAAGCCAACAAAGAAGGCTGGCTCTAGCCCCAGACAGTCTCCTTTTAAAAGGCAGATGTGTGTGTGCACACACGTGCACCATACTGAGCTCTCACCTGGTCAATTTCCTGTTGCAACCTTTCCGCCTCTTCCTCTGTAAGCTCCTTGATCCTTGGCTCATTATCCTCCTGCTTCTTTTCTTTAACGAGTTTGGCAGCTCGCTCTGCCTTTTCACGCCGTTCTGCCTCTTGCCGGGCCTTTTTCTCCTTCCGCTCTTTCTGAGCCAGCTTGTTGTGGTGGTTGAACGTCTCTGTGATTAACTGAAAGAAAGAAGCCCAATGATGGAGGAGTTTTAAGACTTCACCATACTCCCGAACCTGGGTGGCAGCAGCTGAAGGGAGACTTCACCTCCCTTATACGTCTACTGCAGAGCAGACACGTTCCCCAAAAGCACTGACCTAGGGATATTTCCCCCTCTTTTCATCCCAGATTTGAGATGGTGTCTGACAGAATATCTGGGAAAGTTCAAAATACTTTCCAAATCCCTGCCCATAGGAGAAAAGTACTCCTTGAGCTGGATTCTCCATTGCCCTGTACCTTGTGTAGTGTAAAATCCTACCATTTGATTTGACAGTGTTTAACAGCTACTTTGCAGAGGTGAAAGTGCAATGGAGATTCAGGACCCTAGTTTGTATATTCAGCTCTGTGCCAAGGATTTGTAGTCTCACCTTAAACTATTCATGTAGTCTCTGTGCCTCACTCATCTGTAAAATGAGAAGAATACTGTCCTAACTCACAGAGGACCAGGAGGCTCTGATAACTAGTGTTTGTCAATGCTTTGAGATTCCCCCCGTGGAAGAAGTTATAGGAGTATAATAACTGGATCCGGATGCTTTCCAGGTGGAGTACACTGAAGACCTTTCCCATCTGAAGCATCCCCATATACACTAGATGGATAATTATCCAATTTAATATTTAGATGGTAAGCTATTTAGGATGGAGAACTTGCATTCATACTATTTTTTGTAAACACCTTGCATTGTTGGCAGAAGGGGGCTGGGGGGAAGAAATAACAATGAATACTTAAAAACCTAGAAGGTATAGTTTGTGGGAGAGAGATTTTAAAAATTTGAAAACCAAATTATATTGCTTGGGACCAAGTTACCATATAACCCTGCCCCAGGAGCACCCAAGAAAGGCAGAATATCAAGGTCTGTGACGTAAATGGCTGCACTGCTTGGAGGGAGAGTTGAGTAAACAGGCAGGAAGCCAGAGAAATAACCCAGCTGTTGATAATGCCAGAGGTACTGTGCAAGGCAGCACGTAGTGAAAACATAGTTCTACTATGGAAGACACACAAGCTCTTCAGACAGGAAAGAGAACATCTGGGGAGAATGTAATACAGGGCAGGTGGGAGCAATGCTGGGTACCCCTGGTAACCATCACAGATGGGAATCAAGAGGAGGGGAAGAAGAGATTCCTTATATCAAAGGGTATGAGTTTAATCAGAAGAAGTGCCAAGGATGTGATTGACACTTATCAGGGTGAACTAAGCCAAAGCAGCTCAGAGATTCTGGACCTCAGCTAATTATACAACTGACTGCAAACCAGTACAGGGGGAGAAAGATACAATTATTATTAAATCTTTATGTACACAGCAGGAGTGCAGTACTCTGTTCCCTCTAAGCTGAGGGACCACCCAGGAGTGAATCACGCACTTGATTAGCAGAGCCACGGCAGCATGTGCTCAGGTGGCCCTCCCCCAACTGCTCTGCAGTCACATTGCTCCTGCCCTCTATCTTGGAACCCCTGGACAGCTGCTCCTGGGACCCTCCTGCTTGCTGTGGAGGGGGACAGAGGGGGTGCCGATATCAGGGTGTCCTGCTTCCCCTGCCTCCCCCCCCCCCCCGGCCCATGTACCCCATTTCCACAGAGCGGGAGGAGAACACAGGGCTCAGGAGCAGGAGAGCTGCTGTGATGAGTGAGTGCCTTAAAGAGATAGCGCACAGTCCCTGACTTCCCCAGCGGCCAGAGCATGCACACTGTCTGTGTCTCTCTCACACGCACACTCTCTGACACATTCACCTTCCAACACATACTTGTGTTGTTGTTGGTACTTCTTGGTACTTCCTGCAGTGCACATATATTCTATGTCATTTGATTCTTTCGAAGTGCTATTATTTTAGTTTCTGGACTGGTCTATGCATTTCATAATTTTATTTCTTTTATGCTTAAAATTTAATTCTTTGAGTAGTGAGTTCTAAAATGCATAATTATCCCTATGGTAATTAAAAAATTATGGGGCTTTTTGTTTCTACTGGTGACACAGATCTGCACATTACCTCAATATTGGTGCACATTACAAATTTATTCCACACATGGATGGAAAAAATTAGAGGGAACACTGGCCTGTAGTATCTTCTTTGATATGATATTCAAAACACACTCCCTCTGTTGTATACATAGAAGTGGAATTGAGTCTCCAAAAAGCCAAAAGGATGGTACTACTAAAATAGCATTCTAATTCATTTGGGGAAGGGAAGTGAAAAGGAGACAGGTGTGTCACAGGGTAACACTGGCCCTTTAAGAGGGAAGAAGCCAGTGCACCTGCAACTGGTCAGTTGACCCCAAATTAAGCTTAAGAGAGGGCATCTGGGCACTAGAGGACAGGAGATTGGGAGAGTCAGAACAGGTGAATAGTGCCTGAACCTGAGAGTGAGCAGCAAGGAAAAGGTGGCAGGAGTTGCTTGGAAGAGAGCTGAATTCATATAAGAACTGGAACAGAACTGCTGGTGAGAACTCATTGAAGTGGGGAATCCTAGATGAGTGGAAGGCTTGGGTAGTGGCTCCTAGGAAAAAGGGGATGATACAGCTTGGTGAGGGGAAGCCAAGCCTGGAAGAAAGAGGGTTGATGCAGGAAGTGGATCCCCTGCCAAGGGGCAGGGCTTACAGGAAGGGAGGCCTGGAGGAGTGGAACACTGCAGGAGGGGAAGCTCTTATGGCAAAGACCTGAGTGAAGGGTTGCAAGAAGACTGGTCACTCTCAGGCAGGAAGGCCTGGAGAGAGGGACTCTACACGGGTGTAAAAAGAACTTGGAACAGAGTGCTGTTATTGACTTGGGTCGGTGATGTGGCAGAGCTCAACCTGAAGAGGGGAATGGCGGGGGGACCCACTGTATCTTCATATGTTTACTGTGGAAACTGCAGAATGGCTTTATTACAAGGTTTTTGGGGAATAACTGCAATGGTGTGTACCAGTTATGCCCAGGGCAAGCTTTGTATCAGAGACAGACTATGTTCTCTTCATGTGTGGATAAGAAGGAGAAACTGAGGCTGGGAGAACCTGTCAGGCCACAGCCTGTTGTGGGGGTGCTGCTTGGTGGAGCTGCCCTATGAAAAGATTTTCTCCAGAATCTTTCTCCCTCCACAAAAGAGGATTCAACATTATGGTTTTCCTGCCTCTACAGCTAGTCAAATTCCAAGCTATGATCCCAAAGAGCTGCGTGAAACAGGCTCAGTGTTCTTTCCCAAATGGAGGTGGGAGAAACATGCTATTTCTGTCCACCTAACCTACATCTCAGGAGAGTCAGGGGCTGAGATCAGGACACTGATGCATACCCAGCAGCAAGTGGCAGGGTGTTCTGCAACCATTTGACGGTGAAATTGGCTCTGTTTCAAATGTTGGAAGACCCTTAAAGTTGCTTCAGCATTTGAATAGCCATGACCAGAAGTACAAAATATGTATTTGCATGTAGTATCGTTTACTGCCTGTATAGTGATTTGTCAAAGACTTGCCCTTACTGAGGAATGAATCCAAAGTGAGGATGATAATTTTAAAAACAAACCCTCAGTCAAACACAGGAAGGTTCTTTTAAAAAAAAAAATGGGGAGGGGTGTCAGTCATCTGAAACTATCAGGAGTGCTAATCACATTTTCTTTCTATAACTATATGCCAATCTTTGTGATCTTGAAGATTTCTAACTAGTCTCTCCCCAGACTGAGGGGAGGAAGAAGAGTTAATCATTTGCATCATTTTCATCCTAAAGCTGCTTTTTCCATTTCATAGATTATGCAGCATTGACAAAACCATATGGCAGTGGTTCCCAAACTCTGGCATTCAGATCAGCAGTGGTTGGTAGAGCACAGAATTTGTTAAACTGCATTAAAGCACCTACAAATATATTAATTTCCCAATACTGATTTTTGTTTTCCATGCAAGAATGGCTGTAGTTGCCGGCCACACATGTTATTCAATAGCCAGTAGGAGGGGATGTGATCTGTATGGAAATTAATGTTTCCATGAGATGTTACTAAGACATAGTCCATAACATGAAGAAGTTTGGAACTCCTATGTAGCTAACTACAGAAGGCATTCAGAAAGTTTAGGTACTTCATATTTGAGCACTTAAGTCTGTTGTGAGATTAAATATGAAATGTAGTACTCTGCAGTAGGGTCAGGAATGCCAGCCTGCTGGAAACTGAAGGGTCCAGTTCTCCCACACCCACACAGCAACCACCAGCCTCACACCAACACTGTCGTATCCTGCAGCTCAGAGACAAAGTGGTAACTGCATATGCAGTGAGACGGACTTTGTGCTTTTTCTGAAATGAACAAACAAGGTAACCTGGGGTTATCAATCCTGCGGTGTCTGTCACAGTTAAATCAGTATGTCTGGCAGGCTTGCTTTCCAAACAAGCCTTTGGCCAGAGCATGGCCAAAAAAACCAACAACCTTTCACCGCTGATGCCACTCACACAAGCAAACATGCTCAGCTGTGGATGGGGCAGTCTATTATTACCTTGTTTCCTTAGTATGTTTCAGCAGTTTCACAGAAAGTCAGGCCCATAGAGCAGTAAAAAGAATCTGATGGCAATAGGAGAGCATGTGGAGGCAGAGCAGTAACTGGAGAATATGGAGAACTCAGTCTGCCACAGAAATGAGTGTTTCCAGATAGAGCAAGCTATGCTCTAGATATGTAAGAAATCAATCATGAAAATATCAGGGGAGTTACCTTCTCTGCTACTCCCTCTTCTCCTCCTATGAAGAAATCAGTTTTACGTCTGAGGAAACTGAAGAACGTGTTCACAAGCTGAAAGACAAAAGACAGGTAGTTTCAGAAGACTTGGAAAAAAGATTTCAACTTCCCAAGAGAAAACAAACAAAATAACTTTACTCTTGGCCTGCCAGGACACCAAACTGCCACCAGATCAACAAGAGATGCTAGTTCCCATCAGTACTTCTCGCCTCAGTAAGGAGAGGTTTGGTTTTTTTTGATGTTCTGTACAGTAATCCCCAGCCAAGTCTACTTGGAGATCTGTTTAAATCTTGACATCAAACTCCCGTACCTATTTATCAGAAACAATTAGCGTATTCTGCAAAGATATGCCTTCTGGATTCTCTACCTTCAAGAGATTTTTATGAGATTATACAATGGGCAAGGACTGATAAATTCCTTTTGAAGTCACCTTCCTTTAGAAGCACCATGACTACTATAGTTACAGTGGGGGCTTCTAGAATTATAACCTTAAAACTATCTGGTGCGTGAGGATTTTTTTTTTTTAAAAATAACTCTCAAACTTAGGTCTCTTTGCTCATGTAAAAACCCCAGTAGTTCTCTCTCACCAAGTCATTCCTCAGCTCTGAGCAATGCTGTAGTAGCCATAGGAGACCTTATGTGATCAAATCTTTTTTTTTTTGAGAGAGAGACTACAGCACACTTACTTAAATATGAAGAATTATAAACTGCAGCTATACTTATAAGAAGTAAAGCACATGTGAATCAGTATCCTAGACTTCACTAAAGAAAATTAATCTGTAAAATTTTGTAATTAACAATGGCCAGCAATGCAAACTAGAACAGGAGTATTTTTGGCACCTTAGAGACTAACATTTATTAGAGCATAAGCTTTCGTGAGCTACAGCTCACTTTATCAGATGCATAGAATGGAACATACAGTTAGATATAAACACAGATAAGTTGGAAGTTACCATACGAACTGTGAGAGGCTAATTAGTTAAGATGAACTATTATCAGCAGGAGAAAAAAACATTTGTAGTGATAATCAGGATGGCCCACTTAGACAGTTGACAAAGTGTGAGATACTTAACTTAAGGAAATAGATTCAATATGTGTAATGACCCAGCCACTCCCAGTCTCTATTCAAACCCAAGTTAATGGTATCTAGTTTGCATATTAATTCAAGCTCAGCAGTTTCTCGCTGGAGTCTGTTTTTGAAGCTTTTCTGTTGCAAAATTGCCACCCTTACATCTTTTACTGAGTGGCAACAATGCAAACAAGGTCTTAATACCTACTGCACTGGTTTAATAAAGCCAACCTGTTGCACAGCTGCAAGAAAAGTCTGTAAGTCTTGAAATAGTTGTTACAATCCCTTATCACTTTTTCCTAATCTTATTAGTATCACACTGAACAATTTTTTTTTTTAAACAGTCTGGTAAATGAGAACTATTTGAGCAAGTATTCTCATTTCCAGGCCCTAAACCAAGAAAAGTTCTTACTGTCCAAGGAAAGGATACATGGACTCAATAGAAGCAGACAAATAGATACTCTAATATGGCACAGCTAAAGGATAGCATTTCATAATGGTCCAGATGCATGGGCTGCAAAAAGGAATTGCTTCCATCGGACATCTGTAGGGCCATACAAAATTCACAGCCATGAAAAATGCATCAAGGACCATGAAATCTGGCCACCCGCTGTGAAATTTGGTCTTGTGTGCTTTTACCTTATATTATATAGATTTCACAGGGGAGACCAGAGTGTCTCAAATTGGGGGTCCTGATCCAAAAGGGAGTGGGGGGGGGGTAGGGGAGGTTATTTGGGAGAGGGGGGGTGTCACACTACTGGTCAGCCTTCTGCACTGCCTTCAGATCTGGGCAGATGGACGGCGCTGACTGTTAGCCGGGCGCCCAGCTCTGAAGGCAGTGCCCCGCCAGCTGCAGTGCAGAAGTAAGGGTGGCAATACCATCCACCCTTACTTCTGTGCTGCTGCCTTCAAAGCTGGGCGGCCAGAGAGTGGCAGTTGCTGACTGAGGGCCCAGTTCTGCAGGCAGCAGTGCAGAAGTAAGGGTGACAATACCATACTACACCATCCTTACTTCTGTGCTGCTGCTGGCGGTGGCTCTGCCTTCAGAGCTAGGCTTCCAGCCACCAGCTGCTGCTCTCCAGCTGCCCAGAAGTAAGGGTAGCAGTACCCTCCCCTCTACAATAACCTTGCAACCCCTCAACTCCTTTACAGATCAGGACCCCTAAAATAACAACACCATGATTTAAATAGCTGAAATCCTGAAATTTACTAATTTTTAAAATCCTATGAATGTGAAATTGACCAAAATGGACCTTTAATTTGGTAGGGCCCTAGACATCTGACAAGACTAGACTACATAGGTATGTTTCAGCATGGCAATTTCTGCAAGAAATTTAAAATTTCTGGGAGATGGTAGAGGAAAGGAAAATAGTGCTCACTGAGACTAAATCCTACCCACACCTCAGCTAAAAGCTATACTATGTCAGTAGGAAGTGCTGTTGCTACTATGGTTTCCCTGACTGATGTGGGCAGGGACTTGATCCTGAAACCCATGGTAACCTCACCATCCTATTTATCTTCCAAGGTCATTTGAAACACCATGTAAATGGTCATCATAACATTTTGGGATGATTATCAGTACAGAAATCTCTGTGGCCAAAGAAACGGCTCACGTTTAAACAATTTTGCTTGTATCAGGGTTGCGACGCTAGAAGCTGGGACTGGATGGCGGGATGTATCACTTGATAAATTGCCTTGTTCTATTCACTCACTCTGAAGTACCTAACACCAGTCACTGTTAGAAAATGGGATACTGTGCTAGAAAACCATAGGTCTGACTCAATATGTTTTTTCTTAGGGTCACACTCTCCAGGGATAGGACTCAATGACATGATTGACAAACAAGTAACCTGCCCTATAGATATATATGTAATGTAGCTGTGTTGGTCCCAGGATATTAGAGACACAAAGTGGGTGAGCTAATATATTTTACTGAACTGGGATGATAATTTCCAGACCTGAAAAAGAGGTCTGTGTGGCTCCAGAGCTTTTTTTCTCTCACTAATAGAAGTTGGTCCAATAAGAAAGAGAGACAAGGTGGGTGAGGTAATCTAATATAGCTACTCATTCAACTTACTTTTATATTACATCCCTTTGCTTGTATTTTGTCTATTGAAATTGTAACATGGGTGTGGATTTTGTCTTCTTGGCTGTCTCTGAAAGCCCATACATGTCAATAGCACCATATTAATGGGAAATACATTCAAGTCAATGTCTTCCAGCCATTACCCCAGGCACCCTGAGTCCTGGGGACTCTAGGGGAAGCAATAACAACGCGTGTAGAGGCTGCTGGCAAACAGCAACATGGCAACCTCTGGGTGACCAACAGGAGCATGCCTGCCTCTGAAACGACTACCCCAGCCGCAGACCCAGGACACAAGCACCATACCGACCCCTTCCTCTTTATTAAGAATCACCATTTCCCTACCAAAGTCGCCAAGCACGAAGGCAGGAGGGGAAATAACGGGCACATCAGATGGCGGGGGAGGGAAGAGAACCACATGGCTTAATGCAGCCACCAGAGCACGTGCACAGGAGCTGGGGGGTATCACAGCTTTACTCCAGACTCATCTCCAGGGGGCTCCCAACCAGGGTGGGGTGAGCCCTGCACCCCAGCTCGCCCGCCCCCGTTCCCATTTCACGCGGCCCCGGAACAGAGTTCGGAGCTCAGGGGGGAGGAGTCGAAGGTGGGGGAGGGGCGGCCTGACGAGCGCGTCCATCCGGGCGTTACCTCCCGCACGCCGCCCTGGTGCTGCTGGGCCATGGCCAACAGCATCCCGTCGAAGCGCTCCTCCTGCTCCGCCGCCTCCGCCGCGCTCGGCCCCATCATTGGCCCGCTGCTGCTGCTGCTGCTGCCGCTGCCGCCGCCGCCGATGCGGATGCCTCACACCGGAACCGGAAACCCCGCCACCACTCGGCCGCTGAGCCCGTCAGCCAATCCTCGCGCCCAAATCCCCCCAATCTGCTAGTTGATTGGCTGTCGCCGCGGCCAATCCACGGAGAAGAGGCGGGAGCCCCGACACAGGGTCTGCGCTTGGCGTTGGTTTCTATGGTTACTGACAACGTCCGGGACCTTCCAGAAAAATCTGCGCAGGGCCGCGTAGTCCTAAGGGGGAGGGGTCAAAGGTCAGGGGTTATAGGGGCGTAAAGGGTCCTGGTTCTGGGGTGGGAGCCCTAGGGTGTCCGGGGGACTCCTGTATTAGGGTCAAAGGGAGAGGCATGGTGGTAGATGCCTGTGATGGGGTCAAAGGGAAGGAGTCATGGGCCTTGGTGATCAAAAGGGAGAGGTTATGGGACTCCATGTTCCTGGGAGGGCATCCTGGGGGTTGAAGGGGGGGGGGGGGCGGGGTGCTACCTACCAAGGGAGGGCTATGTGGGGAGGGGTACCACACTTTCTGCTCATTCCACTTGGGTAGGGATTAGAGGAGCCTGTTTCCTTTCCCTCTCCTCACGGGCCTGGCGGCCTTGATGTCTGGGTTGCAAACGCTGTGAGGGAACGTTTAAACTAGGGCTTCTCAAACGCCTCCAAAGGATAGGTCAGCCTCACATGTGGAACCAAGGGCAAAGAAGCAAAACCAAGGAAGACAACTCTCTGTTGCTCGAGGGCAGCCAGATTGCTGATGACAAGCTTGCATACTGACTGAAGGAAGTAACATGTTCCTGACTCTAATCACAATGAAAAACACCAGGAGCAGCAAACACATGACCAAGCTGATGCATCCACTTCAATGGTCAAACATGCTGCTGTTGATAAAGGACGGTATCACTATAGTCACTAGAGGAAATGGCTCCTAACTCTTACCATGCTGTTATTAGTAACCCAGACCAATTTCATGACTGAGGCCTGGAAAGACAGATCATTCTCTTAAGCAACACCCAACATGTCACCCTTTGTATAGAACAGTTTCTCTCTGTTTTCACCCTTTCTGGGCTACTCTGCTCGTTGCTGAGGCACCTACACAATTTAGTGATTAAACTGCTTGGGACTTTTTGACCACAGTGTGACTGTATCAGGTTCCCCTCTTCTTGTGCACTGGAATGGGAAGGCAAAATATGGGCTCTTTTTAGACCGCTGCAAAACAGTGGGGTGGAACAAGAGATAAATGCCAGGTCCATTTGTTCTGAGTGCAATATATCTGATCAAAACAAAGCGCCCCATTTTCACTCTGCTCTGCTTCAGAGAGATCTCGGTGCTTTCCAGTGTTAGTGGTACAAAGAGGCTATCTTGGGGAGATGTTTGTTTAATGATCTAAGAATCAGTTTTGAAATATTGGGATTCTTTGGAACTGCAGGTACTAATAATTAGGCTCTCTTCAGCCCTTTGTTCTTCAGAAGAAGTTAAATTTATTTCCATGTAGTTTGCTACATGTGGGTTTTTCAGACAAGATCTTCAAAATCCAGTGGGATGATTTTCAGAGGTGCTCAGCATCTGAAGCTCCCCTTGACTTCACTGTGTGCTCAGCCCATCTGAAAATCAGGTCATAAGGCCCTTTCAAGCTGCACTTTCAGTAAGAACTGTGGATTTGTCTCACTGTCCTTAGCCAAAATCTCCATTCCACTCACTGTTGAATACAATATGTACCGACTATCCACTGTTGTGGGAGCCTTCAGCATGAAAGCTGCTGTAAAAATGACATCCAATAATATGCTGTAAGTGCAGTTCAAATAGAGGTTAGAAGGAATTTGGAAATGTGGAGGTACTCCTTTGGGTGAAATTTGTGTTTGTGTTTCCTTATCTTGTTGGTTGCTCAGATTTTGGAGGGGAGAGAAAAGCTGAAATAGTAGTTGGTTAAGTAGGTTCTTATATTTTCACTCACAAATCCATTGCTATTCGATCTTCTAAATCCAGGGCTGAAAAAATTAAGCAACATGTATGTATCATATTGAAGAGAAAATATCTACGTTAGGGTTCCTTGGAGATGATGTGTAGTAATGTGGAATTCGGGATTCTTAGTGGTGATTAGAAAAGGAGTACTTGTGGCACCTTAGAGACTAACCAATTTATTTGAGCATGAGCTTTCGTGAGCTACAGCTCACTTCATCGGATGCATACCGTGGAAACTGCAGAAGACATTATATACACACAGAGACCATGAAACAATACCTCCTCCCACCCCACTGTCCTGCTGGTAATAGCTTATCTAAAGTGATCATCAAGTTGGGCCATTTCCAGCACAAATCCAGGTTTTCTCACCCTTGGACAGTGGGGTGGGAGGAGGTATTGTTTCATGGTCTCTGTGTGTATATAATGTCTTCTGCAGTTTCCACGGTATGCATCCGATGAAGTGAGCTGTAGCTCACGAAAGCTCATACTCAAATAAATTGGTTAGTCTCTAAGGTGCCACAAGTACTCCTTTTCTTTTTGCGAAGACAGACTAACACGGCTGTTACTCTGAAACCTGTCATTAGTGGTGATTGTGATTCAGAATATGGAGCTCTTCCTTCTGAAGCAGTTCTGAGCTAATGCTCCAGTATGGTATTAGGAGATCTTGTGTTGCTGGAAGTGCCATCTTTAGGCTGAAATGTAAAACTGAGATCCTGAGCATTTGTGATCACTAAGAGTTCCATGGCACATTTTGCAAAGGGGGCCCAGTGTCCTGTATTTATTTATTTAGAATCCTAGACTATCAGGGTTGGAAGGGACCTCAGGAGGTCATCTAGTCCAACCTCCTGCTCAAAGCAGGACCGATCCCCAATTAAATCATCCCAGCCAGGGCTTTGTCAAACCTGACCTTAAAAACTTCTAAGGAAGGAGATTCCACCACCTCCCTAGGTAACGCATTCCAGTGTTTCACCACCCTCCTAGTGAAACAGTTTTTCCTAATATCCAACCTAAATCTCCCCCACTGCAACTTGAGACCATTACTCCTTGTTCTGTCATCTGCTACCACTGAGAACAGTCTAGAGCCATCCTCTTTGGAACCCGCTTTCAGGTAGTTGAAAGCAGCTATCAAATCCCCCCTCATTCTTCTCTTCCGCAGACTAAACAATCCCAGTTCCCTCAGCCTCTCCTCATAAGTCATGTGTTCCAGACCCCTAATCATTTTTTTGCCCTCCGCTGGACTCTCTCCAATTTTTCCACATCCTTCTTGTAGTGTGGGGCCCAAAACTGGACACAGTACTCCAGATGAGGCCTCACCAGTGTCGAATAGAGGGGAACAATCACGTCCCTCGATCTGCTGGCAATGCCCCTACATATACATCCCAAAATGCCATTAGCCTTCTTGGCAACAAGGGCACACTGTTGACTCATATCCAGCTTCTCGTCCACTGTAACCCCTAGGTCCTTTTTTGCAGAACTGCTGCCGAGCCATTCGGTCCCTAGTCTGTAGCGGTGCATGGGATTCTTCTGTCCTAAGTGCAGGACTCTGCACTTGTCCTTGTTGAACCACATCAGATTTCTTTTGGCCCAATCCTCCAATTTGTCTAGCTCCCTCTGTATCCTATCCCTACCCTCCAGTGCATCTACCTCTCCTGCCAGTTTAGTGTCATCTGCAAACTTGCTGAGGGTGCAATCCACACCATCCTCCAGATCATTTATGAAGATATTGAACAAAACCAGCCCCAGGACCGACCCTTGGGGCACTCCACTTGATACCGGCTGCCAACTAGACATGGAGCCATTGATCACTACCCGTTGAGCCCGACAATCTAGCCAGCTTTCTATCCACCTTATAGTGCATTCATCCAACCCATACTTCTTTAACTTGCTGGCAAGAATACTGTGGGAGACAGTGTCAAAAGCTTTGCTGAAGTCAAGGAACAAAACGTCCACTGTTTTTCCTTCATCCACAGAACCAGTTATCTCGTCATAGAAGGCAATTAGATTAGTTAGGCATGACTTGCCCTTGGTGAATCCATGCTGACTGTTCCTGATCACTTTCTTCTCCTCTCAGTGCTTCAGAATTGATTCCTTGAGGACCTGCTCCATGATTTTTCCGGGGACTGAGGTGAGGCTGACTGGCCTGTAGTTCCCAGGATCCTCCTTCTTCCCTTTTTTAAAGATGGGCACTACGTTAGCCTTTTTCCAGTCGTCCGGGACTTCTCCCGATCGCCATGAGTTTTCAAAGGTAATGGCCAATGGCTCTGCAATCACATCCGCCAACTCCTTTAGCACTCTCGGATGCAACGCATCTGGCCCCATGGACTTGTGCACGTCCAGCTTTTCTAAATAGTCCCGAACCACTTCTTTCTCCACAGAGGGCTGGTCACCTCCTCCCCACGCTGTGCTGCTCAGTGCAGTAGTCTGGGAGCTGACCTTTTTCGTGAAGACAGAGGCAAAAAAAGCATTGAGTACATTAGCTTTTTCCGCATCCTCTGTCACTAGGTTGCCTCCCCCATTCAGTAAGGGGCCCACACTTTCCTTGACTTTCTTCTTGTTGCTAACATACCTGAAGAAACCCTTCTTGTTACTCTTAACATCTCTTGCTAGCTGCAACTCCAGGTGTGATTTGGCCTTCCTGATTTTACTCCTGCATGCCCAAGCAATATTTTTATACCCATCCCTGGTCATTTGCCCAATCTTCCACTTCTTGTAAGCTTCTTTTTTGTATTTAAGATCAGCAAGGATTTCACTGTTAAGCCAAGCTGGTCGCCTGCCATATTTACTATTCTTTCTACACATCGGGATGGTTTGTCCCTGTAACCTCAATAAGGATTCTTTAAAATACAGCCAGCTCTCCTGGACTCCTTTCCCCCTCATGTTATTCTCCCAGGGGATCTTGCCCATCACTTCCCGGAGGGAGTCAAAGTCTGCTTTTCTGAAGTCCAGGGTCCGTATTCTGCTGCTTTCCTTTCTTCCTTGTGTCAGGATCCTGAACTCGACCATCTCATGGTCACTGCCTCCCAGGTTCCCATCCACTTTAGCTTCCCCTACTAATTCTTCCCGGTTTGTGAGCAGCAGGTCAAGAAGAGCTCTGCCCCTAGTTGGTTCCTCCAGCACTTGCACCAGGAAATTGTCCCCTACATTTTCCAAGAACTTCCTGGATTGTCTGTGCACCGCTATATTGCTCTCCCAGCAGATATCAGGGTGATTGAAGTCTCCCATGAGAACCAGGGTGTGTGATCTAGTAACTTCTGCGAGTTGCCGGAAGAAAGCCTCATCCACCTCATCCCCCTGGTCCAGTGGTCTATAGTGGACTCCCATCACCCTTGTTGCTCACACTTCTAAACTTAATCCAGAGACTCTCAGGTTTTTCTGCAGTTTCATACTTGAGCTCTGAGCAGTCATACTGATCTCTTACATCATTACATAAAATACCGCAATCCTAACTCAGACAAACATACTGACTTCAATGGGAATTCTGCATAATTCAAAACAGTGAATCTAACTAACCTCTCTCTGTCCAGGTTCTTATAACATGCTCATCAGCATAGTATCTGAGTCCCACTGCAGGAGAAGGTGAGAGGTTCTGCCATTAAGTTATTTCCTCCTGTGATGCTGGTAGATCAGATGCCAGCTTTTGCCAAGGCTGAAGATGTCAGCTGAGCACTGACAGATAGATAGCTGGAAGGAAACCAAACTAGCTCACCTGTATGTTAGTATTATTCAAGATAGGTGTTAGACTTGTAAAGACATGTTTAGTTTCTGTAAAATGCTTGTAAATTGCTGTATGCATTAATCTTACTTGTAATGTCTGTATCCCATTCTATAATGTAATATGTCAGTTTTATTTTATAGCTGTAAAATGTTGCTCTGAATTTGTGGACCCAGGCAGGAGGAGTGGTTCCCCCACCCATCAAGAAGGGCTATCAAAACTAAGTGGACCATTGTGAAACATCACGATACAAGGACTGGATTAATGGTCCTCTCACACCTATGAAGGTGCTATGTGCAAGGAAGCTCATCTCATCAACTTGGGTTATGAAAGGACATGTAGATAGCTGGCACAAAAATTTGTCGTCTCTTTGCTGTTTGGACTCTCAAAGGGCTGGAGCTAGGAAATTAGCAGAGATCCTCGGGGTCAACTTGGGTTAGCCCTAAAAGACATTTGGTTCTGACAGATTACTACATCTCTGTCACCTTTTGAAACCATAGACTGTAACTCATGTATGTATATCTGTTGCCTGCTTTAACCTGCAAATAACTTTTTTCTTTTTCCTAGTTAATGAATCCTTAGTTAGTTTACTATAGGATTGGCTACAAGTGTTATCTTTGGTGTAAGATCTGAAATACAAATTGACCTGGGGTAAGTGACTGGTCTCTTGGGACTGGAAACAACCTGAATCTTTTTGTGATCTTTGGTGTATGGCAACCAACTATCACTCATCCAGCTTGCCTGGGTGGCAAGATAGACTGGAGTGCCCAAGGGGACTGTCTGGGACTCCATGGTAAGATTGTTATAGTGCTTCAGGAGTTCACATTTGTTACTGAGTTGGTGAAATTTAATTATTGAACATACAGCCGGTTTGGGGTGTTTGTCTGCTTTTTGACAGTCTGCCCTGAGGTTGGCACTCATGGTCGTGAACCACTCCAGACAGCATGACACCTCCCCCTCTGATCCTGCTGCTATAGGTAGAGAGCTATAAAGCTTGCCTGGGATGCAGAACTCCTGAAAGAGCAGTCAATTTTCCTTTCTTTTGCTAAATGCTAACTCTGGTCACAGAGCATCTGATTAGGCAGGTTTGCAGCCCTTTCTCCAATGATATGCCATCTTAGATGGCTTTCTCTTCAGTTCTGCCTAATCTGATCATAATAGCTCATATGTAACCCAGACCTTCCTCTAGCTCTCTTATCCTGGTTTTAATTCCACAGTGAGATTTGTGGATTCTGGCACTGATCATATAGTAAGACATCTGGGGACAGAAGTGCTGATCTTATTTTATTCTAATTTCATGCAGAGAGTAAATCAATGAGAGCTCAAATCAAACCTTTACTACTTACAATGCTGGTCTGGTGGACAGATGCCCGTGACTCAACCTGTCTAAATGAACCTATTAACATTATGAAAATTACACCGTTTACCATTGGGAGAAGGGGGCCGGCAGTCATTATTTTCCTAAGACTTTTCATAGTTTGGTGATCTCCACTGGGCACCTCTAGTGACAAAAAGTTCCCCTCTGTCCTGCACTGGGGAAGTGGATGTCTTCTGCTCCCTTGTAAACATGTCATCTACCTCTTTCTTCACTCCATTAGGTCCCGCTCTGTATTCCCACCTAGCTTTCCCAGCTGCTTCCCTCCAACTCACTAAGGCAAGGAACTAGACAGCATGGCTCTTCCTTCCTTCATGTTCTTTAGGATTGGGCTCCAGGAGCCTGGATGGGATAGGGGTTTCAACTAAGTGACTTCTTCCTGCCCTAGAAATTCATCTGAGTCATGGCACTCAAGTTCAAGTTGCAGTGGGGGAGATTTAGGTTGGATATTAGGAAAAACTTTTTCACTAGGAGGGTGGTGAAACACTGGAATGCGTTACCTAGGGAGGTGGTGGAATCTCCTTCCTTAGAAGTTTTTAAGGTCAGGCTTGACAAAGCCCTGGCTGGGATGATTTAATTGGGGATCGGTCCTGCTTTGAGCAGGGGTTTGGACTAGATGACCTCCTGAGTTTCCTTCCAACCCTGATATTCTATGATTCTATGATTCACTCCTTGAAATGTGAAGACATATCAATCCATGTATCTAACCTGTGTCTAATGCAATTCCTGTCTATAAACTGATGAAATCTCCAGGGAAATCAAGACAAAAAATAAAAAGACCCTCAGACTCCCCTGTATTTCCCCCCTCCCTGAAACACGCAAGAATACCTGAGGCTCCAGCCTTCCTCTGAGTACTAGAGATGCCCTTTGTAGTTCGTTGGGTTTCTTTTCTTTATCTGCAACAACGGCAGCCTGTTGTCAACAAGGTTAAACAAACAACCTGCTGATAAAATGACTTCCAGGTTGCTCTTTCCAAGGCCGGAGTTTACAGGCTGTTTTGCTACTGGTCTCTTGCTCCAGACAAGGGCTCTGTGTGTGTGTGTGTGTGTGTGTGTGTGTGTGTGAACTCTTTGGCAATGACACCTGTCATATAGCATTGCCTGATTACATACCTGGGGCCTTGGTGCCATGGTACGGGCAAGGTTAATGACTTCATTTATACTGTTTGGGTAATCCAGATAAGAAGGCCACTCAATCTGTCATCCAGATCCTGTCCCATCCTCCTGGCCCCAACTGGCACTTTCATTGAGAAAACTCTTATCGGCACCACGTGGAGGCCCCACTTCCCTAGCCAATTAGTCCAGGGTCGAGTTGTTTTTCAATGAATGCTGCTCGGTCAAAGAGAAGTCAAGGCTGCTAAGGGGGTGTTTCACTCATCAGAGTCTTATAAATAGAGCCAGGAATAACAGCCAAGGAGGTGAGAGGGGCTACTGAGCTGGGAGAAGCAGGCTGCAGTCAGAGAGCTTTGATTGATAGAGCAGCATTTGCAAGGGACTAGTCGTGCTCACAGATCCATCCGGCCAGGTGCACAAGAGTTTCATCCTCCTTGGGACCTGACAGGATCCGCTTGCCAGGCTCAGCAATGACTACAAGCAACATGGACCTGGACTATGAGAGGTGCCGGTGCCGCAGTGAGGAGAACCGAAACGCCATCCTCTATACTCTCCTGAGCCAGAACCTGAACCACAACTGGGGCAGCCATAACCCATCCCAGCAGCGCTGCCTGTGTCAGAAACGTCGCACCGTCTGCCTCCAAACCCCCCAGGTCACCTGCCAGGCAGCCTCTGATGTCCTTGTGAAAACGGTCAGCTTCATGAAGAACCTGCCCTCCTTCCAGCTGCTTCCTTGGGGAGACCAGTTGCTGCTTCTGGACAGCTGCTGGGCTCCCCTCTTCATTCTGGGGCTGGTTCAGGAGATGGTGACATTCGAGGTGATAGAAACCCCAGCCCCTAGCATGCTCAAGAGGATTCTCCTTGATGGCCAGAGTAAGAGACAGGAGCCTGAGAGGACACAGCCCACCCTAGCCGGGGTGCAGCGGCTGCAGTGCTGCCTGAACACATTCTGGAGCCTGGACCTGAGCCCTAAGGAGTATGCTTACCTGAAAGGAGCCATTCTCTTTAACCCTGGTGAGTGCCTAATCCTCACATACCTTTCCATCGGCAGGGAGAGAAGGCATGGCTCACAATAGCATCTAGCAATGAATATCTGTCTATCTATCTGTCTATCCATTCATCCAGGGAGCGCAAATCACTTTACAAGCTGGAAGGAGTATCCCCATTTTACAGACAGGAAAACTGAGGCTCAGAGCATTTTAGGGGCAAATTTTCAGAGGTGCTGAGCATCTCCAGCTCCCATTGACTTCTGGAATTCAGGCTGTAAGTGACTTTCCCCACTCAGTCACCTGCTTTAATTCATAATTTCGGAGTCAACTATGCTGATAGGGATGGCTCATTAGGTTTGCAGTCTCTCAAATCCTAACAGGGTTGATTCAGTTCTTCATCTTTCTAAGGCAGATAAACAGAGTCCTATGCAGTTTACTGTGTGTGAAGAGGGAAGGGGATATTTTAAATAAGACTTTAAAATGGAGTTCTTGCATATCCTTCAGGGACAATAGGATGTTAAGGCATGTTTTGCTAGAGCTGGGGTTTGCCCTGGCTTCACTGATCAACATTTCGCCTCCCTTGTTGTGTTACACACTATTAAAGAACTGGTGCTCTCCACCCCAGAAGTGGCTGCATTTCAGTGGTGCTCCATGTATGAGTTAGTGAAGTACTTTAGGGTCCCTTGGAAGGTATGTATACATGCTAAGGCGGCGTGTATATTTCTCTGCCTGTGCCTGTGTGCGGTCAGTAGAAATTGATTGTGACTCGCTAGCAATAGTGCCTAGCCAGCCTTCAGCAGAGGCACATGCACGGTAAGAGTCTGGGACTGAGGCTCTGCTTCCCAAGCTAAGTCCAACTTTAATTTGTATTTCCTGTTGTTTCTCTCTCCATAGACGTCCCAGGTCTCAGGGCCTCTTTGTACATTGAGAGCCTCCAACGGGAAGCACAGAGAGCGCTCCGAGAAGTCCTAGTGCCCCTCCACCCAGAGGACAAGGGCCGCTTTGCCCGCATCTTGCTGATTGCCTCCACCTTGAGGTCCATACCTCCTGCACTTATCACCAATCTCTTCTTTCGACCGATCATTGGCAATGCAGACGTTATTGAGGTGATCACTGAAATGCTGTACGAAATAACCAGCAGGCGACTGACTCTTTCATCACACACAGCCTCCTAAGAGATCAGATTCAGCGGCCACTCTCACATGCACCTCCTGAGGATTGAGTTGCGTTCCAAGGGACGGTAATGTTAATCTGGGAGTGAGGATTTAGTGGGAAAGATACTGTGGACTTGCAGACACCTGGATTTGTGTTTATATTTCACTTGGGCTCAGGCAACAGCTTGAGCGATTGAAAATCTCAGCTAAGGCACAAAACACTTAAGAATGTAACTCTTATTTAGCATTTGTTTACAGCAGACATCAGCCCCTGTACATACTGAACTCATAAAGTCAAGTCGTTTCTGAAGTGTGTGTGATGTTACTATTTCACTGCACAGTAACGTGAAAAAAGCACGACCAATGTCCTTAAAACATTCCATACAAAATAATCCTCTGGGCTAACATTTTCCCTGGGAAATATTCAGGTCAGAGAAGCACTTATCTGAGAAAGGAGGGGATTGAAACAAGGGCTTTGAACTAAATGGAGTCTTACCGTTTTAAAGGATAAAATTGCCATAGAAAGCCTCTGTTACACACACATAACCTGATTTTTAGATGTGCTCAGCACTCACTCTGCCTGCCATGCTCTGTGGATTCTGTGGGTACTCAGTACCTTTGAAAACAGGCCTGCAATACACAACACATTGGATTAGAGCATGATCCAAATTTTGTGATTCAGGGTCAAATCTCAGCCTGTTCTGCCATTGATTTCAGTGAGGCCAGGATTTCACCCTCACAGTCTATGCATACATACGGGCCTAATTCTGCAAACTGTATTAACGCTGAGCAGTACTGAGAGTGAATGGAATCACTGATATGAGTGCTACCAGGTATTGTGGAATCAGGCCCTTATATAGTACCTGTGTGTGTATTGTGTGACTGGTTAACTAAGTGCCTTGGAATCTTAGAGAAGTAGCCATAAAACATCTATCCCTGTTTCAAACAGACGGTATTAAAGCTAAAAGGGTTCACAGAGAGTCACATTTTGCCACCCTTACTCAAACTGAGTAGTCATGTAGAAGAAAATGGGACTACTCTGAGTAATGTACCACTTAATGTTTGTACCACTAATGTTAGGGTGGCAGAATCTAATACCTTTTGTTAATGCATGAGCTCAAGTGGCTGAGGGCTCCATTTTAGCTAAATGTTATGAAGGTGTTTGCAGTGATATTAAGAACAGGTAGGGCTGGTGATCTTATGTCCATTTGTGTAACAGTGAATGATATTACGTAGATGGTACACACTATAGAGGAGGAGCTGTAGTGGTTGCACAAGAGCATTCTGCAGCAGAGCGTCTGCTTCCTAGCCTACTGACTGGTTGCTCCCGCTCCCCCATACTAGGTGCTGATCTATACAAAGAAAACAGCCTTTGCACAGAGTTCAGACATCAGTATTTTGTGAGTGAATGTTAGTCTGTGATTTGTATATAAAATTCAGTAAATTATTTTTTTTTAAAATAAAATGTATTACATTTTGGAAAATGGTGGTTCTGTTTTGGAAACATTGGTGCATGTTGCATTTTACTGAAACTTAGAAAAGCCTGCCACAGGTTTGAGAACCCAAAGATGATTCAAATGGGATGAGGCACAGTCTCCAGAAAATGCCCTCAAAAATGCATCCTGTCTTGACAGCATTTGTCATCTTAAACTGCAAAACAAAATTAATGTTATACATAAACATTGCTGAGGAAAGGTGTCTGATTAATAGTGATGGAGACTGAACAGGAAAATCACAGGAAGCAGAATTGCAACTTTTCCCCTCTGATGCTTCCCTTCACCAACCATACCTCAGTCCCACCCTGAAGGCACTGGGCCAGGTTCTGAAGTGATACGTAAACGAGACTCCCTGACACTCACTTAGGGTGTCTCCATTAGAAAAGCTAGAGTGGCGCAGCGGCAACACTAGACTCCCTTAGGCCTGGTCTACACATAAAACTTCGATCAACCTGGTTACGTTGCACAGGATTTGAAAAATGTTGTTCCCTAAGCACTGTAGTTAGGTAGACCTAACCCCTGGTGTAGGCATGGCTATGTTGACAGAAGGATTCTTCTCTCGACGTAGCTACTGCCTCTCAGAAAGATGGGTTACCTACATTGACTGAAAAAACCTTTCCCTCGACGTGGGAAGCATCTACACTACGGTGCTACAGACACACAGCTCCAGTGCCCTAACTGTGCTGCTGTAGTATAGACGTGGCCTGTATAATCTGTATACCGGGGGCCAGATTCAGAACTGATGCGGAAGAGTTGGGTGTAAGTGGGTGTTAGCCTCAGGGAGCCTTAGTTGGTGTAACATAATGTGGGTGGTCCCTACCCCTGCCCCCAGCATAGACACACCTCAAAATTTAGCCCCCGGGCACTAGTGGTGAAAATAAAGTTCAGGCTCCATGTCCATTCAGTCTTTGGCCTCTCTGCAGAGCCTGCTGATTAACTGGGCCAATTTGTGCCAGTGGCTTAGTGTTGTGGCTTAGTGTTGTGGGCTGAGATCCATTAATTGATTTCACACAGTCCACACCAGTCGCCAGATGGTTGTTTTATTCTTATTTTATTGAGCATGTAAGGAAGTGATGAATGCGTGAGTTATAGCATAGGTCAGTGGTTTTCAAGCTTTTTTCATTTGCAGACCCCTAAAAAATTTCAAAAGGAGGTGCAGACCACTTTGGAAATTGTAGAGACAGTCTGCAGATGCCCAGGGGTCCATGTACCACAGGTGGAAAGCCACTGTTCTATGGTAATGACACCCTTTCACGGACCCCTTACACATGATCTGCAGACCCGAGAGTCTGCAGACCACAGGTTGAAAACCACTGGCATAGGACGTAATAAACAATGTCATTACCACAGATACACCTGCTAATACAGGGCCCATTTTGTCAAAGGTCTAAAAAAGCATCAGCACCCTCTGCTGTCTGTTCACAACAGGGGTTGCCACAAGGCTCTGCTTGTAATTTCTGGGTTGCTCCCTGTTTTGTCTGGTCATTTTTTCTTTGATTTCAGCTCCCAGTACTGCCAACCCCAAGCGTTCAAAAAAAATGAGTCATGACCCCGGAATCATGAGATCACCTTAAATACAAGACTTTAAAATAATCCATTTGGGTTCTTTTTATTTACCTGTTGTGTTTTTAAGCTTTAGGTTGCACCCAGGTCACGCTGCCAAGCTTTTTTCTGCAACCACGAGGGAGGTGGTGGAATCTCCTTCCTTAGATATTTTTAAGGTCAGGCTTGACAAAGCCCTGGCTGGGATGATTTAGTTGTGGATTGGTCCTGCTTTGAGCAGGGGGTTGGACTAGATGACTTCCTGAGGTCCCTTCCAACCCTGATATTCTATTTCTATGAAGGGCTAGTTGCTTTGGTTTTTGTTTTAAGAAAGCTGACAGCCTCACATGACTCCAGGAGCTGGGGCTTTAAGAAAAAACACCAATTACCATGAGTCTTGCGATAAAAATCACGAGAGCTGGAAACACTGTGGCACACGCACAGATCCTAAAATCACGGTGTTCCAGGCCCCCGGGGCTCCCATGACGATATGATATGTTCATGTGCTGGGCCATGCTGGGGCACATTCCTAAAGGGAGGCTGAGGTCATACCGCTGCGCCATAGGGTCACCCAGCTGTGCCACTGTTGTGACATCATCAATGCGCGGCAGGGAAATGAACCCCTATCCCTGCCCCCTTGCAACAGGATGACGTCGCCCCTTCTAGTGACGTAATCACTTAATCTCGCGAGAGGCGTGTCTGCGTCGACCCTCCCCCTCCCCCACGGCGCTGCTCACGTGACCTCGGCCCAGTGGGTTGAAGATGGCGTCGCCCGGGAGCTCTGAGCCTGGCTGGGGCCCTGCCCGCTACTGCCTGGTGAGCCGCATCCCGGCCGAGCTCCGCTCCGCCCAGCTCCGCTCCTACTTCAGCCAGTTCGCCGAGGCCGGCGGCTTCCTCTGCTTCCACTACCGGCACCGGCCCGAGCGCAGCGACCCCCCGGGCCCGGCCACTTGCTGCTGCCTGGTCGCGGTGCGGCCCGGCCAGGCCCGGCGTCTGCTCCGCATGTACTCGGGCAAGCGCTGGCTGGATGCCCAGGGCGACGGGCTGCCCGGCCGCTGTGTGATCCGCAGGGTCCGAGTCTCCCCGGGCGCAGGTACGGGGCGGGCGGGGAGGGGAGATGGCTTGAACGGGTAATAGGGGTGGGGGGCGTTCGGGGGCGAGGAGGGGTTGCTGACCATAGCAGGGGAGTCTGTGAAGCAGTGGCTCCTACTGATGGGAGAGGAAGCTGGTACAAGTCCCCTATCTACCTTCTTTCATTCCCACCACTGCCAGATGCATCCGATGAAGTGAGCTGTAGCTCACGAAAGCTTATGCTCAAATAAATTTGTTAGTCTCTAAGGTCCCCCAAGTCCTCCCTTTCTTTTTCCCAGAAAGTAGTTTACTTCCTAGGCTTGCAGGAGCCTCGGTGGCCTAGAGGTGGTGGGTTCAACCCTTGGGGAAAATTGTTTATGTAACCCCCTGTTTCTCCCCTCCAAATGGCCAGTGATCTTCCTTGTGAAGCTCAAGGGGTTCCACCCAGTTCTTTGTGGGTTGGAAGGATGGCATTCACAACAAAGATATCAGTGGGCGGTAAAATGGGTAGAAGTAGGACAGAGGGGTTGCTGAATTGCAGCTGCAAAATTCACCCACCCGCCAGGGGGAAAAAGTAGTCTCTATATACTTTGTTGGGTTACATGACTTTCTGGGAGGAAGCACTTCAGGTTTGTTATGTGCAATTACAGCTAGCATGTGTTCTGGCCGCAAAGTATGAAAGCTCATCTGGCATACGAGAGCCCTGAACTATAGATACCTGGTTGGCGGTTCCAGTAGTAGAACGCTTCACAAAAGCAATTGCACGCTTCAGAGAATGATATATTGCTTATGACTTGAGTAACTGAAGACCAGAAACAACTCTGTCCTGCTGCATAAAACAATGCCACCTTGCTATTGGTATGGACTTGTAAAAGCTTGAAACAAACGGCTGATGAAATTCTCAGTTAACATATTTTCATAGCTTGATTCTTAAACAAGAACAGCCCTCTGACATATCCTCTTCTGCAACTCTTTGTTAAAATCTGTATCATGGGCTCCCTTTCTTAGTCTGCCTTCTATTTCTAGCTTGGTGAAATTGCGCTCTTTGAGACAGAATCACAGATTTGATAATCTACTATTTATTTCTCTTAGGTTTGGGCGTGTTCCCATATAAAAATAAAAAGGAGCTTCATAATAAGACCCAGAGTGAAATGTTTACCCAGGCAGACTTAAAGTGGCTGCCTGAACTGAATCCTCCTGTGTTTATGCCCCATGGGAATGTGGGAACCCCTCTGAGAGTCTTTCTGGAGCTGATCAAGGCCTGCAGGCTGCCTCCCCGAGTTATTAAGAAACTGCAGCTACGATTCCCCAAGACAGGATCCTCTCGCAGGTATGGGAATGTGCCCTTTAAATATCGGGACACTGAGACTGTTGAACAAGAAGACCTGGTTTATACAGACATGGGGGAGGAGATCACAATGGAAAAGGGACCCCTGGCAAGAACTGGGATGACTCAAACTAGTGATGAGAGAGACTGGGAAGGACCAGGAAAGGAGGAAGCAGAAGAGTCTCATTCAGATGATGTAAGTGGCTTTCTCCTGTCAAATTGCAAGACTAACCATAGACACTTCTACCCCAATATAATGTGACCCAATATAACAGGGGTTCGCATACAGCACGGTAAAGCTTCGACACACTGCTCTGAGCAGTGTGTAAAAGAGGCGGGGCCAGGGCCGAGGGGTTGGATAAGGGGCAGAGGGTCTTGGGGCTGGTCAGGGGCTCCCCCCCACACCAGGGTCTGGGAGGCAGGAGCTGTGGGGGAGCACTTTTGGGGGCCCCGCAATCCCAGAGTGGTCCAGGGGATTAACAGGGGGCTGGGAGCAGCCTGCTTTGCTTTTCTTGCCCCAGCCCCAGCTGTGTCGCTCGGAGGAGGGGGCTTGGGGAAAGGGATCCTCCTCCTCCCCCGCACTCACCGGCAGCCCGCTCCGCTCCACCAGTTGTCAGCTGTGGCGCTCCGCTTCCCGTTGCCAGTGCGTGCGGGACCTTTCTCTCCCCACCCCCCGCGACACGGCTGGGGCCAGGGCAAGGAAAGCGGAGCAGGCTGGGGCCGCGTCACTCCGCTTCCCGCCACCGCTGAGTGCAAAGGATGTCCTTTCCCCAACCTTCCCACACTCACGGGTGGTGGGAAGTGGAAAGCCGTGCCTGGGAGGTGGTGGAGTGGAGCGGGCTGGGGCCACATTGCTCCACTTCCCGTCGCTGCCGGTGAGTGCCTGTCGGGGTGGGGTGTGTGGATAGGGGTCTGAGCAGACAGGGGACAGGGAGCGGGGAGTTGGGTGGGGTCCTGGGGGTGATTAGGGATGGGGGTCTCTGGAGGGGGTGGTCAGGGGACAAGGAACGGGGGGGAGGGGCAAAGCAAGTTAGATAAAACAATCTCACCTATAATGCAGTGAGATTTTTTTTGTCTCCCAGGGACTGCGTTATACTGGGGTAGAGATGTACCTGTAAACAGCAAGGAGGGAATGCTGCTGCTTCCTGGGGTGCTGATATCTACCTACGTAACAGTACCATACAGATAGTATCTTGTATCTGAGAATTGTATTATAAAGCATGAATATATACTAATCTGTATATGCTAAGCTCTGGCTATGAGGCTTTTGGTGCTATTTCATGTTCTCTTAGATAGCAAAGCTTATTTTATCGTAACCAAGTTGTTCTCCATGGGAAGCTGATTGCAGGGTGGCAGTGCAATCTTTCTGATGGGCTTGGCATAGAGTTGTGAGCACAGGATCAGGAGGCTGGAACTTTTAAACACCCACCTCCACTTTGACGCACTTGCCATGTGGCAAGTCCTCTAGCTGCATTCCTTACTCATAAAATGGTGCATGAATGGGGTTAGGGTGGAAAGAGGGAATTAAGCTCTTTCACCAGCTCTCCCAAGTAATTGACTCTGAAAAGCCTTGCTCAGTGGAGGAGTGAGGGGACTTGCACTGATAATGCCAGTGATTGGAATTTGCAGGTGATGTGCCCACAATAGAGTGCATTGACCAAAATGCCTCTGTTCTATAGAGAACATATTCAGCAGGGCAACTGGAGAGTGGGTGATATGATGGGAGCTGGGGGAGACTGGGTCTGGGCAAGTGCCCTTGCTTTATTGGTATCAACCTTCTTCCTTGTTCCTTTGCAGGATGATGATAGGTGTGAGGAGTGGGAACGACATGAGGCTCTGCATGAGGATGTAACCAGTCAGGAACGCACAGAGGAGCGACTGTTTGAAGAGGAGATTGAGCTGAAGTGGGAGAAGGGAGGCTCTGGGCTGGTCTTCTACACAGATGCTCAGTACTGGCAGGAAGAGCAAGGAGGTAATATTGCTCATGGCTCCCTGGGAGGGTGGGGCATTTTGTGCACAGTAGTTATCTAAATATGAACACCTTTTATCAAGGGCTCAGTTGTATGAACCTTTACAAGTTGTCCGATAATCAAGTGTTCTGCAAAAGGATTTGATTACAAATTACAGCAATAAATCTGGAGAAGCTCTGGGTATGTTTTATAGGAATCAAGTTAGACAAACTTATAAACAGATGGGAGAGAAGTTGTAATTTGTAGGAAGGACTCCTTCCTTTTATCTGGTTGGTCATCCACATGGTCAGCAACTGGTCCACAGTACCTCACATGGAAGAGGTTGTATTTATAAAGAGTTTATACGAGCCAGGCAGTCAAAGTACCCTTCAGAAGTCCCAAGTCTTTCAAGTACTCAGTAAACTTAGCGTTGGTGTGTTGATGCCATGTTGGCAGCCCTGGAGATGGTCTCTAGCATGGACAAAAGCAATGCAGGTTTCCTGCCATTCAAATGTTCTGCTAATGGTCATCCTCCCTGAGCTGGAGGGTGACTGCTAGGGATGAGAGGGCGGCTTGTTTTCAGTGTCCATTCAGAATTCTTGGTCTGAGATACCCACCACTGCCAGCAAGAGTGCTAGTTATTTTTTTGGATGTAAATGTGTGTCCCCTGGGTCTGGGACTGAGTGCTAACTCTGATTACGTAAGCCACAGACTCAGTACTGGGGGTAACGAGACTTGGGGCTGAATTTTCAGAAGTGGGCCCAACAGGTATAACCACAAATAGTGATCGGTGAGTACTGAACCATCCCTGAGTGAACTCCTCTGTGGCTATAAGCACTGCAACCCTGTTCGGAAAACTTACCCCTCAGACATCACAAATCTGGGCTGGATTTGATCCAGTGACTGGAGACAAGGCTCATTATGCTATCACCAATCCCCCTGGCAGGTCTTTCTGTAGACCCCACAAATGTTGTATATTAACACAGACAAGGTGGGGGAGGGAGTATCTTTTATTGGACCCACCTCTGTTGGTGAGAGACAAGCTTTGGAGCTTACACAGAGCTCTTGTTCAGGTCACAAGAGTTTCTTCATACTCGATTTGAGGAAGAGCTCCAAAGCTTGTCTCTCACCAGCAGAGGTGGGTCAATAAAAGATACTCCCTCCCCCACCTTGTGTCTCTAATCCTCAGATCAACAGGGCTACAACAACACTGCATACGGATATTAACACACTACTTCTACTGTGCTGGGGAAAATGCTGTGCTGGATGGAGGGCTATGCCCCTGACAGAAAAGCTGCTCCCGTGACCCAGATCCTTTATCTAATTTCCACAAACTGTTTTTCTCTTGACAGACTTTGATGAACAGACTGCAGATGACTGGGATGTGGACATGAGTATCTACTATGACAAAGGTATCTGAGCTGAAATGTGCGGTCTCCCATATGTACAGGTGGTGGTGGCAGCCCAGCAGCAAGACTCATTGCACTCCCACTGGGGCTGCAGTTAAACCAAGATATGCTCAAATGTCTAGCATCTCCAGAACCAGGAATGCAGAGAAGCATGGCTGCCTCTCCACCAGGCTCCTGTGGGGCCGAAGGGATCTGAACGTTAAGTGGAGTTGGGAGCCACAGCAAGTTCAAATAGGCAGGGACCTTTGAACAGAAGTCTGTGTAGTGAGGCTCTAGTTTGGTAAGAGGGAGATATTTAATGCTTTGTATAAAGCCTCCTGTTTTACCCTCTCTGGTACAGGGATGCAGACGTTAAATCTCATAATGACTTTTCCTCGTGCCACTGCCAACTATAATATTCCAAGGCCTTGGCTCTGAAGATGACAGTTATAAAGGGACATAGTTAGTCAACAGTTCAGAACTGAAAAGTCTAATACTGTGTCTTATTGAGTGTCCGTAGAAGACAGGATGCTAAACTTTCCCAGATTAGCACCTGAGAATATTGAAATAGGAAACTTTAAAACTCTGAGCATAAATGGCTACTTAGCAAGGCATTGTGCTTGGGACAGCCAAACTAGTGAACTGGTTTCACTCCTGTTCTCATCAGTTTTGGTTTCTGTACTATAGAACAGTGGCTCTCAACCTTTTTAGACTACTGTACCCCTTTCAGGAGTCTGATTCGTCTTGCATACCCCCAAGTTTCCCCTCACTTAAAAATGACTTGCTTACAAAATCGGACCTAAAAATACAAAGTGTCACAGCACGTTATTACTGGAAAATTGCAGACTTCCATTTTTACCATATAATTATAAAATCGATTGGAATATAAATATTGTACTTACATTTGGTGTATAGCAGCAGTTCTCAAACTTTTGTACTCATGACCCTTTTCACATGGCAAGCCTCTGAGTGTGACAACCCCCGCTTATAAATTAAAAACACTTTTTTTTTAATATATATTTAACACCATTATAAATGCTGAAGGCAAAGTAGGGTTTAGGGTGGAGGCTGACAGCTCGCAACCCCCCATGTAATAACCTGGTGACCCCCTGAGGGGTCTTGACCCCCAGTTTGAGAACCCCTGGGTGTATAGTATATAGAGCAGTGTAAACAAGTCATAGTATGAAATTTTAGCTTGTACTGAGTTGCTTGTCCTCTTTATGTAGCCTGTTGTAAAACTAGGCAAATACCTAGATGAGTTGATGTACCGCTTGGAAGACCTCTGTGTATCCCCAGGGGTACACATACCACTGGTTGAGAGCCACTGCTATAGAATGAAGCTGTTGAGTTTCCAGCATTGCAGGTGAATGCGCCAACTTAAAACAAATGAGATTGTCTCTGAAACGCTTTAATGAAATTCTCTTGTTCAAATCTGACTTACTGTAAAACCTGCATTTGGAGCCAGGTGCCTTCCTCTCAAGATGCTGCTGTGTAGCTTGTCATTTAAAGCTAGTTTAAATGAGAAATAAGAGGTCAACATAGTTGGAACAACAACATTCCTGACTTGGCAAAGGAAGCTGCCAGAAGCTCCCCTGCTCACTGGTCTCTGGGGAAAGGACTGTAATATCACATTGTTTTCCCTTATAAGTTCTGCTGTGTCTCATGTTTGTCCTCAGATGGAGGTGATAAAGATGCCCGTGATGCAATACAGATGCGCTTGGAACAGAGACTCCGGGATGGTTTGGAGGATGGCTCTGTTTCAGGGCAACAGATTGGAACCTTTGAGAAATATACCAAGGTAACACTAGAATATGTGCTGCTCATGGTGTCTGGGCCGGAGGCAAATGATAGTTGGCAAGAGGAGGCTTGAAATGACGGAGAATTACAGGACTTGGACTAACTAGCAAACTGTTTTTTCTCTTAGGGTTGCTTTTCAAAGTTATTTATAAATCCCTGTAAAAGTGCAGGTGTCATGGAGCTGGGTTTTAGTTAGTGGCATATTGGGAAGGTTGGGGGCTTTGGAAATGCATGTAACAGCTGCAGAAGACACTTGGCCAGGATTGACTAGCCTTCTCATTAAGGCTCTGCAACAGAGGCTGTTTATGAAGCCTGATCCCTTGGTGTGTCACTGACCTCAGTGTAATAGCTTGGCCCACTCACTCCCAGAATTGATGATGGTTTACGTGGAGTGGTTTCTTCTCTTCCAGGGTATTGGTAGGAAGGTGTTGGAGAGGCAGGGCTGGATGGAGGGACGGGGTCTGGGGAGCAGCAACTCTGGAATGGCCGAAGCGTTGGACAATGAGGGTCAGCATCCCAAGTGCAAGAGAGGATTGGGGTAAGTGCTACAAACTTCTGGTGTTCTTTGCTTGTGCACAGTGCCACTCAATGGCCCCATACCAAGAGGTAAAATGTAGTAGGTAATTGACAACTAAAAGGAATGTCCCCGGGGGTTCTGCGGCAGTCTCTATAGGCAGCGTTGATGTGAGTATTGATACAACTCATGCCATTTAGAGGTGAATGGAATATGCTTCTGTCCTTATGGTTGTGCAGCTCAAGTGAGATCAAGTCCTGAATCTTGGACCCTTGTTTTTGCTACTCAGCAGTCCTCCAGCAATACCTGGATTGTCTGTAATGGTCCCTTCAAGGCTTGAGAATCTGTTCTGGCTCTTGCTTTGTGAACGGTTTCTTTGCTCCCTTATAGGGGAGATTGAAACACATGTGGTGCGTGACCTCAATGATGCAGGTGATGGGGTGTGCACACTTTTGGAAACTAAAGTGCTGTGGCAGAGCCTACAGGGGGTGGTACCTACAGTACTTGTTTGGCAGATCCAGCGAGTGTGGAAACAATTGATCTAGGTACAGATGCTATGTGCAGACCTAGTAAACATTATTAATTGTTCTGTCTCAGCTTTGAGTTGGCCAGCTCAGGTTTTATGCCTAAACTACTTCAGATTCTCTGCACCTTCAGAGCTCTTCATGTATATAGGATACAGATACTTTACAAACATGCCTCTTAACGGCCTGCAAAACGGGTATTCGCTCATTTTGGAGCATGTTAATGAAACTATACCTAGAGGTTGGTGCCAGTCAGGAACAGGACCTAGGAACTATGATTCCTAGTCCCCATGCCCTAACAATGGGCCTGGCCCCTTTATTAGTGTTTGGTAAATATGGGCTAGTGTAGAGCAATTTCTCGTGTCCTAAACAATGATGCACTGACACTGCTCTCTGCCCACTCCTCTCTAGGTACCATGGAGAGAAACTGCAGACTTTCAGCAAGCCGAAAAAGCCTCCCCGGGATGGCCCCATCCTCATCTCCACGGTCTACGATGAGCCCCAGCCTGTAGACCATGGGGACCAGCTACTCCGGCGCCAGCTGCCCACTGCCATGAAGTACAGACAGGACATGGCATTTGTCCGAGCGACTCAGAGTGCTCACCAGAGCCCCAGTGCCTCATGAGAGTTGCTGCTGAACGGAGACTTCGGGACTCCTTCACTAGAGCAACAGCAGAACCTTTGTATTAGAACAGCCTCTTCCACGCTGCTTTTCACCTGGAGGCTGACTTCTCCTGCTGTCTGACCCTAAGCAAAACGTTAATATATTTTCTGGAAGAAATAACAGACTCTTCTGTAGCATTTGCAAGTCTTCCTGTTTTAACAATTGCTTTATTAGGAGGGGGTCCCAGTATCCCTGCCACCAGCTGAGGTATTTGATCCTATTTGTTTGGCAGTGGGAAGGTTAACACTAATACTGTAAGCAAGGCTGTTGGGTGAAGCAGCCAGTGTTTTGTTTAGGCTCCTGCAGTGAGATGTTTTCAGATGAACTGTCTACAAGCAGGAAAAACCTAACTTTTCTAGAAAACTTACTACTGGTCCAGAGCATCATTCAGTCTCTGGTATTTATACTGCACTCAGATAAAAACTTACTGGGGCAAGATGACCTTTTTGGTGGCCTTCACTGTACTAAGTGCCAAAGATAAAATGAAGACTTCTATAGTAGTAGTGAGACTAGCTGTGCTTCCTCTCTGTACAGCACCTGACACTAAGTGGGTAAAAGCACAAGCTAGGATGTGCATATCAAGCTCCCTTCTCCAGTGACTAGCACTTGTGTTCTTTTTACCCACATGTATTTAACTACACACTTCTCCACTGAGAGTTGCCCCACCTTCTCCCTCATGGCTTTGCACTGCAGCTAGAAGAACTAATTAGCAGCAGTATCTGCCCAGGAAGGCTGTAGCCTGTGCCTGTTGACATAGCCACAGTCTATGGCTGTGGCATAAACTGGCCATGTGGTGAGAGGAATGCAGAGTTCAGGTTTCTGTTCTTCTTTTACAGTTTTAGGTAGCATCAGCTCTATATTTAGGAATCTCATTACTGGCCTCTCCTGCATTGAACTAACCTAGCTGTCACATCTTAATTAGTTTAGCACAGGCTATAACTCTAGTTTCTCTTCCTTCACTCAGGCATGCTTGTTAAAACAACACATGCTAAACATTGTACCTTCTTTCCTTGTCTTGACAATCTGCTTTACCCCTAGACAACCATGGCAGAGGAGCAGCTTATGGCTTATTCTTGTAGTATGAGCCCGTGGGGTGAGTCCTTAGTAAACGAGGCTTAGAAACAACCTGCTGGAAAGAGTTTGATCTAATTATCCACTCCCACTATGGCACTGTTGCCGGCACCCAGTGCTGAGAGGCAATACAACAGCAGGGTTTGATTCGCTACCCGGTGTGCTTCACCCAATAATCACAACGGGGTGGAGAAGCGGAAAAGTTTATTCGAAGCTTCAAAAAGACTACAGGGAGAATAGAATCTCAAATCCTGCACACAGAGCAGGAAGTTACACAGGCTTTTATAAAATCCTTTCTTCAGCATACTTATCCAATAGCAAGCTGCCCTAAGTATCCATATAGCCAGCCAATCCAGTTACCAGCTAGTTCCCTTGTTTTTTGTATCATTTGTTAAACTATACATAAAGCTGCTTTATTCAGCATTTTTCTTCCCTATCTGCCCTGTTTGGCCTTGTTTAGTTTCAGGCAGTCTGACTCTGCAACATATTGTTGCAGATCCTCAGCATAACTGCTGTGTGTGCCTCCAGGCGGGGGGGCCAAGGACACTTGGGCCTAGTACGCAGAGCTGCTGTGAGTGCCTCCAGGCAGGAGGGGGGGCCAAGGACACTTGGGCCTAGTGCAAGGGGGCTTCACCGACACGCGTGGCCTTCCATACCCTCGAGTTACCTAGTGGCCATGCCCCCGTGACCCCAACAGCACTAAAACTAGTTTAAGGATGTAGAGTAACTCCCTTTCCTCACAAACCTCTGAGAGCCTCCTCTGCTAGTAGGCCTGGTCTGCATCCTCCACAGCCTGGCTCTGGGGAATCATCCACTGAGAATAGATGGCTAGTTTCACACACAGAATGAACACACCGAAACTCATGCCTATTTATTTTTAACAATAGCTGGGCAAATTCATTTTGGGCTATACTAATCAAGGCCTGACCAAGAAGTTTAACTCTATTTTCCAGCTTTTTAAAATCTATCTGTACAGCACTTACCCCAATGGGGTCTGGGCCATGAGTGCTACTCCTAGGCCTGCTCATACAAAAACTTTAAACATGTCACACACAACTACTTATTAGGGGAGGGGCAGAGCTCCTTTCTCAAGTAAATCTCTATCATTAAAGAAGCTTCTTACAACCCTTTTATTTCTACAGGAGGGCATCTGTAAATATAAAGCTTGGTCTCTGCGGGACGTGCCCCTGGTCAGCAGTGCCTGGGTGCTGTGTGAATGCTCTCCTCGTTTCAGCTGGACCAGAGGGCCACCTTGATACCTCTTGCTCACTACTCTAGCTGTTACTTACAGGCTTAGCCGCTGTGGGGGCAAGGGCGCAGCTTCCCTGCAGGAGGGGGGCTGAGGCTGGCCTTAAGGCTGCGGGTGCATGATTGTTAATGGTGTTCATAGAATATCAGGGTTGGAAGGGACCTCAGGAGGTCATCTAGTCCAACCCCCTGCTCAAAGCAGGACCAATCCCCAATTAAATCATCCCAGCCAGGGCTTTGTCAAGCCTGACCTTAAAAACTTCTAAGGAAGGAGACTCTACCACCTCCTTAGGTAATGCATTCCAGTGTTTCACCACCCTCCTAGTGAAAAAGTTTTTCCTAATATCCAACCTAAACCTCCCCCACTGCAACTTGAGACCATTACTCCTTGTCCTGTCCTCTTCTACCACTGAGAATAGTCTAGAACCACCTCTCAGGTAGTTGAAAGCAGCTATCAAATCCCCCCTCATTCTTCTCTTCCGCAGACTAAACAATCCCAGTTCACTCAGCCTCTCCTCATAAGTCATGTGTTCCAGACCCCTAATCATTTTTGTTGCCCTTCCCTGGACTCTCTCCAATTTATCCACATCCTTCTTGTAGTGTGGGGCCCAAAACTGGACACAGTACTCTAGATGAGGCCTCACCAATGTCGAATAGAGGGGGACGATCACGTCCCTCGATCTGCTGGCTATGCCCCTACTTATACATCCCAAAATGCCATTGGCCTTCTTGGCAACAAGGGCACACTGCTGACTCATATCCAGCTTCTCGTCCACTGTCACCCCAGGTCCTTTTCCGCAGAACTGCTGCCGAGCCATTCGGTCCCTAGTCTGTAGCTGTGCATTGGGTTCTTCCATCCTAAGTGCAGGACCCTGCACTTATCCTTATTGAACCTCATCAGATTTCTTTTGGCCCAATCCTCCAATTTGTCTAGGTCCCTCTGTATCCTATCCCTCCCCTCCAGCATATCTACCACTCCTCCCAGTTTAGTATCATCCGCAAATTTGCTGAGAGTGCAATCCACACCATCCTCCAGATCATTTATGAAGATATTGAACAAAACCAGCCCCAGGACCGACCCCTGGGCCACTCCACTTGACACCGGCTGCCAACTAGACATGGAGCCATTGATCACTACCCGTTGAGCCCAACAATCTAGCCAGCTTTCTACCCACCTTATAGTGCATTCATCCAGCCCATACTTCCTTAACTTGCTGACAAGAATACTGTGGGAGACCGTGTCAAAAGCTTTGCTAAAGTCAAGATACAATACATCCACTGCTTTCCCCTCATCCACAGAGCCAGTTATCTCGTCATAGAAGGCGATTAGATTAGTCAGGCATGACCTTCCCTTGTGTTCCATGCAAGTGGGCTGCCTCTGCCTTAATGTTAAATTAATTAGCTCAGAACGAGGGCTGTGGGCGGGGAATGGAGCCCCCCCCCCCCCCGCAGCATTTAGTGTCCTGGATAAATAATTTTCGGGGGTCTCTGCCCCGCACGTGAGCCATGGCCAGGCCTGGAAGCTAATCAACAGCGAAACCAGTGCAGTGCTTGAGCAGCGTCCGAGCAGGCTGCCTGTCACCCCCAAGGCTGTAGGGGGCGCTCTGCTGTGCTAGCTCCTGGCGCCAGAGCCTTTGGGCTTTCCCGCTCTGCTTCCTTTTCCTGTCTTGCCGCCAGGGGGCGCCAATCTCCTAGCTCAGCCCTGCCCGGCGGGGGCAGCGCCTCATGAATATTCATCAGCTTCGGACAACGAGGACGTAGCGGGCTCCCGGAACCTTCCCGCTCGCTCCCGCCCCGCCCGCCGGACCCGAGCAGCTGGGACACGCGCCGGAAGCGGCGCGACGGGCAGGAGGGGGCCCTCGGCGGAGCCGCGGAGGTGAGGCTGCTCGCGGGGCGTCGCCCGCCCGCCGCTCCCACGGGGCCTGGCGGGGCGGAGGCCGCGCTGCCCCCGCTCCCCGCCGGCCCCCCAGCGCCTGAGGGGCGGGCCGCTCCCCCGGGACGGGCCCCGGCCCCTCAGCGACCCCCCCCGCCCCGCTGACGGCCCCTGCACCCCCCAATCCCAGAGAGACCCCCCCCGCCTCCCCGAGCCTCACTCAGCCCCCAGAGCCCGCGGTCGCAGGGTGTCTAACGCGAATCACGTGTGCGGGGCTTTGTCGTTCCCGGTATAAACGGCAGCAGTCAGCGGGGATCAGTAGCTTAGTGAGCTCAGCGTGTGATCATGTCCTAGGTGCACAGGAGAAAGGGTGACTTGTCTGTTTCAAACGCGTGAACGTTTACTTGGCCAGGGGTTATGAGACCCCCGCCCCCCCCCACACACACACAGTCTCTCTCACGCTTTTTTCAGGCTGTTTTATGAACTGGCTTTAACCCTGTTGGTGGACCCCTGATCGCCTGCTCCGTTAGACCCTCCGTCCCCCTGCCCAGCCTTCCCCAGACCCTCCTCCTCTCTCTAAGCTTCTCCAGATCTCCTAGGCATCTGCTAATATCCCCCACTCTCTGCCCCCAGTGGTCTAACCTCCCTCAGGTTCCCTCCCCAAACCTCCCTTACCCCATCTGCTCCTCCTGACCACCACCCTAGCATCTCATCCCTCTCCGTTATCCCTCAGGCCACCTCCCCAGCCATGCTCCCATCAGTGACCCCACAAAGCTGAGCCTGGCAGTGAAGAGGTGTTACAGGCTCCAGGGCCTTAAATAAATGTGCTTCCTATTGTTTCTAAGCTCTCTGCCCAGGGATTTTTCTCTTGGGTTTGATATTAATATTTTTACTAGCTTGAGAACCAGTTACAATGACTTGACTTTGTGTCCCAAAATGAGACTGACCACTGAATTATAACGTCAACCAAAAGCCATCTTCATCCAGTGGAAAATAAAATCCTCTGACTATCCAGGTGCAGGAATCCCTGTCGGATAGTAAAGGTAACCGTAATGGGTGCATCTGAAAGTAACAGTCCTAGACAGGCTGAAAGAACTTCAAAGACACTCAACATCTTGTCAGCAAGAATCTGAATCTGCTCCCCTTTGCGGCGTAGCCCTTTATATCGTGGTTATTTTCTGCAGCTGGTTTGGGCCAATGGACAGACTGAGATATTGCCTACTCCACTGCCTGGAAGGGACTGGAGACTGTCCAGACAGGAAGGATAAAATGAGGCTTACTCTCCTGTCTTGGCATGGTCCCTCCATCTTGCTCAGGAGGTGAAAGGGGGGTGTTACGTGATAGGCCCCCCTAGGTCTGAGAATTACTTGGCAACTTCAGTTTTCAATGCATAATATTCCTATAAACACGAATAAAGAGCACTGTCTTAACCTTTTCCTTTTCTCTTTCTAGGAGGAGAAAGAAATGAGCTGACATGTCAGAAAACCATGTGTCTTGCCTGGCCTTTGGCCAGGCAGTGATTGGGCCACCTGGCTCGGGGAAGACCACTTACTGCTTTGGCATGCAGGAATTCATGTCCAGGATTGGGCGGAAGGTGGCTGTGGTGAATCTGGACCCAGCCAATGAAGGGACTCCTTATCAGTGTGCTGTGGACATCTCAGAGCTTATCACCCTGGCTGATGTGATGGATAATCTGAAACTGGGCCCCAATGGTGGTTTGATCTATTGCATGGAGTACCTGGAAGCCAACTTTGACTGGCTGCAGGAAAAGCTGGCTAAACTCAAGGGTCATTACTTTTTGTTTGACTGCCCAGGGCAGGTAGAACTCTGCACCCACCATGGCGCATTGAAAAATGTCTTTGCACAGTTAGCTAAGTGGAACTTCAGGGTATGTTTTGGGTTTTATGTATAGTAATAAGATGGTTCAGCACCCGTAGCTCTCGCATGTTTGCTGAACCACGTTTAAAAGTGTTATGTCTTGCAGACAGGCCTTATGAATCTGTGGAGTGTATGTAATAATTAATAATATGCTCTTGCTTTGTATTGGTCCATTCAACCAAGTATATAAAAGCACTTTACAAAGGTAGGAAAGTATTTTGTGGGGAATGAGGCACAAAGAGGACTTGCCCAAGGCTACCCAGCAAGTCAAAAGAATAGAATCCAGGGCTCTTCCTTTGCTCTACTCCTAGTGTCTTTCTACGAAGTTTTCACATTTTAACCCAGTGAACGTTGTAGCTTGGGATAGGGAGGAATGTTTGTATGCCAGATTACTCTGGACCTGAAGGATTCTATCCCAAGAAATTCAAATGATCTTTCAAGATGTGTAACCCAGATCTCATTCAGTTAACAAAAATTATGGGGCAAATTATATTTTAATGTGCTTGATGCAAACATTTATTTTAATGCAACATTCTTGTACGTTGAAACACACAAGCCAGCAAATGCACAAGTGAAGGTTTCCATAATAAAACTGTCTTGCTTACATTACATATATCTCATACTTTGGATTACTGGCTAGACCATTAATGTATAACCGGTATACTGGACAATCAAGGAGGGTAAGGTAATTTTACTTTCTGAGTAACAGCCATGTTAGTCTGTATTCGCAAAAAGAAAAGGAGTACTTGTGGCACCTTAGAGACTAACCAATTTATTTGAGCATAAACTTTCGTGAGCTACAGCTCACTTCATCGGATGCATCTGATGAAGTGAGCTGTAGCTCACGAAAGCTTATGCTCAAATAAATTGGTTAGTCTTTAAGGTGCCACAAGTACTCCTTTTCTTTTTGCGTAATTTTACTTGAGAATCTTATTTAGAATCTTAACTTTTGCATTTGTGTGTGTGTTTGAATAAACATGGTGGTGCATTCACATAGTTCTTTGCATCTAATTTTTATCCTTTCTGAAAAAAGAAAAATCACTATAGAGTTGTATAGATGAGTTCTTATGCACGTCTGTAAGCTTCAGTACACTATAGATACAGGAAAAAATCTATCTGTTGACACAATTGAACTCTGTAATATGGAGTTATACATTTGTGCAATTTCATAGTATGACAGGTAGTAACGGAACTAAAATCCTAAACCAATCTGTTTCATATGTATGAAAAATAATTAATCAAATTGTTTATAAATTTATTAATTCTTTCACAAACCACACTGCGACTGTTCGTCCTAGAGAAGTTGGATGTTATAAAATTACTCTGTTATTGAGTTATTTTGGGGTGAATACTTGTATGGGAAAGGTGGAAAAATTGTATACAGTCCAGTAATTCAAAACTGGTTTTAACGTGGACTTCCATCGCCTTTGGGCTGAGACCAAGCATGGAAAGTTTCATCCCGAAAGGAAAGAAATTCCAAGCAAGTGAATAGAGGGGGCTGAAGTGGAAGAAGAGTTGCAACTTTAACAATCTCTCTTGTTGTTGGTGAAAGTTTGGCACGTCTGTAACCTTTTTTCATCCATTGATACCAAAGTACTTTATAAAAGTGGGTCAGTATCATTATCCCCATTGTACAGATGAGGAAACTGAGTCATAGCAAAGTGATTTTCACAAGGTCATTCAGCAAATCAGTGACAAAGGTGGGAAAACAATCCAGGTCTCCCGACTCTTTGTTTGGTCAATATCCTATACAGTGGATCATGCTTAGTGGTCAGAGGTATACAAATAAGTATATCAAACATCTAGGGAGAAGTTGGCTGATGGTTTTTTTTCTGATTAGAACCACATGAGTCTGGAGGGCTGGATGCCTTTATCTTTCTCCTGTGTCACAGATTTGCCTTAGTGACTTCTGCATATTTGCATAGGCAGATTCTGCCCTGCCTCTGATTTTGCACTATTTCTCGTTTCCATTTTGCAGTTGGCTGCAGTTCATTTGGTGGATTCCCACTACTGCACAGACCCTGGAAAGTTCATCTCGGTTCTCTGCACCTCCCTCTCAACCATGCTGCATGTGGAATTGCCCCACGTCAACGTCCTCTCTAAGATGGACCTGATAGAACAGTATGGCAAGCTGGGTAAGAGCCTTTGGGAAGGAGGCCTGCGTGGAAGGAAAATGAGTGGACCCTGCAAAGGAGCAGAGGGTAGAAGGGAAGTGCTGTGGAGCTGACTCTTATCAGAGAGAAACTAACCTCCTGATAATCGGCAACTTGGGGATGATGGACAGGAAAAGTATATAACATCTCCCAGAATTCTTGGTGAAATATTCTGGACTGTGCAGTTAGCTGTGTGCATGAGTACTCTCGTAAGCGCTTTCAAAGCCATTCAGTAAGAAAAAGGAGATCCTGAAGTGGCCACAGGGTCCACTGGTAGCACCGTAGACCTGTCTGTTCTTTCTTCTGCCTTTTCTGTTCCAGCCAATCATCAGCCTCCTCTCTCTGACATTTCACACAGCCTCGCCACTCTTGGGGCCAAATTCAGTAAGTCTCAGGTGGTATAGCTTGCACCTTTAACATATATTTTAAACCAACTTAAACTCAGTGGGCGAAATTCAAATGATGTGTAAGGTGGGGGTGTTAGTTGTACATTGGTGGGTTGGTGCGAATCTGAAGGAGTCCCTGTTTCAGTAACGTATTTGCTGAGGAATCTGGAAGTAGTTGCACCTGCCACCGTTCTAGATGTGATTTGATTCACCTGCTCTCCCCTCTCCAGCCCCTGCCATGTGGAACAGCCTCACTCCATCTCTCCACCTCTCTAAATCTCCTCTGAAGATGTATCGTCTTGCTTGTCTTCACATCTCATTCCTTCCCTGCTTCTTGTCACTCTGTATTTGACTCTAAAAGCAGATGGGACATAGTCTGTGTGAGACGCTACACGAAATAGTTGTCTTGTACCTGTTGGGGAAACTCTCAGCTCTGGAGCCTCTTGTGCTAATGGGATTGCTGGGGAGCTGTCTGACTCACCCCTCTATGGGGAGACTCGCTGTTCACTGGGCTTTGTTGCATATTCTCATTTGATGGTAGGATGGCATTGGAGCCTTTGAAGAGGGAGCTTGCCCTGCTAGCCACACTGAGGAGTTAATGTTGTCACAGAGCATGTTCAGAGGGCAAAGAAAGGGGTGGGCCAGGACCCCCCCACCTCCAAACCCATAGGAAAAATGCAGACCCTGGAAGCTGGTCCTGAAGCTGCTTCTCTTGTCTTTCCTTGCAGCCTTCAACCTGGATTATTACACCGAGGTTCTAGATCTCTCTTATCTGGTAGACCATTTAGCCACCGATCCGTTCTTCAAGAACTACCGTCGCCTCAATGAGAAGTTGGTGGAGGTGATTGAGGACTACAGCCTAGTCTCCTTTGTTCCACTCAACGTCCAGGTAACCCAGCTTGAGGTGTGGGTGGGTTGGAAATGACAAGGAATGTTTTGCACGTAGCTTTCTGATTCATTAACTGCCTAGAGTAAGTTTGTGGGCTTCTAAAGGGAGCTCCGTTCTCCCAATGAGCACCTGACAATAAAATCTTGTGTCACTGCCCATGTTATTTTTTTCCAGACTTCAGCTGTGTCAAGTAGAACTGTAATTTCACAGCTTGATTTCTGTAGCCTTGAATAAGCATACTTACAGGGTTTTTGGGTTTTTTTAATATATTACCCATGCGGTATTAAGTCCAAGTTTACTTAGTGCCTTTGATAATGGTCTAGAAGTGGGCTTTGGGAGACTAATGAAACTCAAATGGTACTAAACTTGGAGAAATTGCAAACTCTGGTCAGGACAGAGAAATACAGAAGGGAGGTACAGAGAGTGAAAACTTGAGCAGAAAATAACAAATGAGTCTCCTCCTAGAAAAATACAGCTAATATAGCAGGGTGGGGAAGGAATCCAAAATATGAGATACTCAGTAGTATGGAGAAAGCCAGGAGGCTATAATATTGAGAGAGACACGGTGGCGAGAATGGAGAGCAAATCAGGCCTGAATTTATAAATGCCATGTGGCAGCAAAAGTAAAGCTAATGCAGTTTAGGGATGCATAGGCATTGCATCATGGAGCAGGGAATTAAGGATCCCCACTCTACACAGTTGTCTTGTAACTGTATGTGGAGTTCTGCATTCATTGCTGGGCACTGTGTCACCTGAAATATGCCGATAAATTTGCAGCAAGAGAAGAGCAACAAAAATAAGCTGACAGGCAGAATAATGTTAGAAGAAAGGATTAAAAGGAGTTAATATATACTAGTAATGTATACTAGAGTTGTGTAAGTGACTATAGGGGAAGATACAAATATTTGAATGGAGCAGGAGGGAGAAGAATTATTTATATAGCACTTCACGTGTTGAAGCACTGTGCTGGCATTGGTATCACCCGGCACCACTTATAGGTTAAGTTTGTAAGTATCAGTATCCCTGTTTTATGGACAGATTAGGAAATTGAAGCATCAAGAGCCTGATCCAACTTTCATTGAAGCCAATAGAAAAACTCCTATTGACTTCTTTGGGCATAGTATTGGACCTGGAGCGGGGAAGTAACTTGCCAAAGGCCACGCAGCAAGTCAGTGGCAAAGCCCAGTTTGCATCTCGGGATCTCCTGACTCTCAGTCCTGCACTCGTTCCTCCAGATCACGCTACTTTGCCGCAAAACCCTCTGACAGTGGGGTGTGGAATGCTGTGGAGGACGCTTCCTGTGACACTGGTGGAAGCCTCATTACCTGGTCTTTTAAAACTAGACTGAACAAATCCCTAATTATAGAGAATAATTTTGTACTGGAAGGGAGACAGTTCTTCAGGTCCCAATATTGGCACGCCTTTTTTTCCCCTCTGATGTCTACGATACAGCATGTTACTTTCTTTAAAGTGTTTTCCGCACATTAATCCTCCTACACACTCTGTGATGTAGGTCAGGGTAAGTGTCGTTCACTGCGTTTTAGAGATAGGGATGCTGCGGCAAAGTTGGGTTACTTGCACAGGAGGGAGTCATTATTAGAGTTCTGACTGTAATTTGGGACTTGCTGACATATAGTGCCCTGCGCTTGCCACTAAACCACTTCCTGTAGATCACTGAATTTCTTCAGGGGAAATGGAAATTTTATTTCAAGAGTAGGCTGCAGAGCATCCTCAATGTAGGTTCAGAGCAACTGCCTTATTTAGACCAGGTTATCTTAAAAGATGGCCAAGTCCATCCATTATATTGTAAGCCCTTTGCTACAGAGATCTGTCGGTTATGTTTTTCCTTGGGCATTTTGGCTGTTACATGAGTAGAGCCAGTGCCCAATGGCTGGAATTCTGCGCCCTTGAGTGAAAGAATACGCAATATAGCTGCTGCAGTTTTCCCCCATCTCTCTCTCTCTCTCTGTGTCTTCTCCCCCATGACCCCCCCCCCAAAAAAAAAAAAAAAGCCCTGAACCTCACATTCGCTGATGTTGGGAGCTGCACACACACCTCATTTCTTCATAAGGAAGAAATCCCTTTCCAGGGAGAATTGTGAGGCTTTCCCTTTCCTCTACCCAGGCTGAGCATGCGGCTGTGGCATTGCACCCATCCCTGCTAGTTGTTCAGACTGCTTGACTGTTTTTTCTTCTTAATGCTTCTATTAAAGCTGCTGCTTCTCATTTTCACCCCCACTGTGTGTCACTCTTCCCAGGACAAGGAGAGTATGCGACGGGTGATGCAGGCAGTGGACAAAGCCAATGGCTACTCCTTCGGAGACTTGGAGCAGAGAAGCCTTGAAGCCCTGATGTCTGCAGCAGTGGGAGCTGATTTCCACTTCACATCGTATCCTTTAGCTGCGCTTCTCTCCTGTGTGGAGTCTTGAACTCGGATTTGTGGCTCTGGGGATTTCATATAGGCCTGTTATCTCAAGGTCTGAATTCAGGCCATGTTATTAGTACCTTTTATCTGATGCTGTTTAATGGCATGTGTACAATGAGTTGTTAGGTCTCAACTCAGATCCTATTGGACAAGGGTCCACATCAAACCCACCACAACCACATTTGGCACTAATTGGGATCTTATTTGGGGGGGTGTCATTGACTGTATCTCTGTAATTCATGCTCACTGGGCTTGTTCCTTCCACAGAGCGTAATTAATCATTTGAATTAATGCCACTTTGTTTGGAGCTTGTTTGGACCAGCAAGAACTACAAATGCATTTGAATATTGCATCATCTTACCAATGCTACTAGTTCCCATGTTAGCTTTCAGGCTAATGTTGAAGTCTATTCTCGGATGAGAAGGTTAGAGCTCCTTTGTCTCATAGGGTGTTTTGAACCCCAGCCGTTCTTGCTGCCTTGTTTTCCTTGATTCCTGGATTATCAGCACACTTGCAGTCCAGGAGAAATATGTGCAGCCTCAGGAGAAAACCGTGGAACAGGAAGCAATGGAAATATAGTGCTCCTGTATCTTTCAGCAGGCTTGTAGTGGAAGGAGCTCCCTTCCTGTTTTAAGTTTGTCCCACCTCTTCCAATCAGGAGCATGAGGGGGCCCTCTGTGTAGTGTGACTTGGACCTGGTACTTCCTGGGCAGAAGTCCAGCTGTTAAGCTCCCTCTTGGTATGAATGCAGTCCTGCATCTGGATCCTGCTGCATATGAGCTATGTTTTTCTGGGTGACAATGAGATCAGGACCTCCATAGCTGAGTGCAGGGCAAATTCAAGATCTCCTTACAAGAACAAGAGAGAATTTTAACCTGATCTAGGACATCAGCAGCAGCAGAAGAACACAACTTCTCTGTAGAGCAGACAAGATGTAGGAGCCCACTATTGCCAAGTCTCATCCCTCACCACCATGACCAAGGCCACGTCTCAAGTGAAAGACAAATCAGCATTTACTGCAGTGAATGGAGCTCCTTCTTGTGGAATGAGTTCTCCATGTATTGAATGGGACCTCTGTGCATCCTCACAGTGAGGAGTATCCACTCCTTAGAGAGCCAGCCACCTGTCCATTCATCCCTGGGAGGGAGGAGAGGTGTGAGTTTTGTTGTTGTTGTTTTTTTTTTATCATCAGCTCTTTCTTAACAAAAATACTTCTCCACCCCTTAGTTTCACCCTGTACTTTTGAGTTTGCTGTGAACTCCCCTGAAGTGGAGAAAATGCAACAGTGCTGCAAAGCATGGGGGACAAGACGAGCCATGAATAGGTTCCTTATCGCAGATGCGGCCACATGTTTCTATTAAAAGCACTCTATTCTCTGTGGTTTCCTTCTGTGACCTACCTGGAAGCAGGACAAGTATCTGCTTGGGATGGGGTGGAGGAAAGGAGGTCACTTCTTGTGCACTCTGTTCCAGTGGACAAATTCTGTCTCTCTGCCCTGCATGACAAAACCCTGCCAATGTCCTGTTGTGAGCTCCTGAAAGCTTTGCCCAAACTGTACTAACAGGAGTGTTCATAGGCTTATGACTGGGGAAGAGCCTGTGTGGTTCAGCAGAAGAATGTCTTTGGCTCCGCAAAGGTTGTAGCAAACCATAGAAGTTAACGGTCTTTCTTTGTCTCTACTAGGTCCTTCACTGTAACCTTCCTTTGCTATATCCCTCCGTCTTTGTGGGATTGTTTTCTACAATTGATTGTCCAGTGCTTTACCCACTTGAGTTTTAAACATCCCAAGCAATGGTGTGTCCACTACTTCCCTGGGGGAACCCTGAGTAATTCTGCTCCTACTTACTGTAGAGACAGTTATCAGGCTAGTTAACTGCTGGTGTGAACGCACCTATCTCTGCTAGAATGGCATCTAATGATCTGAGTCTGCCCTGAAGGAGGCTGCTTGAGACAGGTACATGTTGTGTTTTTTAAACTGATCATGCCTGGCAATTAGCTTGTAATGTTCAAAGCCATTTACAAATGGATTAATCCAAAGAGCACCCTGGTGAGGCTCGTGATTAAGTTGTTACAGTTTCATAATGTTTTACAGATGGCAAAACTGAGACACTGAAAGGTTAAGAGACTTAATCAAAACTTCAGCAGCAGAGCTGACATTTTAATGGTCAGCAATTCCTGGCTCCCAGTCCTGTGCTTAGGCCAAGTTTTCCATCTCTTTTCGACTGAAATATTGTAAAGAATAATCTAGTTGCTTTGTGCTGTAGAACTTAGCAGGAGAGTTTCCCTCTCTTCCCCTGTACCCTCCCCTGGGCAAACAAAAGAATTGTAGGCTAACAGCTGGTAGGAATATAAGCGTGGGTGGTACTAAAGACTCATGGTAGAAGAATGAGATCTGCATTTTCCTACATCTCACGGTATTGTGGCCGGGGCTCAGAGTAGGAAACTTTCTACTCTGTTGCTTGTTGGTGACGGAATGGGGATGCACGTGACACATACATAGGGTTGGGTTGCCTCATATCAGTCATGTCATGAAGACCACTCTGGAGTTTAGAATTGAAAAAACAAAGTTCTGTCTGCTCTGCATGTTCAAAGTTTTTGGGGCACTTTTTAGAAGAGTAGGGTCTTGCCTGCATTATTAAGCAGTGGGTGTTGTGTCTGCTGGTGGTATTCTCTGCCACAGTGGTAACTACATTGCAGTGATTATGCATATAGATTGAAGTGCCGTCTCATCATGTATTTAGATTGAAACTCCCTCCTTGACTCACCTTGTTGCATGTTGGTACTGTAGTCCACATGGGACATAAACTTACCTGCTCTTCTGTTAGCCGTACTGTCGCTTGAGTGTGTGTTTGGAATGTATTCAATCTTAAATGTGAATTTTATGACTCAGAGAAATGTGGTGCTTTAAGAGGGCATTTTTAGGTCAAATTCGATAGAAATGTTTCTATTGGTCTTCAATTTTATATGTTGTTTGGCTTTTTTTAATTTCCAAGGCAGAAGTAATTTTTTTAAAATTCACCTGTAGTGTTTGCCATTGGAGCACTATGCTAGTGCAGGAGAATTGAGAGTCCCTTTTCTTTTTCCAGGCAGAGAGAAATGCAAAAAAACCAAACAATATCAGTAGTGAAAAGTAAATGTTCAGAGTTCCAGTATTAAGGTGTTCTTAGTAATAGGTCAAGAAATCCATTTCTAAGTCCCATCTAAATTTTAACCTTTTCAGCTTCTCTAATTAGAAGACATCTTGATAGCTGGAAGTATCTTTCTTTATTATTTTACTTTCTCTCCGTTCTGGCTAATGGTAGAAGTTGCTCTCTGTGCTATCTTGTCACTTAGGAACCTTAAAACCAAGTGTAATGTTGAAATTCTCTCCCTGCCCTTGGAGGGTTTAGGACCCAAGGAGGTGGGGGAGATGGAAGGAGCATAACCAGATGAAAGCAATGTCTCACTTGGGTATTAGAATTTCCTCATTATGCGAACCCACAGAGATCATAGAGGAGAGAAGATAGCAATTGCCTGATCAGCAAACACAAGGCAGCAGACCACCACGTATGGTAACAGACCTCTACGAAAGTAATAACGAGGCCTCTCCTGTTCGTGAACTAGGTGAGTCAGACAGAGTAATTAAATTGTACCTCTCTATGAATTATTGCTGCTTAGGCATAGCTGTAAGTGTTGATATTACAACTGGATGGACGTAATGGGATGATTGCTCCAGTGGAAAAACCCGCAGGGAAATGTTGCTGTCTCCACCTCTCAGTGCAAGTCTTGTCTGTTGAACACTCAGGCCCCAGTGTACCTGCTGATACCCACATGTTAGAAGACAGACTCAACATGGGTGAAGAAGAAAAATGAAATGCAGGGGGACCAATTCCATTCCTGTTGATAACTCTTTCTGCTAAGTGCCCTTGAAAGTGAGCTGGAACTGGAGAGCCTTAAATCTGAGGTGGTAGAAAAATTGCTGATATAAGTGAGTTTGCACCCACTGAATTATACAGCCGATTATACAGGATGTATAATCTGGGAGTTTCCCGAAGCAGGGAAGGGTTATGTTTTGGATCATGTCTCTAGTTAACAAAGACATCATGTGGGGTAAAGGACAGTAGTTATTTCTGAAATGTGAGTTAAATGCAGGGCAAGCTTATGTGGCTCTGAAAGTCTCATCTTATGGAGCAGGAACTCTACAGAGCTGATCTATCAGCAGGACTCCCCAGCTCCCAATTGTAAGTCACTGCTTGTATCAGAAGCAGCAAATTCCTTCTGGTCTTCCCTCTTTCCCGCAACCTCGCATTGCCACATACCTCCAAGTTAGATATTTGTCGACAAATGACTCAGGCTAACCTTCTGCTGACACCTATGTGTGAAATAGCCTCACTCCTGGAACACCCAAGAGCCAAAGCCTCATTCCCACTTCCCTGATTCATTTTCATTTAGGAGGGATCACCAAAGCAGAGCTGGGCTGGGTATGTTTACAAATTAGCTATTTTAGAGAGCTTTCAATCTTGAAATGTTCCAGTGACCTGAAGTGAGAATCTGGAATCCAGCTGGGATTTTTAATCCATTCTCCAGGAAGTGATTAAATACACTGACGGTTTTTCTTTTTTTAAAATTTTTTATTTTTTTTATTATAATATTTGTTGGATGACATCTCACTGAAGCACAGTGTGTTCTCTCTTCCCTTTTCCTAAGGAGCATAGTAAAGTTTGACCCATGCTAAAATGGTGAATAGTATTTCTTACTATTAATGAATATATATTTTTATTCCAGTCACTTTAGTACCTGTAGCTCTGGGTCTTTGACCGTAGGGGAAGAGGCAGGGAGTGGAGGGTGAAGTGAGTACAGAGGCACAGGATCACACTGACTAGAGGTGGCAAAGCCTTGTTGATTCATGGAGCTTATGATCCCCCAATAAGGAGAGGACCGAGTCCGCTGGATGAACTCTTAAGCATTCTAAGCACTGCATTTTATGACATTATATTGTTTTGTTGGGTGTTTGGTTGTGTGCCCCCCCCTCTCTCCGGGTTGGTTTTCCAGTAGGATCTGGGAAGGATTTGAATAACAGGCTCATACACACATTTTGAGGAGCTTTGAGAGCAGAGGTAGTGGAATCTGTAGAGGAAGGGGCTGTAATGATCGGTCACAATAGGCCAATGGCTTATTATGTGTGTGGATGAGTCTCTCTATTAAAGTTTGAGGTTTGCCCTATAGTTAGTCTTAGTAGAGGGTTTGCCAAACTTCTGGGAACACATGCGGTCGGCTGCTTAATTTGGAGGAAGCAGTCTTGGTATCTGAGATCAACTTCCATAAGGGAGGAGCAGGAAGATGGTAAATTGAGAGCGTGATTTCTTACAGCCAGGATGCCTTATTCCAAAAATTTATACCTGCTCCAAACCCCCTTATCAGCACTTAAATCTGTAAGAACTCTTGGAGGGTTTCAATCTTCAGCAAAAGGCAAACAACACTTAGTTTTCAGAAAGGTTTATTTACAAGTGAAGTTCTATAAATAATACACAGCTTTTCAAGATCTTGGCCCATACATTTGAAGATCTTATTTCCTTTATTTGGGTCTCCTATGTGCAAGTGATAACATGCTGACTGGCTGGACGTTTGTTATGCTGGGACATGCGCTCTACAAGACAGCATTCATTTGCTCCACCATCCTGAGAGTCGGACAGGTTGCATCTTTCTTCTTAGCTTTACCCCCATAGTTTGGAAAGCTAAATCTCTCCTTGGAGATATGCCCTAGTGCTGCTGAGCACAGATTACCACCTGTATCATCCTCTGGTTGCTCTATAAGAGTCTGTCTTCCATCTTATGCCACAGCCTTTAAACAGTGGAGGTTCTTAGACATGTTCTCATCTTGTAGGACTATGCAATCAGCTATGTTCTGTGAGAGTAGAGAGGTTCACACCATTGTGCAGCTGCCCCTTTCTTTGCCCTCTGCCAGCTTCTTTCCAGTTGTTTTTGAAGATGGAAGAGGGCAGCTTCTCAGTGTCAGTAAGTCTGAGTGACTGTTGCCCAAGTGGATGCCAGACGGGGGATAGCGGAGTCACACTGACCATCACTCGAGGGCACCTCTGCCAGAGCATTGTTGTAGACTGGGGATGTGGAGGGGGCTGATATAGCAGAGGCCAAGCTGCTATAAGAAACCGAAGATCCTCTCAGGAACTGGGGGTTGGAGCTGGACTGCGGAGCAGGACTGATAGAGTTGCTGGTGACGGACCACAGGCTGGGATATTGACTGTAAGGTGAAAAGAGAGTTACCATCATGGCTTATCTCACTCACTTCCAGTAGTGCAGCTGGTCTTTCCTCTCCTTGGCGTCCTTATTCTGATACACTCCTCCATGCTCAAAGTCATTCAGCTGTGAGGAAACGGGATGAGACTAAGGCTTATGAATGCACTTACAGCCCATCTGTAACTGCACCACAGGCTTATCAGGAGACTGGTTAAAATTTGCAATGTGGGCAGAACATAACTGTGTTGTAACTAGGTCATGTAACCCCTCTGGAGACATGCCCAAGGCTTATGGCATAAATATAACGCGGGTAGGGTCCCTCTGCGCTACACATTTTCACTAAGCCCTTGATGAGGTAGCTCTTGTAGAGGAGACAAGCCCCCTTCAGGGTGAGGGGTGCCCCTCCTGCAAAACTCCCTCCTCACATCTTTGGCAGGGGAGAGTAGGGAGCTTCACCTCCTGCCTTTGTCCTTCCCTACAAAGCAAATTCTAGGTGGGGAGAAAAAAATTGTACCTCTTTAGCAACAGGCTAAGAGTTTAGCTTGCAGCCTACCTGCTGTCTTGATTCTCCATTCACCTGGTGTTCACTCCCCTAAATGCTGTGCAAATCTACCCCTGCAGACACAGCTGTGCTTGATTTACACCCTCAATTTCTGCATTGCTGCCCCCTCTACCTGCACCGGTCCATGCTACTCCAGTCGTGAGCCCTCTTACACCTATCAGTAAACCTCAGCCGATATCTCCTGAGTACCTGCTTTCCTCAGTCATTACCATCCCCTGGGCACTGCCAAAGCTCCTCCGCTCTGAGCTGTCAGGCTCATTCTAACCCTAAACATATAGAGAGGACAATGTGCTCAGTGTCCTGATGCAGGTAAAGTTCGGCTAAGGACTAAACTGAGACACCATGTTCCCTCTCCATGTGGTTAAAATCAGGGTGTGAAACCAGCTACCACTGGACATTAACCCCACTTAGCTTCCTTAATTCTTTAGTCTAGGAATAAAAGCGCTCTCCCCCTTTGAAGAAAGGATCCAAGTCTGTGCCATACCTTGTGGTAGAGGAAGTGCTGGGTAGAACCCCCATAGAGCTGGAGAGACTCCGGCCAGGCCAGCTGTCAGGGGCAGGCACCATGGAGAGGCCCGTGGAGTTATCTGCATAATTAGCTAAAGCAAAAATAGATTATTTGGACGTAGAGCAAATGGTGACACACAATAATAAAGAAAGGAAGGATCGCCTGGTGCAGTGGTTCTCAAACTTTTGTATTGGTGACTCCTTTCACGCAGCAAGCCTATGAATGCGACCCCCCCCCCACTCACCCCCATAAATTAAAAACACTTTTTAATTTAACACTATTATAAATGCTGGAGGCAAAGTGGGGTTTGGGGGTGGAAGCTGACAGCTCGCAAACCCCCACATAATCTAGTGACCCTCTAAGGGGTCACAACCCCCATTTTAAGAACCCCTGGACTAGTGATTAGAGCAGTAGCCTGGGAATCGGGAGACTTGGGTTAAATTCCCTGCTCTGCCACAGACTTCCTGTGAGACCTTTGGCAAGTCACTTAGCCTCTCTGTACCTCAGTTCCCCATTTGTGCTCAAATGCTACAGTAATAGATGCCAGATCAGTAGCACAGACTGAGATTAAATGAGATTTTTGTCTACGCCCTTTACAAATGCTATATAGAAAGACTTCCCCCAATACTGAAATCCAGCTGTCTCTGGGTGGAGCATAGAAGTGATTGTCAAGTAGCGGCCCGATTCTGTTTTGCATTGTTTGGCAGCAAGCTCTAGTTGTGCACCCGCACTGGACAGGACTCCATGCAGCAGGCCCCCCCTTACCCAGAGAGGAGCAGGCCTGGGTGCTCACTCTCATCGGTGGAGATGGGCCTTTCTACCCTGAGGGTATCCAAGGGTGAAGGCAGCTGTGGTGATGCCTCTGCTGGGCAATGAGGGTCTGATTTCCAGCAGGTGCTAAGCACCCACAACTCCAGCTGAAGTCAGAGCTGTTGTGGCTCAGCACCTCTGAAAAGCCACCCCTAAGGGAACAATTTAATAATGTGCTCCATCTGTTTAAAGGACAATTCTCTTTCCCCTGCCCCGCTCTCTGCATTGAGTCCTGCAGTTAACTTCATAGGCAGCCCAAGTCTTGGGCCAGTCCAGAGTAGGGAAGATGAATGTGGTTGGGGTGTCCTTACTCGGTGAGGCGTTGATCTGGCTGTATGGGTTCGGATAAGGGGAGGCCCTCTGGTTCCGCAGGCTGGAGTGTGTCTCGCAGTATGAGCTGTGGCCAGACGAGAGGCCAGGACTGCCTGAGAACGCAGACTGGGCAGGAGAGGAACAAAAAGAGCTGGTGCCTGGCAGAAACCAACCCCCAACTGCGAAAGGAAAACAGTCAAAGGTAACTCAAGGCTCTTTAGGCAGCTAGCATCCCTGTCAGAGATCTGTCCAAAGGCATGGCACAGAGCTGGGCTGGAAACGAGCAATATCAGAAATACAAAACCATGGAAACAAGGGGCGCATTTTCAGAAGTTCCTAAGTCATGTAGTAGCCAGAGTCTAATTGGTTTTCAATTGGACTTGGGAGCCGAGGTCACTTCGCTGCTTTTGAAAATGCTACCCATAGTCTCTAGAATGTCAAGAAATGACGATGGCGGTATTTTAAATGGTGGTCTCTAACTTTTAGGCTTGTTGCAAGAGACGGACACCAAATCAGATACCTGTTATAGGTCAGCATTGGGAATCGGAGCCTGAGAGAATTTCACATCTCAACAATGCGAGGTCCTGTTGGCTCCATTTGGAGATCATACAAACCATGGACTCTTCATCCCTCACCTGAACCTGTTTCCAGTGCAGCAGTGAGGGGCTAAGGAACCTGAGACTCCAGTTTGAAAGTGTTGTAAATGCTGGTAGGGTGTGGTCCTGTGAATGTCCTGAGCACTCACTGACTCCAGGGGGAGTTGAGGCACTCAGGCCCTGCTCCTCAAAGGTTTTTAGACTCCTAACATCTATTGAAATGAGTTAGGAATCTAAATACCCTTGGGGGGATCTAGGCCTCAGTGCTCTTCAGGATTGGGCCTTTTGTGTGTTCATGTCCTAGTGTCCCAGAGATCAGTCAGAAAAGAGGAAGTCTCACGCTGTGAATAGCCAGACTGATGAGCTTCGTTGCTGGGGTCCAGAACGTCTTTGGACTCGCACCTACATGGAGAGTATAGAGAGGGAATAAAGTCTCCAGTTAACCAATGTCAGGCATTCATTAAATAGAGTTCATTTACAGGATCCCTTTAAGCAGTGCCATACAGCCAGTTGCCATCCTGACTCCCAGCTGCTTTAGGGGGAGCAGAGTGGTTAGAGCGGGGAAGTGAGGTGGGATCTCTGGGCTCTGCCACTGAGGTACTGGTGTGGTTTTGAGTGAGTTTTTTTCCTGGGCTTCAGTTTTCCTATCTGTAAAATGGAGACAGTTGCTCACAAGGGTGTTGTGAAGATTAATTCATTCCCTTTTATAAACACACTTAGATGAAAGGAGCGCAAGAGGGGCAAAGCACTGCTAATGATTCATGCAAGCTGACCTCAGTCTCCCTCAGCCACCACTCACCTCTCCTTGGCATCCAGGAAGGCTTTTGCAAAGGGATTATGTTTAATTTTCAAGGCAGTGATCTGAAATGACAGAAGACGGTTGCAGTTCAGCTTTTTTAAATATAAACCTTCAGCCACTCCTGACCCTTCTTCATGTCTCCAACACCCCTCCCCACCCCGCCAAATCTTACTCTGGCACACTGGTATCAAATTGAAATTAACTCTGACATTAAGCAAGGTACAATGGCTCTACATTTGTATAACAATAGAATTTGGCCCTTTTGTTGTTTCTATGTTGGATCATATCAAGGTGCTTCTCATGAATTCCTAAAATCCACTTGTCTTCACTCCTTGGAAGCATGAAATGGGAATCGTTCTAACTTTCCTCCCTTTTATTTACATGTTCGTTGTAGGATTGCTCATGAGTGGTACATGCCTGCTAGTGGTTTTTATTTTTTAATAAGCACTTGTCTAACAGCTTCTCATATTGAAGCTGTTAACAAAATAGTGTCGTCATCCCCCCTGCTGTCCCCTCACCCCGAGATTCAGAGCTGTTCTGTTTTCTACAAGTGGCGATGCTGAAACACATAGAGGAGGGGACTTGCCAAGTGTCAGAGCCAGGATTAGAACTCTCAGGTTTCTTGCCCCAGGCTCTACCTTAGACAACACTTCCTCAGTATTCAGAGTAACAGCCGTGTTAGTCTGTATTCGCAAAAAGAAAAGGAGTCCTTGTGGCACCTTAGAGACTAACCAATTAGTAGCCATTTTAAACTAAGAACGGAAGAGAAGCAGCATTTTTTCCCCAGGGAAGGCAGAGCAGGGTATTGCATTAAGAGCCAAATTCCACCCAGCCTTACATCCCAGGGAATACCATTGAAATCAGGGCTGGATTTGGCTCTAATTCTTATGTGGACTTCAGCTGTTAGTCTTTAAGGTGCCACAAGTACTCCTTTTCTTTCAGAGATACAGAAGTTGTTTCCAGAGCTGGCTTTCACTAGCAGAGACCTAACGTTCCTTTGTTTCCAGCAGCATCCAGGCCTAGGGTTAGCACTTCACTTTCCCCGATCTCCCAGGTGTGAGGGATTGTTCTCTGTTCTGCAGGCTTGACCCTGTTGCCATGGCTGTCAGTGCGAATGCTCCCGTTGGCTTGGGGAGCAGCGCGAAAGAGACAAACAGAAGTTTGATATCTCCCAGGCCCTGCTCTGTGAATCAAGTCTCTGCATGGTGGGGGGAGAGGCTTTATGATATACACACCATAAAGGGAAGTGGATTCCAAGTGACATACAGTGTATTGGATCTGCCCAAGGGAGGAGGGCATGCCCTCGGAGACAGGTGATGGTGGGAACAGAACGGGGACATTGAAATGAAACAGTTCATTGTGCTGGAAAGTATTGGAAGGGTTCCAGTTGGATACGTTCTTCACTTTGTCTTGAAATGTTGTGCTGTTAAAAAGCTGCCTCGTTCCATCTCAGAGGTGGAACAGTTGCAGGGGAAGTGGTCCACATGCCTCTGATCTACAGTGCTGTGCCTTTCATGATAAAACCCCCTAGCGCACTCTTATCTGCAGGAAATAATTATTCGACTTACCTCCTCGTTCTGATAGGCAGTGACGGCAATAAACTGGGTCTCCGGGAAAGCAAAGCTGCTGATTGCTTTCTGAGGCCCCCCGACCTTCACGATGTGGACACGGGGCTCATACTTGTGGAGGGAGTTCAGCATGATCTGAGGGACAGAACAAACACACTAAACAGTGGCCTTCAGGCTCAGCTTCATCATCTGAGGACCTGATCTTTCAGTGTGCCAGAAAAGCAGTCAGTATGCAGGCCAGAGACATGCATCCCATGCCTGCAGTATCTCCTTCACTCTGTCCTGCAGGTGCATGGATAATGTAATATGATAGGGCCTGGTGTAACCACATGGCTATTTGCTCGATAAGTTTTCTCTAATCTAGGCTCCTGCACTGTGCTCAGTGAGCTTTTTGAGTATGTATTTGCTCAGGACAAACTAGTGGCATCTTGGGGCCACTAACTGAAATCCAACTTGTCCACTGGAAGCCTTAGAGAATGACTGCACAAGCGAATGCTGCTGCTCCAAGAGTTTCCATGGGATAAGGGAAATAGAAACTTAACTTGCTGTCTTGGGCAAGTATCTTAGAGCTCTCCAGAGGGCTGTAAGATTGGCTATCCCCTCACCCTACTGTGAGCCCCTTCCAGAGTTACCTGCCCCCCTCCATTCATCTTGTTGGAGAGCTTGACTTTGCTGAAGGTGACGGTGGCTTTCATCCAGTGAGCCCCAAAATTGGGGGATTTGGGATGGATGTAGACGCAGCTCGGGCTCTGGGGTTCAGGCTTGCCGCTAGGAATCCACTCCCCGTTGACATACTTCCAGCGGTTCCCATCTGCAGCCACAAAGTCCAGGAGGATAGAGTACATGGAATTGGGGTCCAGGCCCGAGATGCCGACCTTCAGCACTGGGAACATTCTCCTACGCAGGGGATAGGAGGAGGAGATGTTTAGTTGTTTGCTTCACCTTTATTGGCTGCTTCGCTCCTCTCAGCTGTCATTGCAAACCCACTTCTGCCACAGGTTTAATTACAGCGCTGGTCTCTCTCCTGCCACCTTAACAAGTGTATTTCTTAACCCTTCACCTGTATCACAGAACTTCTCCCCACAGTGGCATTTCAGGTTTCAGAGTAGCAGCCTGTTAGTCTGTAATCGCAAAAAGAAAAGGAGGACTCGTGGCACCCCAGAGACCAACCAATCCACTTGAGCATAAGCTTTCGTGAGCTACAAAGTGAGCTGTAGCCCACGAAAGCTCATGCTCAAATAAACTGGCCAATCTCCAAGGTGCCACAAGTCCTCCTTTTCTTTCTCCTTACAATGTGTATGATAATCAAGTTGGGCAATTTCCAGCACAAATGCAGGTTTTCTCACCCCCCGTACCCCCCCCCACACACAAACCCACTCACCTGCTGCCCCCACTCCACTCTCCTGCTGGTAATAGCTTATCTAAAGTGACCACTCTCCTTACAATGCATATGATAATCAAGGTGGGCCATTTCCAGCACAAATCCAGGGTTTAACAAGAATGTCTGAGGAGGGGGGGAGTAGGAAAAAACAAGGGGAAATTACCTTGCATAATGACTTAGCCACTCCCAGTCTCTATTCAAGCCTAAGTTAATTGTATCCAATTTGCAAATGAATTCCAATTCAACAGTTTCTCGCTGGAGTCTGGATTTGAAGTTTTTTTGTTGTAATATCGCAACTTTCATGTCTGTAATCGCGTGACCAGAGAGATTGAAATGTTCTCCAACTGGTTTATGAATGTTATAATTCTTTTCTTTTTGCGAATACAGACTAACACGGCTGTTACTCTGAAACCTGTCATTGTAAGGAGAGTGGTCACTTTAGATAAGCTATTACCAGCAGGAGAGTGGAGTGGGGGAGGTATTTTTTTCATGCTTCATGTGTATAAAAAGATCTTCTACACTTTCCACAGTATGCATCCCATGAAGTGAGCTGTAGCTCACGAAAGCTTATGCTCAAATAAATTGGTTAGTCTCTAAGGTGCCACAAGTCCTCCTTTTCTTTTTGCAAATACAGACTAACACGGCTGTTAAACCTTCCTGGTAACTGCTAGTTTCAGAGTAAGTAGGGGCAGTACCTTCGTTTTCATTTTAATATAAACTGATCTGTTTGCCATCAGTTTTCTTCCTTTTCAAACCAAACAGACTAGTCTCTCCCATTCCCGTAACTGGGAGGGGAAACTACTGACCATTTTTAATTCACCTCCCATCAGATCAAAGTGATCAGCCTGTTACCGTTTTCCTTGATCATTCTTGGATGGTGGGGCCGGCGGGAACACCCCAGTTTGTAAATTCTGAGTCCTCGCCACCTGCCTACATAACTGTCCCAGCAACAGAATCTATCAGAGCCATCTTCTCTGCAGCAGCTCTCGGTCTCCGTATCGCTCAGGTGAAATTCATCCTTGTGCAGAGGGCCAGCACAAAGACTCTGTGCTATTTACAGCCCAGGTAAAGCAAAGCCCCTGATGGGGAATTTGTATGAATCAGACAAATGTAGCTATGCAACTCCGCTAAAACCCTATGGATTCAAAATAAGGGTGCTTCCTAGACCTTGGCCCCTACCCCCAATGGTGGGGGGGAGAGGCCTCCCCTCCCAGCCCCCCATGTCTGGTGATCATGCCACAAGGAGCTCAGAGCCAGAAAACAACCAGTGGCACCTTCCTGGAGACAAGAGCAGCGTAAAGGGGGGCTAGGAGGAGAACAGGGTCCTGGTGGATCAGTTGGGTAAATGTATGTATCTGGTGCCTGGAGGCACTGGTGATGGGCATCTTAAAGATACTTAAGGGAGGTAGATAGAGGGGTGGAAGGAGAGGCTACCTCCAGACAGCTCAGAGGAGGGGTAGAGAGAATTCTTTGCACTCACCGGCCAGTTTTGGTGACTATCATCTCATTGGTGAGCTCCTTAAAGTTCATCCACAGCTCTTTCTCCTCCAGCACCACCTTGATCTCCCTCTCCGAGACATCCTCTTTCTCAGGGCCCATTTCCAACTCACTCTCCACCGCACTGAAGACATGGTCCAGCCACTGGTGGCTGGGGACCGAGCTCATGGTGTCTGGCTTCCTCTCTGCCTCCCTCTGGGAATCCCACCGCAAAGCCCTGGAGCCCAGCACCTAGCATCAGGCCCAGACCTGCTTGTCATTGGGACTCACTGGGAAGGGGATGGAGATACTTCTGGGATTTTAAACCTCTCCTCCCCGCCCCCCTCAGCAGGACTTGTGGAGGCTTGGGGGGGGAGGATTCCTTTCTCATTGGCTAAAAAGAGCTAGCTGGTGCCCCCTCCCAGAGAGATGAGGAGGTGATTGGCCAGCCTGGGGAGGGAGCGGGAGGTATGGCTGGTCACTATGCTCTCCTCTCATCTGGAGGGGGAGAAGCTTTCATGTCTATGTGAAACTCAGTGGGAAACCCAATCTATCTCCCTGCTCTGGAGATGGGTTCTGTCAAATCCATCCTGTCCCTGGACCCACTGCTTCCCCAGGTTCAGGGGTCAGGGGAAGAGATTGCACTGCCATTGACTGCTGAGCATCTTTCGTCCAGGAAAAGGCAGTCCCTCTAACAAACCATCCGAGGGAGTCTTCAAGCGAGGAAACTATTAGCTTTGAGAGGTGGGGAATGCTGTAGCCCCTTCCACCCCTCCCTCACCTGCCCCCCTCTGCCCCAGCATCTCCCTTTCCCCTGTGAAATCCCTGGAGGGTGGGGAGGAAGGACAAAACTGTGCAAAAGTCTCAATATCACATTGGCAAATATATGTAGCAAATTGCCACAGAAAAATATAGCAAGGGGCGAACTGCTGCTTGCCCCAGCTGGGCAGTGACTGAGTGCTTAGAGCAAGTTAAGGGGGGGGAATCACTGCCTTTTCCTGCTCCAATGGCAGTAACAATCCTGTTTAAGGCCCCGATTCAGCAGAGCACATGCTTCAGTCCCAGTGCACACCCACACAAAGGCTTGGCTCAGGTCTAGTTGCTTGACTAAACGCGCAAGGGGCCCGACGTTAGTGCTGAGTAAAAGTGTTAAAATCCCACTTTGCATGTGTGGCTAGTCTGGACAAGGCCTTGCCTGGAGGTATAAAGTTGTTGCTAGACACCAGTGACCAGCTAGGGCCCCGGTACTTGTAACCCAAACACCCCAGGTGCACCCCACCTCCTTATTGCAGTGGGGCTGAGGCCCTGGTGCCTGGATTGCTCTGCAGAGAAAAGGATACTTCTACTTCTGTAGCCCTTTGTGTTTTCAAAGTAACGAAGCTCACAACGTAGATGGTCAGCTCTCGGGGCGGGGTCTGTCTTGTTGTTCGGTGTCTGTGCAGCGCTCAGGACAATGGAGCTTTGGTCCATGAGTGGGGCTCCTAGGCACTATCACAATAGGAATAATAAATAATACTTGTAGAAATATTAACCTAACGAAGCGTCACAACCCCACTGTGAGATCGGTAAATACCCTCTGCCTAGGCACGTAGATGGCCCCCATCTCTGGAGTACCTGAGCATCTCACAAGCAATGTATTTATCCTCACAGTATCCCTGTGGGGGATAGTATATGATAAATATAGTATCATCCAGATGGGGAAACTGAGGCACAGTGATCACACAGCACATTAGGAACAGAATTCAGCTCTCTTGGCTCCCACCCTCTGGCTCTAACCACTAGACCACACCTGTTGGGACGTAAAATGTTCTCCCTATCAAGTCTGTCTGGAGCACCAGCAGGCGCAGACATGGGAAACTCAGCTGCTTGCTGGCATTGTAACTCGAACGCAGTTGATTTTATACGGCCTGCTGTTGAGCAATGTTCCCTGAGCCCTCGCTGTCTCCAAGGGCTCTGTAAAGTGAATTGCAGAGATGGGCCAGAGCAGCCGTATTTGGATCCAAAGCAGAGTTGGAGAGTGTTTGAATTTGGGTTTCCCTTTATAGAAACGCCCAAGTTATGAAGCTTGGATGTGACTGGTTTTGTCCAGAATGTGGGATCAGGTCCATGTCTGACTGAGACATGGTTAGTGCGTAGGAATGACATGGGATTGCTCTCCTAGGATGGTCCTATTCTAATCTTTTTGAGGACTCTGGGGGATTTTTCCTCTGTCTGCTCTGTTTGCAGGCACAGAGCTGGCATGCTGGCTTTTCTGCAGGCCAGTGAAATGTGTGTGTTTGCCCTTGGGCTGGGGAGCTGGGATTTTTAACACTTAAGTAGCTTGAGCTTCTGGAGAAGTGAGATGATGATGCAGGGTCCACACTGTGGAGGGTTAGATGGATGGATTCTGTTTCAGGATATTGGCAGCCATTTAGTTTTGCTTTGTGCCTAACGTTTCTTCCATCAGAGTGTGAAGTTTTTGTAATACGTGGTGGGTCCTGTCAGGAGAACCAGGCAGTGAGGAAATGCCAGCTTCCTTCCAAACTTTGCTTTGCAGCCTGCAGGGCCAGGGTAAAGAGATAGCAAGCAGGGAAATTGCCTGGGGACCCAAACATGATTATTACCCCATTTTTACAGATGGGCAACTGAAGCCAAGAGAGATTAAGGCTGACATTTTAAAACCTGCCTAGAGGATTTGGATACCTGAGTGTCCAAATCCCTTAAAGCATCGTTGAAAATCTGAGCATAAGTGACTTGTTCAGCATCACACAAGGAGTATATGGCAAAGACAAGAATTGAACTCTCATCTCCTGGCTCCCAGCCCAGTGCCTTTACAATTTTAGTTTCCTCTGTTGTGTTTTGCTTGGTCTCGCCTTGTGCTCTCACTGGGTGCAATGACGTCCGAGGAGTTAAAGAGGTGCCTGAACAGCGGCAGTGATCCATCATCACCCATATGTGAAATATTGCAGGGTACTGGACATGGGGGCCGGGACGTTGGCTCATGTGTCATGGAGTCTTAGCAAATATTCAGCTTGGGATGGTGGCTGGAGAGGGAGGGCAGCACATATGAAAACAATGAATCAGGAGCCCAGGTCTTGGTCATGCTGAATTTATTAAGTCCGTCTCAAAGTTCATAACGAAAATGCACTTAGCATGCAGCTAAATGGAGCCCTGTCGGAAGTAGATTCTAATTCCTTTCCCCTCAATCAGTGACCTGGTGAGTCTTTTCCATCTGATCTCTGTTCTTTACACTGCAGATGACTTTATTCATTCATTTGTCCCACCCACCTTTTAAGCTCTTCTGCATTTCCCCTTAGCAGCCTCAAGCCTCATGTCCCCACCCCCTGTACTGTGGAGCATGGAGGAAGGGGGTTGCAAATCCAGATTGAAAGCATCTGGCTTGAGTCCGTCTCTAGTATGTTCAAACATGGGGCCCGCAAGAGAGGATCTAGCCAATGACCCATCGAGTTGGGTGTCTTGCCTCCAACCGTGGCCACTACTTGATGCTTTGGAAGTAGGTGGGAGAAAAAATGATGCACCTGATCAGCTGCGTGATGCCATGTGAGAGAGATGTTTCCGTTGGCCTCAAGCCTGGATGACATCCAGTGCCACCCAGAGGAGCAATCAGTGAGACACAGCAGCATGTGGTGGTGCAGAACTTCCCATCCATTGCTTCTGCTTGTGTGCCCACAACACCTGCCTGATTTCTCCCTGCCGGTCAGCCTGCTGGCTCCCCGCCTGCTGTGCATTATGGATACAGAAACTGCTTGAAAGGCATCTCAGCCTTCCCACCCACAGGGCTGAATGGGGGCCAGGGATGTTTCCTGCCTCTCTTCTTCTCCCCACCATTTCCATGTGGGACCCAGGAAACCTGGATCTCTCTGCCTAATCACCCCCCACCTTTCAGAGGATGAAGAGAATTAACAACAGATCAGATTCTCACAGGACAAATAACCTCTGCTGGGGCTCATCTGGAGACAACGGACGATGCTCTGGCATGCAGATTAACAAGCCACTGGGAGCTGGTACAGGGCAAGGAGTGAGATTTTCTGCCTGGAGTGACTCAAAGTCACTGAGGGCCGGGTGAGAATAGCCTAATCTCCAGCACGCTGGTGCTGAGAATTGCACTAGAGAGCTGAGAAACCTCTCACACCATTCACAGTGCGAGCTGATCAAAGCCACCAGCTCAGCTTAGCTCAGGCTTCCATACGGGGTGGGAGAACACTGGGGCAAGGATTGGTGGGGTTCTGGATGAGCTGCAGTGGAGACCTCTTATTGTGAGTGGCCACTCAGTCATGTCCCCCCACCAGGGGTATTTGGGAGAGATCTGGACCCAATGAGATATCATCTCCCACTGTGGGAGGGGGAGGTTTCTCTTGAATGATCAAGTCTATGCATGACAGTGGGGCCCCAGATGGTCATTTCTGTTTCAGCTGCACCCTGGCAAATCAGGTTTCAGAGTAACAGCCGTGTTAGTCTGTATTCACAAAAAGAAAAGGAGGACTTGTGGCACCTTAGAGACTAACCAATTTATTTGAGCATAAGCTTTCGTGAGCTACAGCTCACTTCATCGGATGCATACTGTGGAAAATACAAAAGATGTTTTTATACACACAAACCATGAAAAAATGGGTGTTTATCACTACAAAAGGTTTTCTCCCCCCCTACTCTCCTGCTGCTAATAGCTTCTCTAAAGTGATCTAAGGTGCCACAAGTACTCCCTTTCCTGGCAAATCAGTTGGGATAAAATGAGATCTGACCCAAACCTGAACCTTCAGCCTGTCTGAGGATTGATCAAGTTTGCAGATCTTTCCCCATCCCCGCAACTCCTTTTCCTTTACGCTTCATGGTCCCAAATCTCACAAGAAAGTGACTGAGAACATGCAAGTCCACAGGACAGGGGCGTATGTGTGACACACACAAGTATCCAGAGCCAGTTCCCAGTGGGAATAGAAGTGTGTCCGTGAAATTAACTTTTATGTTTAAATTGAGATCAATTTTCTGTTTGAATGTAAACATGCCCCTGCAAGTTTGGCTGCCCAAACACAACAGCACTGGCCTAGTGCAAACAGGTAGTGAAAGTGACTGGAAATAATGGTGACCCTGAGCAGGGTAGATCACAGATTCTTAACCTGAAGGCTGCAGGGATGTCCCACAACTCCCTCTGTGTTCAGTTCCCCAAGAGCCTCTAAACATGGCAGCCAGCTCTGTGCTGGGAAGGAGCTAGGCTGACTGCCAGCTGCAGCTGCTCGGCATTAAAAGGACATGGGAGTGGGGAGTGGAACTGGATCTAGATCCTAAGACCACACCTTCCCCTTGTCCTTCTAAGGAGGAGCAGCTGGAGCAGACCCAGCAGACATGTGTAGCAGTTTCTGGGGTTTGGGCTGAGCTCCACCTCAGCAGTGATGTCTGTATCCCCTTAGGGCAGGTCTACACAGGAAATGCTCTCTCCTGTAGACGTGCAGCTCCTTAGTGTTCGGGGTGCTCATACAGCAGGCAGCATTGCTGGCCCAAGCATTCAAAAATCATGAGGGTTTTTTTTAAAATTGGTTCTTTTTCTTTGCCTTCTGGTCTCTGAGCCTTGGCCAGTGGTTTTCAAACTGCGGGTCGCAACCCAGTGCGGGGTCGCAGAATGTAAGACACTGGGTCACGGCGGCTATGGTCAGCACTGCCGACCAGACCGTTAAAAGTCCCGTCAGTGGTGCTGCCCTGCTAAGGCAGGCTAATCCCTACCTGTTCCGACACCGTGCTGCGCCCCGGAAGCAGCCAGCAGCAGGTCTGGCTCCTAGGCCGGGGGGGGCCATGGGGCTCTGCGCACTGCCCCTGCCCCGAGCAACAGCTCTGCAATCCCATTGGCCACACAGCCAATGGGAACTGGGGGTGGTGGTGCCTGCAATTGAGAGCCACGCAGAGCCGCTTGCGTGCCTCCACCTAGGAGCCGGACCTGCTGCTGGCTACTTCTGGGGTGCAGCGCGGTCCGCGGTGCCAGGACAGGCACGAAGCCTGCCTTAGCAACCCTGCGGCCCAATCCCTTGCCCCAAACCCGGAGCCCCTTCCAACACCCCAAACCCCTCATCCCCAGCCCCACCCCAGATCCTGCATCCCCAGCCCAAAGCCCTGACCCCCTCCAGCACCCCAATCCCCTGCCCCAGCCCAAAGCCCCCTCTCACATTCTGAACCCCTGCACCCCAACCCTCTGTCCCAGCCCTGAGCCCCTCTCACACCCCAAACCTCTCATCCCCCGCCCCACTGGGTTGTGAGCATCAACAATTTTCTTCAACTGGGTCACCAGAAAAAAAGTTTGAAAACCACTGCTTTAGGCTGCACCCAGGCCATGGTCACAGCCTTTCTCCACAGCCATGAGGACAAGAGACTTCTGTTGTTAATGAAAGCTTGAGAATCTCACAGAATCACCTGGCTCCAGGAGCTGGGGCTTTCTGCAAAACACCAAGTATCACAGAACCCCTTGATTAAAATCACGAGAGAACTGGGCAATCTTTACAGCAAAAGAAAAAGTGAGGACCCCATGCCTCACTCATCTACAGGCTGCTGCTTGTGTTCAGCCCAACTGGTTCTCTTATAATAGGAGAGTGAGGGCAGGCTGTGTATGTTAAAGCACCAGGGCACAGTGCACAAGGAGATGTTGTCTTTAGGGTACCAAAGTGGATTGGTTGATTAGTATAACAGGGGTCATGAGTCAACAAAGCAGGTTGTGTGTAGGAGGTGGCTTATGTTTAAAATCTCTAGTGCAACCTCCAATGGGAAAGAAGTGGCAGCCTCCCTCCCTCCGGATGGGTTTGCTTCTGGGAGGGGAGGAAGAGAGGCTTGGAGGGCTTTGTGACAGCTACCAGTCCAGCTGAGCTCCAAACCCCGTCCCCTGGCCTCCCACCTTCCTGTTCCCCAGTCACCGGCTCAGAAGACCCCCTGGGTAATTTCCTTCCGCCTTCCACCCTCAGGCACAATGACAGCTGAGCATCCTGGACCTATGAGAATGAGTCCTGGCCTTTTGCTGTGCTAGAGCCTGGGTTGGAGGAGGGATGGGAAACATTCCCAGCGTTGAAGGGGGAAGGGCAGAAAGAGATAACACCCTCCCTTTCCTGTAGTGTTAACAGGTGGAGACAATAGGCCTCCTGCAGCTGGGCCTGGGGCTGCTTCCTGCCAGGACCATCCAGAGCTGCCTTTTACTGACCCACAATCAGCCACCTTGACATCAGCCACACAAAGGCCACCTTCAAAGACTGCTCAGGCTAGAGGCTCTGCCCTGCATGCAGTCTGGCCTTCCAGAAGCTCCAGATCCCATTCCTGCTGCATAGCACCCTCCAACTATTTACGGCAGGGTGACCAGATGTCCTGGTTTTATAGGAACAGTCCCAATTTTGGGGGCTTTTTCTTATATAGGCACCTATTACCCCAAATCCCCTGTCCTGATATTTTACACTTGCTATTTGGTCACCTTAATTTACGGTTTAATACTAAGATCCCTCTTTCCGGGCTGGTGATTTCTGCTGTTGTGGAGAAGGCAAGGAAACAAGATCTGATTTGGAACAAAGATGATGTAATTAATTTAGAGAGACAAGTGACATCAAATGAAAGATATTCCCTCAGACTTACATGGCTGCAACACTGCAAACAATAATTAATTCAGAACAGTTTGCTTACAGGGAGCAGAGCTGACTAAATTACATGTTTTTTGCAGTGTTGTTGTAGCCATGTTGGTCCCAGGATATGAGAGAGACAAGATGGGTGAGGCAGTATCTTTGACTGGGCCAACTTCTGATGATGAAAGAGATGAGCTTTCGAGCTACACAGAGCTCTTCTTCAGCTCAGAAACCTGAAGAAGAGCTCTGTGTTGCTCAAAAGCTTGTCTCTTTCATTAACAGAAGTTGGTCCAATCAAAGATATTCCCTCACCCACCTTGTCTCTCTAAATTACATGCTGTCTTTCATTCTTTGCTAGGGAGCTTTACTATATGTAGAAGTTGCTTCTATCTGCCAATGAAAGGCAGCTGCCTCTGGGGCAGAACATAGCAGCTGTGTAAGAGCAGGCAGCAACACTGCTTATCAGTTTAGGGCAGGATGTGGAGAAGCCGATCCCAGCCAGTAGCGAGGCAGTCTAAGCAATTGGTGTCTGAATGGAGGGAAGGTGGAAGGTGAGCAGAAGAAAGGGGCTGGGACTTATTCTACAGTCTGTTTTGCAGGGGTATTTTTAGTCAAAATGGGGACAGTGGCCCAGTGGTTAGCGTGCTATTCTGGCACTCAGGAGACCCTGCTCCACCACAGACTCCTTGGGCAAGTCACGTAGGCCTGGTCTATACTTAAAAGTTAGATCGACATAACTATAGTGCTGAGGGGTGTGAAAATTCACCTCCCCGAGCACTGGAGCTATGCTGACCCGACTGCAGTGGAGATGCGGCTACGTCAGCAGAAGAATTCTTCCCGCAGTATAGTTACTGCTACTCAGGGAGGAGGATTTCCTACCGCAGAAGAAAAACCCCTGCCATTGCTGCTGGCAGTGTCTCCACTCCGGCAGTGCAGCTGAAAAACGAGCCAGGCTGCTGGCGCACCCGTAGTGTGAACCTGCCCTGAGTCTCTCTGTGCCTCATCCCCCCATTGCAGATGGGGAACTAATAGCAGTGCCCTGCCTCACCGGGATGCTGTGAGGATAAATACATCAGACAGTGGGGTGCTCAGTCAGATACAGTGGAAATGGGGGCCAAGTACGTCCCAAAGATAAAGAGAATGGGGGTAGTCTTGGGAATAAGACACTGGAGATTTTGTGAATAAGACACTGGGAATCTTGGGAATAAGACACTGGGACACTGGAGATCTTGAGTCAGTCCCAGTTCTGCCGCACACCTTGGGGCAAGTCACTCTACCCTGTCTTTGCCTCAGTTTCCCCATCTGAAAAAAAGGGGCTAATTGTCCTTCCCTGTCTCCCCGGGGGATTGTGAGGATAGATTCATGGCTGCATCTGAAGCCCATGCAAACTGGTGATGGGGTCAGAGAAGAATCTAGACGTCTAGTATCGAAGCTGTTCCTTTGGGATTGTGACTCTGCCTGGTCTGAAATAAAACCCACTGGGCTTTTTATCAGTCAGAGCCAGGCATTCGCAGTGACTCCCACCAGAGCCAGGCTTCCCCTTCCACAAAGGCTGTCTCCATGTTTCAGCTCACTCACTAGGTTCTCTGTAAGGGGTTCTTAAGTGCAAGGCCGTCAGAGCTGATTGACGCACTCATGGGTCAGGACTGTTTGTTGTAGTAACTGGAGCCTCAGAAAAATGCCAGAACAGCTCGGTTGTTTGCAGCGTTGTAGCCATGTGCGCCCAGGATATGAGAGACACGAGGTGGGGGCGGTAATATCTTTTATTGGACCAACTCCTGTTGGCGAGAGAGCCAAGCGCCATGTCTCTCTGAAGAGCTCAGAGCTGAGTGTGAAAGGGTAGCCCCTGGGGCAATGTCTGATTAACCCCGCCCGTCCCAGCTGAGATCAGCAGCTTTATATGTCATTCATGGACTTGTCATTTCCTGTACACCCCTCCTGCCCAGCATGCTGTTAGCACTAAGCAAGCCGAAAGGAAACCTGCAATGTGGCATTACATGGTGATGTTTGTGCCCTCCAAGTGCTTCCCAGCTCTGGGCTAGATGCTGGCAGCTCAGGGACTGAAAGCGACTGCAGCAAGCGGTCTGATGCTTCCCATTCCTGTGGTACCACGCCTCGCAAGCTCCACGCACACAGCACTGCTGCCACGCCCTCTGCTCAGCTCCAGGGGGCTGCATACCACTGCTTCTTCCCACAGTCCTGCCCAATTCTCATAGCCTGGCCATCCTCTCTAGGCCAGGCCTTGTGGCCTCCTGGATTGCACCCTTTCGCCCCATCAGCCTACCCACAGCAAATACACCAGCCGCTGTTCTCTGCCAATTCCCTTCAGTCCGCACCCTCCCACCCCTCAACACCCTGCCCAGCTTTTCCAGTCCTGGGCGCCCCGCACCACTCTGCCAGTGCATCACAATCCTGACCTCTTGCACGCCCTGCTGTTCTAGTCCTGGGCAAATAACATGGACAGCTGTCTATTTCAGGATCCCTCTAGAAAGGTATTCAGAGCATCTTCACATGGGAACATCCCGGTGGAACCACAGGATCTCCTTACATTTCCAGTGAATGCAGACAATAGAATGCATTAGGCTACCCCTAAAGTGGGGAGAGCTGCCAGAAAGATCCCCCGGGGTGAAATTAGGGGAGGCTTGGGTGAAACACAAAAGATACGTTTGATACAGGCGATGGTAGGAGTCAGTCCCCATTCACCTACCTAATGCCCACCGATGGGCCTCACCCACCCATTCAACCATGCGACTCCTCATTAAAAACCAGCTCCTGTAAAGTGAGGCATAAAACAGGCAGGTGCAATCAATCTTCTGTGGGTGACTGAAGGACTTTCTGATCTGCAGCATCCATCACTCTGCCCTAAAGTAGGTGCAATTCTGCACTAACTGGTCACATAGCCAGGGTCTGCTATAGACTGGGTTAAAATCACCATGTTGCTCACTGCAGGCACCGTGGGGAAGCAGGGGGGCGCAGGGGAGTGAAAGGTGCTGGCATCTATGTCCCTTAGTCTGAGCAGTTTGGTTTGACCCTGGTGAGTGTAGGGCCAGCTCTAGGGTTTTTGCCGCCCCAAGCAAAAAATGTTTTGGCCGCCCCCCCCCCTCCTTTTTTTTGGGCTTTTGTACATTTGCACTTTGCAATGTTTTTTTGTTTTGTTTTGTTGACTGTTTAAAATTAAAAAAGAAATGAAAACAGAATTTGTAGTTAGTGAAATAAAACAATTTCCTACTAGTGTACTTATCTAATTTTAACAAAATCACAATTACAAACAATTTGGGTTCAACTATACACTGTAATGAAAAACGTTAGTGTCTTCCAGTGCGCCCAGTTTCTCATACTTTAAAAGAATTTATATGAAGTGAATTTTTCTGGTTTTTATACTTGCGTCATCTTTTAATAATTCAGTGAAATCTAAATTTTTTGCAGTGGTACTTTCAATCGAAATGATTGTGAGTCCTGACAAACGATTTTGAGACATGGTGGACCTCAAATAATTTTTTAGTAATTTCAGTTTTGAGAAACTGCACTCACCAGAAGCCACTGGTACTGTTAAAAGAATGTGTAATGCTGTAGCAGTGTTTGGAGTGAAAAAATCATTTCTTCATACTGGATGGCATAAATTGACGATTCAACTCATTAAATGGATATTCAAATGTAGGATCTAGTTTTGAAGGACATTTTTTTAACAATAATCATTAGCACTGGATCAGTAATTACTGTCGGCCATGTACTTGGATCCGATCCTATGTCAGTCTCTCCACCTTCCAATAATTGTTCTTCAGTTTTAGATTTGGATAACAGTTCTTTGTTTCTGGACTCTTCAGCTGAAGAAGTAAATCTTTGGATGGATTGTGATTGTTCGTCTTTAGCAGTTAGCGAAGATAATCTTTGGTCGGATTGTTGTTCATCTTTATTAGTTGATAAAGATAATCTTTGGTTCGATTGGTCTTCATCAGTTGATGAATATTCACTTTCAATTGATTGCTTAGAGCTTTCTCCTTGATTGACAGCTTTTTAAAAATACTTTATTTGAAGTACAAGATAGTTTTTCCAGTTCTTCTTGCCGTTTCTCTCTTTGTTGCCAGTAGGCAGCACCGGAAAGTCGTTTTCGTTTTTGTCCCAGCATTTTAGCCCTATAACCACTTGCACCGACGCGACACGGAAATTGGTGCGAATGGCGCCGATAGGGTGGCACAGTACATGCGAGTAATCGTGATTCCTGATTTAATTAATCAGTAACCGTTAACGTTTACACATTTATGCACGTTCACATTATGAGTGACCGTGTCACGACGTGACACGATATTTTTCACGTCATGTGCCTAGTGCACTAGTGGAGATTTTTTTGATCTTCATGTATTATTTTTTTTCCGTACATTGGTGGATTTTTCTGAAAAAAAAGGGTGGCCGTAATGCTGCCCCTGGAAATGTGCCGCCCCACGCCCGTGCTTGCTTTGCTGGTGCCTAGAGCCGGTCCTGGGTGAATGTCACCCCCAGAACCTGGGAAGGTGGCTCTTTGGCTAGGGGACGAAGGAGTCTCGTAGCCAGAGGCCAGGCCTAGGAGCCAGGAACTCCCAAGTGCTAGCCCCTGACTGTGATCTTGGGCAAGTCACCTCAGTGCCTTTTCCCTGCCTGACAAATAGGAATTGATCCGCGCCCCTCTCACAAGGGAGTGGGGAGGATGTAGGGGCTGGAACTTCCTCCGAGGATGACTCAGCTCGGGATGGGGGGCCGAGTGCTAGTCCCCAAGAAGAAGCCAAGCCAAAGCTGCCTTCTCATGCGGGCCTGTTGGCTCAGCAGGTTGGTGTTCTTCCAGATTGGGGGAATTCTTGCTGTCGCTCCTGGGAAGCAGGGGGGTTGGGGCTAATATACGGAGTTTCAAGGCCTCGCCCTGATCAGTGCCCCATACAGCGCCAGGTGACCCTGCGGGCCGTATCCACAGCTTCACGCAGTGATGTCCTGTAGCCTCCCCCACCTCATGGTGCCTGGGAGGCCTCACGCTGGCACCTTTGCCTCTGCAGCTGTTGCCGCCAGACAGCAGGGGGCACTCCTGGCTAGCTTCTCTGGGTTCCGCTAATGCAGCCCCCTCATGTCCCGGTGCGCCAGGATCCTGAATTGCTGCTGGATGTGCTCTTTGCACTAAAACGGGGGCGGGGGGAACAGCTGCTTGACCGGGTGAAGCTCTTTCCCTTGCAGCCCTGGGAAGGAGGGGAGCTGGCAGACCTAGGCTATGCACCGTTTCTGGAGGTGGCTATGTGCAATCTGAGGGGTTCCCCCCGAGTCCTCCTGCTGTAGGCACATAAAGCCAGTGTATGGAAGAAACACACACACACACACCCATGTGCCCCATGAACAGGCGGGATAGTGACAGGGTACTATGGCAAATGCTTCAAATAACAACAGAAGAGGCTGGTCGGTCCCATACGGTCCACCTCCCTTGCAGACTCGTGGTGGGCTCATCCCCGACACTGTTCCCTTTGTGTCCCCAGAGATGGGGCTGCCACCTTCTCACAAGGCGAGACAACTCCACAGGTCCTTTGGCTTCACTGTCAGGAACGGTTTCCGGCCTGCAGGTCCCTGTTCTGGGCGCTGGAGCTCACCTGCGAGCAATGCCCAGCATTCCTGGAGCATTGCTGAGTGGGGTGAGGAATGCTGGCTTTGATGCCGGGAAGATCTGGGGATGATTCCTAGCAGGGAATCTGTTCATTTCTTCCAGGCTCCTGCAGGCGTCAACATGTCCCTTCGCTCCTGCTGGGCGGTGGAGATGCAGCTGGTCTTATACAAATCTTAGTATCTTAGCAGCCTGGCTGGAATGGCTGCATATTCCACTCCTTTTGCGGGGGGAGGAGGCTGTGGCTTTCATGCCATCTTATTACTCCCCAGGTGCCACAAGGTGGGGGGTGTGTGTGTGAGAGAGAGAGCCACAAGGGGGCGCTGTGTGTGTGCGCATACCCATGCACTCCACAAGGGGGCGCTGTCTGCGTGTGTCACTGTGTGTGTGTGTGAGAGAGAGAGAGAGAGAAAAAGTCACATGAGGGAGTGATGTGTGTGTGTGTGTGGCCGGGGCGGCGGGGAAATTGTACCATGCAGTCAATTTTTGCCAGTATAAAACTGGCTCAGTGCAGGGTCTTCTTCAGGGCCCCACTAGCCTTGTGACAATACAGGGGGCTGGGTCATGAAAGGGGTGGGGGGTCTCCGTCGATGGCACCTTGCCACCTAGCCTCAAATCTGTTGGACATCAAGGCAAAGTATTTGGAAAGCGCTGGGTTACCAGTGCTGCAGTCTGGGGCTCTCGGCTCCTGTAGCTGAGCTGGGTGCGGGTCAGGCTGAGACCGAGAGCCGCCGATGCGGGTATCGAGCTGCGATGCAGCCTTGGTCCCAGCCACGCTGGCAGGAGCTGGTCCCTGACGCCGTCTTGGTCACCATGGGGCTGATACTGACCGACGGCAGCGGTTGCACCCTGTGCTGCCGTGGAGGGTCAGCAGTGAGCTCAGGGCCAAATGGACGTGCAATGTCAATGTCAATTTGTTGAAAAAGCCCTGAGTGCATTTTTGGGTCTTGCAGCCCAGCACACGTGTTGCTGTGGCTAGGACGGGCCTGCTCAGGTCGCAGCCTAAGCTAGTGCTCAATGCCAGGCTGTCCAGTTCTAGTTTTGGGGAGAGGGTGTTGGGCAGAATCCCTTGTTGCCTCAACAGGGCCCCTAAATATCGACTAGGATTCAGGCTGCAGCCCATGTGACATCTGCCCTCACACCCAAGTGCATCTTCTACGCTGACCTAGCCAGACAGGAGCTGGGGGGAGGCTCTGGGTCAGAGACCCCCCCTCTTCTCCTTGGGCTGGAGTTTCCAGAAACCCAGGAATCTCTGCAGTCCCAGTGAGAAGAACCAGCTACACTTTATTGCCAGTTGGGCTTATTTCCGGTATGGCGCGGCCCGAACTGAAGCCTGCCTCTTCCTCCCACCAATCCTTGTGGGACAAATTTGGCAGTTTGGCTCCGGATCCAGAGATGATCTCTGGGGCTAATTCAGATCAAGATTGAAATCCATTTAATCTAGAGCACCTCTAGAAAGGCCCAAACCAGAGCACTAGCTGTGAAAAGCGCCCTCTGCCTGCCCACTGGGTTCTGGCTTAGACGTTGACCCAGGGGTTACTGCACTGGAGACAGGAGCGGTAGCTCTGCTCACCCAGGCCAGGGAGGGGTATGTGCAGGGACAAGCCCCCTTACTTAGCCCCATGTGCTGGTGTGAATCTGAACGCCCCCCCCCCAAACTCTGGGGGAGGCTGGATCTGCAGGCAGGCTTGTAGCCCATCACTGTTCCCAGTGGGGGGTTCAGCCCCAACAGGCTGGAGGGTTTGTGTGTGGGGTGGGTGGTTGCAGGCACTCCCCGCCCCCCACACACGAGGGGCAAACTGGGCATGTCAGCCTAGCCTGGGAACCGTGCAGTGTCACATGTTGCAAGGGAGTGGCAGGGGCGAGCTGTAAGTTATAACGCTCTTCCCACTCAGGCACCAGAGGTGTAAGCAGCTCCCTCCCCTGGGGTGCTTTGCCTGCTGGTGCCAGGTGCGTCCCTGCCTCTTTATGGGCTTTGCAGGGTGTGCGGCTGTGATTCTGCTCGTTTTGCTCACTTGTTCTCCATGCACCCGATGAGTTTGATAGCTTTGCTTTTATTTCTTCACGGCCGGGGGCGGGGGGGGTCCATACACAAGCTCCTTTCACGTCTCACCATACTGCAGGTGGGCTCCACTCCCAGCTGCACCCGGACGGCCCCGCGGACTCTAGTGGAGTGAGCGCCGGGGCCCAACCCTGCTCTGTGAGGCTCGGCAGTTCCACTTCACAGGGGCTTGGAGGAACCTTTTGCCCAGGTCTGCTTTGCGTGGGTTGTTGTGGGAATTGGACCCAGCATAGAGCGCCAGCCGGTGTCGTGGGAATTGGCCCCGGCATAGGGTGGGAAGAAGCAGCAGTATGCAGTCCCCTCTGGAGATGGGAGAGGGGGGCGTCTAAGGTTCCATCCAACCCTGGGGCTCTCTTGAGATTTGGGGCAGGCCTGGGATTCCCCAGGGGGCTGCCAGAGGAGGCCAGTGCCCTCTTTCCCCCACAGTCGCCTAGGGAGCTGGCGGGTGGCCATGCCCCAGAGTCCCCGGGCTTGGGAGCCCACGTCTCCCCATGCGCAGCCAGTACCAAAAGCGGGTGCGTTTCAGCTTCTGTGCCCAGTCTTCCTCCTCTGTCCCAGCCACCCAGGCTCACCCTCTTGCTGCAAAGAGCTGTGTTAGCAAAGGCCCAGCTGGTCCGGGGCCTGTGTAACGTCCCACACGCTGCGCCTGCATAAAATGCTTACTAGCGGCTTTGCTGCTGAGCCCCGGCCCCTGCGGCACATCCTGGGAAAAGCTGCAAGACCGGCTCTGAGCGCAGCCAGCATCGCCTCCCACCCTGCCCAGCAACACTGTAATTTCTGCTCTGTCGAAATCCAGCTCTGCAGCTCCCACCTCAGCGCCCTATTAACCCTTCGGAGTCAGGCGAGTCCATAGCTGGCTAGCACCTGGGCACCGAGCGGGGGGACATTGCTGCAAGAGCCCCCCAGGGTTCCCGATGGCAGCGAAGGAGCAGCTTGGGGGCACTGAGCTGGAGCAAATCCCACTTTGCCCTCCTTGATCACCTGCCCGTGATCTCTGCAGCCAGTCCGGGCTTTATCCCCAGGCCCGGAGCTCACAGGGCGCTCACAGAACCAGTAGCCTGGCTGGACTGGTGGGTCCCCGTTCCCCACAGTTGAGGCCCATGTCCTATGTGGTGTGCTTGCTCTACACTATCCAGTAGTGACACCCCCAGTTTTCCTGCACCTACCCCCCACCCTGGCTTGTCCTGCCCGGGCTATATCCCTTGTGTTATTTGTGTGCCTTGCTATCAGATGCAATCTGTTTTGTTCCCTCCCCCAGGCTGTGCCTCACGCTCCCCTATTGACTTGGAGTAACTGCCATGTAAGAGTGGGGCGAGCAGGAGGCTTTGGCTGCTGAGCTGGGAGGCATTCGTGTTTGTTTGGCCCCCAGGAGGCTGGTGAGGCTTTTGGTATGGGGCAAGGAATGCTGGGTGGGGGCTGAAATGACTTTCAGGGAGGGGTCAAATTCTTTGTCCATTCTCCCTCTGCTTTCCACCCTCAAGCAAACTAAGAACAACAAGCTGCCCAAATGCCTTTGCTCCAACTTCCGCTTCTACATCCAGCAGTGCAGTGAAATAGTTAACAAACTAGACATTGGTTTTATCAGTAGGTTTCAGAGTTAACACCCTCTGTCGAGGAACGGAACGGGTCACACTACCCCCCAGGATTTGTAGGGGGTGTTCAGGCTGTGTGCAGACCTGGCTGCATCAGTTCCACTGGGTTCCCAGCTGGGAGGTTTTCTTTATAACTGTAAGGGCTAGAGACTCGACTCTGTTACCCATCTCCCAATTTTAAACTAATCTCCAGTTAGGTGACTCTGTCAACTCCCTATACGCAGGGAGGATATGCTAACAGGATATACTGTACTCTGAGACTGCGTCTAAATGTCCCATGCACTGGGACTTCATCCACTTACCTGGGAGAAGTGGCTGCTAGTTACTGATAATCCCATCACCCTAGTATCTGAGCGCATCATAACACCCCCTGGGAGGCAGGGCAGTGCTATTATCCCCAGTGTACTGAGGGTGAACTGAGGTGCAAAGAGATTAAGTGACATGTCTAGGGTTACACACAACATTTGTGGTGAAGTAGAACCTGACCCCGGGTCTTTCCCACAGGCCAGCCCTTTCTCGGCTAAACACATTGCCCTGTGAGGAAGCTTCGCCTGGTGAGAGTATTTCCATTCTTAGGTCCAGCCCTTTGGGGTGGCTAGCCTAGCTAATCACTGGCTTGTTCCTATCTCCACTTAGCCATGGCTTGGCTGAGTCAGACCAAATCAGCCCGCTGTCTTCCTCCAGCAATCAATTCCCACCCACCCAGTCATTTCTGTTGCTCTTCTCTGATTCTGCCCCAGGTGATCGGTATCTTGCCCGTGATGAGCTGAACTCTGTTCCAGGTGCAAGCGCACCATGGCTGGGTGCAGAGAGGGACGAGGCCTTTCTTGCTCTGGTGCATTTTGCATCGGCATGTGCCGCCCCACACAGGCCATGCTGCATGGCAGCCCCATGTCTCACTTGTTCTGCACCCCCACATCCAGGTCTGGCTGGGCATTGCTCTTTGCAGCTTGCCTTCCCCATTGGGTGAGCAAGTCCAAAGCCTCAGTCCCTTTGAGGGTGCAGCTGACTCTTGCTGTGTCTCTTGCTCACAAGTCTAATAATTAGGTCCTTGTATTTGTTGCCCAGTTTAGCATCCTTTGTAAGTGCCAGTAACATGCTGCTTGCCCCTCTTCCAGCCCATGACAGGCCATGGTGATGTGAGTTATTGGACTCAGTAAAGGGGTAGCTAGATGAAGGTCTATGGCCTGTGATACACAGGAGCTTAGATTAAACGATCTAATGGCTCCTTCTAGACAGTGAGCCGGTCCCATCTCTCCACTCCAGCACGATGCTCTGTTGCATGCGGTGAAATTCCCCAGCCGCAGCTTGTTCTCATCTCGCTGAGCGTTCAGCCCCCAAACTGACCGCAGTCATGCCAGAGCAGCATGCTGGGCGGTGCTAGCAAACAGCAAGGTGGCTGCAGGGGAGGTGGGGCGGGACGGGCACTTTGCAGGGGGTGAAGACGGCAGAGCTGGTCGAGCAGCTTCAAGGACAGCACAGGTGCTGGAAGGAGGGGCAGTAGGGGGCAAAGCGTATGGGGGGTTAGTGGGGACTCTCCAGGCTCAGTACTGCCCGGGGTGATGCAAACGGTTCGGATTTACACAGACTGGCCTCCCACGACATTACATCAGCGCACTCACCCAGGAAAGCACCAAGGAATCTCACGTTACCTCATCAGTAACTGGAACTCGGGGAGTCCCAAGGGGACAGGCAGGGGGTGCCTGGATTCTCTTCCCAGCGCTGCCACTGACTCCAAGTTACCTCTCTGTAAACTGAGTATAATAAGGCAACCTCTCTCACAGTGGGCTGTGAAGCCCGATAAATCTTGTGTCTCGCACGCCCACGGTCCAGCTGATGCGGCCCATTTCAGAATAATGCATGTCGTTAACGTGCAGACATGGCGGCAAGATCAGGGCCTGCCAGTGACAGATGCCTCTGAAATCTTAGACAGCCCTGGAGATGCTTCATTACACAGGGACAGCATGGGCGGGATGCCCACCCAGCCTAGACACGTGCCCTGCAGGGACCTCTGCCAGTGGTGGCGGGGGAGCTCAGACTCCAGGGCTCATTGGGGCCGGGGGCTCAGTGATGTGGAGACTGGGCTGATGGGAACAAGACTGAGTTGACCAACCTGCGTCCCAAAGACCAGAAAACAGCCTATGGATGGGACTGAGTTTAAATGGCTACCAACCAGGGGTGGGTTTGAACCCGCAGCCTTAAGCCTGGTCTTCTGGCTGGGGCAGGCTGGCAGCAAGGAGGAGATGCTGGACATGCTGGTCACGGGGGAGAAAGCGACAGCGGTGTCAGCTGTCTGGGGGAACGTGTGACTCAGCCGGGCCAAGGAGACGCACCGCTCATTTTGTGAGGGGCCAGCACCAAGCCCCAGCTTGTTTGTTGAACCCACCGCTAGCCAGAAGTCCTGGGTCCTTGCCCCACCTCTTCCCCTGAGTGGTGCACAGAGCTGGCAGTCACGCCCATAGCTGTACCAATCTCTCCACTTGTTCCCAGGGCTAAGGCTCCCCCTCACGGGGACTTGAGGCTCCATCAAAAGCATTGGGTGACCAGGTGTAAAGGGCCATTAGGGAAGGGCCCATGCCACACAGCGGGGGGCCTGGGTCCAAGCTTCCCTGGTGCTGGGGCATTGGGCCTATGGCTACCTCCCGGCTCTGCTTAGATAAATAATGGGAACTGTCTGGGGCAAACAAGGCGCAGGGCGGCGCTTTGCCCTGGCATGACCTGCACGAGACACTGGGCCTGCTGCTGAACGCCCTGTGCTCCCTCCCCAGCCCCGCGAGTGTGCAGCAGGAAGAGCGGGGCTGGCTTGGACCCTGCTCAGTGGATGTGCTGCACATTCCTGGGCAGCATCTGCAAATCGCAGCCTGCCCGCAGTATTCCTGACGGCCGCAAGTACGCGCACCGAGCCCTCTGGGCCCTCGACAGCCGCTGCACCCGAGGCCCTGCCAAGAGAGTCCCAGCCGCCAGGAGCTCCAGGGTGGAGCCTCCTTGTGCCCGATGGAGCCCGGCAGAGGTGTGGCTGGAGATGAAATTGGCACAAGCCGGCAGCTCTGCAGGGAATGTTCCGTGCTGACGTTAGTGCTGAGGTCGGCACAAAGCACCTCGCTCCCCCGTCGCTCAGTGGGGAGGGGCGCCCAGACTGGTTTGGTCGCACAGAGCTCCTCCCGTCCCCGGGCTGGTACAGTGACGTCCAGCATGTAGTTTGGGGGGCATTTGCTAGGATGCATGACACCCAACCTGGTCGCTTTACAGGGCCAGATCCTGTTTTCTGTCTTCATGGCTAGTGACCCCTTTGATGCTGCATCTGAGTAGGAGGAACAGGGTGTAGCCCCGAATACTGGACCACTCATTGCTTACCGCGGCCGCTGACATGATCTAACCTGCCTTGGAGCACATGGTGAAGGAGGGGCTTAGTGCAGCAGCTGTGGAAACCTGAGCTATTGGTTTGACTGTCAGTCCCCTCCCTAAGGGGATGTGGAGCTCCTGGAGGAGAGGAAGGATAGATGGTTTTGGGGTTCAGCTCTGGCCAAGGAATCAGGAGACCCCTGCTCTTGGCTCTTCTGCTGACTCTGGGATGCCTTGAGCAAGTCTCTTTCCCTGCTCTCCCTGAGTTTTCATTTTGTGGACGTTATGTATTGCCTTGTCCCAATGCTTACCCATGATACTTTCATCTGGCTGGCTGTCTGGGAGCCCAGAGAGGTCAGCGTTTCAGAGTGGCTTTTCGTGGGCTGGGGGCCACCCACTCGGTTCCCAGCCTGCAAGGAACTGTCAGCTCTTCCTTGGCTGCAGCCTGTGTGCCGTGGGGAACCTGGTGCCAGGCGTTTGGCGTTAGAACCCTTTCCTCCCACTGCTGTGGGCTCAATGGAGCTTAGGTCGGAATTTACTCCTCACCACCACTTGCCCCTGCAATGCAGCAACGCCGGAAGCTCACCGCATGCAGCTGTAAGTGCACTGAGCTTCTCCTCCCAGCTGCGACGCGCAGGCTGGGCTCTCTAGGCTGACTTTCAAAGCCTCGGTAGGGATTTAGACCCCCAAGTTCTTACTAACTTGAATGGGCGCTGGGCAGCCAGAGCTCACAGGCAACTCAGCAAACCTCAGCCTTAATGGCCACAAGTGGGCAGGAGCTTGGTATCTGTCCCCTCTGAGAGGTGATGCCGACGGCAGCACAGCACGGGGCGTCCGGTTCTGCGCTGACTCAGCGCTCGCTGGACTCCCTCCGTGCGGCTCGCGTGCAGCCGGGCCCGTGCTCTCTAACCCTGCTCACACAGCGCGACATGACAAGGTCGGCTTGGACGAGATGACCTCCTGAGGTCCCTTCCAACCCTGATATTCTATGATATTCTATGAAGGTGAGAAAATGCCAGGAGCCGGCTGCGCCCTGTCACTACTGGCACTTGTGATGGTGGGAGAGCTACAGAAAGGCTAGTGTGGGCAGGGCCTATTGACTCACCACCGCCAGGATCTTCCAGCAGCCTGGTTTCCCATCCAAATGCCGGCCCAGCCCACCTGTGCTTTGCTTGAGCCAATGAGCTCATAGCCCAAGGTGGCATGACTCAAGTTCATGGTAATGATTTGTCAAGTTGGAACTAGTGGAGGGCAAAAGCTGAACTCAGTACAGTCTGTCAGCTACACCCATTCCCCAAAGGAATGAGCTGGAAAAGCGCCAGTTTAATAACTGCTGAGCTTCCCTGGTCTTCTATGCATCCTCCCCAGCAGCAGCCCCTCAGCTCCGCCGTGGCTTATGTAGGTTTGCAGCCCAACAAACAGCTCTTTTCTTTAATGCTGTTACCGCAGGATGCCTAAGGCTGGACCCTTGTGACCTTCCACTTGCTCATGAGCCCACGGCATGTTCATAGGGCTGACACATGGGTACATTTTGTGCCTGCATTGACCAATCCTGTAGCAGTTTAGCTGCTGCTCCCATGTGAAATCCTGAAATGGTCCACATTTGGATAAGGAAAACAGCACGCTAAACTGTGCAGTCCAACACGTCCTTACACAGGATTTAGCACCTGGTGTAGACAGAGTAAGTTGTGTTTACTTACGTGGAGGCCGGTCAGGATCAGCCCTGGGGAGGGCCCTAAAGGCTCCCAATTGCAAGTTCTTCTTAAGAATTTTTCTATGTACACGGTGCACCCGTGTGGGTTTTCTGAGTTAGTTACACAGGGCAAACCTGTGTGGTCACTCTCCTTTCGGTTTGAGCAGCTGATTTCAGCTTAATTTAAATATCATCCTAATTAATTTATGCTTAAACTCAAATAGACCTGTTCTTTACCCAATACGTGTGTCCCCACTGCAGGGGTTTGCCACCGTTACACTACGTCAGTTTTAAATAACCACTTTAGTTGGGCCAGTGCCGCTATCTCATGTGGACAAGGCCTGCATCTCTGGAATCTGGCATAAGGCTCCTAATTAGATTCGGGGTTTCTGACCCCTAGTTCCAGGGACAAAGCTATAATTTGCCACAGGAGTAGAAGTGAATTGGAGTCATAGACGTGGGCTTGTAACGCAGAGGCGTGTACCACGCTGTGGGGGCAGAGCTGGATGTGACTGTTAGTGCCCAAAAAATTATAGTGGCTGTTTCTGAAAACCAGTATTATTGGCAACAGCCCGGGGGGCGGGGGGGGGGGGGTCATGCCACCTGGTGCTGGCCTGAAGAAGGGTCACTGATGCTGTTCCCTTCAGGTGGGTAAGAAGTCCCTCGCTTCCAGGAAAGCTTCTGCCCCTCCACCCCACCTATTTCTATCACTTATCAGATGTAACCAGGTCTCACGTCATGTTGGTCTCTCTGTGGGCACAACCTGCTCACAAGGCTTACTGGAGCCTAGCTCCTCTGCTCAGGTCCAGCACTCATGCACAGAGCCACTATGGGTAGCCTAGCATGCGTGAACCTGCCTGAAAAAGTACCATGCTCACTCCCTGCTTAGACTTGTGCATGCCAGGAACTCCCTCTCCCCTTCCAGTGCCGTGGAAATGCATGCTTTGTGGTGTGCCAGGCAGGGCTGGCTGTGCCCCGGCAGGGCCGGCTGTGCCCCGGCAGGGCCGGCTGTGCCCCGGCAGGGCCGTGCTGCGTACCGGGATGCAGTAAAGAAGTGACTACGAGGACTACAAAGGCAGGAGCGTAAGTGCAGTTTTATTGGCGAGGGACAGGCAGGCAGGGGCTTTGGCAGTACACAAATACAGGAGGCACCTCAAGTTTGTCATTCTTAACCCACTACAAAGAACCCCCCATGGCCCAACACCTCCAGCTTCCTACGGTCTGCAAGGAATACCCAGTAGCCTGTAGAGGAACCCTGCAGAATAAGTCACTACAGAAAGCAAAGGAGAGCACACTCTCTAGCTGCAGTTGACTAGGTTTTGGTGTCTTTACCCCAAAAACCAAACTCAGCTTCCCCTTTTTAAATGTTAAGTGCCAGGAGGCACCCCCCAGGTCCCAATGCTGGGGAGGGTTAGGAACCCCCGGTGTTACTGACAATGGGTGGGACACCCAAGTTTGTGTGAAGCTATTAGTGCTCTTCCACAGCAGTAACTGCCCCAGTGGGCAGATCACAAGAAATGTGGAAGGAGGGGGGAGGTCAGGGAAGGGGGATTGTCCCAAAGCTGCCACGAGAAAAGGCAAGATAAAACATGTGAATACCATACGCACAGACCAGTCAGTCCCCTTTGCTGTCGGAATCCAGGCAGAGCTTTTGGGAGCCGAGACGTGTCTTACAAAAAAGGAGGAGGGACAGGGAGAGTGACCACTGCTTGGTGGGCTGCAGTTCAGTTCTTAGGCTCTTCCCCGGCTTCTCCAGCGTCTTCTCCCGCGCACTCTGCCGTCCATAACGTAAGGTTGTCCCTGAGCAGCTGCATGATGAGGGTGCTGTCCTTGTACGAGTCTTCACTGAGTGTGTGCAGGTCTCCCATGGCTTCATCGAACGTGGTTTTGGCCAGCGTGATGGCCTGCTCTGGGGTGTTGGCGATCTCGTAGTGGAAGACGGAGAAGTTGAGGGCGAGCCCCAGGCGGATGGGGTTCGTGGGCTGCATCTCCTTCTTGCTGATGTCCATTGCTTCCTGGTAAGCTTTCTGAGCATTTTCTATGGTTTCCTTGCGCTCATCCCCAGTGGCTACCTCGGCCAGGTATCGGAAGTAGTCACCCTTCATCTTCAGGTAGAAGACTTTGCTCTCTGCGTCGCTGGCTTTCTTAATGAGATACTTGTCCAGCAGCCCCAGGACAATGTTGCAGACGTCCTTCAGCTCCCCCTCCACCTTCTCCCGGTACTCGTTCACCAGCTGCGCTTTGTCATCGCCCTCCTCAGTCTTGTGCTCGATGCTGGAGATGACCCTCCAGGCGGACCTCTGGCATCCCACCACGTTCTTATAGGCAACAGAGAGGAGGTTGCGCTCCTCATTGGAGAGCTCATCCCCGTGCTCCACCACTGCCTTCATGAAATCAGCCATGTCCTCGTAACGCTCGGCCTGCTCGGCCAGCTTGGCTTTTTGCACCTGGTGGTTTCTTGCCATGGCTGGGAGCACTGGTGGAAAGGAGACCACTTTGCAAGGAGGCTGGTTTGAAAAGGAGCAGGCAGTCACTCTGGGAGCCTTCCGAGTCTCTGTTCAGCTCTGCTGACGGGATCAGCTTTTGGCTTGGCGTCTCAGCCTGGAGCGATGGCTAGGCGTGGCAGAAAAGCTCTCAATGAACCCCTCCCCCCACTTCCTCTCAGACAGTACTCTCCTTAAAAGGAAAACTGCAGTGATTCACCTTGGAACTAAACGAATTATGTACTAGCCAATGTCAGAGAAATCCACCTTAATGCAAGGCCTCCTCCCTGAGACCTGCTGGGCAGAAGGCTGGTACCCGGAGCAGAGGTCTTGCAGTTTGGTTCCAGTTTGCATGGCTGACTCTTCTCAGTGTCATAATTGGCCCTCTTTTTAGCAGCCAATGCCTTGCTAGGCCATGGAGGGTGAGCTAGTCTCTCCTGCCTAGAGGAGGCCCCTCCTGATCAGAGTTAGGCTCCCTACCAACGTGTGTGAGGGAATCTTGCCCCACTGATGTCCCTGCTCTCTGTCTCGATAGAGGCCATCAAGCCCTGGGATGGCTGATCCTGCAGCTTCCAACAGCCCTAAACTCACCTTCCAGAATCTCACAAACATTTTATAATTTTAAGTCTGACATAAATGCAGGAGATTTCAGATGCAGCTCTTCATCCCACTAATGTCCTCAGCTGTGGGAACCTGGTGGCAGATTAGCGGCAGAAGTGGCCAGAGGCAGTGAACAAGCTCCTAAACCAAAAGTGGCTGAGCAGCTCCAGCTTTATGGGGCAGAGTTCCGAAAATGCCGTTTCTGTTCCAAAATGCTGGCAGGTCTACAGGGCTCTTCAATTCCGCAAGGCCCCAGTATTTATCCCCATTGTACAGCTCAGGAACCAAGGCAGAGAGGATAAGTGACTTGTCCAAATCCACAGAAGTTTGGGGGATTTTTGTTTTTCTTTCTTTTGTAAAGGAGTGAGATTAGAATCAAGGAATTTCTGGCTCCTAATCTTATGCTCAAATCATACCTCAAATTGAAGTCCTCTTACTTCCGTTAAAATTGAACTACATGTATCAGAGCTGACCTCTGTTTCCCTAGGCATATGTTTATGGGCAACTAGGAAGGCGTAAGAAAGAAGCCACCTTCTACTTGTGTCTGTACAACCCAAAGCTGTCTACTGAGCAAAGGAGCAGGCTAGGAATGCACCGTTAAACAAGCCTGCACTGCCTGTCGGAGGTGCTGGTGGGGAAAATTTCCACATGATGCCAAGTTCATTTTTAAATCACCTGCGCCATTTTCCTTTGAGGGACAGACTAGTGTCAGAGAGAACAGGATGCTATTGTTCAAGTTTGTTGCACACCACACTCTGGAAGCATGTCCAAGAGTCAGACTGACTGTGGGAGGGTGTGGAACACCTATTTCACGATGGTGAACTCGTGCAACTTGATGTTAAATGCCTCAGATGAAAGACAGCACCATTCCCCACTACAAACATCAAAGAAACAGAAGTTTTGCTTTAAAATAAGAGCTTCTAAAGTCACTTCCTAACAGCATGGCTCATAATGTGAGAGGCAGGGAACACGACTCAGATCTAAACGCAGGAGGGACTTGTGGCTGTTGAAAGGGTGTACTTGAGACACAGACTTGTCTTTGTCAAATAAAAGCTGCCCTGTATTGTATCCTCCATCCGATTGTCAAACCAGGCCTTTCACCATTTATTGCTCTTTCTTCTTTTTGATTACATTGAAGATGCTTGAAAAACAATTTCTGCGATTGCTTGGCTGCTTTGTAATTAGCTACTCCGATTAGAATCTGTGTCTCATGTTACACTAAGTTTCACTCTCAAACTGATTAAGCCTGTTCCCACTTGCCAGGAGTGACTGCTCCTCTGTCTGATGCTGCCTGAAGGCTTCATGACAAATTCACCGCACTGAAACCTGCCTTAATCACTCGCCTTATCTGCTGCGTGGATACAGTTGCTGTAGCATGGGGAGGGGAGGGTGGGGTCAGTAACTCAGCTGTCCCAGTTTGCAGGTAAATTGTTATAGCTGCATGACTCACTGATTTATTCATCTGTGCAAACAGCAGTGGAGTGTCTCCCCCAGCTGACGTCTGAGCCCTTCACTGCAGAAGGTCCCTGCCCCTGCTGAGTGAAGCCAGATGAAAATAGCATGGCCTAGTGTAGCTCTTGCTCTCATCCTGGGGCTAGAGAGCTGGTTTTTAAGTGTCGAGGAAAACCCACTACTGAGGCTTGAAACTAACTTTCCTGAGCCTAGAGATGGAATTAACACTGCATGGTGGACTCTCTAGCTAACTAAGGTACGTATCTGGCCCGTATTTCCACAGTATCTGAGCACCTCACACATAATCTTCCCCATCTTCACACCACTGATGTGCCATGGGGAAGTGCCGTTATCGCCATTTTTGTATAGGGGGAGCTGAGGCACAGAGACTAGTGCCATTTTCAAAAGTGCTTTTGAAAATCTGACTGCAAGCGACTTACCCAAGGTCACGCAGGAAGCCTGTCACAGAGCAAGGACTCAAACCCAGTCTCCCAAGCTCCAGCCTAGTGCTCTAGCCACCGGCCTCTCACCTGACTCCACTGGAAACTGTTCCCACACACACTAATTCCTAGCTGAGGGCAAGTATTTATATTTAACATTAACACAAAACTAGGACTCTGGCAGCCTAATACTCGTCAGATCTTGGTATTTCAGTAAAGCTGGGCCGGGTCACTTCTGGGGTGGGAGTCCTAGATGCTGCAGGGAATGGTGGTGGTTCTGCTTCGTCAGCGCTCAACCCAATGCCCCAGCAGGGCAAAGGGAAGCTGTGTTGCTGGCAGAGTCCTACTCTAACTGAGACCTACGTTCTGAGCCCGTGATCTTTATGAAAGCAGCCAGAAAACTCTACAAGCCGTGGGTATTAACGCTAGCACCAGGATCAGACCCCAGCTTGGACAGCTACACGCTGGTGTCTGAATCTGTACTGTGGGCGGAGTACATGAGGCTGGGGGACACCCTGTGCAAGCCCCACAAGATTGCCAGCTTCCATGGGTGACTGGCCATCCTTTTCGTGTTCCTGATGCCACCACCTAGGAGTGCTCACACACTCTAGCTGAGTGCCACTTCATATCAGTCTCCCCTACCTTTGAAAATACTTGTTCCTTCCCACAGAACATTCCAAGGGACAAATTGTTCATCGCCCCCAGGAAACGGAATTTGAGAAGCAATTTTTGACCCATCCAGCCATTGAACCTACTGTACAGTGCTTGGGCTGCTGCCTTCAAATAGAAGGCAAGCCCACCAATTGTCTTTAGGGGAGGTCTAGCCTCACTACCCCAGCAACCACTCTGCACAAGGGGCTTAGTGCAGTTCCCACTCATGCCATTCAGGAGCTGAGAATTACACTGAAGAGGCCTCTGTTCTTGAGAGGAAACTAGCCCCACATGTGTGTCAAACTTGTGAAAACTCTCTCCATTCCCTGCCCGAGTGGTGAATTAATCACTCTTATGCAGCACTTTTCAGCAGTAGATCTCTATTGGTCCCTGAATTATCCCACCATTTCTGTTCCTGGCCGGGTGAAGGCTCTGCCAGCCTGCTACCAGGAAAGTTACAGCCTAGTTACAGTTGGAATCTTTGCTTGCTTCCATTAGATGACGAGTATTAAAGAACAATCACCAAACAATCTTCCTTGGTTTGCCTGGTATGTACACTGAGAGCTCGGTGTAGGCCACCAGTGCTGACTATGCCAAGATGGGCTGAGCTGCTTCCATTTTAAACTGTCTGCAGCTGAAGTGCACAGACTGGACTGGTAGAACGCCCTTGGTGAGGACAGCACTGCACGAACCTTAACCGAAGGCAGCTGCATAAAGGACGAAAGTCCAAACTAACCTACCTCAAATATGCAACAGGTTGGGGTACATGCGTTTCCCAGTATTACACATTATGACCTACAGCCTGGGGCACTTGTCCTTTCTGTGGGGCTTGCAGCAAACTTGCACTCTAAGCACTAAATCCATTCACTTTTGCAAAGCTGTTAGAGCACCAATGCACCTGTGTGAGGTTTTTTTAAACAATCCTTCCCATTTACTCTTTCTAATCTGCCCTGGGAAGGCCAACGGCACAGATGGACCTTGGGAGTTGTGGTGCTGTATGAAGGACAAAGCCAGCACCAGTCTCAGCAGTCTACAGCTTTCCATCCCAGGTCGTGTCTGTCATACATGTTTTAAGCATAACGTCAAATGCTGCTCTCAACCACGTTTTGTTTCTCAGTAGCCAGCTCACCTTGACTGCAGCTGTGTGTGAAAACAGCTCATTACATCCTCATGCTGCTATGGCTGACTCTGCCCTGCCTGTGGGGCAGCTGTGAGAAATATGGTGTCTGGAGTGGCCTCCAGCCACTACTGTCGGATTTAAATGCATGTGCATCTGAAGTAACATCATATAAAACTAGCTCTTACCAAGGGAGGCCTATTAAATAGCTTCAGCAGAGGCTAGATGCCAGTCCCCATGTCTTGTTGCAGGGCCATGGATCGCCTCCTCCTCCCGTCTTGTGCACTCACTTCAGCAGCTCTCACATGCGAGGCTTGAGGCAGAGGTCTGCTAGCTCGGCTCTAGAAAGCCACTTAAAATAGCCCCCTGTAGCAGTCAGTTGCTTGCTGAGAGCCTGCAGAGCCTATGCAGGACCGTGAGCCCTGCCAAAAAGCTTGTTTGAAGCAACCCTTCCTGCCCCTCAAGAGCCATAGCCCACCCTGTCTCAGTTTTGCAGAGACAGCCAACAGGGCCATGACTTGACTTGGATTTCTGGCTGATATTTCAGCATTGACAGGGTTTGAATTTGGATTAGTACTGATCAGGAAAAATGGTGACAATTCAGCACCAGACATCTGGTGCTCTTCAGTTACCACTTCCCATTCCTGGGAACAAGCCATTTTTCAGTCCCACTTTACGGGGGGGAAGGTGGCTCGAACATGCCCTAAGGCCACAGGCCAAAGCTGCTTTCAGATGAGGGAGTTCCTGGCTTTCAGCACTGTGATTAACACAAGAGGTCATCCAGACATACGCAAACCCTTTTATGCTCCATCTTCATTCACTCCACCCACTAAAGGAAAAGCACACACTGGTAAAAGCAGCCTGGAGGCGTTCCCTTTGGGTGCTGGGGACACAATAACCCAATGCCCATGTACAGTAAATAGGAGAAACTTTATTTTGTTACAAAAGTAAAAGGCATGAATGGATTTCAAACCCTACCAGACTGGAGCCTAGCTGAGAAGGGGTGGGGTCTCACAGGTTTACACTAGCTCACTTTTACAAACCCTACTTGGTTTGCCAGTGGCTGCTGGAGTGTCAGAGCATCCAGCCTCCTCCCCCTCTTTTCTGCTCTGTCCTTTCGAGAAGGCGGATGGCAGTAGCGGAGGAATCTATACAGGGACTGCAAATGTCACTACTGAAACTACTGCTGCACTTAATCCCTTCCTCTAAACTAGTGTATCCCAAGACACAGAACTTACTGGTAAGTGTTTGAAAGGTGAACTCTTAACACACACTAACTACCTCGGAGACAGGAGAGTCCTTTGCCTGCATACATATGGTGCAAGCAGTTCACGGCTGGGGAGGTGGCCTGCTGGCCAGCTCTGGCAGAAATTCTGCTTCACAAGCCCACTGTTCCAGCTGTGAACACACCGCACTAAACCTGGTAAAGTCTCACGTGCCTGCTCATCTAAGTAACTATAATTACATCTTCAGTCTCTTGCGGGGGAGACCCCATCACTGCAGAGTAAGGCTAGTTCCCAGGAGCCAGCAATGGCCTTGGTTCAGTTGCACGAGTCTCTTTCCAGCAGCAGGAGACGGTAAAAACTCCAGTTATTGCACTCAGAACAGATGCATTTATGGCTTTATGCTTCCAACCCACGGGACAGAAGAGCGCACCAGCACCACACGTGGGTTTGGAAAGGCTTTCCCACCTGCACAGCGGCTTTCCCCCCTCTCTTGCCACGGGAGGGACTGAGGTGCAGTAGCGTAGCCCCGGCGTGGGGAGGCACAGGCGGTGGTAATGGCTGCTGTTTCAGGTATTATCCATGTCCTCAGGAGCGCTTTAGTCCCCTGAACGTACTGGATTTCCCCCCCGTCAGTGCAGAGAAAGGAAAGTGGAGGAGAGAAAGAGAGGGTTAGTACAAGACATCCCAGAGTGAGAGTCAGGTAACAGGAGCGAAAGCAGGAGTGGATCCTCCGAGCCAGCTACAGGAAATAACTGAACAGGCTGGGGTCAGATGAGGGCCAGTCCTGTGTTAGCAGCACAAGCGAGGCTCCGCCAATGCTCTCCTCAGGAGCTAAAGCAGCTGCCCTCTGGTAACACCCACACCCAGCAAGCACCAGCTGTTTAGACCCCTCAAAACAAGACAGGTAAGTGAGTACTTACTGAGCAATCTCTTAAGCATCATGCAGTAGGAGAGGGGGTGATTAGGAGACTACCACATGAGCAAGACAGCACTCAGCAGGGAGAGGAAAATGAGGGGGCAGGGATATCGCTTCCCACAATAACAACGGAGCAAGACACATGCAGCCACCACTAGACACTCTGCAGGTGTGTATCTATCCGTTTACACCACAGCTGCTAGGCCATGACTTCCTTTGCACCCACACCTGTTGTGGCTAGCACACAGGAGAGACCACCAGCAGCACCAGCTGTGGAACAGGCTACAGGGGTCACTGACTGTGTGTCATAAATACAAACTGTTCTATGGCCTGTGCTGGGAAGACGGGGAATAGACACGGGCAGGGTCCATCACGCTTCCTGGCAGCTGCGCATTATCAGTGCTCCCCTTCTGGCGGACACTAGCTCATCAGCGGTGTGTGGAAAGAACAAGAAGGGCAGTTAGGCAAGTGTTAGCAGGGCTGTCCTTGCAGAATCTCCAGTCCTCGTCACTGAGTAATAAGCACTGATGTAATACTACATTCTCTTCAAAGCACTTTTACAAATTACTCACCTGTGTCACAGGCATGTTGAAGAATGAGTTTCATGTTACAGAGAGGAAAACAGGCACAGAAAGGGGAAGTGACTTAGTCACAAAGTGCATCAGTGACAGAGCCAGGATTACAAATCTGTTCCTGGCTCCCAGTCCTGTGATCATGCCACACCTTGCTGTAAATGTCACACCACTGCATCAGCAGGACTTCTCTTCCACCCAGAGCAGCATCTCGTTTGCCATGGCTAAAAGCCACCACTGCAATCCATCCCATCCTCTTTGCAGCCACCATTCAGGGCTTAAAGCCCTACTGCCCTAACCCTTCTGTCTGTGCATCCCATCTCCCTCCAAACTAAGTCCAATCGACACTACTCTCTCAACCCTGCGTGCTCTAGTAACAACTGGCCTAAACCCAAAGTAATGCACGGCAGCTCTCAGCCAAGCACTTCTGCTCTGCCTTCACTCAGTCTGCAGTGCAGTGCAATGAGAGCTTACTTAATCCTCTGCAAGGCTGGGGGTAATTTACCTACCTACCACACAGCCTCGCACGGCTCACTGCCCATCACTACGTTGGAACGCCAGTAGGGTTCTTGGCACACACTACACACCAATGCCTACACAAACCAGAGGGTAGCTGGGGCTCGATGTACAGAGCAAACCATGCAGTGAGGATGAGATGAGTCACTGGACTGGGGAGAGAAGAAGAAAGTGCTCTCTTACCAACTACCCCTCAGAAAGCAGGGCTAACATCCAGAAAGGGGGGTGTTAGATCCCATCAGGCTGTGCAGGAAATGGCAAAGTCCTGGCAGGCATCCTCCTGGGGAAGACACCAGAGATTATGCACTTCAGCATCCACTGGCAGGGACAGAGCAGACTGCGTCAGCGACAGAACGCTCTGTCTCAGGCTGCTCTCAGATCCTGGGACAGCACTGGACTGGGTTAGAAGGAGAGTGGGATGGGAGAAGGGTGCTTAACTTAAGGCCTCTGTAGGAAGATGCAGTTTGAGCTGTGTCAAATTTCAGCAGCCGAATGATGAAACCCCGAGAAACCATATGGCCAGACCAAGTTGCTGGGGTATGCAGCTATGCATACCTTCCAGCCTGGTCCTGCGGGAAGTGATTACAGTGGGCAGGCAAGACTCGCAGCTGGAAGAAGCCATCTAACCTTAATTGGATGGACAGAGAATCATTACTCACCCCACTGCAGAAGCTGAGGAACATGCCTCCGAACCAATAAAAGGAAACAAACAGATCCCCAAGCAGTTAACTTTAAAAATATAACTTTATTACAGCAAATAACAGGAGAGACCGGTTCAAATAGAAGTGAGAGAGTTTGCCTCCCTCTCCCTCCTTCTGAACTCCTGTAGGAGGCAGGGTCAGTTTTCCTATCCCATCCCATCAAAGCTGCAGCCTCTTAGAGTGTAGCTTTACTGACCCTCTACACTCCATCTGCCTGTCCTACCATTACACAAGCAATGAAACACGGCATCAGGGCCAGGGGAGAGTTAGTGCACCGGCTATTTGTGGCTAAGGGAAGACAGACGGTAACTGCTGTGCGGGATGATTTCTGGAAAGGAATTTTGGAGTGTTGTTTTCCAGACACAGCAGCAGCTTTTTACACTGTTGCATTGATCCGTCTGGGGTGAAGATCAGTCTAGGAGCAGCAAGGCACATGAGCTGTAGCCTGGTGTGTCAGCTGCCCTGCCAGCCTGCCTCACCCCTGAGCTGCCAGGGTCACCCCCAGGGCTCAGGTGGTAGTTTATTCTACATGCTGGTACCAACCCTTCTTGACCTCAGCTGCCAGCAGTGGGAAACATTAACATTGGGGGGGGTGTGTGTGTGTGTGTGTGTGTGTGTGAGGATACTTCTCTGAGAAACAGCTGGTAAATGCTTTTGGTCACTAACAATAGGGGCTGGCTTTGGACTAGACACCCTGCTGGAAAGGGGACTGACTGAGAACAGCATATGAAGCCCAAGTCGTCCAGTCCCCAGCCACACCTATAACAGGGCAGCAGCACCGCCAACCCCTGGCTGTACTTTCAGATCAGTCCACTGACAAGCCCAATCTCACTTGAATACTGAGCCAGAAACATGAAGCAAGAGGAACATTTACAGGGTGGAAGGAGCAGATTTTTAATCAAATCTCCAAAAAGGAATGGTTTGAAATCGTCCAATATTCTTCTCAGCTAAAGCTTCTCTCAAAGCCCCACCTAAAACCACTGCCTTCTGCAAGAAGCCTGCAGCATGTAAATGCAGGCCCAAGTTCCCAACCCCAGGACGTGGGTGGTGGAGGGGCAGGGCACATCTCATGCACTGCTCTTTGAACAGTCAGGATTTGTGACATTTTCTGGCCAGCAACAAAACTGGGCTACAAAAGAGTGCCAAAAACTAGAGAGGAAGGGAATGCATGGAATGTGAGAACACCATGTTGGGGGGTGCATTTAAATATTGTCCCATTGAAGTTCACCACTGCTCAGCAGACTGACTCACAGGGTAGGGCAATGAGGGGTGCCTTAAGCAATACCAGCCCCTTCCACGCACCCTATGTTCTCCTTAAGTTTGCAGCAGCTGGCAATTCTCTGCTAGGGTGCTGTCATTCACGATGTGCAAAGCAGAATACAGGGGAATACCTCTGTGACAATCTGCCCCCCAAATGCACTGATTAGTGATAAAAGCACAGGTGAGAAAGATGAAAGGGCTTTGGGTCCGATACATACCGCAACGCCCAGGGGTGTCTAACCAAGTGGCTTAACACAGAACAAACATTGCAAATCTCTACCCTGGTGCCAGGAATATGTACAGCGCTATCTACACCGACACACAAAAAAATACTACCTAGAAAAAAATTTAAAAATTGTGCAAAAATACCCAGCAGCTTTTAATAAACGCATTTCAAGTATTGCTAATGTGTCTGTAACTTTCCTACACGCACTCGCCAGTGTCAGTAATCCACAAGGCAGACTGGTGAACACCTGGTAAGGAGCAGCAACAGGTATGGTGCCACCCTGGGGCAGACAGACTCAGAGGAATCATTCCCAGAGGGCCAGCAAGTGGCCCCACTCTCTATTCTACTGGCCGGGAATCCAAACCAAGAGCAGGCTAACTGACACCAGCACTCAGGGTAACCCAATTTGGGCAAGCTGTGCCTCTTCAACACCAACATTGCCATTAAAGCTCTTTACACACAGAGCCCACTCACGCTTTAGCCACCTAGTGTTGGGCAGAGATCTAACAGGTTATCATTTAAGGGCAACATCTCACAGTTAAACCCACAAAATGCTTTGCTTATTTTGTTTCTAACAATTAAAACTAAGAGCTCCTCTGGGCTGTATCCTTGTCCCTGCATGGCTTCTTACTGGCTGAAAGGGCTACAACACTAGGAAGGGTTGGTCAGCACCTTCTCCGTGACCAGGTGAGAGCCAGCACTCAACAGCAACTGGGATGGCACATCTATTTCCCTGCCTATGCTCAGTGCCCCATAGGGGTCTGGACCCTCAGTGCTCTCCCCAGCACCTGGGAAAGGGAATGTCATCCCAACCAGCCAGCATCAATTCTGAAAAGTACCGGTGCTGCTGGGAAAGGGACGCTACGTATTCCACAGGCCCAGATGGGAACGTAGTTTATACTGACACATGAAGCTGCCCCTCACACTGCTGGGGCAGAGACGGAGGAGGCATTTGTAGAGACACAACAGGGAGACCTAGCTTTCAGCCTTCATCGTCCCTCAAAACCCAACCCCCATTCTAGAATGGAGCACAGGAGATGGGACATGGACTGTGTCCACCTCCCCATCCTCAGCCTCCACAAGGCACTGCAGCCCATTCAGCTAATCCCCGCAGGAAAGATGGCAGGTCTCTCGAGCGGACACTCCAAGCTTGGATGGTTCTGAGAGGTTGGGGTTTCCCAAGCAGCCCTTCTTGCTTCCCAGCTGTGGTTGGAACCCCTCTCCCTGGCTGAGGCCAAGGTCTTGCTCGGCATCAGGCTGTAGCAGTTGAAAATCCAGGTAAGCCACATCACAGTGAAACAAAAAAATAAATAAATAAAAAGGTAATGCATGGCTTGACTGAGTCTTTGGCAGCTCTGCACCACAGGGCTGTCTTGCCCGAGGTCAGGGAGATAACGGGAAATGTACTGACTGGAGCTAGGCACAGGCCCTGGACTATATCACAGCACCACTAGGGAATGCCTCCTACCATGCTAGTGTCAGTCTTGGATCCAAAGGAGGGGATTTCACTCTTGGGACTGGACGGGGTCCCGGCATCAGGCTGGATAAATCCTCTTCTGTCTATTAAACTAGAAAACAAGATGGAAAGAGAGAGGAGAGGTTAAAACACCAACGTTCATCACGAAACAAACCCCTGAAGCTGTGTGCTAAGCCAACCAGTGATGCTGTAAAAATGAGCTGCTAACACCTGTTGAATCAACAGTATAATACTGATGCAAAAACGGTGATCCCAATGCTGGGATGCATTAGCAGGAGTGTCGTAAGCAAGACACGAGTAGTTGTTCTTCCATCCTACTCAGCACCAATAAGTCCTCCACTGGAGTAGTGTCTCCAGTTCTGGGCACCACGCTTTGGGAAAGATGTGGACAAACTGGAGAAAGTACAGAGGAAAGCAACAAAAATAATTAAAGATCTAGAAACATGACCTACAAGGAAAGACTGAAAAAAAGTGTGTTTGTTTAGTTTATGGAAGAGGAGACTGAGGAGGAACACGGTAACATTCCTCAAATATGTAAAAGACTGTTATAAAGAAGAGGGTGATAAATTGTTCTCCCTATCCACTGAGGACAGGACAAGTAGCAATGGGCTTAAGCTGCAGCAAAGGAGATTTAGGTTAGACAGGAAAAACTTCCTGTCAGGATGAGTAAGCACTGGAACAAATTGCCTAGGGAGGCTGTGGAATCTCCATCAGTGGAGGCCTTTAAGAGCAGGTTGGACAAACACCTGTCAGGGATGGTGTACTGTAGATAATACTTAGTCCTGCCTCAGTGCAGGGGACAGGCCTAGATGACCTATCAAGGTACCTTCAAGTCCTACATTTCTATGATTCTCAGGGATTTCAAAGGCAGGAAGCAAACCCTGACAGCATTTGATCATTAGCACTGGATAGCTGTGCCTGCCAGCACTGTCCAAAGTTTAGGGAATTTGAATGCAGGCAGGAAAATCCCCTCGGCCAAATCTCATGAGGGCGACTGGAGAGAGGGAACAGACTCCGCACACAGGAAAGCACTTAACTATGGCTCAGACTTTTCTTGTGCACGTTTTTAAACATTTGTCGCTTAAAACTCAAGGTGACCGGCAAGGCTACACGCACCCACCTGAGCCCAAAACACTTAGCACTCTGGGCAGGAAGACGTTTCTTCAAATCTCTTGGCGTGAGCTGAGTGCACCTGGAAGCTGCAGGCTTGTCCGCCCTGGACAGTCAAGTCCCCACTGCAGCCACAGAACCAGTACCATAGTGACAGCAGCAGGGTAAGCTTCCCCAAGTCCTGCTTGTGTCTTTGTGGGGACTGCCAGACAAAGTGTCAGTGGGAGGATGGATGACATGGGTTCCTGACCACTCAGAACTAGAGACAACGTTGTGTCACTACTATGCTAGGCTGGAGCTGGAGAGGCCCCCTACAGCAGGAGCGAAATACTATTATCCCATTAGCAGTCATCTACCTCACAGTGCTCTCATCATGTTTAAATAGATTAGCTCACTTACTGCCATGGACTCCATAGTAACAGTAGCACTGAAAATGACAAGAACCTTAGGAAGTACTTTAGAGGGAAAAAAAACCCCTCCTTAAATCACGGTGTAACAGCCCTCTTGAGCACAGGTTAAGCAACAGCAGACCTTCCCTGTATTATTTCATTACACTTACATTAGGTTAGTATTTCTGGAATGCTCCCAGTAAGTTCAAATTGGTTCCTTCCAGCAAAAGAAACACTGTCTCAAACCTGCCTGAAACATTCAACAGGCTGAGAGCTACAAAATGTGGGTTGGGATTGAACTCCCAACAGCCCAACACAAGAGATTATTTTAAATTTGCCCGACTGCGCCCTCATGTGACTAAACCATGGTAGTTTTATTTTGGGATGGGGTTAGATTCATAGCTGTTAAAGCCAGAAGGGACCATTCTGATAGTCTAGTCTGAGCTCCTCAGTTGGAAGGTGTTCGGTAGGACAGACCCAACATGGGGTTTTTGGTTGTTTTTTTTGAAAGTTACAAACCAGGTTTCATTAAATGATTTTTTAAAATGGAAATACAGTTTAAGCAGTGAACAACATTGCCCCATGAACTCTGCAACCCAGGACCCTGCACCCTGCCCAGGGAAGAGCAGAGGGTGGAACTCACTGTTCTTGTTTCATTATCCAAAACCAGTGAAAAACAAGAAGCAAATAAGCAAAGATGAGGAAATGTTTGGCATTATTCCTTCCTGCTTTAATGACAGTTGCAAATAATTCACAGGTAAGGGAATTTGTCAGGATCAAATTAAACAGGAAATCATTGTGTCCTTTTAAGGCAAGAGTCTCCAAATTGTCTGAAGAAGGACAGCATTGGCTACTTGCCAGAAGTCTAAGGTTTCCAGCATACTGCATAAAATGGAGAGGATTGCAGTCAACCCCATCTCTGAAAGAGGTGAAGACCTCCACAAGACCACACATCCCAGCATGCAATGCTCCATCTTGATCTGAAAAGCAGCTGCAAGATGCATGTAGAATTCCAGCCACTTAGAGATGACCTGGTGGGCTGGAAGGGGTTTTGATGCTGGTTTTTCACCTTAGAAATATCAGGAATGTCAAGTCTGCTCTCACCTGGAGATCCTGGAGCTGTATCAAGAGCACATTTAGCAAGAGTCCTCCTGCCTTCTTTGACAAGTGAGGAGTGAGACAAAGCTCTCGCCCTCAGGCGGTCAGTTAGTCATGGAAATTAAAGATTTGTTCAAAAATAAAATAAAATAAAGAGCTTTATTTAACCAGTCTAAAAATCTGTACTCTCCCGAACACTCAGCTTTCACTGCCTTGAGTCTGGTGAGAGTGTCATTCCACTAGTTCTCCAGTCACCAGACTCTGCCAGGGCAGACAAGACCTGTATTTGCAGTGTAAAAACAAGCAGTGAAGAACTTCTCCATCATCTAGAAGCCAGATGTATTGAGAAGTCCATTGCAGGGCACCTTTAAGCCCAGGGTTATTCCTTATGTAGTGCTAAAGCTCACAGGATGCATCCTTTAGCCCTCCTGAGGTCCTTAGGGCACTGGATTTTTAAATGTCTAAAGAGGAAATGCTAATCTAGTAAATATTTCCATAGCAAGCGATTACCATTAGCTGCCGGGCCCTCCTGTAATGGGCATATCCCACCCTTACTACACTGCAGGGGGATATTCCAGTTGCACTCAGTTTACACCCTACAACAAGTCTGGAGTGCCCTGAACTAAGCAGATTTAAATTGATGAAAAGTAACAGTCAGCACCCGCCTGTACATTTACCTATCCTCTGGGCCTGAGCCTCAGAATTACCCACCCCACCCGAGAGCCCTGTGCCATCGCTTTGGCCTGGCTCCTGGGAGCCAGTATTAACCTCTCCTGTCTCCACCTCCACATATGGCTGCTGTGTCAGGGCAGGGTGCAAGTCCCGAGTCCAGTGAGGATCGGAGGCTCTTACCTGGGATGGAATGGCCCACACAATACTGCACAGCAGTTGGTGAGGATACTCTTATGGCTGTAGGGATTGGCAAACTCTGAGCCTCTCTTATTTGACCACGACCCTTTGATCTGCAATTGAAAGGACATAGGCTGATTAGAAAGCGACAGCCTGGTGAGAGGGGATGGAGATGGTCAGCGCACTGCCCAGGTCACACGGGAGGGTGTCTTGGACAGTATCATCCACACATTGCTTGAAAAGCCCAGGACTGAAGTGACAGAAGTGTCCCAAGTCAGGGCAGAGGGGTGTGGAGCTCTGCACTGTGCCCCATAACACGGCTCTCGCTTCCCTGACCTCTAAATCCTCTCCACAGCAGTGCAGCAAGCTGATAGAACGTCCCTGTGCGAGACATAGCTTCCCCCACCCATTGCACCAAGCAACCTTTAGCTGGCCTTCTGCAGCTCGCGTCCTCTCTAGAGCAGTTTGCCCTTTTGCCTTTGCCCAAGCTTAGTCTCAAAGTCGCAATGCCCACTAGTTACACATTTCCCACACCATGTACTATGCATCACACTTTGTCTAGTGGTTGTAAACCCCCCACCCTCCCATCCATCTGTTTCACTTTAGTCATTTCTTGTTTGCCAAATTTAGACTGAAAGCGCTTCCAGGCAGGGGCTTATTTCTGGAAAGCACACAGTGCACTTACGGAGCTAAGCTAACAGCAAGAGGGTTCATAGGCAACTCTGTTAATGTAAAGAAACCCTTTAGTTTCTTCATGTTGAGCCACCACAGGAGCCTGTTTAAGGAAACACTGTTGCCTTGAAATCTTAGTCATGTAAGCTGTAGGAATTAGATGGTGTTCCAGATCCTACCTCTGCCCCTGAGCCTCGGCCAGCTTGTGTGAGTTTACAATCACACTTCCCCTTTTTACTTCCTTTCCCCAGCTGCTGTGACAAACAGGCCAGTCAAGCAACACGGGAAACCAACAGACTATGCACCACGGGCTCAGTCACGCGGTGTAACTCCCATTGACTTCAGTGGGAATCTCCGCTGTATAACCGAGAGCAGAAATTGCCCCAAAGTGCTGTTAAATGCACTAAGTAAAAGAGTAGAGAAACCATTCTCTCTGAGACAGCAATTGTGTCACTTGTAACAACAAGGTGGTACAAATATTTCAGACAGAAGTGTGATCTTCAAATCCCTTTAAGCAACCAGACAGACACAAACAGCTATGCTATCTAGATACTTATCAGACCCCCATTACAGTAGTATCTCAGCATGTCACAACCTTTAATACATTTACCTTTATAACACCCCTATGTATCAACTCCCTTTCATAGAGGAGTAATCAAGGCAGAGAGAGAGAGAGAGACAATGGGACTTGCCCAAGTCACACAGGAAGTCTGTGGCAAGGAAAGAAACTGAACCAAGTAATGGCCACCCACTCAGCCTCCTTCCTCCCTACTGCTTTCTCCGTGGTCCAAATATTAACAAAGGACACATCTAGACTGGGAAACAGGTCATGCTTCAAAACATGTTAAGCTCTCATGTTTTAACTAACACGATTTTAAACAGGACTTTGCATCTAGTGTACCCAAGGTAAGTCCTGTTTACAAATATGTTAGCTGGTTGTGGTCCATCTTAGGGGCAGCCCAAAGGTTAAAGGATATTAGCTAGTATTTTAAAATATGACCTCTTTTCCTAGTCTCCACACAGCCAAACAACACACACTGCTCTCCCTTTTGAAACCTGTGCACTCTGCCGGTGTGTGCATGCACTGGCATGCTCCGCTGGGCTACTCGAATTAGAGGATAAACTCTGGGGGCAGCCCAAAGGTGCTGTCTTTAATCTGCTCTGTAATAAAGTGCCACAAGCACCTAGGGCCTGTCAAGATAACCTCCTCTGACACACTGCTGCAGAGACAGCAACAGAATTTTGGCTGATCTCTTCATTGCTTAGAAAGGAATGGGCTTCATGCCCAGAGCACCTTTCTGGTCCCATTCTATGGAAGGAGAGACACACGGCTACTTACGTCTTCATTCGTCGTCAGGTTGGAGGCGACTAGGTAAGTGTGAAAACCTGAGAGGCCCAAAATAGACCAGACTGAGAAAAAACATATCACCAGCTCCAGCACGGTGGAAGGAGAGTCAAGGAAGCCTCCAAGACCACACACACACAGAAAGCAAGGAGGGGCCTCAGGCCCAAGTAATGGATGAGTCAGTCACTGGAGGCACTCTCAGCAACTGTGAGGACTCTCAGTGGGGGGCACAAGCACAGGGACTTTGCGAGGGTCATAAAGGGCTCAGCAAGGTGCCCTTGCTTTTGAGTGGCTGGCTGAGACTCCTAGCAAGGAAATGGACTCTCACCCCTATCCCTTCCATTGGGGAAAAAGGGTCAGCCCTGGCTATAGCAAGGAGAGTGCATTCCAGCCAACAAAGCAGGCATGCAGCTTCCTTCCCACTGTCTGTGCTATTCTGCGAGTGCCCATCAAGGGAGAACTCACTACAGCCAATTTAGTCACATCCCCCCTTTTCCCTGTGTCCTCCCACGTGTCAGAAAGGGAGCTTGTTTCCAGCCCTCGTCTGTGCATGACCAAGCACACGTACCATGTCTGGCAATGGAGAAAGAGACTGTGTCTTGAACAAAGGGTCTCACCAGCTTGGCTACAGGATCACCACCTCCTCCTGTAAATGCAGAGAAGTCTGCCCGTCCCCGACTGTGGTGTAAGGAGGCTACGTGCATTAGGGTTTGTAAAGTACAGTGAAATGTCCTGACAGAAGGGGCTGTAAATCAGAGAACACTTTTCAGAGAGCTATAGCTTTAGTATCTCTGCTCCAATACCCTGCAGGGATCCAGCTGTGTCAGTGTACAAAAAGGGGAACAGATGGGAAGGTGCAGGCTCTAAAAGGATATCTCGCCGGTGTTGCCTTCAGAGTGGTGACAAATCCACTTCCCTGAGAGCCTACAAAGCAAACAGGACAAAGTATTGAATTCAAGAAGGCACATTCACATCTCCAGCCAATTTGTCCTGCTTCAAAGTACACACCCATCCCAAAAGGCTTCATGGATCTGCCCAGCTGACTGAGAAACCCCCACAATCTAGATGCTGGTGTGCAGCATGCTCTCCAAGAGGTTCAGGGGCTGAAAAGCAAGCTGCCTTCTATCAGAGGCCATGACTAGACATAGATGCAATGTACACATACACCTCCAACCCACTGCAGCCTTGACATACTCTGTAACCTACTTGCTATGGAGGGAAATAATCCACTCACCAAAACTCTCAAACTATTTTCTAAAATAAGGTTTACAGTTCACTACTGCAGCCCTCGACCAGTTCATCCAGATGACCCAGCAGTGAAAGGCCCTGAATCTCGCCATCGTCACCTGAGCCATCCATCACCTAGTCTAATACAAACTTAGAGGCTGCTTCCCTGGATGTGCTAAGCCAGGTGCCCGTGGTGATGGCCTGAGGGCGAGGCACGTGTTACTCACAGCAGCCACGGTACTTACGCAGAGCGAGGTGGGTGACGACACAGGCGAAGATGAAGGCCGTCAGGAAGGAGAGGGAGAGGATGAAGGCGTAGAAGTAGCGATAGTTGCGCTTCCCCACACAGTTGCCTACCCAGGGGCAGTGGTGATCAAACCGCTCTGAAACCAGGCAGCAAGAGAAGGTTATTAGCGCATCTTACTCCCCACACATGGGTGAACACTGCAGAGCCCCTGGGAACCTCGGGGCTACAAGCCAGCCCTTTGCCCTATCCTGCCCACCTAAGATTTTAGCCCAGTACCTCTGAATGACAGGACACCGTCACTATATTTATATAGTGCTTTGCATTCTGTATGTGTGCTCGTCTTTAACTTTATAGGGACACCAACCTTAAAAATCACTTTGCCCGAATACTGATCTAACTAACCGTGGTTTCTTGTAACACCTACAATTACTAAAACTGAAAGACATTAGAGAAAATGCATTTCTATGTCTTCAGTCTGTATACTTTGTACATTTGACAGAACTGTGGGGACTCAGTTTCACTGTTCCCTTGCATTAGTCATTTCCCCTATTCATGTGAAGAGAAAAAGCATTTTAAAAGTTAGGAAAATTTGACTGTAAAGCCACAAAGACTGGCAAGGGAACCCAGGGCAGATGCAATATACCTGAAAATACTTCTGACTCTTAAAAGAATGGACTAGATTTCAAGTTGGCAGGGCCCTTTCAACAATACACACACCGCTTTACCCACCACTGAAATGCAGCCACCTCTGAGGTGAAACATATCAACTCTTTCACAGCTCATGGTAATATAACCTAAGAGTTTCATACAGGACGTGAAGAATATCCTATCCAGTTGAAACCGCAGGGGGAATTTAGGATGGCAGAATGAAATTACCCACATGGAAATTTTGCCAAGACACATGGGTTAACACTCCTACGCTAGCAAAAAAAAAGTACCAAGCCATCTTTTATAACCACAAGCGGCCAGGACCTCCAACTTAGGTTTCACCCACAAAACTGTAACTCTAGCAGCCCAGCACTGCTTAATACTACGGTGAGGCTTTGGTTCAGAAGGAAGAATGCCAGCTACTAAAACCTGAAGCATCCTGGAGGTCTCCCATTCAAGTAATGCTCAGGCCTGACAAAGCTGGGTGGGGCTGCATCCTGTGCCACCAAGTGACACTCGCTGATGTCAAGCCTCATCCTTGAAAGCCATTCAATAGTGCCTCAAACTCCCTGTCTTTGAGCTGTCTTCTTTAGAAAGGTGACCTTGAATTTTGTGGTAGTTCTCAGATCAGTAATTTCATCTGTCTCCAAGCTGCCCCAGCATCCACAACTGTTAGTGCAACATGCTGATTTGAACAGAAGGTTGCACCCATAGGTTAATGAATGAATGAATTAATGACCATTAATAAAGTAACAGTGTGCTCAGTGGACCTGCCATTCACCTATACTCCACCATCCTGCCCACACGTCACACCAGACTGACAGCTTTTAAAACTGCTCCTCCAGAGACTCTAGACTATGCAGGAATCTCACTGCCACACCAATATCTCCTGCTGCATGCCAGTCCCTCTCACATCTGCCAGTTTGGCTGTATCCAACCCTTTTTTCACTCCTTCATTCAGCCTCCAGCTCTCCCTCCCATCTAGCACCAGGTGCCATGGGGCAGAAGAGCTAAGATAGAACATATGCTGGCCCCTCTGCTTCACATTCGCCATGACTGCAACACAGAGTGGCCAAGGGAACAGAGATCCTGCAGCTTTATTTCATACCCAGATGCTTGGCGGTAGGTTTAAATAGGAGATATGCTGCGTTTCACCTGTACAATCCTACCTCGTACTGTTGGAGAGGGCATTAGAGCACAGCACCTGCTGTGTCCTGGCTCACAGGCCACTGTTGGCACAGTACATATCTGTCATTAGTTTGAAGTGGGGAGAAGGGAGAGAGATTATTTTATCACAAGTTTGTTATTTAGTTTTCAAGCCCTTTATGGTGAAGCAGAAAGGTTTTTGCTCAAGAGCTTAAACTAGAACCCCATTTATCTATGCAGATTTCACCTGCTCCTGAACCCCTTGGACTTACCTACACAGTTATCACAAACACTGCAGTGAGAGGTCCGGGGGGGTCGGAACATTTTGCAGGTATAGCAGTACTTTAATTTCACCACGTATTTGTTTATAACCACTTCCATTGTCCGGGCGGGCGGGCGGTAGGTGGAGGTGCCCATGCTATCTGTGGAGTGAAGTGGGGAGAGTCAGACTCACACAGGCCCATTCCACATGGCACCCCAGCCACTGGGGCCTTGCTCCCCTCTTGCATGGCACAGCTCTGGCTGGTATGCAACTGTGCGGTGCTCATACATATCCAAGCTGAACACTGGAGAGGCAGCGTGATGGAGGGGACTGAGATCAAGATGGGAAGCCAGGGCCCCCAGAGCTCTAATCTCAGCTCTGTCCATTACTCAGAGTGTTATTTAATCTTTGTGCCACAATTTCCCCTTCTGTTCAACAGGGATGACCCTTGCAGGGCTGCTGAAAGGAATTAACATCAGTCACACTTTGAAAATCAGAGACACTATATACATAGTAAGCATTAAAGCAGCACTCTAACACACCTGCTAACATTAACACATCTCTAGAACACAGAAGGAGGAAGCAAAGCTCCTCTCTAACAGTTCTCAACCAAAGGAAGTAACAAGCTGTTAACACACGTGTGATTCTTCTACAACCGTTCTGTGCACCAGCAGCACAGCTACAGTTAAGGAGCAGTAGCCTTTGGGGGGCATCGTCATGGGAAGCCCTGTCCTTGCTCCCCATGTCCCCTGAAGCCAGCAGGGGCTCAGCTCCAGCAGGTGGCCTGGAGCTCAGGCTTGCAGCCAGGGGCTGGGGCGGCTCAGGCTGGCCCGGGGTCGGCCAGCTGGCCGTGGGGGAAGGAGGGAAGGAACAGGGGCAGCTCTTGGCTCTGGGCCGCTGGGGGTGGGGGTCGCTCAGGGCTCCGGCTCGAGGGCCTCAGGCAGAAGGGGAGTGGCCAGGGAGCTAGCCTTCCTGAAGGGGAGGTTCACCCACCACCTATGGACAGGGTGGCTTAGGGGCACAGTAGGCTTAGCAGTAGAATTGTGGGCAAGATGGAGGGGTGATCTCTTGACTGTTTCAGACAGATTCCATTGAAGTTTGATACATACTAGTAACACAAATGGAATTTACTTCCTCCAAGGCCATGGTTGGAGATTTTTCAGGACACTGCAAGATACACTTGTGCATATAGCCAGAGGGTTCTGACCTGGATGGGTGCAGTGGTGGGAAGGATGGCTTTCGACATTCATGCATGTCACTTTTTTAAAAAAATAAGCCCTTTGATATCACAACAGGGAGGGCACCACACACCCTTTTATGAGGGCTTCAAAAACCTGATTTGACACAGTCAAGCATGTTAAGAAGAAAATGAATGGATTGTATTAAGAGCAATAGCTGACATGACAGGTAGCCCCTGCAGTGGGCTAACGGACTAACTACTTCAGGAGATTTTGAAACAGAAAGTGAAGAAGACAGCTAGCTAGTTTTAAAAACCACCCACAAAATGGTTGTCTGGGCAGATACAGAGAAATTACATTTCTCTGATCATTTCCAGCAGTGACAGACTCTAGAAGTCTCACAGTAGCTTTGCTAGAGCATTTGTTACTATGGGTAACACACTACAAAAAGCAGGCCATATATTCTGCACACACACAGTTACAGTCATACAGCCATCATAAAAACACAAACATACATTACATCACATCAATGCTTGTCCTCTTATAAGAGCTGTGAATACAGGAGTCCTACTGGGCTAGTGACAAATCCTAGCCCCTAAAACATTAATTCCCAAATTCATTACCCTAAATTCACAATCTGCAGAATAGATGCCCACTGTAAATACAAGCTCTAACTAGAGATTTTAAGTCAGTTTCAATCAAGAGGAAGATTCCACTGGATGTGGATATGAGGACTGTTTCAAATTCATTAATAAATTGTAATAGGACTTTATGCTGGGCACTCTGACTCAACTATTTTGGCTATTCGTTTGGCAACACGGTATGAAGATGGGGGCTCTGTATCTAGTCTACAAGTCAGTTACTGGGATCAGCCACCTATTTCTGAACTCATAAAAGAGGGACAGTCAAATGGGGAATCAAAGAGTGGGTAGTTAGCAGCAGCTGCTATTGAGGGAGTGCTGAGTAGAGTCTTCTGTTGGCTCTGAACTCAGTTGTATGATATGCTTCATTAATATTAAGGCTGGGATTTTCAAAGGAGCCTAAAAGAGTTAAGTACCCAATTCCCATTGAAAAATTCAATGGGAATTGTGCACCTGACTCTCTTAGGTTGCTTTAAAAACCCCAGCCTATAGTTTTATGTATCGGTGCATTGATATTATTGATCAGCACAATGTAAACACAGCACAGTCTGTATAGAACAGCACCCCGACTCCCCTCCGCCCAAGCCTTGGCACAATTACACCTGGGCCGACCTAGCATTATTACAATTGCATTAAAACGAACTGAGACATGCAACCTTTGAGAACTAGCAGAGAAGAGGGGTCTAAAATGCCTTTTTAGGCAAAATAATCTGGGATCAGTCCCCATTGTCTGCATTTTAACATGAGTGGAGATTTGTTGTGGTTTATCAGAAGCTGCTCTGAAATCTACAAAAGCTATCAGGCGTCTCTAGCAGGGCAGCAAGATACTTTGCACTTGGGTAACACATGGGGATGTTCTCTGTGGTGTCTAACACACCCACCCCATTTTCTTCACAAGACAGGCTTTCCAACAACCCCATATGAGCGTTTGCCCCCAAAGATGTCAGACAAAGCTTCACAGTCACAAAATCCAAGGGAACTGGTCTCAGATGCTCTGGATGTGGCCTGCAATTAGCAGCGTTACCCAGAACTTCTTCTCAGTGCCAGTTCTAGTCACCAAAACCCATTGAGACAATCACAGTCAGAAACAAAACAAGGGCTTTATTTCTCTCTGCTCCTATCAAGACTTTTTATCTGATCTACCAGAACCTAAGTGGGGCTTGAAGAGCTTACTCAACACACACTACGATTAGGCCTACCAACCCTGGTGAAAAAACACCTGTACTATCATATCTCCTGCTGTTTAACGAAATAAGCATAAATTCTTAGCACTTACATAGAACGCCACAGCTTCACAAACATCATCTAATTAATCCTCATAGAAGCCCTGAGAAGAAGGGAAGTTGGTATTACATCCATTTTACAGATGAGGAAACTGAAGCAGTGAACTGACTTCCCCAAAGGCTCAGAGAGTAAGTTTCATAACCAGGGCTAGAACTCAGGGCTTCCCCAATCCCAGCCCTGTGCTTCAACTGCTGTCTGAACCAGCACACCTCTCTCTACTCCACACTCTAGGATGAGAGTAATAGCACAGTATTTAAGAGCACGGTACGCAGTCACTCTGAACTGAGGATTTCCCATAATGATACTTCAGGCTGAGGTATCTGGTACTCCAGGCTCTCTCTCAATTAACCTCTGTGCTGGGCCAGAGGGGCAGTCAAATGGGGAATCAGAGAGTGGGTAGTTAGCAGCTGTGCACACTGTATTCTACTACATACTCCGCTCGTGGGAAGCAAGAAGCAAGCTGAGCTCCATGGCAGGAAGAGCACATAGAGTTGACTGTAGTGTTTGGTACAGTACTTTGTCTGGGAAATTGGTACTGTTGACCAAAAGAGTTTGGGAATCACAGTTTTAAACAGAAGAATAAATTACTTCTAATTCTACATCTCTGAAGATACTCAATCTTGGGACTCAGCTTGCTAGCACTAGACAGGTCAGATAGTCCCCTCCTATCACCACCTGCTCTTTACATTTTTTGCCCTCTGAGATACTGTCAATTGGACACAAGTGTCTGTCCTTAGACTCTACTCCAAATGCCATCTCCAATCAAAACCTTCCCCATCTACTGCCAGGGTGCCAAGACCCAAGAGAGGGACCCCCATGTGCCTTTAAAGAATTGGCTTTTCCTAATACATGTGCATGCATAGTCCACAGTAAATGCAAGAGAGAAAGGCTCACCAATCCGTTTCTCCAGGTCTGCAGCCTCACTGGGGGTGGCTCTGGGCAGGATACCTGGGTCTCTGAAGCTTGTCTGCAGCAGACAGCTGATGACAAAGAAGAACAGGACACCCCCGATGATGGGAATGGCCAGGGTCAGGTGACTGGCAAGGAAGGGGCAGCTGTAAATAATTAGACAAACAAGTTTTTTACATTCCCGGCATTCACCCACAAGCACCTCAATCAGCTGCTCTAATGATTACTGTTTATTATTTGAATGGGAGTAGCGCCTAGGAGCCCCAACTAACACAGATGATTTTGTCATGAAGATGGGACCCAAGTTTCAGAGCTAGGGAGTCCATCTGAAGAACAAACCATACTTTGTTTCCCAACACTGAAGAGAACGACTGGTTAGAATGTAACAGTCTCCATACAACCACCACACTGCCTGAGTCCTGTATGTACCTTATTGATGTGTGCAGATTCAGGGGAAGAACAGTTCTAGGGTGCTTTTCAATGGAAAGAGCCCCCAGTACTTTACAAACTATATACCCACAGCACCACCGATATGCAGCCACCTCTGGAGTGGCAGGCAACAGCCAGTCATAACACAGCACAATTGTGGGTAGAGTGAGTGCATTTAGGGTAAAGTTATATTTCTTTGGAGATACAGAATTGTATCTCAAAAATCAGTGACACGTTGGGAAGTCTCACCTTCTGAGAAAATGACATCAGTGAGGTGTCAAGGGTGAATGAGTTATGTGGCAGCCTTTTATGGACCTTTCTATACAGATAATGGGTCAAATTCAGCACTACTGCGATTCCATTTGGCCCAACGTGTGAAGCTGAAAGGGAAACTGGCCCTGGTTCTATTCAGATTTGCCATCTATAGATGACATGGGTGTCCTTCATGCTGCACCAGGGGTTTAAAAAGGGACATATTTCAGTATTAGACGCTGCTGTAACATGAGACAATGCTCCTCCAAATAGATGACTCTGTTTGAACAGGTACAGAGAGCCATCATTAGTGACTACACATCATGGAGACAAGGGCCCACGTTTGCCCTCACATGAGCACAATGGGAGGGCAGCCTCAGTCACTCACAGCAAGACAGTTAAAGACTTCTAAGGCACGCAGCTGTTCACATAATGCAGCGCTGCAGTCCTGCTCCCACTCCTCACTCTGCAAAAGGGATTTTACTATTATAAGCACTGATAATCACCCAGACGCCAACCCAGACACGCAAGCTGTCCGACTCCTGGTGTCCATGGACAATAATCAGCCTCACTATACAACGAGGCAGTTCAAAGGGATTAAGAGAACTTTTGTTTCAACTCCCAAACTCAGCTGTTCAGAACAAGACAGCCACCAAACAACAAAACCCCACTGGACTAGAACCAATTCCACCACGCAGTGCAGCCTTGTGCTTTCCTTTTTACAGAGGGACAGAATAGCCTCTGAAGCAGGGTGGACTGATTTAAGTCAAAGTGATTTAAATCCCCGATTTTAATCATGATTTAAACCAGCAAGCAGAAAACCTTGATTTAAATGATCAATTTTAATCATGTTTATACCTTTTAGATATTTTCCTAAAGGAAGGTTGAGTCTCATTGATTGGTAACCTTTAAAACATGTTGATTTACAACTAAATATAACCTTAACACTAAATTTGCTGCTTCTTTTTACCAACCAGGAGAATACACATTTAAGAAATTATATAGTTTAACTTACATTTATTCAGATTTTTAATTTTTACATTTTTATGTTAGAAAATGGTGAATAATGCATTTATTATTTGCCAGATGATGGTTAATTTTTTTTACTTGTGATTTGTGTCCAGCTCTGTTTGGATGGAAATTCAATTTAAAATACACAAAAATAGCATTTAATTTTTGTATGAAATAAAACTACCTTAAATGTGCAGGACACATAAGAAAAAAGTTTATCAAAACATGTTTTGCATCTAAAACTCATTTATTAAACAACGGAAGTATCTGTAGTTAGTGAACTGAACTGATTGTTTTTAATATCATGTCCTTCAAGATGTTAGAACTCTCTCATAACTAGTTTTTTTACTGATAGATGAGAAGAAGAAAACAAGCTTTTCCGCTTCTTCAACTCTCAGTTGGTTTTGTAACAGTGAATGAACTAGTCATTGAACTGCACTAAATGAATAAACCGAAATGATAAAAATGTTCTCTCTGCACCTGCAGAAGCTACTGCTGATTTAACACTTCAACAAACCCTGATTCCAGGTGCTTACACAGCGACTTACCCCATGAACTGGTGGAACTTTCTTTAGAAGTTGGCAGAAGACATGTACTAAATTTTTTTATTTAATTTTTAAATTATGTTAATAGATTATGATAAATTTAGGCCTTAACATAGGCTAACAATTTTTAATTTGATTTAAAAAGTGTATTATTTAAAACTAAACCTGTATTTAATTTAAATCAGAATTCCAATTGTAATAAAGCTCTCCCACCCCAGACAGGAAAGGACTTGGGGACAATGGAAAGGGGGCTGGGGACACCAGAGTTCCCCCTCCTCAGACAAAGGGAATAAGTGGAGTGAGGGGTTCCTAGAGCTTCCCCTCTCCAGAAAGTGGAGTGATCTGGAGACAATGAGTGGGTTAGCAACCCACAGAACCCCCTCCATTGACAAGAGATGATGGGGAGTCAGGTTGTAGAAGGATGTTGGGGACTCCAGAGCTCCCCATGCCCAGGCAGAGAATTATTTGAGGGGGATAAGAGAGCTAGTGATGCAGAGCTTCCCCTGCTCAGGCAGGGTGTGACTGGGGGCCAGGGACCTTTGGGCAGGGGGTGGTTCGCTGGCTGAGCCAGGGTGTCTGGGCAAGGAGTGGAGGGGTGATTGGGGAGCAGGATCCCGGGCCAGTGGGATGATGGACCAGGGCAGAGGACGGGTTTAGTAGCTAGGGCTCATAGGCGGGGGGGTTGGGAGGCGGAGGATAATGGGATAGTTGGGGAGACAGGGTCCCCTGGCAATCCATTTGAAGGGCAAGGGGTGATGAGGTGGTTTGGGAGCTAGGTTCCCAGGCAGATGCAGGGGACGGGTTGGGGAGGCAGGGGCCCCAAGCAGTGCATTGGGGGGGACAGGGAATGATGGGGTGGTTTGGGGGCTGGTGAGGGGTGGTCAGGGCCCCACAGGCGGGGGGCCCCAGGCAGAGGGCGGGATGCAGGTGTAGGGGATAAGGGGGCCCGAGCAGAGGCCAGTTCGGGGTTAGGGGCAGCCCGGGACAGAAGCAGGTTGCGGGGGTAGGGGACGGGGGGGCCCCCGGGCAGAAGCAGTGGGTGTCGGCCCGGGGCAGAAGCGGGTTGCGGTGTAGGGGATAAGGGGGCGGGGGGGCCCGAGCAGAGGCCGGTTCGGGGTTAGGGGTGGCCCCCGGGCAGAGGCGGGCTGCGGGGGGGGGGAGGGGGGGCCGGGCCGGGCAGAAGCGAGGGTGACAGCCCGGGGCAGAAGCGGGTTGCGGGGTAGGGGACGGGGGGGGCCCCCGGGCAGAAGCGGGGGGTGTCGGCCCGAGGCAGAAGCGGGGTGCGGGGGGGCCTGGGTCAGAAGGGGTTGCGGTGTAGGGGATAAGGGGGCGGGGGGCCCGAGCAGAGGCCGGTTCGGGGTTAGGGGTGGCCCCCGGGCAGAGGCGGGCTGCGGGGGGGGGGGCGGGGCCGGGCAGAAGCGAGGGTGGCAGCCCGGGGCAGAAGCGGGTTGCGGGGTAAGGGACGGGGGGGCCCCAGGGCAGAAGCGGGGAGTGTCGGCCCCAGGGCAGAAGCGGGTTGCGGGGGGGCCCGGGGCAGAAGCGGGCTGCGGGAGTAGGGGGGCGGGGGGGGGAGCCCCGGGTCAGAAGCGGGATGCGGTGTATGGAATAAGGGGGCGGGGAGCCCGGGGCAGAAGCGGGCTGCGGGAGTAGGGGGGCGGGGGGGAGCCCCGGGCAGAAGCGGGATGCGGGGGTACGGGGGGCCCCGGGCAGAAGCGGGGGGTGTCGGCCCGAGGCAGAAGCGGGTTGCGGGGGGGCCCGGGGCAGAAGCGGGCTGCGGGAGTAGGGGGGCGGGGGGGGAGCCCCGGGCAGAAGCGGGATGCGGGGAGCCCCGGGTCAGAAGCGGGATGCGGTGTAGGGAATAAGGGGGCGGGGGGCCCGGGCAGAGGCGGGCTGCGGGGGATAAGGGGGCGGCGGGCCCCAGACTCACTCGAAGGCGAAGAAGAGGCCGCTGGTGGCCAGGATCAGCCCCAGCGTGAGGGCGAAGACGCCGCTGTGCCGCGCCAGCATGAGGCGCCCGCCGCAGTAGAAGCGGTTGCGGCCCGGGAACGCCTCCCACTTGCGGCGCGGGGCGCGCGCCGGCGGCTCCGGGGCGGGGGGCGGCGGGCCCGGGGGCGCGGCGGGGGCGCCCGGGGGGATCTGCCGGTACTCGCACGCCTTCATGGCGCCGCCAGGCCCCGCCGCGCCGAGCCGCGGCCGCCACCCGCCCGCGCTCGCTACGGGGACGTGTCCGCTCCGCCCCCCGCGCCCCGGCCCCGCCGCCAAGGGAGCGGGCCCCCGCCGGCCTCCCGCCGCAGCGCCCCCCACCGGCCCTGCGGCGCCCTTCGCCCTCCGCCGGCGCCCCCTCCCCCCGCAACCCCCGAACCCCTCACCCCACCGCCCCCCAACCCTTCACCTCACACCCCGTACCCCCCAACCCCCTCCCCCATCACCTCACACCCCGTACCGCCCACACCCCAACCCCTCACCCCGCCGCCCCAAACCCGTCACCTCACACCCCGTACCCCCGCAGCCCCCCAACCCGTCACCTCACACCCCGTACCCCCCCACCGCCCCCCAACCCCCTCCCCCATCACCTCACACCCCGTACCGCCCACAACCCAACCCTTCACCCGCCGCCCCAAACCCGTCACCTCACACCCCGTACCCCCACAGCCCCTCACCCCACCGCCCCCCAACCCTTCACCTCACACCCCGTACCCCCCCAACCCCCTCCCTCATCACCTCACACCCCGTACCGCCCACACCCCAACCCCTCACCCCGCCGCCCCAAACCCGTCACCTCACACCCCCCACCCGTCACCTCACACCCCGTACCCCCACAGCCCCACAACCCCTCACCCCACCGCCCCACAACCCCCTCCCCCATCACCTCACACCCCGTACCGCCCACACCCCAAACCCGTCACCTCACAGCCCGTACCCCCCACAGCCCCCCAACCCCCTTCCCCATCACTCCACACCCCCAACCCCTCACCATGCCGCCCCAAACCCGTCACCTCACATCCTGTACCCCCCACAACCCCTCACCCCGCAGCCCCCCAACCCGTCACCTCACACCCCGTACCCCCCACAGCCCCCCAACCCGTCTCCTCACACCCTGTACCCCCCACACCCCCAACCCCTCACCCCGCCGCCCCAAACCCATCACCTCACACCCTCCAACCCGTCACCTCCCACCCCGTACCCCCCACCGCCCCCCAACCCCTCACCCTGCCGCCCCAACCCGTCACCTCACACCCCGTACCCCCCACAGCCCCCCAACCCGTCACCCCGCAGCCCTCCCAACCTGTCACCTCACACCCCGTACCCCCCTTCCGCCCCCCAACCGTCACCCCACACCCCGTACCCCCACAGCCCCCGAACCCCCTCCCCATCACCTCACACCCCGTACCGCCCACACCCCAACCCCTCACCTCGCCGCCCCAAACCCGTCACCTCACACACCCCAACCCGTCACCTCACACCCCGTACCCTCACAGCTCCCCAATCCCGTCCCCCATCACCTCACACCACGTACCACCCACACCCCAACCCCTCACCCCACTGCCTCCCAATCCCTCACCTCACACCCTGTACCCCCGACAGCCCCCCAACCCGTCACCCCCCAGCCCGTCACCTCACACCCTGTACCCCCCACAGCGCCCCAACCCGTCACCCCGCAGCCCCCCCAACCTGTCACCTCACACCCCGTACCCCCCTTCCGCCCCCCAACCGTCACCCCACACCCCGTACCCCCACAGCCCCCGAACCCCCTCCCCCATCACCTCACACCCCGTACCGCCCACACCCCAACCCCTCACCTCGCCGCCCCAAACCCGTCACCTCACACACCCCAACCCCGTCCCCCATCACCTCACACCACGTACCACCCACACCTCAACCCCTCACCCCACTGCCTCCCAATCCCTCACCTCACACCCTGTACCCCCGACAGCCCCCCAACCCGTCACCCCCCAACCCGTCACCTCACACCCTGTACCCCCCACAGCGCCCCAACCCGTCATTCCGCAGGCCCGCAACCCGTCACCTCAGACCCCATACCCCACACAGCCCCCCAACCCCCTCCCCTTGTACCTCCTCACAGCCCCCCAACTCCTCACCCCACCACCCCGTCACCTCACATCCCGTACCCTGCCAGCCCCTCAACCCCTCACCCTGCAGCCCCCCAACCCCTCACCTCACACCCCGTACCCACCACAGCCCCCAAACCCGTCACACCGCAGCCCCCCAGCCTGTCACCTCACACCCTGTACCCCCCCCCCAGTGCCCCAACCTGTCACTCCGCAGCCCCCCAACCCGTCACCTCAGACTGCGTACCCCACACAGCCCCCCAACCCCCTCCCCTCGTACCCCCTCACAGCCCCCCAACCTATCACTCCGCAGCCCCCTCACCCGTCACCTCACACCCCGTACCCCCCACCGCTCCCCAACCCATCACCCCGCACCCTGTACCCCCGACAGCCCCAACCTGTCACCTCACACCCCGTATCCCTCACAGCCCCCCAACCCCCTCCCACATCACCCCCCAACCCGTCACCTCACACCCCGTACCCCTCGCAGCCCCCTCCCCCGTCACCTGACACCCCATACCCCTCTCACCCCGCAGCCCCCCAACCCGTACCCCCCACCGCCCCCCAACTCCCTCCCCCCACTGCCTGCACCCCCCAGAGCCCCAACCCGTCACCTCACACCCCGTACCCCTCACAGCCCCCCAACCCCTCACCCCGCAGCCCCCTCCCGTCACCTCACACCCCGTACCCCTCTCTCCCCGCAGCCCCCCAACCAGTACCCCTCACAGTCCCCCAACCTCCTCCCCCCACAGCCCGCACCACCCACAGACCCCCAACCCCTTCACCCATCACCTCACACCCCGTACCCCCCACAGCCCCCCAACCCATCACCCCACACCCTGTACCCCTCTCACCCTGCAGACCCCCAACCCGTCACCCCGCAACTCCCTCACCCCACAGCCCCCCAACTCCCTCACCCATCACCTCACACCCCGTACCCCCCACTGCCCCCCAACTCCCTCACCCCACAACCCCTCCCCCCACAGCCCCCTCACCCATCACCTCACACCCCGTACCACCTCACAGCCCCCAACCCCCTCCCCCCACCGCCCCCAACCCATCACCCCACTGCCCATACCCCCCACAGCCTCCCAACTCCCTCCCCCCACAGCCCGCACCCCCCACAGACCCCCAACCCCTTCACCCATCACCTCACACCCCATACCCCTCACAGCCCCCAACCCGTCACCCCACAGCCCTCCAACCTGTCACCTCACACCCCGTACCCCTCACAGCCCCCAATCCCCTCCCCTCGTACCCCCCCAGCCCCCTCACCCATCACCTCACACCCCATACCCCGTCCCCCCACAGCCCGCACCCCCCACAGACCCTCAACCCCTTCACCCCTCACCTCAGACCCCGTACCTCCCACAGCCCCCCAACCCATCACCCCACACCCTGTACCCCTCTCACCGCACAGCCCCCCAACCCATCACCCCACACCCTGTACCCCTCTCACCCCACAGCCCCCCAACCCGTCACCCCACAATCCCCTCCCCCCACAGCCCCCCAACTCCCTCACCCATCACCTCACCCCCGTACCCCCCACAGCCCAACTCCCTCACCCCACAGCCCCCCAACCAGTCACCCCACAACTCGCAACCCCCTCCCCCCACAGCCCCCTCACCCATCACCTCACACCCTGCACCCCCCACAGCCCCCCAACCCCCTCACCCATCACCTCACACCCCGTACCCCCTCACAGCCTGCACCCCGCACAGCCCCCCAACCCCCTCACCCATCACCTCACACCCCGTACCCCCGACAGCCCCCCAACCCCCTCACCTCATACCCTCTCACAGCCCCCCAACCCATCACCCCACAGCCCGCACCCCCCACAGCCGCCAACCCCCTCACCTCATACCCTTTCACAGCCCCTCAACCCATCACCCCACAGCCCCCCAACCCCCTCACCTCATACCCTCTCACAGCCCCCCAACTCCCTCCCCAACCCGTCACCCCACAGCCCCCCAACCCCCTCACTTCATACCCCCTCACAACCCCCCAACTCCCTCCCACCCTAACCCATCATCTCACACCCCGTACCTCTTCACAGCCCCCAAACCCCCTCACACCCTAACCCCTCACCTCACACCCTATACCCCCCTCAGTTCCCAAACCCATCTCCTCACAGCCCTACAGCGCCCTTCCCGCCCATCCCCCCACAGCCCCCAAGCTCCTCAACCCCAAAACTCCCTCACATCCTAACCCATCACCTCACAGCCCTGCAGCACCCTTCCACCCACCTCACCCCATAATCCATCACCCCACAGCCCAACCTCCCCACCCCCTCACACCTTAAGCCATCACCCCACACCCTGTACCCCCAAACCCCTCACACCCTAACCCATCACCCCACAGCCTGAATCCCCACAGCCCCCCCAACCCCCTCACACCTTAACCCTTCACCCCACAGCCCCCAATTCCCCCATCCTCACACCCCACAGCCCCCAATCCACCCAGTCCTGACACCTCACAGCCCTCAAAACCTCCTCACATCCTAACCCATCACCCCAAGCCATCTCCCCACATAGCCCCAGCCTCCTCTGCCCCCTCCCTCACACCCCACAGCCCCTAATCCCAATTCACACCTAAACCATCACCCTCCTTAGCCCCCAAACCTCCTCTGCCCCCGCCCTCAAACCCCATAGCCCCCAAACCCTGCTCAGTCCCCTTTCCTAACATGCCAGAGCCCCAGAATACAATCCCAACAGCATCTCCTGAAGCCCCTCACACCCTAAAGCATCATCCTCCCCAGCCCACAATCCCCAGTCCCCAAACCCTCTCACCCCAAACCATCACTCCTTCCACAGCCTGACCCACACCCCAATAGCACAGCTCCCCACTCTTCCTTAGCCCTAACACTCTTACCCTTCAGCCTCTACTACCACATACTCAAACTGTCCCTTACACCATTACCCATAGTACCTCCACAGCCCCAAGCTCCCTCACCTCTAAACCTAACACTACACACCTCCATAGCCCCCTCAGCCGCTAAACCTAACACCCCCCGCCAAATCCCCATACCCCCTAAATCTAACACCCCCACAGGCTCCCATATCCCCACCCCAATACCACAGACCCAAACTCCTGCTCTCTAAAGCCATAACAACCGCATAACTCCTCAATCCCCACCTTGAACACTACAGCACCCGAATCCCTTTACCTCTACATTCATTAGCTCTCTACACACCTCAACCCCATCAAAACCCCACAAATCCCACTCCCCCCAAAAATCAGTGACACCCCATAATAACCCTTCACCTGAACACCACATTCTTGCCAAATCTCTTAAACCCCATAACTTCACAACTGTCTCAGCCACACCACCTCCCACATGGCTGGAAGTCTGCCCTGCAGCCCCCAGAGACCCCACTTTTCTCTTAAACCCGTAACATTCTTAAAAAACCTCAGATCCCCCAAAATTCCATTCATCCCTAATCCCCAACCCTCAAAACCCCATAACTCTTCATAACTCCTGTCCCCCCAAAACACTCATTCCTAATCCTGCAATGCTACACAGTCCCCTTCACCCCACCATAGAATCATAGAATATCAGGGTTGGAAGGGACCTCAGGAGGTCATCTAGTCCAACCCACTGCTCAAAGAAGGACCAATCCCCAACTAAATCATCCCAGCCAGGGCTTTGTAAAGCCTGACCTTAAAAACTTCTAAGGAAGGAAATTCCACCACCTCCCTAGGTAACGTATTCCAGTGCTTCACCACCCTCCTAGTGAAACAGTTCTTCCTAATATCCAACCTAAACCTCCCCCACTGCAACTTCAGGTCATTACTCCTTGTTCTGTCATCTGCTACCACTGAGAACAGTCTAGATCCATCCTCTTTGGAGCTCCCTTTCAGGTAGTTATTTTTGTTGCCCTCCACTGGACGTTTTCCAATTTTTCCAAATCCTTCTTGTAGTGTGGGGCCCAAAACTGGACACAGTACTCCAGGTGAGGCCTCACCAATGTCGAATAGAGGGGAACGATCACATCCCTCGATCTGCTGGCAATGCCCCTACTTATACATCCCAAAATTGGCCTTCTTGGCAACAACGGAACACTGTTGACTCATATCCAGCTTCTCGTCCACTGTAACCCCTAGATCCTTTTCTGCAGAACTGCTGCCGAGCCATTTGGTCCCTAGTCTGTAGCAGTGAATGGGATTCTTCTGTCCTAAGTGCAGGACTCTGCACTTGTCCTTGTTGAACCTCATCAGATTTCTTTTGGCCCAATCCTCCAATTTGTCTAGGTCCCTCTGTATCCTATCCCTGCCCTCCAGCGTATCTACCTCTCCTCCCAGTTTAGTGTCATCTGCAAACTTGCTGAGGGTGCAATCAACGCCACCCTCCAGATCATTAATGAAGATATTGAACAAAACCGGCCTGAGGACCGACCCTTGGGGCACTCCACTTGATGCCGGCTGCCAACTAGACATGGAGCCATTGATCACTACCCGTTGAGCCCGACAATCTAGCCAGCTTTCTATCCACCTTATAGTCCATTCATCCAGCCCATATTTCTTTAACTTACTGGCAAGAATACTGTGGGAGACCATGTCAAAAGCTTTGCTAAAGTCCAGGAACAACACGTCCACTGCTTTCCCCTCATCCACAGAGCCAGTTATCTTGTCATAGAAGGCAATTAGATTAGTCAGGCATGACTTGTCCTTGGTGAATCCATGCTGACTGTTCCCGATCACTTTCCTCTCCTCTAAGTGCTTCAGAATTGATTCCTTGAGGACCTGCTCCATGATTTTTCCAGGGACTGAAGTGAGGCTGACTGGCCTGTAGTTCCCAGGATCCTCCTTCTTCCCTTTTTTAAAGATGGGCACTACATTAGCCTTTTTCCAGTCATCCGGGACCTCCCCCAATCGCCATGAGTTTTCAAAGATAATGGCCAATGGCTCTGCAATCACATCCGCCAACTTCTTTAGCACTCTCGAAAGCAGCGCATCCAGCCCCGTGGACTTGTGCTTGTCCAGCTTTTCTAAATAGTCCCGAACCACTTCTTTCTCCACAGAGGGCTGGTCACCTCTTCCCCATGCTGTGATGCCCAGTGAAGCAGTCTGGGAGCGGACCTCGTTCGTGAAGACAGAGGCAAAAAAAGCATTGAGTACATTAGCTTTTTCCACATCCTCTGTCACTAGTTGCCTCCCTCATTCAGTAAGGGGCCCACACTTTCCTTGAATTTCTTCTTGTTGCTAACATACCTGAAGAAACCCTTCTTATTACTCTTAACACCTCTTGCGAGCTGCACCTCCAGGTGTGATTTGGCCTTCCTGATTTCACTCCTGCATGCTCGAGCAATGTTTTTATACTCTTCCCTGGTCATTTGTCCAGTCTTCCACTTCTTGTAAGCTTCTTTTTTGTAAAAAGAAAAGGAGTACTTGTTCCGATGAAGTGAGCTGTAGCTCACGAAAGCTTATGCTCAAATAAATTTGTTAGTCTCTAAGGTGCCACAAGTGCTCCATTTCTTTTTGCGAATACAGACTAACACGGCTGCTACTCTGAAACGTGGCACCTTAGAGACTAACAAATTTATCTGAGCATGAGCTTTCGTGAGCTACAGCTCACTTCATCAGATGCATTCAGTGGAAAATACAGTGGGGAGATTTATATACACAGAGAACATGAAACAATGGGTGTTACCATACACACTGTAACGAGAGTGATCACTTAAGGTGAGCTATTACCAGCAGGAGAGCGGGGTCGGGGGGGAGGGAGAACCACATATCTATGCAGGGGACACCATCATAGGGCCTAATCACATCAGCAACACTATCAGAGGCTCCAGAGTAGTACTCCTTATCAGAGGCTCGTTCACCTGCACATCTACCAATGTGCCAGCAATGCCCCTCTGCCATGTACATTGGTCAAACTGGACAATCTCTACGTAAAAGAATAAATGGACACAAATCAGACATCAAGAATTATAACATTCAAAAAACAGTCGGAGAACACTTCAATCTCTTTGGTCACTCGATTACAGACCTAAAAGTTGCAATTCTTCAACAAAAAAACTTCAAAAACAGACTCCAACGAGAGACTGCTGAATTGGAATTAATTTGCAAACTGGATACAATTAACTAAGGCTTGAATAAAGACTGGGAGTGGATGGGTCATTACACAAAGTAAAACTATTTCCCCATGTTTATTCCCCCCAGCCCCCACTGTTCCTCAGACTTTCTTGTCAACTGCTGGAAATGGCCCACCTTGATTATCACTACAAAAAGTTTTCCCCCCGCCCCCCCACTCTACTCTCCTGCTGGTAATAGCTCACCTTACCTGATCACTCTCGTTACAGTGTGTATGGTAACACCCATGGTTTCATGTTCTCTATGTATATAAATCTCCCCACTGTATTTTCCACTGAATGCATCCAATGAAGTGGGCTGTAGCCCACAAAAACTTATGCTCAAATAAATTTGTTAGTCTCTAAGGTGCCACAAGTCCTCCTTTTCTTTTTGCGGATACAGACTAACACGGCTGCTACTCTGAAACCTTCTTTTTTGTGTAATCCATCACAACACCCATAGCCCCTCTCACCCCCTACTCCCATAACTACCACCACAGTATAACATTCCTTGTGGCCAGTCACTGCACCATCAACTTGCAGCCCCTTCCAAACCATAACACCATTATAATACAAACCCATTTGCTCGGCTCAAACCCATTATAACAACTCCCACAGCAGGACCACCACCAGTGTGTGTGCCCTCCTCCAATTAAGCTGTTAACAGCCACCTGGGTGATGGTCACAACTTCAAGCCAGTTGTAGCTCACCTCCCACTAGACACCTTCCCCTTACAGACCCAGTGTAACTGTAGCTCCCCCAAATAACCACAGATCTAACCAAGCAAACAATAACAAGTCAAATTGTTTTGTTATTTTATTTTATAAATGTTTGTAGTGAATTTAGTGCTGGTGGAAGTTGGTGAGCTGACCACCCTGGAAACTGAAGGCCTCTGTTTATCCACAGGATAGGTTAAGTTTCCCTAACCCACACCATGTTTCACCACTCTGATGGAGGGACCACCCACAGGCAAACCAGGAGAGTTCAGTCTGCCTGGCTCACTCAATCCTTTCGCTCTCTGGGTGAGAGGTGGGATACTTGTACCACTTGGAAACAGACTGAGAGCACACTTATTTCATATATATCACAAAACACCCTCAAGACTGTAACCATTTTTGATCACTACTGACCTGGTCCAAACTTCAAATAGTGTCCTGGCTTTGATGAAAATCGATAAAAGAAACTAAGGATAAGACATGTCCTGCTACCTAGATAATTTAATGATGAAGAGCATGGATATAGGGAATAATGCTGCAGCAGAAACACTCAGAAATGGACTTGTGCATCGGAATAGAGTCTAAGTCTCTACAGCCATAACTGGTACATAAGGCAGCAAGGGTAACATAGGCTGGCTGAATCATCAATTTCCTGCTGTGCAGTTTGAGTCACATCCCTACTATTATTGTGGTTGCTATTTCTGTCAGTTTCTCTTTGACGTTTTTACCATCTATTGTGGAAGTGGGTAGGTAAAGGGCACAGCCCACTGTGACGTTAATGAACTGATGGTTAAAGTCTTTGCCCCCAAAGTTTCACCTGGAATCAGCAGAATTGGATAGTGGGGAAACAAGCACAGAATTTGGCCTCTTACATTTAAAATTTCACAACTGTGTATGGTCAGGATTCAAGGTCCATTCAGTTCTCTGGAAGCTTTGGGATATGAGTGACACAGATATGGATCACACATTAGTCAGGGGAGAAACATGTTTTGAGCGAGACATGTCCAAGAGATCTCCCACACTCAGGAAACAGATTCCATTGGCCTGAGTCTGGGTGGTGCAATAAGGAGCCTCTTCCCCCTTCACAGCAATAACCAGGGTCAGCAAAGCCTAAAGCAACAGAAGCTGGAGTCCAGGAAGTGTCAACCTGTGCAAGCAATTGCTGAAATGGCATCAGCAACATAAGACACTGCTGCTGGGTGTAGGCAGGAGGCAGCCTCCTGGGTGTTGGCTGGCAGTCGGGGCATCATGTTCAAGCTCAGGTTCCTGTAGTTTTATGAATGACTGTAGCCCTCTGCCCCCATTGGAGTGCTGCTACTCTTTGTGTGTCGCAGGACCTCTTGCAATTGTGTCTCAGGGACTCCAGTTCAAATGCGTTCAGTTTACAAGTTGTTTTTGACAACCAGAGAGATACTAAAATTGCAACAGGTCTATCTTTATTCATTGTTTTATTTGGAGTTTTAAGTTTAATCTTTATTCTTATTTACCAGTGCAAAGTCTGACTAAAAATGTCAGCAGAATTTTCTTGTAGGGAAGGCAAAGCTTAAACACTGAAGACACACTTGCCTTCTACAGGCGCAAAAATATGGACCCAATCCCACAAGCAGATCTTTGCAGACAGATCTCTGAAGAATTCAATTGATTTCAGTGGCAGCATGCAGGATCCCGGGGCTGTTTTGGAAAATCTCACTATAGCCTCTTCCAGTTAGCTGGAAAGTTTCAGGGTAGGTTTGTTTTCAAAGTCTCACTATCAGTCATGTTCGCTACATTAGCCTACTGCTGTGTGTGTTGTTAGGTTCCAGAATGCAGGTATGCCTGCTTCTCATTTCCTTTAAGTCTGTCCCTTCTGGAATTGAAGGGGTGACAACTGCCAGCACCTCAGAGGAATCTTCCAAATTAGTTTGCAGTTATGTCCTGCTGCAAGCAGTATTTAAACCAAAGTGACCAGCTACAAACAGCTACTGTCAAGGGAGGGAGGGAGAGAGAGAGAGAGAGAGAGAGAGAGAGAGTGTGTGCACGCACAAATGTACAACACCCTAAATCATTAACTGGTCATATATGTATACTATACTTAAATACTGTAGAACCAGAAGTCTCAGGGGACACCCAGAATACGTCTACATGGCAAGTAGAAACCAGCAGCAGAGCCTGGGCCTACAGAATTGGGATCACAGGGTTCATGCTGCAGTGCTAAAATAGCTGTGTAGACATTCAGGCTCAGGGGGGAGCTTGGGCTCTGAAGTTATTTTGAGCACTGCAGCACGGAGCCCTGTGAGCCTGAGTCTGTAGACCCAGGCTCTGAGACTCAGTGCCACAGCTTTCTGCTTGCTTTGTAGATGTATCCTCAAAGCCTTCATCAGAAGCTTGGACAGCTGGAGACTATCACATTCACAATTAGCTTATTCTGTTTTACGCTAAAAACAGTATATGCTTTACCCTTCTTTAGTGCCTTCTATAAAAGATCTCAAAGAGCTTCACACATTCATTAAACAAACTTCACAATCCTTTGGTGAGAGCGGGAAGTAGCACTGTCTCCACTTTAAGGGAGAGTAGAATCAGGGCATAAAGAGGAAGTGACTTTCTCCAGAATACACAGCAAGTCAGCAGCAGAACTGAAAATAGGAATTAGACCTCAGTCCTTCTGCCCTGCTGTAACCAGAGGGCAACACTCCCCTACTATTTAATGAAGTAAACAGGAATGTTCATTTCCTTCCCTCAATGTCCAACTTCCTGACAGTACTCTCCAAGCTGTAGGCCCTGTCACACTGACTCTCCTCCCCACCACAGGCAGTTCTCAAATTTCCCAAAGCTAGAGATGTCTTTTCATTTGGCGGGGAAAAGTGACTCTCATAAGGTCCACAAACTTTACTGACAACATTCAAACACTCTGATACACCCTTGTGAATTTCCATATGCCCTAGCTTGAGAACCTCTAACAACTTTCCCTAGGGACCTCTCCAGCCAACTCCTTTGTGACTCCACTTGTTCTCCATGATGCCCAGGCGCTCCTACAGAAAGAGGAGCACACTAGGAAGGCTTCTCACTGCGAGCTAGAGGATGCTTCCTTGAGTATCTCCACCATCTCAGAACCCCAATTTGTATTCTGCAGATAGACATGTCAACTGTAACCTAACCTATAACCTCAAACAGGCCTATAATTCATTTCACTAGACCATTATTAATTATGGTAAAGTGCTTCACAGAAGACATAAGAATAAAAAGACAACCCCTACCCCAGAGAGTTTACAGATTAGATTTTAGCCATCATACGACCAGTAATGCACAAATTGTAGGGGGAGAATGGAATGAGGAAGGATGAGGTTTACAGCAATAAGAGCAGAGTCATGTGCACATATTGGGGGCTCTGTATGCCTTTGGAAATAAAAAAATAAAAAAGTTTATATTCTGAGCAGTGATTCCGTTCCCATTAGCAGGTCCATCACAAATACATGTTCTCAAACTCTAACTATGTCCAAGGCAGGAAGTTGCAGTGTAGGATCAGCCCCAGCAGCCAGAAGGACAGGAAGTATCCCAGAATGCATTTGGTGAGAGGGGAACTTATTCTCCAGTTCAGCAGTAATCTCATGATGGGGTTTTCAGAAATCCCTTTTCTGAACGATCCAAGAAAAGAGCTGCCTACACTGGGCTTTTCAGAGAAGGATGCTGCAGTCTGGATAGCAGTTCCTTCTTTCCACAGCAAAGGTTCATAGTTCTGGAGCAGATGAGCAGAGAACCAGTACAAGACTGGTGTAGACGAGCCTAGGAACCTGGTTAGAACCTGAAAACAACAGGGGGAAAAAAAAAGCACATTAATTATGTGCCTGTGACTCTAAGTGACCCTGATTCTGAAGAATGAAAGGTGCAATCTATCTGCCTCAAACAGACTACTGACAAATTGGAGTGAAATATAGGCCCACTTTATGGTGCTAGAATTTATTATAAAATAATATGAAATAAAATGCCTCTCAGCTCAGGGTTACGCTTATAAAGATGTCTGTGAAAGCAGCCAAGTAACCTCCAGGTTACAGAAAAACACAGCAACAGTTTACTTGCCACAGCTCTGCAGAAATCTCTACTAAAACCTCTACAGAGCCCTATTCCTGAGCAGGGCTACAGCAAAGACTTGAATCTTGCTATCTTCCCCAAGGAAAATGAGAGAGCCAAACCCTAACTAAGAAGATGACTATTTTACATTTATGAAGAGCCTTACATTTCAGAAGATCCCAAAGCACTTTATAAATGCTATGCATGCAGCATCACTAAAACGCAACCATCTCTGTGGATGACAGCAACAGCTAGCTGGTACACAGCACTCTGCAGAACAGTGTGGAGAGGGGAAACAATGGCCTAAAACAACTCCCTTTGCTCTTCTGGAAAGAAGTTAGTGCAATATAAGATAGTACCTCACCCACTCTGTAATATCCTGGAACTAACATGGCTACAACTACAACGCAAACAACTTCTTGAAAGTGACAACGACCCCCCTCCCCTCCCCGCCATGTACTAAATTGAATGGCAGCAGTTTGTCTCCTGTGAAGGATAAAGGCATCATTCCTGTGAAGCTTCCATGGCATCCCCTCTAGCATGTATGTCCTATAACCCTCCTCAACCCTGAAGGGTCTAGAGTAACTGGAGGGACAGACTATTAGCACATAGGAGGAATCCAGAGACATTCTCCACTAATCCCTGCCTGCTGAACACATGCAAACATTTACACCCATAGATCTGCTGGGGACCTGCCAAAGCAATGTCAGAGACTGAAGAGGTTATTTAACAGGATTCCAAGTGAGAGGGGACAGACTCCAGAAGGAGGAGTCCTGCTCATACATTGGGAGGCAGGGGAAGAGAGAGAGAGTACCTCCTGCACGTGAGTTCTTAAAACACTTCTAGAGACTGGTACAGGGTTACAGAGCTTTTTGTTTCCAGGTCACCAGTACAAGCCCAGCCCAAGGTGGTAGTGGCCCAAAGTCTTTACCCCCGACAGTTGACTAGCAGCACTTTGCTGTCCTGGTGATGAGCATGTTACAAACACCATCCATTAGATAAGTGGCCAAAGTGAAACAAGCCGGTAGTTCCTAGTGCATAAGTGTCCCCATCACACCTGGCACCTAATGGGCCTCCTTTTAGGCAGTGTCAATGAAAGAAAAGGAACTAAATGGCCAGGGAAACTGAACAGTCATCTCTGACCTGGAAGTGGTTCCTACAGAGCACGATGAAATGTGCTGAGGGGGGAAGCTTGCACTGCCCCTGTCCTTGTTCTGTGGCTAGACAAATTCCATCTCCATGGCTGTCAATCTATCACCTTGCCCACCGCATTCAATTCCTTTAAAGACACCACTGCCATATGCTGCTTCACATGTCTCACCTGCACGTGCATGCAGAGGATTCCAAAGGCCAGAAGAGCCGTGGCATGGACCATGTAAACAAAGACACTGAAGCAACGAAATCCATCCACTGGCTTATCAGAGTCTTCTCCTTTCCTTCCTTCATTCTTTCTTCTCACTAGCCCAAGCATTAAGCAGTACTGGGGATTTGCAGTGAGGTAGAACCAGGTGGCCCAAGAGCCCAGCACAGTAACCGGCGCAGCTAGCAGGAAGTTGGGTACCTGTTTAGGCTCAAAGTACCTTAGAAAGCCCACATTCCAGTAAACATCTTGAATATAAGAATAGACCACAGGGAGCCCCTGGGAGCACCACACAGGTTTCACCCCATTCATGGCCGCTAGACGATACCCCTTATCCACAGCCAGCTGCAAGAGCGGCCTGGGAACAGCTTGTTCAGAGCCGGTGTCAGGATTGCAGAATCTCAAGTAGGCATAGGACTGAAACAAAGCAAATGGGAAAAAGACCCCAGCAGACATCAGAACCACTGAAGCTGCAAAGCGGAAGAGTCGTCTCCAGACATGAGGCAGCTTCATTACAGTCCCAGCACCTGCCTGGAGTTCGAGGGCAAGGTCTTTACTCTGGGAATAGATGAGGAAGCCAGTGTTGACCACCCCGTTGGAGCGCACACCAGCAGCAAGGGAGAAGAAAAGTGCGCTGGTCCAGCTCTGTCCTTTCTCCAGCTGCAGCATGGCAGTGAACACCAGGAAAGCAAACAAGCTTTCTGAGTAAGCGGCTGTCATGAACACATTGGCAGGGGTGAGGCAGAAGAGGACAGCGGAGAAGAAGGCCATCCTGCGACACCGCAGCACCACGCACCCCAGCTCATAGAGGACAGCAGCTGCCAGGACTGAGAGGAGAGCATTCAAAAACACCGCTGACAAGAGCAGGCGGCTCCGTAAACACAGTAGCCCTTGCAGAGGCCACAATGTGACCTCTGCCATGGCTCGCACACTGAGGGGGTACACTGGGAAGAAGGCAAAGTTGTGCTCATACAGGTAGCCATGCTCAGCTATGAACAAGAAGTGCTCTGCATCCCAGTGTGACAAGCCTCCCAACAGCCATTCTGACAACCAGTCACAGAGGCTGGGTTCTGACAGGCGGGGAGGAGAGAAGGCATCTGCTGCATGATCCGGGACCAAGAAGTTAAACAGGGCCTGGAAGAGAGAAGGAGAGAACTGAAATTAACCAAGCATTCTATTGTGACTTCCAGCATTGAAGACAGTCAAATGGAGTCCCAAGCAGGAGGAGGACTCCAGGGACTCAAAGTGTTAACTCCAAGAAGGGAGAATAAACAGGAGCCAAGAAATGCAGGCTAAGGGTATGTTTACACTGCAAAGAAATGTGTTAGCAGCTCAAGTTCAAGGCCAGGCTCCCCATGGGCTTTAACTCGAGATGCTAATCTGAGTTGCCGAGTCTTTGCTGCTCTTTTAGCCCAAGTTAGTGTATGTTGGTTAGCTATCCTGATTTAAAAGAAAAAAATTTTTTTTTTTTTGGCAGTGTAGCATATCTTGAGTATCGGGAAAAGGTTCGAAGTGGTGAGACCTATTGGACAACATAGTCTCTGGTGAAAACCCAAATCATTTGGAACATTCAAATCTAGACCAGACAACACTCTGGAAAATATGCAGGGAAAAATCCAAATCCTGCATTAACCTCTGTGGTGCAGGAGGTGGGAAATGGAGATGAATTAGCATGCCTTTTCTTTCTGTAATGGCTGTGATTCTGTAGCTAGCTATGAAGCACAGTTTATTCATTTCTACTCCAGAACAGCTCTAACTCTGTCTGTGCTAGTGAATGTACACTATAGCAGCTTCCATCTAAACCTCTCAACTGCTTTACAATGATTATTTCACAACCCCACATGCTGGTGAGACGGACATTTTGACCCCCACTTTATAAATGGGGAAACTGAGGCACGGAGAGGGGACGTCTTACTGATGTCACACAGCAGGTGAATGCAGTGCCCAGGCCCCTTCTCCAGCCACTAGATCACACCCCCATTGTCTCTGCTGCTTAGCATGCTGCTGTTGGAGCTGACACACAGGTGTCCCCTGACCTTCCTATTAGAAAGGCGAACGGGACTCTCGACAAACTAGCCCCGTTGTGAGTTTGCGGCATTCACCATGTTTTAACAGACGAGAGAAAAACAGAACGCTCAAGAGGCTAGGGTCTAAATTTTAAAGCACTGTAATACCCAGCCAGATGAAAGTCATGCATCTGACTGAGCAGTCCTGAAGCTTAAAATGCGGAATTAGGGGTGTCCCTTGTTCAGTTATGTCAGTGCTGGCACTAACAGGGGAAGGAGAACAGAAGAAAAAAAGGGCTGCATTTAACAAACTGTAATGAAAAACATAAAAGTTGATGCTTTACAGTGAAACCTACATTACCAGGAAACTGGCTGGCTTAGGAGACTTTTTCAGATATGGAGCCTTTCATCTCTCAGATGATTGTTCAAATCCATCCCAACCCAGTAGAAACCAAAAGTTGTTACTATCAGCTGGCTGTTTGGTGGCGCTCAATATCTTTCCCAGTTTGACTGGTTTCACTTCACAAAAGCCAAAACAGCTGGGTTCCTTGTTGACAGTCTCAGCAGATACACTAAGGAGTGAATGGGCCATGAGTAGGGTCCTACCAAATTCATAGGGTTATGAAAAATGCATCACGGACTGTGAAATCTGGTCTCCCCACATACAAGCTGGTCTTTTGTGTACTTTTACCCTATACTATACAGATTTCATGGGGGAGACCAGCGTTTCTCAACTGGGGATCCCAACGCAAAAAATGGTCATGGTTTTTTTTTTTTTGCAAGGTTATCGTAGGGGGGTCACGGTATTGCCACCCTTACTCCTGCACTGCCTTCAGACCTGGGTGGCCAGAGAGCGGAAGCTGCTGGCCAGGTGCCCAGCTCTGAAGGCAGTGCCCTGCAAGCAGCAGAAACGCAGAAGTAAGGGTGGCAATACCATACCATAATGGCAGGTTTCAGAGTAGCAGCCGTGTTAGTCTGTATTCGTAAAAAGAAAAGGAGTACTTGTGGCACCTTAGAGACTAACCAATTTATTAGAGCATAAGCTTTTGTGACACGAAAGCTTACGCTCTAATAAATTTGTTAGTCTCTAAGGTGCCACAAGTACTCCTTTTCTTTTTAGGAATACCATACCATGCCACCCTTACTTCTGCACTGCTGCCTTCACAGTTAGGTCAGGACCCTACAGTTACAACCCCATGACATTTCAGATTTAAATATCTGAAATCATGAAATTTATAATTTTTTAAATCCTATGACCATGAAATTGACCAAAATGGACCATGAATTTGGTAGGGCCCTAGCCATGAGCACTGAGATTTCCTCATGTCTAGAGATAGTGCCTCTAGGCTTGAGACTTGGGAATTGTTTGAGTGGGAAGATTAATGTACCTGTTTTGTGGATAAGCAGGGGACTTCAGTCTATAGAACTGTCAAAACAGCCGCTTGCAACAGCAGTGAATTCACACAAAAGTTTTAATTTAAAAGTAAATTAACCATGTCAAACTTCTATTTGACAGCAACACGACTTCCCAGATGCCGCTTGTAGGCCTCTGCATTAGAAGTCCAGTAACAATCAGGAAGATCGTGATAGCTCAAAATACACCCTGCAGTACTGAGGAGGTAACTCGGAAGTAGTATATTACATTTAGTACAATGTCTTGTGTTCATTAGGAGACTTGCCTGGAGCACAAGTGTCAGGGCTCTGCAACACACTGCAAACCGGATGACCTCTCGAAAATAGGGGTCTCTTCTATTCATCAGTTTCATTATGACCTTGGAAGTTGCCTCAGTGGGTCACTGCTGCTTTCGGCAGGGGAAATTTTCTCTCTGGCTTTTGAAACCTGAATTAAACACAGAGTTCAGGAACACAAAGAGGTATTGCAGGCTTCAGCTATCTTTGTAAGTTACAGATCTTTACTTACTGGCCAACAGTACTTCCCTCATAAACCTCAGGCTGTAAACTTGAAGAATGTTCCTTCTGAAAGAGACCATGGTTCAGGGGACACCATAGAACAGGAGTGGGTAAACTACGGCCTGCGATTTAATCTGGCCCTTGAGCTCCTGCTGGGGAGTGGGGTCTGGGGCTTGCCCTGCGCTCACGCTCCAGATGGGGAGTGGGGTACGCTCCATGCGCATGTGCTATGACTCCTGGAAACAGCGGCATGTTTCCCCTCTGGCTCCTATGTTTAGGGGCAGCCAGGGGACTCTGCGCGTTGCCCCTGCCCCAAATGCCACCCCTGCAGCTCCCATTGGCCATCCTGTATTTGTTCTGGAGAAACATAAAACTTCAGCCTTTAGGGCTATCAAACCAACACCTTCCAACATCATTGAATTCATTGACCATTGCAAGATGAGGGCTGGAATCCCCTCAGTGTCTCACACCTACTACTTAAGCCCTCCACAGAACAGAGAAATCATTGTCCTGACATATTTACAGAACTCTATTCTCTCACTGCTCTTCTAATGCTCTGGCAGGGGTTCCTGCTCACTAGAGTGAGGGCAACTGCTTGACTCAAGCAAATGACATATGCTAAGGGGACTCTTATCTCCCCATACCTTAACTAGAGGATTTAAGCCAGTTTAACACACACCTTAGTATTCTGGGCTGACATTTTCAGAGCTGATATGACGGGGTGGGCAAACTACGGCCTGGGGGCCACATCTGGCCCTTCACATGTTTTAATCTGGCCCTCGAGCTCCCGCCGGGGAGCAGGGTCCTGGGCTTGCCCCGCTCCAGCTGGGGAATGGGGTTGGCCCCACTCCACGCGGCTCCTGGAAACAGCAGCATGTCCCTGCTCCGACTCCTATGCGTAGGAGCAGCCAGGGGGCTCTGCACGCTGCCCCCACCTCAAGCGTAGCCCCTACAGCTCCCATTGGCTGGGAACCATGGCCAATGGGAGCTGCAGGGACAACATCTGCAGACAGGGCAATGCACAGAGCTGCCTGGCCATGCCTCTGTGTAGGAGCCAGAAGGGGGACATGCTGCTGCTGCCAGGAGCTGCTAGAAGTAAGCGTTGCCCAGAGCCTGCACCCCTGTCCCCCAACCTCCTGCCCCAGCCCTGATCCCTCTCCCACCCTCCAAACCCCCCTCGGTCCCAGCCCGGACCACCCTCCTGCATCCCCAACTCCTCATCCCCAGGGGAGTCCTCACCCCACCATCCCACTCCCCTGCCCGGAGCCCCCTGAACTCCTCATTTCTGGCATTGCCCAGAGTCCGCACCCCCAGCTGGAGCCCTCATCCCCTCCCATGCCCCAACCCCCAATTTCATGAGCATTCATGGCCCGTTATACAATTTCCATACCCAGATGTGGTCCTCAGGCCAAACAGTTTGCCCACCCCTGAGATATGATCAGAACAGGCTCATGGTCATGGAAGGCAGCTAAGTAAACTCCAGATCGGTTATGCAGTTCTCTAGGGAGCTTTAGGATAATATGAGTCTTTCCTTGGCTCCCATAGCCCTTAATGCCTTGTTGCTTTGAGAAATGGTAGGTGCTAGGTTGCCTGTAGGTTCACACTCTGTGCGCCACTCAATAATTTTACTGATTCCATTTTCTATAATACACACAAAGAGTTCAAAGCACTTTACAAACTTTCATGAATTAAGCCTCAAAACACCTTGTGAGATAAAGAAGTGGCATTATCTTCACTTCACAGGTGGGCAAAACGGAGAAACAGAGAGGTAAAGTGACTCACCCAAGGACACAGAGCAGGCCAGTGGCCAAACCGAGAACAACAGCCTAAATATGCTGAGTCCCAGTTTTAGGCTTTAACCATTAGTTTATGCTTCCTGTTTTCTCACGCACAAAACTTTTGGTTTTGCTGATATACCTCTGTCCCTCCCAAACATTTATAGCACCAGACAAATAAAGTAATAAACATGGGGAATACAATACCGAATTGTGAAGTTATAATTTATTATGGTGCGGGATTTCAGCCTAGATTACATTCTATTAAAGCACATTCACAGCTGTAAATCCTATTAAAGAACATAAGATATTTTTTGCCCCGAAGTTTATCACCACTTTGGATATTTAAAAAATCCTAAAATGAATATGCCAAGAAGGTTCAAATCAATCCATAAGAAAAGCCTGTTTCTGTCAGCACACCCTCTATCAGAAGGCAGCAAAGCCTAGAAAAAGCTACTATCCACAACCACCATATCGATAGAGAACACAGTGTTGCATGGGTCTAGATGTCTTTACACAAAAAGCACCACCAAGTGTTGCTCACAGGACCACAAGAACACCAGGGTGGATAGAAAAGGGACACAAGGAGCAAAGGTGGGTAAAAAAAAAAACTTCATAGAAGAAAAGTCAAATCTTATGCAAAATTAAAGGTGAATTTCTATCAGTGTTCAGTATTTCTAATTAGTTCCTTGTTTTTGGACAGGAATTCCCTTTGCCTCACCCCATTATGCTATCAGTAAGGGTATGAACCTCAATCAAACAGATGTTAGATAGATCATCAGGTAAATTAAAACAAATTATGGAAGAGCTATAAAATCTGTAGTGGTGACTGTCCACCACCAGGGGGCAGTACACTCTTACTACATTGGCACTTCCTCCCTCCATATACTATGGCAATCAGATTCTGGTTAGGTTATAGGATTCCTAATAGGAAATCCATTTCAATGTACACATTGGAAGCACTTATAACACAATGATTTAGGCATCTCTCAGTATTTTTGCAATCTTCCTTCAGATTAAAGGGACTCTTGAATTAAAAATATATTTACAAGAACGTGCTTCTCACCAACATCATAGATGAGTAAAACAACAGTAGAAATCCAATTTACTTTTCACCATTTATTCTGCATACTGTTTGCATTTAGAACAGCTTGGATAATAGAAAGCCTAGTCATTTTCACATTTGTTTCTAGTCAGCTTCAGTGTCTGGTCCTCAGGCACAAGACTAAAATATATGGTTGTAGCCACCGCACTATTTATTTATTTTAAAAACATTTTCCATTCAAATACTTTTTAAAAAAGGGAACATTTCTATTGATCATAGTTTTTCTAAAAGCTTATTTGTGCAAAATTTATGCACTGGGTCAAAAATTAACATGGTGCTGTCCCTGTATAATTAATTTGAAAGAACTGGCCCATTGGACCACACCCAGAGTTGATTTAAAGGGTACCAATTCACTGAAGTCAAGAGAGCTGCACCTGCTTACAGCAGGTCTGAAAATGGTCCAGTTAATCTTGCACACAATGGTATACTCCAATTATTTTGCCTTTTTCTAACACACATTTTCCAGTGTGTCTGGAAATACTACTGTACCTAACCACAATAAGAGAAATCAGACTTAAAAAAAAATCACTTCACAAGACTCGCTTGTATCAAACCAAGTAACTTTTGTTTGTTTGTTTGTGGACTCCAACTCATTACTTTGCTGTTGGTTCTTTCAGATGGCTAAAACTGACAAAGCCTGCACCTGGCATTTAAATTAAAATGATAAAAATGAAACAAAATTATTCCTCCTCACTTTGGAGATAAATTAAATCCTGCAATTTGCAAAGACTCCAGCAGAGGTTAGATCACTGTGGAAGCCCTGAATAGGAACATTTTCAAGGTTGGAAGACAATTACTTAAATAGCTTGTGTGTTTATTAATGGATTATTATTAAACACCATAGAATACAAGCAGCATTTATAGACACAAAAGGGCCTCAACCCCAGAACAGGTCACTTCAAGTGTTTCCATTAAATACATTCACTTCTGTTGTTATAAATCTTCCTAGTAGGGTTGTAGACTAGAGAATGCTTCAGTATCTTATGATTTACTCCTAGGTCTCAGATGATGTGTTTGGGCAGGGAGAGCTCATCTTTTCACTCCACTTTTTTTTAATTAACTAACCCCTTTTAAAAGGGTCAATTTGAATGTTGACAACCCCAAGAGTAAAAAAATCATGACATGCAACCCAGCCCTTCCAAAATTAGTTTTGTTTAAATGTCAGGAGATTTTTTAAAAAGTTAATCCCAGGGTCTGAGTCTGACTTCTGAACTCTTACTGGAAAGCCCCTAGCACTTATTCGTGTATGTGTTTCCAGATGACCGTCAGCCTGAGATGAACAACTATTGCACACATTTCCCTACTACTTTTCTCTTTCATTGTCAGATCTCCATGCAGCTACAGAACACTCTGGGCATCCTCTCCTTCCAGGACTGAGAAGGTGGGGGAATCAGGGAACTGGTTTCCATTTAATTCCCTCTATATAATTCACAGGTTGTCAAAGAACAGAAAAGGGACAAAAAACAGCAAACCAGTTTTGTGTTAGAATTTTTAAACACATTAACTGAGAAGACTGTAAACGCTGTGTAGACACTCCACAAATATTTGTTGTGAGTTGTATTTAGGCTGCAGCTTAGGGTTAAAAAAACAAACATTTTTGTCCTGTGTCCACTAGAATTTACAGTGACGTTAGTTAAGATGACTAAAAATCCCTGTGTGGCCATACTCTCATAGGTGGATACAGAACACTAAGTACTTCATATCCTGGAGGAAAAGAGTAGGACATTGCAAAAAGTGAAAAGAGTTGTAGCTGTTTCCAGGCCTCAGAGCTGGCCTTATCCCTTCTCTCCCCTCCCCCACAGACCCCACACTAAGTTTTATGGGCGCTGCTTTCCCATGTGTCCAGGCCCACTCGCTGGGGAAGGAGAGCAATTTTAAAACAGATTGTGAAGTGTCCCGCCCTGCAGACGCATTCCTATTGCCAAGGGATCGGGCACTGTGTGTGACTGTAAAGGCTCCCAGGGCTCGGGGGGGGGGGGAGGACGAAGTTCCCTCATTCAAAATGTCCCAGGGTAGGAAAGTCCCTCCAGGGGTCTCTCCTCCTCACACAAACCCAGTGCTGGCAATGCGGGGGGAAGAACAAGGTCTGGAGACGGGGAGGGATTAAGAGGTCTCTCAGGAGGGGGGAGGGGCTGGTACAGGGGGACACAGGGAAAGCAGCAAACTGTGGGGCAAGGAGCAATGGGGCTCTGGGTGGGGAGGGGCCAGGGGGCGAGTCTCTCTGGGGCCCCCCAGCAGTGAAAGGCCGTGGGGGGGGCAGGGAGGGTCTCGGCGGGCGAGTCCCCGCCCGGGGCTCCTGGCGCGAGGGGGAGAGTCTCGGAGCTGCCCCCGCCCCCCCGCCCGCTCTCAGGGGCTGCAGCGCCCCGGCCCCTCCCCCACCTGAGCACTCAGCGCGGGGCTCCCACTCCGGCTCCATCCCGCCGCCACCCAGGCACCGCCCCCTCACTTCCGCCCCGCAGCGAGCACTTCCGGAGGCACGCGGCTTTCGGCGCCTGCGCCGTAGGACTGAGCGAAGGCGCCTGCCGGCCCGGGCCGCGCACGCGGCGTCCGCGGGGGCGGGGGGGGCCGCCCTCTTTGCCTCGCCCCAGAGCGGCTGCGGCGCCTGCCCGACCCGCGGGGGCCCGAGCTGCGGGGGCAGGATCCGTGACTCAGCGCCAGCTCCGGGCCCTGGGGCGCCAGCTCCGGGCCCTGGGGCCCCCGCTCCCTGGCAGCCGCTGGGCCCCGTCTAGCCGGCCCTCAGCCGCTCCCGCCTGCTGAGGTGCCCCCCCCCCCCGGGCTGCCCCCCCGGAACGGACACCGCGCAGCCAGCGACGGGGGGGGCGGGCGGAAAAAGGAGCCCGCCCTGACTCCCCGCCCCCACAGGCAGCAGGAGGGGCCGGGACAGGGCCTCAGAGGCCGTTTAAACCGGTGTCATTCCCACAAGCGTCAGCCGCAGACGCTGCCCCCCGTGGCCGAACAACGGCTCCGCTGGCCGCGCGGCCGCAGCCCCGGGGAGGAGGCCGCCGTGACCGCCAGCTCCAGTCCCCCCAGCCCGCTGCCTTACGCGCCCGCCCGCCCACGCCACGCACCTGTTGCGCAAGAGCGTCTTTCAAAACCAGCTGCTCTGGAGGTTCGGCTCTTCCTGGACAACTTAGTTCAGTTTCACCCACCGTGGGGAGAGAGGAAAAAAATAAAATCTGGCCCCAGCCCATTCCGGTACTAGAACGGCTGTAACTGTAGGTCGTAGACTCTTAGAGACCTAGCCCTCTTCTCCTCGAGTAGGCCCCCACGACGAGTAGAAAAGGTCATTAAGGGATATGTTTTTACTTAAGAAGGAAAATACATTTTCTCGTGTAATGTACTTGAGAGAAATAAAACCAATCCTCCTACAGACATTGCTGATGCACAGACTCTTTTCTCTACCGCAAAAGCGCTAGCTGTAGGAGGAATGAGACAAGCCATGGCAAGAATTTTCTTCAACCTTTCGCTGAACGGCTTCCACAGCAATCATTCCCCATTTGGTCTATTCCTGTGCGGCTGCAAGGACTTGACAGGCCGAAAGTCCAGCGGTACAGACTTGATTGCAAGAATACTCATTTGCAAAGAGTCATGAACTGAATCTCAGCCTTTAAGAAAGTAATGAACCTGACTTGAGCAGGGAACCAGACACACTCTAAGAAAAGGAGTACTTGGGGCACCTTAGAGACTAACCAATTTATTTGAGCATAAGCTTTCGTGAGCTACAGCTCACTTCATCAGATGCAAGTGAGCTGTAGCTCACGAAAGCTAATGCTCAAATAAATTGGTTAGTCTCTAAGGTGCCACAAGTCCTCCTTTTCTTTTTGCGAATACAGACTAACACGGCTGTTACTCTGAAACCAGACACACTTTGGCATTCTAGCTGTCACTTCCAATTAAAAGATGTCTAAAATCTAAGTTTGCCCTCTGTTTGAAAAGTAACATGGAAAATTAAAATCTCCCCTTAAATAAATTCACTCCACAAGGCCAGCAGGAAGAGCCTGGTGGCATGTGTGAATCACTCAAGTTAACATTTAATGTACATCCACCTACACAAATATTTCCTCCTTTCTCCTACTCCATACCTAATCCTTCCCCTCCCCACCCCCCAACTGGATAAAACAGATTGAGGACAGAAGGTAACTGCAAATTAGCCCCAGGATAACAAAACTACAACAGCGCACTCATTCTTAAGGTTAGTGGTACTCAGGTATCCTGTTCTCATTTAATAGATATAGCCACATAACAGATGCATCATAAAGTAGCAACTAAGCATTTTGGTTTTATAAAGTCTTGGGAAGGGGCCTCTCCCTGGCTAGCTCAGTGTGTTTAAGACACTTTTTTGATATGCCGATACTGTGATAAAAGTTGGCAACCATCAGTGAAAACCATGAACTAGCTTCCTCCCAACCAAAAGCAACCCACAGAGCAGGCAGTGACAGCTGTTGAAAAGTACCAGCTTAAGTCCACTACGATGTTCTTCCCCTGAGGGACATGAGGAACCAATACCTGAGTATCCCCATTGCAGTAGGTTCTACTGAAGCAATGCTGTCCGTTCTGCCTGCTTTATGCCATTAGCTGTGCCACAGTGCATACCTGAGGGCAGATCTCCAACCCTCTAGTTATCAAGCCTCAGAACTCAGCCAAGGCAATTCAGTACAGGCCACAACTGTCCCGATCAACGATCATCACTGTCTTCCTCACTTAAACCTTGTCTACATTAAGGAATTTTGCATGATGTAATTATACAGATACTACACTTGATCTTAGCTCAGAGTAGACCAGCATTAAGTCAGCAATTCAGTTTAGGCCAGTAACATGCCAAAGTACATTATATGTTACATGCTACAGTACATTGGGTAACGTACCATATTTGTGCATTCAGTTAACATTACTTATAGTGAAAAAGGCTCCACTCAAGATCCTGCCCACAGAGTGAATAGTGACTTACAGATTTTGATTTTGCTGAGACCTCACAACGTACTTATCAATGATGTGGTTAAACTTAAATAAGGGCCCCACAGTCCATCAAGGACATGTTAAAGTTCTGTCTGTAATCTGGTTTGAAAAAATCTAGCAAAATATTGCAAATATGGCATTTTCTTCTGTTTGGGGTATAATCTGTTAAACAACATTCTAGCAATACATCGAACTGACAGTCATCTTCACTCATATCTTCAAAGGAGGTCCATAAAGCTGCTTCAGTCCAGGCTCTGACTGGAAGATGGGAGAACCAGCTCTCTGTTCTCTCCTGCTAATGGGAATGATAAAAAGGCTGCCTCAGCTCCCTGGGTCAAGAAAAGGACTTAGGCTTCAAATTTTCCACAGGCATTCCCTGCAACAGTAGAAGTCAGGTCAAAGCATTAAGACTTGCATTCTGCTGGGCTTAAAGTCAGGGAATTGAGTCAAACCTAATTACAAATTGTGGACAGTGGTTGTTCTCACTGAACTTATTTTCAATCTATGCTAATGTATACCATTTTTTAGAAGACCACTGGAATATACATAAATTAATCCACCTTGTGGGGAACATGCTAGGAGTTTCCCCTCGGCTCAGTTAGTAGATGTCAGTAGAACTGGTAATTATTGGCAGTTTCACTCTTCTGTGCCTCTCCACGTAGCGTTAGCTGTGAAATACCTGAAGTCCCCTTTGGACGGAGAGAGACTTGCAAGCCTGCAGACAAGCCCTTGGACACAAGCTGTTGGCAGTACCTTGTGGACATTGCTGCTGAGGTTCTTTTAGTTTAAAATCTCACTCTGTCAATTCAGATTTCCTAGTTCACTAATGCCTACAAGAACCAGACATGAGATTCTCCATTTAAACAAAGCGGCTAGGAGACAAGAGAATCTACAGACCAGACATGAAGTGTGCTTGATTAAAGACACAGATCATCGTCTTTCTACGTACAGAAAAACTTTTCAGGATGCAGTCATAGGGACTTGATACTTTAGTGGTCATCCCAGTAATTAGCACACTGCTAAAATTAAATGTAAATGGTTAAAGTTCTGCACACACCTTTTTTTTAAAGAACACAAAAATAAGGCCAGAGATACTACTTTATTATGAGCTCACTTCCCTATTTACTCAATTTCCCAAGGAACTGGAGGTTTAAAGATTCCCCAATTCCCACCAGCCAAGCAAGAAGAGTTATAAATTACTGTATAATGTTTGGTTTTGAAGCCCGTTTATCACCAATAAACACCATTACATTGAGGTGGAATTACTTCCAGAAGTCTGAAGTTAAAGACTAATCACCAAAGGGCAGTGGGTTTCAAAGTTAGGAACTGGGACATGTCAGGGAGGAAGGATTAATTAAAAAAGCAAAAACACCACCGAAACACAAGAGGTGTTTCTGGATTTCTTGAACAGAAAGGATATTTACATTAAAATAATTCACTCCTTTTCCTTTGCTGGTCTTTTTACTTACATGGCATTTCATTATTGACTTTGCCACAATTTCAGCAATGTTTTATGAAAAGTTAAAGTAAAATTTATACATTTACTAACCAACCAGAACCTATTAACGTGCAGATTGTCACATCCAGAACAAGGATTACTGGGCCACAGACTGAAATTTGGTTGCTGGCTGAAGGTCGCTAAACCCCCACTTACTGGAAACCCCCTTTCTTTCAGGAAGTCAGAGTCCACACAATAAAGTTCCAAGAAAGTTCTCTCTCCATCTCGCTCTTTCTAAATAAAATTTCCTTCTTTCAAATACCAAAAGGCAACTGTTTCTCTGCCTCTAAAAATTGTACTTTTTCCTTTTTAACCTCACAATGAATGAATTCCCAATTAGCTCCCAAGTTTCCACTACAAAATTCAGATTTTCCCTGGAAGCAGGATTGGTATTTATGAAGCTAAACCACCACCACTATGGCTAGTCTATGCCAACAGACAAGAACATGGCATTAGGGTCAGTGGAGAGACAGACAGTATCCATCTTTCTAATAAAAAATAAAAACCCTTACAAACATCTTACCAAGATTTAATGTACATTTATTCTTAACACGTGGAACATATAGTATAAAGATTTCATACTGAATAAATGATATTCATTAAGCCAAAAAAGGAAAAAAGGGAGGAATTTACATCAAGTTTTTAGCTACATCGTCTGAAATACAAATATGCAGAATTCATCACTGAAAAATCTCAATTGTGTTTCTTCATCAGGAACTTCAACTGAACCTAGAACTTTTTCACACCTCGATTAGAAAGAAAACCAAAACAGGAAAAATAAACTATAAGTTGATTGGCTGCTGAGACAGCAATGACTTTATACACAAAGACCTGTACAGCATCCTTCAGAGAGAGATGTCTGGCAAGAGATTAAATAATTGTGTCTCGCTTTTGCAGGTCATCAACTCGTTAACTCGTCATACTATAAAGGGGTGGGGAGGAGGGGGACAAAACTGCAAGGAATCTGAGGGTATGTGCAATGTACAACGTCATATATATATACACACGTGGCAGCGTTCAGGCTGCAGCTAAAGGTTAAAACCAGTTCTAAGAGGTGATCTCAGGGTTATTCATACAATCAAGGAGGAAGAGAGAAAGAGGTCAGGGTGTTGTAGGTTCACACATGATACTTTGGGGGAAAAGCCTTTTTTTTCTCCTCAACATTAACTAAAAACATTTTTAAAAACTACAGCTTGCTGCTGATCCAGCGTTTTTTTTTCAATGTGAGACATTATTACAGTATGTTTACAGTTTAAGGTGTACAGTACATGAAGTTCTACACTCTACTGCACAGGCCTCCATTGGACAAGGTCTGTTCACAACTGGTGACTTCTTGGTTCCTGCAAGATTGTGAATGTACAACGATAAACCACAGAGTTCAGCAGTCACTTTTGTCCTTCCGAGTTTACCATTAAAAACAGTTATGAAAGTGGCGCCTGTCGATGCGATAACACGGCAAGTCGTTTTCCCCAAACTCACTGTAAACGACAGTAACTTTGGTTAAAATAAAAAAAAGTCTTCTACGTAGGCAGAACTTTTGTCTCCTGGAACTGGGGGTTCAGGACAGAGTTGAGGGTGGGGTAAGGGGAAAAGGGAAGGGGGACATCTTTCCCAGGGAGAAGCAGGGCAGCGCAGGGCAGACAGTGGATTCTGAGGTGGTTTTGCATAAATAAAGGGCAACAGTCAGTTTCTAAGTTCTCCACTCACGCACACGCACACAGGGGTATAGGCATCCCACGGCTGTCATGACTGGCCAATTAAAAACAGTACATCACAAATAACTTGTGAAACCAACGAGTTCATCAAAGGCGACACGGAGATGTCCAACAGCCGCGACTCGTATAACGTGAACTCAGAGTGGTTCTCGTCCACTTTGGCCAGGGCAAGCAGCGCCCGAGCTGCCCGACGCATCATGTCCACACTTGTCGACTCAAAGGGAGGGTTTTGCATGTGCATCAAGCTGGCCTGACTCTGCTGGAACTGAGTGGTTGCCAGGCTGTCCTCCAAGAAGCCCAACAAGTTGCCAATGCTGCCCTTCTGCACTGCAATTGCTCTAGCTGCCAGGCTGTCGCCCTGTGCCAAGTTGGCCAGCAGTACCACAGCCATCTCTCGACACACTGGGTTCTTTCTGTCACTAAGGAAACGCACCATGGTGCTATAGACCTTCTCCAAGCGACTAAAGGGGGGAGTTGCAAGAATCAAATCCACGTTGTTGTCCTGGATGCTGAGTTTGCTGAGAGTTTCCAAAACCAGTCTCTGAGGGGAGAGGACAGCATTAGGCCCCAGGGTTGGAAAAGGATCCTGGGCCTCTGCTGATGGACATACTGCCCAGTGGAGGAGTCCATCCAGGACAGGCAAACAGATGCTTTCCGGGTACGGGGAGAGGTCCAACTGACCAGAAATGTTGGCCAGTGTAACCAGCGTGTTTTCACGCAGCATCTCCAAGCAGTCCCACCACCACTCCACCTTGTTGCAGCTCACCCCTTGGTCCTGCTCCTCTTCCTTCTCATAGGTCAGTGGTGCCTGTTTGCGTTCCGGATGCTTGTGGTGCAGGAGAATCAGTTTCCCTAGAATCAGCAGCAGACCGGGGTGCTTAGACATTTCAAAGTCATTGCCCGGCACAAACGATAAACTCCTGATGATGTTAGACACACAGACACAGCGTTTAGCTAGAGAGTCTTGCCAGTCTAGAAGGGTGCACAGGGGTGTCTCATCTTTACTGTGAGGTTCGTCCTCCAGAATTTTGATATTTCTGTGGCTCTGAGCTGGACTACTGCCAAATGGAAATTTGCTGCTTTCCTTTGTTGCTTCCGAGTTTTTGACCTCCTCCTCCGCCAGCGAACCTGGCCGTGCCGAAAGCATGTCATCCATAGTAGCCGTTATCCTTTTCTCCGGGGGACCATCAGATGGCAGATTCTCCCCCTCTCTAGTTCCTGGATTGCTCTCAGCTGTGGAACGTTTTCTCAAGGCAGAGTTGCAGGAAACTCGTTTGTGAGTTAACAGTAGCTCCATTTTGCTCTCAAAGTGGGTTTGAATGTGTTCAGTGGTGTCTCCACCACCAATCCGCCAGTGCAGCAGTCCACTTTCAAACTCCTGTACTCGCCCCAGCTTGTCTGAGTAATCTACCACAAATGGGTCGTTCTTCTGCACTATCTTGACTGGCAGCTTGTCAAATTTACTGACTAGTTTTTCCTCATTGCTCTCTAGGGGTGCTTTCTCTTTACTTGCAAATGCAGCCTCCTCTTCCTCCTCCTCTTCCTCATAGTTAGGGCTCTGTGGCTCCTCCTCTTCGTCCCCCTCTTCAGGAGGGGGACTTGAAGACTTGCAGAATCTTTCAGGATCTAATAGTGTTTTTTGTCCTGGATCTCCCACCTCATATTCCTTTAGGATCCCAAAGATTTCGATCAGGCAACGCCGGAAATATTCCACCAGTAGCTCCAGCAACCCTGGCAGCTGCAATAGAAAGAACAAGGGGAGGAGGGGAAAAAATAAATAAATCAGAGCAAGCTAGGCCAATACAAGTGACTGGGGAAGTTGGTCAGAAGAGAGTTAAGAGCTGAAACCGTATTGGCAATTAGTTTCTTATTATACTGGTTACACATTACAGTATTGCTACTCTAAACAGACTTCCCATCTTCTGGGAAAGGGGGTAATGGAGGGGGAGAAAGAAAAAAAAAGGTCAGTCAGTATTTTACTATCCATCACTGACCAAACACACAACACGCCCCTACACCCCCTTCCTGGTCACCTCCTCCTTCCTTCAAGCACAGGGTGGCAAAATACAACAGCAAATGAAACAGTATTTACAATATAGTAGTTCATATTTTTTGCTATGGCTGGGGTGAGGAGGAAGGAGGTATAACGCCACATGCACCAGACACCCAGCCAGAGCCAGTTTAGGAAGAAGGTTAGCTTCCTTGAATTGGCATCCAAACTTCAGGAAAAGAGGCGTGACAAAGACAGACAGCTACAGAAAACAAAATGGCATTGTAGCTCATCAGAGAAGATAGTCAGCCTTCAGAATTTTGCGGTGCCCTTACTGTGAAGGTAGGTTTGAACACCTCATCCCTGTTATTCCCTTTTTGTACCACAGAGACAACACATCCACCAGCCAGGCAAAACCTTGCATTTGCACACAATGCAAGTGGATAACTGTGTATACCGACAAAGTAGTCGGGCATGCAATTACCCAGACTCTCTACATGTATGTATTCAGGGTTGGCCTACACAACAGTTATGTTACATTTCTGCAAATGTTGGGATGGCTGGAGGTTTGGCTCTAGATGGAGAACACCTGTATTCTGCTATCTTGTTGACAGGATTCTGAACATAGGTTAGTGCTTCAAAGACCTAGATCTCAGAGCATCTGCACCTACCTGGCTGAGGTTGAAGGTCATTATGCTGTTGTCATCATAGAGCAGGATGTTTATGGTATCCAAGGCCCACGTACTTTCAGCCAGCAACCCAGACTTCAGAGACATCATCACTCTCCATGCTTCAGGAGTTCCTGTAATACAAACATATGATACCACCAGTTCCTGGCACTAAGAAACGGAAAAAAAAAGGACTGACACTCAATATTGCTTTCTGATTCCATGGACAGCAGAGCCCATTCCACGGGGCTTTACTGACCACAGTGCAGACAAACTAAATATGCGGTGGGAGGGTGGGGCGTGATTCAGACAAGGCCACCTGAGACCCATTTCCTTTGGTGGCTCCCTTCCCAACAGCCTGCCCCCAAAAGCAGTGATGGTTCTGACAGGACATCCCCAACAGCTACAGCAGAGCAGGAGCTTAGTCTTACCAATATCTTTCGTGGTCAGCCGTCTCCTTTGCTTCAACACGGGCTGCGTAGCTTCCACGGATCCGGGTGGGAAGGTGATGTCCCGTCGTGTCATGGGAGGCTGTACGGCTGCTGAGGCTATATGCGAGGCAGGGACGGGAGGTCCTGCTTTCTGCATTTTCATCCCCGAGTGCAGGAACGGAGATTTGCTGGGTGAGGTGCGGTTCTCCAGAGGTCTGGGCAGAGGTGCTGGGCTGGATACCTGAGGAATGTGATTCTGCATGCTAGGAGGGGTCTGGTAGTTAGGCTGTGGGGGCCTTGTCATTGGGGGTACCGGGGCAGAAGGACCGTAAGGAGGCTGACGGTTCCCATGGGAGGGCCATGGCCCCTCATGATTTACCCTCTGATCTGCATGTAGAATTTCATCTGTTCGATTCACTCCATGATAAGCAGGCCCCTGGGCTGCAGAGCCTGAACTCTGCCGATTTGGATAGCTGTACCCTATTTCATTGCGCCCTTGCCACAAGCTGCCCTGCTGCAAGCCCTCTGGAGTAGACTGTATGGGACCACCCATCATCTGTGGTGGCATATTCTGCTGGGCAGTCGAGCCCGGGGGAGCCGAGACCCTGTCTCTGCCAAATTGGAACGGGAACTGGTTCTGCGGCCCTCCAGCAGGTCGGCGGTCAGTGGCGGGGTATGTACTCCCATACTGGTTCTCCACAGCAGGACACGTATAAGGCTGTGCAGTTTGCTGCTGGCTCGGTTGTTGGGTCTGTGCTGTAGGCAGCTGCTGCTGCCCCTGCCCCTGCCCGGTGCTGTACGATACGTTGTACATCTCCCCTTCGTGCCGCTTGGCAGGTGGGCCATAACTGCCATCCATCGGTCGCTTGTAATTCTACAAGGAAGATGCACAAAGCAGTTGGTAATGGAGATTATTTATAAAACGCTAAAGGCAATGCGGCAGAGCTGCACAGACCAAGTGGGACTGCATCCCCAAATCATACGAATGCTACTGTCTAACCTGCACTGAGGGGAACTTTTCTAAATGGTCAAGAAGACCAACCTTCCCACATGAGGCCTGAAGAGACAGCAGCCTCCGAAGTTTACAAGCCAAGACTGATTCTTTCAGGCATTTTGAGTTATCCTAGCTGCTTCCATAAGGGCAGCTTTCAGGGCAGGCTAACAATCAGTGGGAAAGACTTGCCTATAAAAAGAGCTCAGCCTCTTAGCCTTTAGTACAGTCACCCCACAGTACAATCTGTGTGTGGATTCCTGTTCGGTCTCAGCAGCTTCAGCAGACCCTGTTCCAGTTCTTCCATAAACTGGACAGCAGAACAGAAGGTTCCACTGAACTCTCAGATAGGGTGTGAATCAAAAGCTACAGTTTGTACTTCTAATTGTTCCTTTCATCATAGATCTCAAAGCACCTTACAGAAGTGAGGATGACCCCTTTTTTACATATGGAAGGTCAGTTGGGCCATGACAGAACCAGGATTAAAACCCAGATCTCAACACCCTGTCCTGTGCCCTAACTACCGTGCTGTCTATCTAGGCTTCAACGTGATGCTCTAGAGCTCCAGGAAGACACTTGAGAACCAAAGTAACTGAAACCCTTGGCCAAGTGCCCTATGGCTCTGGTTGCAAAGCCAAACAAACTGCAAAGCAGTTGGAATTATTCTTAGCACAGCTCTGAAAGTGCCCTCTACTCTATGTTCACAAGCCAGACAGGATCTATCCCAAAATTGCAAGAAAAACAAGGGACTGGTTGAGGCATTGCCATGAATAGCAAATTAAATTTCCTTTCTTCGTTTTTATGGACGTTACACTAAACTCTTCTCTGAAAAAGGTACTCTGTATAACACTCAAGGGAGGGATATAACCCCAAAATCTTCAGCAATGGGCTCAGGAAGTGAAAAATATCCAAGAAAATTCTGGGTTGCGTGGAAGGATCCAAGTCAGAGGCAGTTACCTAGACCTATTAAGGGATGATGACCAGGCCATACATGAAATACTAGACAAACCTGCTGACTGGACACCAAAGACTGTTAGAGATACTGTGGGGATCAGACAGGTATGTTCCAGGGAGCACAGAACCCCAAGTGAAGCTTCCTGGGCTCCTGGAATCTGAACTAGTAAGTGTACTAGCTATGTACTGAAGAGCCCCCACTTTACAGAACACAGCTAACAGGACGAAATGTACACACTGCACAAAACCACAACGTGTATTACAGCGAAGTTGCATTAAAACCTGTTTAACTACTTGGAAACTGGCAGTAACATGGAAAGGTTTTGCATGATGTTTGGGCGTGTACATTCTATAGAACTCTCAAACATTACACAGAAATCAGTACAGCAGACAGCTACCCCAGAACACAATTTGCTTTTGAAAACTTTCCACAGGTAAATCATCCCACGTTTCCCTGGAGCGAACTGGAGACTTTTGGGGAGCTCACCTGCTGTTGCTGTTGATATATGGTGGTTTGCTGACTGGGAAAGGGGCTGCCAGAGGATGTGCCTTGAGTGGAGAACTGATTGCCATAGGAATCATGTCTGCAGAGAGAGATTGAACAGGTGCATTACCTCCTGCCCAGGTGCACACTTAGCAATAAGGGTTTCTGAACTCCCTGTCTGTAGTGGGAGGCAGCCAGTTCTATTAACTGGCAAACGCTGCTTGCTTGGCACCAGCCGGCACCTACCGTTGCTGCTGCTGTTGCTGCTGTGGATAGCGGCTGGGAGAGTACATCCCTGAGTCAGGGGTGGAAGGCATAATGTTGGCCTGGGGAGTTCCAGTTCCTAAGCTTCCCTCGGGTCCCATTCCTGGTTCCGTCCTGCACAAACACATACACTTGTGAAGGCTGCTCCTTTGTTCCTCTAGAGAAAAGAGGCTACCAGGGAAGTCACTGTTGTGAATAAGGGATACACTATTACACTTAGAGTCCAGCAAGCCCTCACCTCACTCTGTCGTAAGGACCTCCATAGGGATAATGTTGCCGTTGTCCCAGGGCCATGTTACCCATCCCTGGACCTGCAGCACGATTATACGGGTCACCCATACCAGTGTTGGGGCCCTGCCCTGAGGACATGAAGGGGTCACTTCCTGGAGCTGGGAGAGGAAAAGAAAGGATCAGCACAGAAAGTTCACCTTGGAATCAGAAAAAAACATTCTCCCCTTTTGCAGGAGATGGATGGCTCTGGCCCAGGGGCTGCATATATCCCGAAGGCACCTTTCAGGGGTTAGACAGTTCAATGGGTTAAGTGCTTCTGTATAAAAGAGCTCCATCACCTTTCCTCATACTGCTATAAGGATCCTTATTTGGCTCGTAGGACATGCGACCCATCATGTCGGAGGTATTCATGCTGGGCTGGTACCCGGGATTTGGAGTCATGGAGTTCCGCTTCTGGAAAGTGGGGTCACTGCCATCTGCAAAGGCATCCTGAAGACCTACTGAGTTACTCCTGATATAATACAAGAACATACTCTTTAAAGTCCTGTGCCACTCTTCGCCCCCACACCCCAGATCACCCATCTTGTAGGTGAGGAGGGGGTATCCTATCCCCCTTCCTGACAGACCCATCAAAAGAGGAAAAAAATCCTTGTTTCCCTTCAGAAAGGGAAACCCCCTAGGAGAGACTAACAATGATTACACAGATGATGGGATATAGTTGCCAATTCCACAGCTTCACTACCAGTTATTACAAAATGAGCGTGACTCGTGCAACTGACCAAAACGCTCACCTTGGCCCCAACTCAACTGCTAGCGAACATTAGCAATCCTGCCAGCAACACAGGCTCTTTGCTCATAGCAGACAGAATGTGGCAGTGTAATACCTGATGCCTGGCAAAGGGGGCATCTGACTGTGTGGTGTAGACGCTGGCGTTGGTGGTTTCAAATCTCCTCCCTCTGCCATAGAGCTGCTGGTGGACTGAGGTGTCTGAGGACCCTGCATGGAGCCTGAACCCGCTGCAAGCAGAGAAAGCCAGCATGAGTAGATATGCACCAGACAGAAGAGGTCATCCAGAAACACTCCAGAATCTCAGCAACTCCAAAAATCAAGAGACACACCCTGAAGGAGTGGTATGGCCATGCTCAAAACATGGACAGGTAAAACCTCTCTCTAACCCTCCCTCTAAAACAGAACATGTTTGAAAGATAAAGGAAAGCAACAGTGAATACAGCAGTACAAGGACATACCATCAGCTATCCAGACTTCCCAACAAATCCATACACAACATGTTGAGCTGTGAGAATGCTTAAGGCTCTCATAATTCTCTGTCAGAAAGAATGTGTCTTACGTTTTCTATCCAATTGTCCCACCCTCACCCCTTTAAAACACCTCCCACCATACTGGACAAGCTTCCCAGATTATGTGGTGTCAGAGGAAGATGCTTAGCTGTGTACCAGGCTGCACAGAATTAAAATGTTTCTCCAGCAAGTGTGACAACCCCAACCCCAATATCAGAGTTAGCAGCCCAGCACCTTCACGTTCACACCATACTCAAGGCAAAGATAGTGAGTTCGATGTCTCATAAGGCTCACATCCTTTACGAGATGGAAACTCCACTGCCTTCAGCGGAAGTAACTCTGATTTTGTACTGCATGGCTCCTTTCTCTGATGTGCCCTTTCCGGTGGGGATTCTTTCAGGAGAACCCTAGAAGCACTCCTAAGCCATCTTGGGATAGGCTCTTAGGAACAGGGACCAGAGAAAGAACAGCACTTTCAATGAATGACAAAGCCCTTGTTTAGCAAAGAAGTGGAGGATCAATTGAGACAAAGAAGCTACGGAAAACCCTCGCTCGAAAATCCTAGGCCACCACGTGTAACCAAGCACACAGCGAGCTCAGGGAGTTCCACTATTCCAGTGGAACTACTGCTATGCTCCTTGCAGCTGGCAAGAGCTGAACTCTTAATTAATGTTTCCATTAGTTACCATTCCCAGCACCCGATCTCCCTCAGCTTCAGCCTTGCTGGTTGATGAGTCATTTCAGCTATTCATTAAAATCCTCTAAGGTCACATACAGGTCATGTTTGTTTATGCCCCACCTTCCTGGCACCCTGTCCCTCTCCCCCCCCTTCCTCCTTCTCAGTCTGGGGACTTCTCCACAGAAGGAAGGGCAGTCAAGCTCAGCAGGGAGCTTCATTCATAACCTCCCCCACGCCCTTCTTCGCTATTCATTAGCATTTCAGCTCCACTCCCGCCCCCCTGGGAATTCAGCGCTGGGCTCCACTGCATTAGAACGCACAGACATCAACAGGAAGAGGCTGTTTGTCCCCATCCCCTGCTGTCTCTCCTACTCACTATTTTACAAACAGTTGGAGACAAGCCAATTCCATCCTCTGAGAATAAAACCTAACAGCCTGCTGGAGGCACCTCCCAGGGGACACCCAGCCAGTCACACTCAGGAACCCAAGAAGGAAGGGGGGGCGGGGAGAGAAAGAGGAGGAAGCCCAGAAGGCTATATCCAGACTCCTGGGAACACAAGTCACGCAGCTTTGGGGGGGACGCAAACTGCACACTAAATGGTTTTACAGTGAGGATTGCCTGAGCAGGGCATACGTTTCATTAGACACTCTCCAGTAGCCTTACCCCATCACACACACCGAGGAAGTCCCTATGTATTCCACAGCTACAAAACATACCCCTTAATGCAGAATTGTATATTGAAATCTAAGCCTCCATTAAGATGAAAATAAGTGGAAAGCGATCTTCACAGCCAGAAGGGCCAGCAATCAAAGGCAAACAGAGTAGTCTGCAAACAGCCTGAAGCAACAGCTCTGAGTGATATGAACTGCCTCCATTCATCTTCATGGAGTGTTAACTTGGTATGCCAGCAATGGCAGCTTAAATGCATTCAGTGGTGGACATGCAGGGCATAGCTTTGGAAACCAGAACTCATACTTTTCCACTCCACCACCAAAAGAGAGTCACTCACCTCTTCCTTGTTTGCAAGAGAGGAACAGAAGCATCCCCACAGTGCTAGAAGCCACCACCTACCTCCTGGGTTCTAACTGTCAAACTGCTGTCAGCTGCCAAACCTAACTCAGGCCTCCTGCCCTCCTGGATACCAAATGCCCCACTGCCCTCTACTCAGCTGCCAAAAAAACTTTCTGAGAGAGCGAGTTGCCTATATGCATTCACATTTGTGGGATGCTCCCCCTGTCTAGGTTTCAGGAACCTGGTGGGACAGCATGAGCAGCCACCTGAGGCACTGAGGTTTGGAGCCAAGGTTGTTAGAAGCAACTATGTGGGTGGGCGAATACACTGAGAATGGTCTTCCTAAAGCAAGCATCAGATCTACAGGCCAAGTCAATAGAACAGTGCTGCATAAACGTACAAAGAATTCGAGGTAGCAGGCCTGCAAATTTCCATCACTAAAGCAAGCCACCAATGCCACCATATCACTAGAAGGCCAAGTCTTGAGAATAACGCTAGCTAAAGAAAAAGAGAAAGCTATGCACCATCTAATTCACTGACAGGTACGAAGTGGAAATGCCACCCCTTCTACATTAATCTCCAAATGCCACAACTAAGTAACTTCCTAGATCAGTGGTTTTCAAACTTTATTTCTTGTGACCCAGTTGAAGAAAACTGCTGATGCCAGTGACCCAACGAAGCTGGGGATGAAGGGTTTGGGAGGGGCCGAGTGTAGGTGGGGCCCAGGGCTCGGGATGAGGGGGTTGGGGTGCAGGAGGTCGGGGCTCGGGATGAGGGGGTTGGGGTGCACCAAGGGGTTCTGGGGGCTCAGGGCTGAGGCAGGGGATTGGGGCACAGACTTACCTCCAGCAGCACAGTGGGGGTGCTAAGGCAGGCTTCCTGCCTGTCCCAGCACCATGGGCCATGCTGCACCCCAGAAGCGGCCAGCAGCAGGTCTGGCTCCTAAGCGGAGGCATGCAATCGGCTCTGCGCGACTCTTGCCTGGAGGTACTCCCCTCCTTCCCCCCACCATTCCCATTGGCTGGTTCCTGGCCAGTGGGAGTGTACAGCCGGTGCTCAGGGCGGAGGCAGCACGCAGAGCCCCATAGCCCTCCTGCCTAGAGGCAGGACTCGTTGCTGGCCGTTTCTGGGGTGCGGCCCGGCGTTGGGAAAGGTAGGCACTAGCCTGCCTTAGCTAGGCAGCACTGCTGACGGTGCTGACCAGAGCAAGGCGACCCAGCGCTTTACATGCCGCGACCCAGTAGTGGATCGTGACCCACAGTTTGAAAAACACTGTCCTAGGTGCCTTAGTCCTAACCAAATAAACTCAGAACCCTCTTAACACCTTGGTTATGCAATCTAATTTCCCTGTTGGAAAGAATGAGGTTTTGTGAAGAAAGCTGGAAGAGATCAGCGGTCTGGTTTAAGTTTAACTCAGACGCTGCTTTAGGCAAAATTTTTGCCTAATGACAAAATAGTTTCATCCTGTGGAATACAGTGAAGTTAATCCCACACTGGGACAGGTTTCCTGAATGGTGGAAAGACATTACTCAGTTCTCTGAGGAAACTTTTGACTGTGGCTGAATGCTTCACAGTTGTCTATGGGAGAGCGGTATTCTGAGATGGCAAACAAATGCATTTTGTTCAAGGACACAGCAAGGCTGATGCTTCAGATACAGTAAGAAGTCAATAAAAGATTATATGAACGCAGAGCATGATGAACTGCCGTCCACTGCTGGAAGAGGGAAAACCTTTATCCACTTCTGGGAGCAGTATTTCAATATGGAAGGCTTCTTGGTCTGCAAAGAGATCCTTTGTAGCCTTGCAAAATCTGCTAGATGAGAAGAAATCCATGTCCTGTGACCCAAGCAGCAAGGTGAAGAGACTGATCTGGGATGCAAGACCAGATTAATTTTCTTAGGTTACATGGCCCAGTGGCATAGGTAGCTGGTATGGAGACTCTTGGAGACCTATAGAGCAATACTGCCTGTTCCAAAAAAACTGGACTGATCAAGCTAAACCAGGCCCTGATCAATTGTCTCTCACCACCAGCGGTAGTAAGGGGATTGGTGGAAACGCACATAGTGGATCCCTGCTCCAATTCCATCGGAAGAACACCGGTCACTGGACTTTCTGTTCGGCCCTGCTCTGGAAGAACAACAATAGTGAGGATGCTGCACTGCTGCCTCTACCTGAGGAGGTACATTTTCCTGCCCAGACAGAAAATCTTTCTGGTTTTGTCAGAAGGGGGGGCACCACCAACCCTGGAGCTCTTAAGGCTTCCCACTGGCTGCAGAGACAGCCAGAAGAGTTTGAGTCAGGTGCGGGAAAGACGCTGAAATCCCTGCTGTAGAACCAGGTACAAGCGACCTCCCTTTGTGGTGATGAAGGGTGCAGATCCTGGGGTCAGCCAGCTGTCTGCAGCAGGTGTCATCAAGCCTTAATCAACAGATAAGTTCTTCTCCTTGTTCTCAAGTACAGTCTATCTCAAAACAGGGAGCATTTTCTTCCTGAACTTGGACAGTCTTCAACTCTAAAGATAATTATTCAAACCTGCAACTCTTGAAATTATCTGTAGTCATCGGGGTAATGAGGACAGACGTGACAGTATTCAGGCAAAACAGAAGGACTGACATTAAATGCGACTTCATCCCTATCCAGCAGGCACGTTACACTGTGGATATGAGCCAAAGGTGGAGAGAGATGATAGACTCAACAATTTAAAGAGGCAAAGAAGGTCATGGTGATTGCCCTTGGCCCTTTTGGGAAAGGTCAAAGAAGCAGGCTTCTCAACTGGCCACCAATAAACTGAGGGAGGTAGCTGCATCATCCATGGATTAAAGCATGGGGAGGACGGGAGAAAGCAGCAGCATCTGCAGAGAAATATGCCAGGGAGTCTGAGAAACCTTTGAGAGAAAGGTCCTGGTGGGGCCTGAAGGAGAATCTCACAACCCCAGGTGCTTCCTTTTGCCAGGACTGACAAAATTTACACAACTGGAGTACTCTCAAAGTAGGACTCTGTTTCACTGTCCTGGAAGATGCTTATCCCAGAACCAAAGGCTCTCTCTTTCCCACATTAAGGTGCTTCAGAGCAGACCTTTGCATGGGAATGGGACCCTAACCAGAAAATGCATCTGAAGATCTGGCTTGTAGGGGTTAAATCAGAGGTGGGCAAACTACAGCTTGTGGGCCAACTCCTGCCTAGCCCTTGAGCTCCTAGCCGGGTAGGCTAGCCTCCAGCCTCTCCCCTGCTGTCTCCCATCCCCTGCAGCCTCAGCTAGCCATGCCACCAGCGCTCTGGGCAGCGAGATCCTGCCGGGCAGCATGGCTGGCTCCAGCTGGGCAGTGCTGCTGCCAGTCCTAGTGCCCTGAGCGGCATGGTAAGGCGGCGGGGGTGGTTGGATAGGTGTGGGAGTCCCGGGGGCCTGTCAGAGAGCATAGGTGTGGATAGGGGTCAGGGCAGTCAGGGAGCTGGGGGGGGGGAGGGGAGGGGGGGAGGAGGTTTGAAGTGGGAGGGGGCAGAGGCCAGGCTGTTTGGGGAGGCACAGCCTTTGGAACATACAGTTTTGGAACCCTGATGTGGCCCTCAGGCCAAAAAGTTTGCCCACCCCAGGTTAAATCATTAGGAGGACCTGGAACCAGCTGGGTATACCTGGTCTTTTGCAATAGAGGCTTAAAGGCTTGGCATGTTCAAAACAGCCATCCAGGGAACGACCTTCTCCAATACAAATAGGATAGAAGGTTTCACACACTGGGAAGACAAAGGGGCAGAAAACGCACTCTTAAACCCAGAGTTTTCTCCTGTTCTGTACAGTCTGGATCAGACATGATGCCCAGGAACCAAGGAACAAACTGGAGATTCCCCAGGAAATGAAACTACACAACAGAGACTATTTAATTATCTATTCTAAAGCTCCTCTAAATGGTCTATAACCAAAACCATCCCAACATCTACCAATAAATTTGTGTTTTAAAACAACAAAAAAGGCTTTGGGCACAGAGTCCTAGACTTGCAGCTAGCCCTAGGAAAGCAACGGACTGATGCGGTATCTGACAACACATCCCCATAACGCAAGCTTCAAGTATTCTGTGCCGCGGAGGGGTGCTTTTGTGATCACAAGGTGCTACTTTCCCAAAAGGTTCCCACATCGCAGCAGCACGTGGTGCTGCTTGAATATGCTGAAGTCATCTCAGAGAGCCTCCTCCAGGTCACTCTCCCATACTTCCCCATCCTCCATCACGCAGTTACGCATTGTCAGTATAAAAGCCTGCAGAATACGGAACATATGGTGGCAGCGTAAAAAAGCCAGTATCAAAGATATCTCAAACTCCAGTTCCTAGAAGGTAAGTTACGTGGTCCCTAGGGATACTCACTGCAGGCATGTACGTGCTCAGGGTGCCAAGGACTAGAAATTCTTCAGCAGTGACCATTGGTCCGCGCCAGCACCCTGCGCCTTCTTGGGCTGCAAACCCAGGGCATAAGGGACAGCACACACTGACCACCTCTCCAGTTCCCACCTGCCACAAGTCATGTGAGGATCCAGAGAAGAGGCGGAAGGAGGAGAGGTCATGAATACACACAGGGACCACACATCTTTAGGAACTCCAATTACTGTAAGGGAAGTAACCGTCTTTTCTTCGAGTGCTGGTCCCTAGGTGTTTACTATGGGTGACACCCACACCATACCTATTGAGGAGGTGGGCCTGGGGCATAAGTGCCACAATAGGTGGAGAAACAAAAGGGGGAACCCATAATTAACAGCTTAAGAATCTACTAAATCAGCGGTTCTCAAACTTTAGCAACCCGAGGACCCCCATTTTGATTTAAAATTTTTCAGGGACCCCTTGGCCCGGCCCTTCACTGTTGCTTGCTCTCCCTCACTTTCACCGGGCTGGGGCAGGCGGTTGGGGTGCGGGGGGGGGGGGGGTGAGGGCTCCAGCTTGGGGTGTGGGCTCTGGGGTGGGAGGTTTGGGGTGCAGGAGCAGGCTCAGGGCTGGGGGGGGGAAGTTTGAGGGCTCCAGGAGGGAGTTAGGTGTGGGAGGGGACTCTGGGTTGGGGCAGGGGGCTGCGGTTCGGGGTCCCGGCGGCACTCACCACAGCTCCGAGGAAGCAGCCACTAGGTCCCTGAGGCCCCATGGCACATGGGCAGCCAGCGAGGCACCGTGCGCTGCCCTCATGCCCACAGGCACCGCCCACAGCTCCCATTGGTTGTGGTTCCCGGCCAATGGGAGCTGCAGAGCTGGCACTCTGGTGGGGGCAGCACGCGGAGCCTCCCTGGGAGGAAGGGGGAGGAGTTGATCAGTGGGGCCCGCTGACCTGGAGTACCCTCACGGACCCCAGTTTGAGCAACACTGTACTAACTAGTAAAAGTACTAAAAATTTTTTCGCAACATTTACAGAGAAGGCTACACACACGAGGGTTCCCTCCCAGTCAACAAGCAGCAGAAAAGAAACTGGAGAGGTCAGCAGCCTGCCACACCCCATATTCCCTTCGTTCTCAGCATTAGGAAGATGCAGACCAACGGACACTCCTACTGAAGGAGTTCTGGACCTGGGCACATGGACAACATTTGCATCCACCATGAACACCCATGAGGATGAGCCTCGAAGAAGATACATACACTACAAGGAATATTTTACTCACTGTTCTATTCCCTTACATATGGGGCTCATTAAAGGCCTTAATTTGAATGCATCTGATATTGCCACGAGAATTTCCATTTTACAGTAGGAATGCGGAGGACCTTGGAGAGGAATTTAAATCCAATTTGCTGCAGAATATATGGGATCTTGTCTGTAATCTTTATACTCACCTGGAGATGGGGGCTGTATCTTGGGCTGGGACTTCTTTGAATCAGCAGCCGCAAAGATGTCTGGGGGCGGGTCTTCGCCTCGTTCAATCTTGCACTCAAAGGCATAGAGACATTGGATGTACTGCTTCTTCAAAGAACTAGCTGCACTGCTAGAAGTGCCCACATTAAGATTGGTGGCTAACTCACGCCATTTCTTGTTTTTGTTGACCTGCACAACCCCAAAAAAAAAAAAAAAAAAAAGGGGGGGGGGGTGTCAGAACATAAAATTCAAGCCATTTCCCCTTTCCCCAGGGTGAGACAGAGCCATGTTTCCCACCCTAGATACTAGCTAAACATGTTATGTAGCAATCATAACAGCTACACTATTGGGCTGAAACTGTGGATCAAAAACAAAACAGTAAGCCTCCTCTTTGCCCACCTGGAGGGGGGAAAAAGGAGTCTCAGAGCTGGATAATACCAAGCAGCAAACTGAAGTAGACATGAGGCCAGCAGGAAGCCCACATGCATCAACACTAATAAGTGATGCAAACACAGAGAGCATCATTGCTATTCTATGGACTGGGTGAGGAAAAGTACAAGCTGGATCTCAGTGCTGTCAGAATACTCTGAACAGGAGCAAATACCTGGAGCACTGCGATTAGATCCACTTAATTCAAGGATACTGGATTTTATAAATAAGATATTAACACTATTTTAAAAGTTCCAGACTCAACTTAAATCAAAAGAACTCAGTTAGCAAATCGAGTTAAGCCTGAATCCTATTGCCTATACAGCACCTGAGATTTTGAGACTGACGCGGCTATGCATACAAACGTATAGCCATCTCACTTGAGTCACAGTCGTGATGGCTTTCAGAGCTTCTGGTCACCCACCTGAGTAAGTCCTCCAATCTCCTTTACAGAGATATAGAGTCGGTAAAGGTCTAGGGGTTTTCTGCCTACAGCTGGGAGGTTGGTCATGCCCATTGCCTTCTCTTCAGTGAAGGCTAGGTAACGATCTACCCAAATCTTCCTCTCCGGCTCACCGCCCAGCTCATACAATTTGGTAATCTTCTCATTGGTGGTAGTAGAGGAACTGGACTTCTAGAATAAGGAGAAAGCAGATCTCAGGATGGAGGAGCAAGTGAGCTAAGAAATTTAAACATATCAAGCTCAGGCCAGGTTCGTCATCTTATCAAACAGAAAAAAACCTGAAGGGATAAAATTCTGTAGTTGTATTAGGAACAGCCACATATCAGCCCAAAGGTCAAACGCACACATCTCAGTTCGATGTTGGTGTAGACAGACAACATAGAGCTTTTGTGGACAACGCTGCTGAGAATCACAATGACCACACTTCAAAAGGTGGAAGTTTTAGTCCACCCATAGGAAGGCTGCAGATATCAGGTAAATTTCATCCAGACACCAGAATGGTTTGTGTGGTGAGGGGACGAGGGACGGGCAAGGGGCTACAATCTTTCTAAAGAAGAGACTGACTTACCCGTAATTCTGCTTCTCTGAAGAGACCTTGTAGGATATTCATATTACTTGGGGGAGAGGAGGGGCTTTGTTCCTTAGCACAAGAAATGGGGAACTCCCTCAGCTCTTAAGGTTTTCTGATCCCCAAGGACAGCACTAACAGGATAAGGGAAAGCCAGGACTCCCTGCTAGCCATCACACCCTGCCAACTATAAACACTGCCCTCCAAATTTTTCAGTCAGTCCCTTTTCTAATTACTCTAGTGGAAGCTCCCAGGATACATTACTACAAATGTATCACAGATCAAAAATATGCCCCAAAGAAAACTAAGACGAGGTGTAAGAATTTGGCAGTTTAACTGAAAACCTGATAGGAAGTGGATGGGTGAGGAATCCTACAAGAGAATATCTTCCCTTCATAATTTTCCCTCCCTAATGATTCAATCTGCAGAATTTGTCACAATGCCACTAATGCCAAAAATGTTGGAAATTTCTCTCTCTTCCCCTGCCAGAATTTGCTGCTTTTTACTCACAAATATAAAAGGAAGATGCCTCTTAAAAAATACTGCATCAAACAACCTTCAAGTCTGCAGAAGGAGACCACAATTAAAACTTCTTGATGTAAAAATAATTAATTAGCCAACTGAAAAGGAGTATCCTGAATTTAAGATTGTATTGGAGTAAGTGGAAGGAAAGGAGTTTGGCCTCTCCTATCTTAGGAACAGAGGCCGGGGTGGGAGCTCTATTCTGGAGGCTGAATCCAAGCAATAACGTGCAAGTCTGCAGAACAAGGACTGTGTAGCTACTCTACAGAGGTCAACAATTAAATATTTGAGGCAGACTGTGGTGACAACCTTGAACTGGATCAAAGGAGCTTTTACAAGGTCTTCTAGTTTCAGGCCAGCCAGGTCACAAGAGCAATCAGGCATCCATGTAGACGTGACCCCGCTGGTCACAACGTTGCCTAGCAAACGGATGTCAAAAGAAACAGAATTGGACGGATTTTTTGTTAGGGGTGCTAATCCAGGTAGAGCCTGAGACATCCCTCCCTGGACCATCTGAGGTGGCATATATGGAAATGTGCCTCTCTGCGATGGGCATGCCGATGTGAGGAAAATGATGATAGGGCAATAAGTTAAGATGGAACTCAAAACACCACTTCAGAGCAATGTGGGATGAGTCTGCAGCACCACTTTGATCCACCTTATACCACATTTTACAGGGATAGGCTTTAGAGCGCTTGGTGGTAGAAGTCACTGTCACCAGTTAAATTACCTTCCATGAAAGAAATTTAAGCTCCCATGATTCATAAGCGGTGTTCATCAGCTTTGACAACACCACAGTAAAGTCCCACAACACAAGGGGCTTTTTAATTGTTTTTTTTTTCCCCTCAAGTATCAATCCTTTTGGGAGTCTGACAAGGAGCTGCAAAGACACTGGTTTACCTTTGATTAAGGTGGGATAGGCTAGACACCTGGGTGGAGTCAGACAGACACACGACAAAGGTAGCCAAGCATTTTTTGCACAAGGCAAGTAAGAGGACTTGCATCATCCCATTTCCATCATCCCATCAAATCTTTTGCCCATGGAATTGTAGGGCTTTCTGGCATAAGGCTAATCAGAGATGCTAGGAGAACACAAGCCACCTGCAAGAGACACCATGACTATGCATTGCTATCTTGTCAAGTGTTCAGTGACTAACGAGCAGTTAGCTGTCTGTTTGGAGGTGGGCAGTAGCAGTCCTACCTAAACAATGATTGCAGGACCAAAGCAACTATTCCATCTGGAAGCCTCTGCCAAAGAGCAGTGCCTTGTAAATGCATGGACCAAGCTCCATGTAGCTGTCTTAAAGATTTCAGAAATTCGGACAGTCTTTAAACAGGCAGCAGAGGCTGCGTGAGCGCTAATGTGGCTAGGTGGACCTAACCTGATTAACTCTTTTATTAACATGTCTTTATACACTTGGAGACTCTCTCAGATAAACTCTGGGGGGATATTGCCTAACCCTCTCTGCAAGGGCCAAAAAAACCAGTCCAGGGGCATTCCTGAATGATTTTGTCCTGTCAATGTAGGAAGACCATCCTTTACTATAACGTCAAGCATGCAAAATTTAGCTTCCTTTGACAATGAGTGAGGTTTGGGGAAGAACACTTGGAAATAAATCAGTTGGTTCACATGAAATTCTGAAAGAACTTGGGTTGAGGTTTGAGAGTGATCCTGTACTTATGAAACACTGTACACAAGGGTCCCTGCCATGAGGCCTGAATCTCCTCTGCCTGTCGAGTTGATGTAACGGCCACTAAAAAAGGCAGTCTTCCTAGATAAGTGGTGAAGAGAACAAATTGCTAAGGACTCAAAGTGGGATTTCATCAGTTGTGCTAATAACAGAGATCCCCAACCTGGGGACGGACAAACAAATAAGGCCCTTGAGAAACCTTACTGCTGCAGTATGGAAAAAAACAATATGGCCCGGGATAGGAAGGTGAGGAGTCAAGAGTCCAAAAATAGGAAACCAACCTCGTTTCCTTTTAGGGATGGCAAAATAGTTGGAATAAAAAAACCCTGCTCCTGAATTCTGAGGGCACCTCTTGCATTGATCCAAGTGGTAGAAGGAAGTCCACCTCTTGTTTTAATAGTATCACAGGAGAAGGAGCCCTGAAAAAGGATGGGGAAAGGGGGTAGGGCCAGAAAGCAACTGGACAGAATACCCCTTGTTAATTTCTAGGATCCACTGAACCAAGCTGATCGGAGTCCAGGCTTCCCCAAAGAAGGAAGTTGCCAAAGGTAGGGATGGGTAGAGATCCTCTGGAGGTTCTGCCAGGCTCTTGACCTGCCGACTGGTGGACAACAGACTGCCGCAGCAGGGGAAAAGGCAGAGGATCATCGCTGGAACCTCTGCTTCTTTATCAGCAGCTCAGATGTCCTTTGAAGGCTGGTAATAGGAGGGGCCAGAAGAATGCTGCCTGAAAGAAATCTGTGGTTTCACTGCTTCCTTCTTGTGGGTGGAACGCAGAGGCCCAGGGAGGGTAGTGTCACCCTGGAGTCCTTTAAGGAATAGAATCGGTCTTTGAACTAAAGCACTTGTTGCCCTTAAAGGGAGGATCCTCAGTTGCTGTTTGGACCGCTCCAGGCTGGAGTCAGGATGATCGTCTCATGGTGTCTGCTGGACATATCCAGTGCAGCCTATAAGGATGTGCAGACATGCTGTTTAGCTCCTCTGTGTATTCCTGGAGGTAGCATGTCCGCAAACAGACAGCTGGTTCCAACTGAAATAACGGTATTAGACAGAAGCATTTGGAGCATGTGGAGGCTGGTAGATGAAAATTTTGCATCTGAACAGGTCCAGTCTCTCCGGGTCTTTCTCCCTGGGTGAGAATTTGGAAGGCCCCTATTGCTTCAATATCTCTTAGACCGCAGCTACTACAAGCAAACCTGGTACTGGATGGGAACAAAGGTATTCAAAATCCCTTGGAAGCGACTGAGCGTGGATGTAACCAGAATGGATGCTGGTGTGTGCCACAGGTTTTTTCGCAGGTTCCAACAGTTCCTCCTTTATAGGCATGGAGAGCCTACCAGGCCTGGATGGGTGCAAGACGTCCAGCAGTCTGGGAACCTGCACCATTTCCAGAGGTATATCTAAAGTCTCTGCCATGCGCTTGTGGCAGCCCTAGAATGCCTTGAAGTCATCAGCTGAAGATGATGCTGAGAAGAGAATGAGGAGAGTGCAGCGGGAACAAGTTGTTCTGCCCTTTGTAGATGTCGTTTCTCAACACTTTCCTCCTCCTCCTGCCTTTCCAGAATCTGGGGCTAGCTGATGTGGCTGTGTTGATTTATATAGTCTCTTTGGGGAGGGGGATCTACACTGCAAAACTCTAACCCTATTAGCAAGAAAACAGACTTTCTCCCATTTCTTAAATAACTGCTCTACAGAGCCAAGGTGAGAGAGAGTGGCATTTGTACAACAGATAATTTTGAGGGAGAGGGTAATATTCTTGGGGCAGACACCATGTCATCTATGTGTTTGTACAATGCCCATGCAATGGGACCCCGATTCCAACTAGCGTCTTTAAGCACTGCTATAGCAGTAATGCCCAATAATAAGGGAGAGTATGTTGCACACACAATCAGAGCCTGTTCCAAAGCATTCTAATCAGAATGTCAGATGTAGTTGTTTAAATTATGATCTAAAGTACTGCACGCAGAAAGAACATTCACCCCACTAGCCGTATTTGACCCAGTGGTGCAACATTTCAGAAGCAGCACGTAACAGATTACAAGGATAAGTTTACTGATGAAGGGTGGGGGAGAAAGGTGAACTAGCAAGCTTTCAGGGATCATTTAAATTGAAATACAGTCTGAAAATACTCGGCAGTAAATAGAGTTACATTATTAAATGGAGGTTTTGAACACACGAGCAATTAAACCAGTGCATGAAGGCCATATTCTCACATTTCCTATCACCTGGGAAAGTAACAGGAATACACATGCTTTACCTTTGACTTGGATTCTGTTTTTGGCGTCCCATCTGCCTTATTGTTCATTTTAGTTGCAGGCGTTAGTTTGACATCCCCAAGGCCCATCATCTCAGGACTTGCTGCCATCCCTAGAAGATTAAACAGAATCTTCAAACACTGCATTTCAATTCAGTATCATGAAATCCAATGCCCTCCTTTGGGTTAGCATTGGCTTACCTGCCGAGTTGTTGGCCATATTCCCACTCATAGGATATGGAGCACCCTGGGGGTTTATCATGCCAGCCATACTGTTAATTCCTTGTCCATAAGGAGCTCCAGTTCCCATCATCCCCCCTTGGTTCATGTTGGGATAGCCAGGAGGCCTGAAAAAAGGAGAAGGAGAGAGCAGAAGTACATTTTCAATATCAAGCATTAAGATTTGTATTCTGCTAGAGTGGGTTTTGCTAACAGAGACTTTCCTGCAGTTGAAACATGAAATGGAAGTGACTGGTTCCATGAGAATACTTTTCCACCAAAACTGACCTAGAATAAAGTCTACAAGAGCACATACGTGACTTTGAAGCCAGAATGCTTGTCTACACTGCGCCACAACATGGACACTACAGGGGTGTGAACTTCAGAGTACGCTGAAGTGCTGCACTCTAACTGCTCCGTGTGGACATTGCTGGGGTGAACGAGTAGTCCTCTTTCAAATGGGACTATTAACGCAAACTAAATTCCTTTTAATTGGCACCAGGAGCGTCCACACAGGGCAGTTCAGGTACATCTATACAGTAATAAAAGATACATAGCAAGGCTGCAGCTGGCCTGGGCTGGTGGGGCTAAAAATCACTGTCTATATGTTTGGGCTCAGGCTGGAGCCCGAGCTCTAGGATCCTTTCCCCTCACAGAGTTCCAGAGCTCAGGCTCCAATTCGAGCCTGAACATATACAACATAACAATTTTTCAGCCCCAGAGCCCGAGTACCGTGAGCCCAAGTCAGCTGACCTGGGTCAGCCACGAGTATTTTATCCCTGTGCCCTCAGAGCACAACACATCCCCAGAGCCAGCACTGTGGCAGTGTAGACAAAGTCTTAGTCTCACTGAAAGTCAATGGGACTTCAGCTCCAAAATACCTCAACCAATTTTGCAAACGGAACTTCAACGCTTTTGAAAGTTTTGCCCCCAATCTTGCTCTGTTGCAGGTGTTAAGTTACCTGCCAAAGGAGATGGAACTCTCAGGTCTGGAATGTCACCGTAAACGTTGCTGCTCCTGCTGTCCAAGCAGGAAGTACATTGCTCCAGTCTACTGTAGCCACTGCTCTTTCTCCTTTTTGCTATATCAGATATACCCAAAAGCACCACACCCTAATACCAACTCAAACTCACATTCCAATAGAAGGGGCATCTCTATCTTTACATCTGTGGTTGGGACTATTAATCCAACAGCCTTACAATCAGGTGATAGGCCTTGTCAAACTGAAATGGGAGACCGGAATACTTGTTCAGATCTCATTGATACGCAAGACAAACCAGAAAACTTCTACTCTGCAGAGGCGACTCAACTTGTGCGTGAATTCATTGCTCTCATGACTACCCTGGTTGACTTCTGTATGCAACCTCCACCTGATTTTACAGCCATCCTACTCTTTCCTGCAGACTCCAATAATGAATTCCAGATATCTCCCCTCAGGTCTGCTGCTCATCAAGACCCACAACAGGAAAAGGTGAACTGCACCAGACACAACTTAAGTCTAAACTCCTCGACTCAAAAAACAGACAAATACAGTTGGAATAATGGCCTGCTAGATTTATTAGCTCTTCCAGGCACACTGTATCTTGTTCTCGCCTGTGCAACAGCTCCAGAAACCAAAACTGCACGGATCTCAAAGAACAACGGATTTTCTTTGTACACACAAAGAAGCCACAGAACATTGCTAATTGCACAGTGATTCAAATACGTCTCCCCTCCTAACTTCTCCAGACTGATTAAAGACCTGCTCTTCTGCAGGCATTTTAAGGAAACCTGTATTCAGGGTTTCCCAACTTTGATTTGTTTCAAAACACATGCTAGTCTGACATCATAGGACGTGCTATATGAAAGGGTTGAAAGCAAGAACAGCGACACAGGGCAGCCTCATTTCTTACCTGTTCTGGATGGAGTTGGCAGCAGCATGCATGGCGGCAGCAGCTGCTTCTTGTGCTTTCCGGTTCATGCCACCCGGTGGTGGGCACATCCCTGTCCCCACCTGGGGAGGCATATTTGCCATGTTGGGTCCATAGGGCCTGTTCCCTATGGCTGCATGGCTCATCCTTCCTGGGGGAAGCCCAGTATAGGGTTGCACACCAGTCTGACCATGAATCTGGCTCCCTGCTCCCATTGGGTTTATACTTCCCCCCATTCCTGGGCTGGGGTAGTTGGCATTAGGCATAGCATTATAGTTTGGCTGCCTGGGATAACCTCCTGCAGAGAGAAGGGTGGAGGGAGTGGGAGAAAAAGCACATTCAACTACTTGATTTGTGACTCATTAGAACTCTTCAAATCTGCAGCTGTTTTAAAATCACTAATAAAAACATAGGGACATGGGTGAATTTTAGCACCTCAACTCAGTCAATTTACCTGGTTATAATCCACATAAAATAGGTCTAAACACACAATCAAGTAACAACATCAATTCAAAGGCAGTAGGAACCTCCCCTGAGCACATCACAGAACACAATGAGCCAAACGGCCCAGGACGAGATGGCGAGGTCACAGGTAAAGTGCCATAAGATGTACAGCTCCTGTCAAGCTCTGCCCCGCTGAAGTTAACTGAATTAGCAGCAGTTTGGGGGCACAATCATCTGAAGATTTTTCAAACCAGGAGAGGAATTCTGTAGCAGAAGTACTTTAATCCTTAAAGCCCTCTGTCTTACCCTTGCTCCTGAGTGACACACACAAAGCACACTCCCTTTCATGACAGGCAAGGGTTTCAGATGTTGCTGCATGAGCTGCACATTTTAAACCAGTCCAAATAAATGCAATTTGATGAAGGCAAAAAAAAAAAAAAAAAAAAAAAAAAAAAGAGTACAGGGAATATGGGCCGTTTTTCCTGCCCACATGTTTACTTAGTGGAGCTCTATCAGTTTCCCATTCTATCCGATTGGTTCACGGCCTTACCTTGAGGACCATACTGACCCCCCTGCGGCCCATAGCTTCCCAGTGAATTCTGCTGATAAGGTCCCATCCCAGCATGCATCTGTCCTCCAGAAGACTGACGTGGAGATAAGGCGGAGCCAGGCTGAGGGGAGCTGTACTGGGGCATCTGAGGATTCCTCTGCATGTAACCTGATCAATGAGACATTCAAATGAGATAGTTATTCATTCCAATTGTTGGAATTACTGCACACACAAACATTTTAATGACACAACCCAGACAAAGTTGTTGTTTGTTTGTTTGTTTAGCAACAGCCATTAAAATAAAAAAAAAAGTCAACTGTATGTGCCAAAAGATTCCACACCTATTGCCTACTCTAACTCGGGGAAAACTGTAGCATGTCATGGCACCTGTAATGAGCTAGCCAATGTTGCATTTTTAGTGGGGAACATTGTACTACATATGCCTGCAGCCATAAAGAGAGAGGCTCCTACTCATGTATCCATCTTCCAGTGAATCTGTTCCCTTTTATGGAGCACAGAGCCACAACTGTTGTGAACATCCCACATTTTGAAGTTTAAGGTTTTCGTTCTTGAAAATGCAGCAGTCAGAGAAATTTGTTTTAAAAACCTGCAGGAAACATCTTAAATCGAAGCAAAATCTCTAGGACAAGCAACGGGCAACCTTACTGCAATGTGCTCTGAACGCTAATTGAGTTGAAAGAGCTGGTCCAGCTTTACAAACAGTATCTTAGCCCACAATCTCCACCTCATATGGAAGGGGCTGGTTTCAAAGCTTGCAGAAGTCCAGGAGATCTTTATTATGTATATATCCTGCTTTACATTTAGAAGTCTACTGTTAAAACTTAGAACTCTTAACACCACACACACATGCTCATACTCCTACCTCGATCTTGGACTATGCTTGACTGATTCATGGAAGGATGCATGATACTGTCCGAATGGCCACTAGGTGGTCGGGGTGGCATCTGATTGCCTGCACCATGGATAGAAAAGCATTAGCCACAAGAAGCACATACACAAGAAAATGCAGAATACCTAGAAATGGCTGATAGAGACTTAGGCTCATAGCATTAAACAATAGAGCAGCAACAAAATTCAAGGGGAGGTGGCGGGAGGGGGAGTTAAGCCAACCGAAGGAAGTGTGGGAGGAGAAGACACAGGTAAATTAGTCTTTTCCATATAAAACAATTAACATTATGTTACAAGTTTGCAAGCCAACAGACCACAGCTACTCTGCGAGATACCTTAGTTCATACATTTAAAAATCTCCTCCAAATTGTAGCCTTATTTTTAAGGCAATTAAATGATCCTGAGACCCACAGCGTCAGAAAGCGGGGCTGCTCTTGGTAAACCTCTCTTTAAAACTGCCAAATTTTAATTCACTGAGCCCAGGCTCTTCAGCTGCACAGCGCAGTCACACCAGCAGATCCAGAGATACACAGAATACCTTTACCTGGTACGGCAGCAGGTGAGAGTGGACCAGAACGCGACTGGGCAACACTAGCAGGAGAGCCAACGGGGGAAGGGGAGGGCCCTCTGATTCCTGGGAGGTGAGGCGAGGTATGCGGAGAGAAAGGAGACTGAGCTGGGTTACTCTGCTCTCCTTGACTGCTTGAAATCCCTGACGTGCTTACTCCAGGACTCAGGGCTCCTTCTGTACCCATGGGTAGATCATCTATGGAACCAGACAGATCCTGTAGTGCACAGAAAAGCGGATCAGACAAAAAAAAAAGGTTACGAGGCAGAGCAATTGTTCTCCCGCACATCACCAGGAAAGAGAAGCGTCTGTTACAGAATTCACTGAATTCTGCTCCTAGGCAAACTACAAACAAATAGAAAATCAATCAAGCCAGCTCATGTTATTGTCAATGATGAAGGCTGTAGCTCACACCTAGTTAACTGATAAATGCATCTTAATCTGTCCTCCCCCACACACATCCAGAAGTTCCCCAGCTGTGGTCTGTGGAGTGCTGACTGGTGGTCCAGAAAGCTAGTTGGTCACATGGGTGCCAATTCTCAAACGTGTCTCAGCTGCTAGGTTGCATTAAAAGAGGATAAAAGTAAGTTCCTACATAAGCAAGTGATGTAGTTGCCACAGGCATGTATATGATTGCAAACAGGAGAAGAGGTTGTCTATGTGATGACTAGGTGAAGGGAAGTGGTCCATGACAGAAGAGTGGCTCACCCTTTGAAAGAGTTTGAGAACTCCTGCCTAACCTCAGTCCACTCTGAGGCCTCAGGTAGGCTGGGCAGCTTCTTTCTTGAGAAAAAAGAAAAACTAAAATACAGATTTAAAAGAAAACCATGAAACATTTCCCACTTCCCTTTCTTCACCGAAATCAGAAATTAACCATTTCTTTCTGCAGCATTAAGTTTCAGGCATTATTGAAGGCAAGAACAGAGAAGGTCTCCCCTACTGCACACGTCCACCTTGAACCAGGAGACAGCAGTCTTCTCTGAACTAGTTTCAATGCCCTAAATTGGCACAAGAGTTGCTGGAAAATTGCAGCCGGTGAACAATCGGTAAATTGTCTGGATACTGCATGTGCAGGTGGGTAGGGGAACCTCAACTCATGGCTATTATTCAAGTACCTTGGTACTTACAATAACCCACGTGCGAAGACAGTCCCTGCCATTAAGAGATTAAGCTCTATGATTAAAAAAAACAACCAACCACCACCACACACGACCTAACATACTGGGAAAAGTTGGAGGAGATAATATATGGCGACGTGCTCCCCATCTCTCTCTCTCACACACACATACTAATGGTGGACAGGTGGGTGGGGAATGAGTAACTCCCTCTTTGTGGAAACCCAAGGAATAGTGTAATAAGGGTTCTGACCCTACCAGAAATCTTATTTTCCTTATTTCTAAAATACAAACCTTAGGTTTAAAATTAAAGGATTCAGATTTTTTATTCTTTACATAAGAACCGTTGCTTCCTGAATTTGTTCATATAAAGTGAAGCTCCGTAACAGTTTAATGAACAAAAATTGTACAGGTTTTTCCTCGATCTGGTTCTTATTTCTTATCCTGCATGAAACTAATTTTAAGTAGGGTTTTGGGTTTTTTTGGAATGATAGTTTAAATATTTTTTATAGGAAATGCAGAAGTAGAGAGTCTTAGGATGTACTTGGATGAGGAGAGAAAGGTTTGGAAAACCAGTTTTAGGAGGACATTTCAAACAGAAGAGGAAGCATGAAGAAAGGCACAGAAGTGGGAAAAGGAAATTAACAGTGCTTTGCAGCTGGCATCATTGAAAGAGCAGAAGATGATGCTGATGATTTAGGAATGGGCCACATTTTAGCCTACATTTCACATTTACTTTGAAACAAGGACAGACATCAAGTTAGCTTTGCTCTGTACCTACCTCTGGCCTAAACTCGTGCACATTATCCTTTGCATCTGTTAGGAGGAGCCATGTGACCATAATATCCTAATCTGATTTACAACGATTGTGCTAAAAACATTTTCGCATCTTTTCATAGACATCTTTATTTGGAAGACAGCTAGTTTTATAGTATTTGTGTAATAGCAGGTGTACAGCATGGACAATCTGCCTTTCCGTGATTAGGGACAACAGAATACCAAGGTAATTGGTCTTGTGGTTAAAGCACTGGACTGGCAGTTGTAAGGTCTGGATTCAACCCCCTGTTCTACTACAGACATCCTGTGAAATCTTGGGGCAGGTCACAGTCTCTCTCTCAGTTCCCCTCATTTGTGAGGTGTGGATGTAATTGTATCCACACTTCACAGGGGGTGTTGTAAAGATACATTCTACAGTAATGGACGGTGGGAAGTCACGTAAATAGGGGCAGGGACAAAGGGGAGCTCACAGGAGCTAGGAGGAATGGGCACGGCAGCCCTAGACCAAAGGAGACAAGAAGTTGGAAAGCAATTTGGGAAACTAAAAAAAATGGCAACTCTGATACCTGTCCAAAATTGTCAGCGATGGATGTGGAGGAGTCAATCAGGTAACCAAGTGGGGGACATATGAATAAGGCCAAACCACGTTTTAAAAACATAATTCAGAAAAGTCAGGACACAATTGCTAAACATGGCTTAGACAGTTTAGTCCCATCCTCATTGGCTAGGCTAATACCACTCTCCACAGTTCAGATAACTTAGCAGGACTTCAGGACTGAGGCCCTGCCTGCACTGGGGTGGGTAAGGGTTATCATAGGCAAACAAGAGGCCTTGTCACTCTAAAGCACCTGCTTGTCAGCATGTTCCCATCCTCAGGCTGAATACACAGCACTTCACTGAACATTCAGGGAAAGGGAGACCTGAATGCACAAGACAAGAGTGAAGCGATTCCTGTCTATGCTAGAAAATGGTTAGGGTACGTCACGGTTGGAGACTGGGTAGGCAAAGAAATCACTGTGTCTAAAACGGGTGTGTATAAGTGGGAGGGGCATATGAACAGAGTCCCATTCTCTTGCAGCACTGCCCTCTCTTGCACCATTGCAATTTCCACTGATTTTAATGGCAGAATTTGGACCCATTTTTCAAAACACCCCACACCTCCAGCAAGTGTTAACTGGCACATTTAAGATGGAAATGCCAATCCAATCCTTTGCTGGCATGACCTCAGGCCCGCTATTCTCAACTTTTTATTACCACTTCCATTTGTATTAAGACGATGTCTTGCAAGGCAGTCTCAGTAGTAGGTCTGCTTTTCTTTTTATTTCAATCAAAGATATGATAGTTCAGAAAAATCCTAAAAACAAAGTTTACAAGATCCGACGACTTTCCCGTCTCTCTGCTGATCAGTCTCAGTATGGTTGATGGCAAAGCTCCCAGTCTAAACAAAATACAACTCGTCTCTCCAAGAAGGCCTGAAGACAGTACCTTACATACAGCCATTATTGGTTCTTAGTCACTCACATTCAGGAGTATTAACCTCAAATCCAAGAAAAATCTTCTCATCTTACTTTGGGGCTTCAGGACAAATTTCTCGTTATGTAGGAATTACATTTCTTCTTCAATCTATGAGTTCAGACAAGTCGCTCACATTATCCTAACCCATTTGTGTTTGGGGTCACATTAGAGACATGTATCACAACCCCATGTCATTAAGTGGGAATGTTACAACTGCAGCTTCAGTATTAACCCCAAATTTAGTATGCCCAAACAGCCAGTTAGGTCTTAATCTGTTAATACTTTGGACTTGTCTAGCACCTTCCATCAAAGAACTGAAAAGCATTTTATAAATATTGCTTCGCAACACTCCCATAACAAAAAGGAGTTAATTTCAGTTTTATAGAACAGGCATAAAGGTGATATGCAAAAGGAAAAAAGATTGCGGGAAAAAAAAGCCACACACACACCATGTATAACGGTCTGAAAGGTTTCTTTAACCAAAAGATGTCTGCCTTTTTGTAATCTTAGAAAAAATATCTAATCTTGACTTCTCTGGCTTTGATAGATGTTTCCTTAACTGGAGAGACTATGTTAAATCTGTAACCAAATCTTTTCTCCCAAATGCTTGTGAGGTGTTTTGATTAAATAGGTAAATTTAAGAAACAAATTAAGTGTCTAAAAATCCCTTTTCTACTGCATGGCTTGGGTTTTACTTCCTTAGTGTTGTAATGTTACAATCTTACTAGTTTCTCCACAGTTGTCAGAGTCTTCCAGGAAAAGACAAGAAGATAAGATCTGAATTCTTAACGTGAAACGTAAGTGGAAGTTCGATAAAGAATCACAATTAAAATACAACCACAAACACAGAAGGGGCAAGCTCTCTTCCTCCCACTTTACAACTTCCATTTAAGTGACTTAAACAACATTATACTGGAAAATTGTGGAACAGCCAGGAAAAGAATGCAACCTTATTTATAGATACTTTGAGGAGAAAACCCAATACACCACATAACATATTATCTGATTTTGTTCCTTTATTTCAAGCCAAAAAAAAAAAAAATGTAAGACACCGTTAAGGAGACTACAGAGGTGTATCAATTAGTTCTGCTAAAAGACTTTATTTGAATGTAGTTATAACAAGCTGCATGCTTGAAAGCAAGGAAATCCAGAGTTAAGTACGCGAACATCCTTAACTCTGATCTAACACCACTACAATGGGGTGAATCCACATGATGAAGGCTTGCATTTCTCTTAAGTACTTTAAAATACTTTTAGGCTGAAATTGTCCAAGTTGTTGAGGGGGTCTGGATGCTCGATTCCCATTACAATTAAAGGGGAATTGAGAGTCCAGATCACCACAGGCAATGGAAAAACCCCACTCGTAAACTATGTCAGCGTTGTTTTAGAGAATGAAGTATAGTACTCTGCGGATGTTACACAGTAGAGGTCAGGTCATAGTAGATATCTACTCAGACTTCTGCTGGAAAAGTACATCTATAAATAAGAGAGAGAATGAATACTGGAAACGATTGTAAATGATGCGTGTTTGGGGACTGTACACTGAGGGAGAAATGTGACAACAGCAGGAGTGTGGCAGGGACACACCTCTGATCTTTGGCACCTCTGATCTTTGGCAGGTAAAAGGCAGGGTGCTATATCTGTCTTCTTCCAAAAAGAGTTTGAGGAGATCGGTGGTTGCTATGTGATGAGACTGATGTTTGTACGTTATCAGTGGGCAGAGTAAAGGCTACAACAGTAGGGCATGTGGCTTATACTGGAAATATATAGATAGGTACATGGTGTGAGGAAGTGAAGCACTGAGATACTGAAAGGAGGAAACATTAAAGGTGTTTGAACCTCAACTCTAGTTAATTTAACGATTAAATATTTGAAGTCTATGTCCTAGACTCATCTACACACAAAGGCTTAGCTAACCTGCTGCATGTCCTATGTGGATATATTTTAACTGGTTTACATACATTTAGCTTAATTTGGGAATTTATTAACTTAAATATGCTTACCTGTGTTAAATTGGACGTAAGGCCACTTTACACTGGACGGTGGCATAAAAGGGCCTAACATAGAAAAATCAGGTCCTGGACATTCATCTTATACAAGTCGGCAGAAGCAGCAGTGGCCTTACATAAGAACAGCCAGACTGGGTCAGACCAAAGGTCCATCTAGCCCAGTATCCAGCCTTCTGACAATGGCCAATGCAGATGCCCCAGAGGGAACAAACAGAACAGGTCATCATCACGTGATCCATTCCCTGTTGCCTATTCCCAGCTTCTGGCAAACAGAAGCTAGGGACACCATCCCTGCCCAATGGCTATTAGCCAGGCTGATGGACCTATGAACTTTTCTTTTTTTGAACCCTGTTATAGTCTTGGCCTTCACAACATCCTCTGGCAGGGAGTTCCACAGGTTGACTGTGTGTTGTGTGAAGAAATACTCCCTTCTGTTTGTTTTAAACCTGCTGCCTATTCATTTCATTGGGTGACCCCCTAGTTTGTGTGTTCCGAGAAGGCATGAATAATACTTCCTTACTAACTTTCTCCACACCAGTCATGATTTTACAGACCTCTATCATATGCGTAAGTTAAAGAAATTAAGGAACACTGACATGTAAGCCCACTGTACTTTTCTGACAGACTATTTAATAGGTGTGTAAAGCTTGTATGTTAAAACACCATGTATATTATAGAACAATATAATAGGAAATAGGACAATAGCATCCTAATGAAAATACTGTGCCAGTTGCATCTAACCTCCCTTAGGCTGAATGATTTAGCCACTGAAGTTTATAAACTCCAGCAATGCAGCCATCTGCCAATGGAGAGAAACTCCATCACATACACGGTCTTTTTTTAAGGTTAGGATTTCAAAGCTGTTGTGTGGTATTTATAAAATTTCACAGGAATTTGACTTCCACGGGGGAGAAGTAACGAAATGGTAAAACTAGGACCATAAATCTTAACTATGGCCAAGACTCATCCAGTTTCCATCTGACCAGATTAGTTTCTCAGACTGGCTATCATTCAAATAACTAGAGTATCTTTTAATCAGGCCCGAACACCTGGAAAACTTTAAAATGCAATTTACTGAAGTGCAACACAAAGAAAAACGCAATAAAGCTTCCCCTCCACAGTCTGCTTCTGGGACAGGTTTTAGCACGAAGTCCCTGATCCAAAGCTCACTGCAGATAACAGAGACCCATTGACTTCAATGGGCTTTGGATCAGGCACAAACTTTATTTGCCCTCTGTAAGGCTTTCACAGACAGACTTAGAACTACGTAACAGCACCACTAACAGGGCTCTCCCTCTTCTCTCCTCCTCTGAGCCCAGCCAGTCACAACGAGAGACAGGAGGTGAGGATCAACAACAGTAACTCTGCCAACTTGAAGGAAACGTCAGGGTCTGGAGAATTTCCTCACGTGTTTCCAATGTGTTTTTTATGCAGTTTATTGCTCATCTGCCATGCAGATCAAAAACGCTGGAGGGATTCCAACTATTTCACACAGAATCTCACACTCCAGGCTGGCTGCAGCCCCAAAGCCATAGTTTCTTCACTTGAAATACTGCCCAGTGTTATTTTGGGATGTGACCTGATAGCGGAAGCCCACAGGGACTCTGAAATGATAAGTGTTCCAGCTGCAATTGGTTGCCCAATCCTAGATCATGCCAGCACGGGTTTGTCAGCTCTGCTGACAAACAGGGACTCGGGCAGCTAAAACCTTTTCACACCACAACAAAACCATGCCTGAAATCACACAATTCAACACCCAAAGGAGGAGGGGCAGGGGGACTTGTCTTTCTCAGGGTGGGAGCTGCAAGTCCTAGCATGACCAATAAGAGGAAGCTGCTTATGGTAGTTTGTGCTCAAAATAAAGGGTTTTGTTTTATATGAAAAGGGAATCACCATCTCTCACTATCAGACACTAGCTCATTTTTTAAGCAAATATCAGGATGGATCAACAAAAAATACGTAAGCTTAGGACAGTAATTCTCCAGAGTCTGGGCTAGTCTGCCAGAGTACCATAGAAGGTCCAAAGTAAAGGGACCGACCAAAGTCAACAAATTGCACCACATGGGAATTACATCTGTCTAATACCGCCCCACACAGTCCCCAGGGTAAGGGCATAGAAAAAATGGGTTGAAAAGGGAAGGGGCATAGCCAGGATGCACCGTGCTCTAGCTACTACGGACTCTTGCATCACAAGCTTTAGTTAGAGCACCAGGTGCTGCTCTACCTTATAATGGGAGATGGACAGGCCCACGCCTGTCCAAGATTCCCAAAAGTGCAAAAGTTGACAAAATCACTCTTACCCATTCATCCATGGTGGAGCCGCTACACCTTCCCCCTATTTGTTCTAGATATGCTTTAGACTTGAAGATTATGTTGCAAAACCCAACCAATAGTGAAAGTTGTAAAGCTTTTTACGCAATTATAAATAAAGCCTGATTTTTGACTCCATCTAATTTTTTAAAGAGGAAAATTTTGTCTGGCTTTTCCCCTGGTTTGTTCTCCAGACAGAAGAGTGTATTTTGGGGCAAGTTTTACATTAATGAAATAAAGTATTTAAGATACAGAACTTGGACCAAAAAAAAAAAAAAAAAAACCACAACAGAACAAAACCATACCCAAAACACACCCCAAACACACACAATTCCAAAAGTCTTCTTTAGTATGGTCAGCTCAAAAACAACCCGTTTAGAAATTCCACTTGGTCCTCAACTTTTTTTGGGTTCTATTATATAAGCTAAACAACGTTATGCACGGAGCTTTTAAGGTCTGCAGGCAATGCCTGCAGAGTCACAAGGTTTATAGTCCCAGACCTGGAGAATAAGGGTTCAACACAGAAGTCTACATGGTACTTACAGACTGTTTGATGTGCTCTACGTTGAGCACTACAGACACTTCACCTTCTAAGGACTGTGTGATGCCCGCAATCCTTGTTGGCACCATTAAGTCAATAACTAGGGTTCAAGCCAATTACAAACTGGAGAAACATGGTAGAGCTTACCGCTTCCACACAGACACTAGTAAATTCCACAGGCAAAACCAAAAGGGGCTTCTAAAGTCTGAGAAAGGACTAATGAGGGAATTATTAGAACATCCTATTCTTATTCCCTGGCTCTTCTGAAAATGGACAAGCATCCTTACCACTTCTCGTCAATTGAAACGCCTGCTTTATGTTAAAGTTTCTTCATTTTTCTGCAACTTCCTTTCCAAGCACTCAAGAACTACAAATGTCTTCAATACCATAGTCTCCTGTTCTCACCCCCACCAAACAACTACTTAATCTATTTCATATTCAAATATGCTTCACAGACCCAACCTCCTCCAGTCCACTATACCACAGAAAGCTACAGAGTTGCCCAGCAAACTATGATCTCCCCACTACTTACGAGCTTTAGACCCATTCCTTCCTCTCTATTGCAGACTGCTGTATCTTCCATTTTACATTCCACATGCCACCCCATTTACCACCCCACTACGGTCTGGAGACCTCATTGTACCCCATTAACACTACATTCAAGGGTGAACTCCATATATGAGATACTCTGCAAAGCAGACCTGATGTCCCCATGTCCCTAAGTGCTGGGTATCTCATGACACAACACCATACCATAACATACTATTGTAATTCATTTACAAAAAACAGTTCACTTTTGGGGGTGGGTCTAATTACTTGGAAGACAGGTTAGTGTTGAGGGGCAGAATTAAGGATGGGGTACACATTTTAATTTTGATTTCCTTACCTGAATACTTTATATACAAGTTAGAGTTCTATTAACTTTTTTAGAAGTTATGTATCAATTAAGTCCAAGTGTTTGTTGAATTATAGTGGAGAGAATTTTCTCATCTTTTTGATTTTTCATTCACAGCAAATGAACTGGCTGAATTACTGCATCTGTAGCCAGTCAGAGAGAGGAACATTCCCTGTTCATCTTAGCGTTGTGTGAACTTCACTTTCTACAGTAGCTGCAATCACTTAAATGCTCTCATTTAAGCAGCGCAGGCCAGATGCTCAGCTGCCATCGAGGTACACTTGCTCTGCCAGAATAGCATAAAAAGACTGTAAAACACCCTAAATAGATAGCTAAAGATTCTCCTCTCTCCCCCAGAGCAAACCTAACATATAACAGTGACCAGAAATACTTACAGAATTGCGGTTTATTAGACTAGGTAAAAGGAACTGGTAGGTCTCAGTCCACTTTCTAGTGGACACATGTCCACCAATAAAACTTTGTTCTTTGCAGGCTGAGAAGACTAGACAAGAGAACTGGAGAGGCCATGAGACTCAACTACCCTTTGGGAGTGAAAGGCAGTAGTGTCAGGTTAGGGTTCAGGCAAACTGGCAAGGGCACGCATAGACCTGTACTGCCTCTGCCCAGACTGTACCCATTGTGTGTATTAAAGTTTAACTGTACTATTAACACAACTGTCTCATGCATCTGATGCAGTGAGCTGTAGCTCACGAAAGCTTATGCTCAAATAAATTTGTTGGTCTCTAAGGTGCCACAAGTCCTCCTTTTCTTTTCACGGATACAGACTAACATGGCTGCTACTCTGACAACTGTCTCAAGCACTCAATTCACTGCAAACCGATTCATGACATTTCTGTCCTAAAAAAAGCAGGCAAGTTCTAGGACATGGACTGCACAGGAAAGCACTACACAGACCTGAAAGCGCTGTGAGGGGGGTGGAAAAAAAGAAAAAGAAATTATTCAAATACCAAAAACCACAAAACACAGATTTCCAGCAACCCCAATTCTAACCTAAAAGCATACAAACTTGCCACAGAGTGGACCAGGCCATTAAACTACCTCCACTCTCTGACAACAGGCTATTGTGTGGATGATAATGGGCCATTCTTCATGGCACCAGAAGCACCTTCTAGATGCTCATCATTCCTAAGCCAAAACATGGGGGAGAGGAAAGGGGGTGCAAAATCTCATATTCATAGGCTTGGCTCTAAGTCTAGAATGTTTTTGGAGGCCCAGTGTACATTGACCGCAGCTGGCCCAGGTCAGCTGACTTGGGCTCGCAGGATTAAAGAATTGTAGTGCAGATGTTTGGGCTCAGGCTGGAGCTCTGAGACCCCCCCCCCCCGCCAGGCTCCAGAGCCTAGGCTCCTGCCCAAAATGCCTACACTGCAATTTTTAGCCCCACGAGCCCAAGTCAAATGACCTGGGCTCGGAGACTCAATGCTGTGTATTTTTTAATTGAAGTGTAGACGTACCCCAAGACTAAACTGAGAGCTCCTGCTGATAAAGATGGTTACTATCCATCCCACAACCATCCTTTTTGGGTGGGGGCAGAGGGAGGAATCTTAAAGAAGTGAAATTTATAGTTAGCCAATAGCTCTGGGAAGTGGGACTAGACGAGAGTTATTTATATGTATACACATGCTAGGAAGGAGTGCTTATCAGTATTCTCCAGTCACCTTTAAACAGAAATTTCTAACAAAATTAATACCCCAAAATAAATGAAGTACAGCTGCACACTTCAGTACAGGGTTATGTCCCCTCCACCACAAACTGCTTTCTTCCATTACATTAGTTATGCTCCCAAAATGTGTTTTTTCCATTCATTAAACTAGAAAAAAAATACTTCACTTTTTCAGAACCGTAACAACCTTGGGGAGGAAGGTGACTTTCCAAGCATTCCCTGTTTCTCATACTGGGAGGAAGAAATCAGCACCACCATAGCCCGGTTCTATGCAGTGCGCCATGAGCAGATATTAGTGCACCTGGTTCATAGCCACCCCCTTTCCCCTGCATCCCTTTTCAAAAAAGTTTTAACCATCAGCAACCAGAAGAGAGATTTAAATAGAACTGACAAATCAGATTTCCACCCTCCCAAATGTGTCACTGCGAGCTCAACTGGGAGTGAGATCTATTGATTTGAACAAGGACCAAGAGAGAGCACCTACAAACTAGACAGTTTCCAGGTTCCTCCCTGGAGGGCACACAGCATCTTTTGGGGAAGAAAGAGCGGTAAGATCGTGGTTGCAAACTAAAGGATGCATAAAATACTCTGAGTCCCACCACGTGGCAGTTACTCCATCCAACCAGTCTTTAAAATTGTGTCACTCATTCCCCAGCCCAAAAGGGAAGAAAAACTAAAGGCTAAAAAGGTAACTAAACAAAACTCCTCGGTATTCAGTCTCCCTTTTTGTTCTATGGACAAGCCATTTTTCCTTCTCTTCCTCCACAAGGAGGTTTGAGCTTCTCCAGAGTATCAGCGCTGCCAAGCAACTGTTCCAGGACAGGGACTAGAATATGGCAGAGAAATCTTTGTACCGTTTCCGTCTCTGAAAAGCTCACTCTTCCAGGATGGCTTCAGACAAACTAGTAGAAGCTGCTGGCTCTAGCTGCAGCGCAGGGAAGGAGCGTTTGGAAAGGAGGCTGCCAGGAGGAGGGGCTCAGCGTCGCACAAGAAATTTTTTCTCAATTGCAAAAATAAGGTGCTGTTCTAATCCTCCTCAGCAAATCTAGGTGGGTCTGGCTGCTTTGGTGGAGATTGGGTATAGAATCCAGGGGGAGGGAGAGAGAGAAAGGTGCTGCTGGCTTTACTCCTTTCCTGCAACGGGAGACCTTGCAAAACGCCCAGCACTGCTACTGCAGCAGCCATTGATTTTTCAGAGGTCGATACTCCACTCCCACAGATCTGCTCAGCAGGAGCTTCAAATCACATCTACTGCTTCTACTCTACACCACCCCTTCTTCTACTGCTTCTGCTCTACACCACCCCTTCTTCTCTACGTTCCCCCCCCATAAAATTACACACACACACACCCCCCAAACACTGAGCAGCCAAGCAAACCCCATGTTCTCCCCCTCCTCTCAAAAAGAGAAATTCAAAGCTACAGTGGCAGTAGAAAGTAAGAGGAAGGAATAACGTGATTCATTCACGGAACAAGATGTCGCTGACGGAAAAACCCACCATCTAGGAGGCCAGCATTCTCTCCCTCCTCGGGGAATGCTGGGTGCTGATCTCTTCCGCAAGTTCCTGGGAAATACAACAGCAAAACTAGCTTACATTTAACCCTTTGAGGACCCCTCTTAGTTTCTACAAAGCACTCTAGCATTTAATTAGCATTAATGTAAGATGGGAAATGTTCAAAGCAGTGGTGGAAAATGCTCCTATTTTGGCTTTTCCTGGCTTGCCAAGGTAGTTAGATTTATATTCTGATTAATATTCGTTATTTAACTGTTTCATCACAAAGGTTGCCCCAGCAAACGGATGGCAGCACAAATGAAGGGACCTGGACTCAACTCCCAAGCCAAACTTTTTGATCCCCAAACAGGTCAGAGCAGAAGAGGCTGTGGAAAGAGCACAGGTGACTCCTGGATGTGGTTACTTGAATAGTCACTCTTGCCACTAATCTTTCTGCTAGAGGATGCTCCCAGCAACATTTTCATGTTCTGGAGGGAGACATATCTAGACCACTTTAGTCAAGAACACTGGTCCAACTTGTGGCCTTGGGAAGGAAAATGTAAAAGAGTGGTACAACTCTCAAATGATTGACCACAACCTTGTGTTTTAGGTTTGTTTGTTTTCAAATGCACCTCATCCTCTATCTACGAAAGATGCAGTGTCTCATCCGAGGTCAAGACTCTGCCCTTATATAGAAAGTTAACCCCTTCGCTCTATCCCTAAGGATATGAGTTCCCAGCCCTGCTTCCTCATCATCTGCAAGGCATTCTTCATCTGTGATGTGTTCAGTTCAGACTCCAGAAGCATTTAGTCATCTCCGCATGTGATTACACCACCATGCCAACCACACATGGGTTTGGGTAGGCAAAGAAATGCAGCAAAGTCAGGAATTCAAAAAACTGTAGGAGATGTACAAGGCTCTAGGCCCACACATTGAATTTTGAGAAGGATTGTACCAAAAACTGAGCGAGCACAGCACAATACCCCTGAAAGTAAGATTTGAGTAAGGAAGTTCATGGGGGATGGGAAAGGGATTTGGAATTTAAAAAAAACAAAAACAAAACCAGCATCAAACGTTTGTAAGCCAGACATACCTTGCATTTCCCTCCTCTGAACCAGGCCACTGAAACAACCGTCCCCATTTCCTTGCTGGCTGTCACTTCCATGCAATTAACTCTGTAGTAGCCCTTCTGGGGCTTTCTAAAGGCACAGAGTTGTGTGTTCACAATGAAGGCACTTTCGCTCTGAGAAATCAGTCCAGCAGCACATCCCTATATTATGCTGTTGATCTGGATGGGCTAGGCCAGCTGGGAAACTGAGGTATTTAATCTAGGAAATTCTCCTTCCCCATCAGTTTACAGGAGTGAACGTGGGCAAGGGGGGGAAAAAAGTGAGTATAACCATGGCAACCGAGCCCATTCCATGCATTGCCCATTGCCGATTACTAGCTCCAGAAGTTGCCAGAACAGTCAATTACCAGAGACGTCTTTCTTGCCATTTCAGGAAACTCAACAGCCTCTTTAAGAGGTTTCTTCCTTCCTGGATAAAGGCCCGATTAAAAATAATAAAAATCAATCACTCAACTCCTCCTCTGCTCCTCACTGGGAGCTTGTCTGAAGTCACACTGCAAATCCTACATCAGTAAGAACGTGGACAGCCCTAGCAAAGCAGCCGGTGCCTCCAGAAGGGGGCAGAGCAGACAGTCTGCTAAGGAAGCTGACCCTTGATCCTACCCTACTCTACACACAACACATACACCCACTCCCATGAGAACCACATGGGGGCAATTTTCTCCCAGGACGCTTGTGACTTGCATGCATTAGTTCCCAGGAGAAGTCAGTCCTGAATGCCATGGGTGTATTTACATGATGATGCTTGCCTGTCAATTGAGAGCTCAGGTGAGATGGTACTAAAGCCTGTACAATCACCAGCCAAAAAGTTACCCACCTCCATTTATCCCCTAACCGTCCTGTGCAGAGAGGAGAAGAATGAGCACATGTTCTCCTTGCCCCTCCCACCTTTCTTCAACCCTCCAGTGAGAGGTTAGTGTCTTTTGCCGAGACTCGTCCTCCCAACACATCAGACTGCCAGAGGGAGACTTCTGCAGACTGAGCCAGTGGCAAAAGGGAACAGGTCTCCTCACTTTGCAACAGACCTCCCTGGAGAAGCTTTCAAACTAAACAGGCCATCTTTCAAAGACTAGACTCTAGAGCTCCTTCTAGGGTGCAAAATAACGGCCACACGTTTTCATTGGCTGTATCTGACTGAAAGGGGGGGGGGGGAAGAGAGGAAAAAAAAAACACTATTGTTAGGAATCCAAGATCAGAATGGGTCATCCTACAGCAATTTCCTGATTAAACACTGACCTGCCTATTTACTGTAGCCAGGCTTAAAAGCATATTGTAAAGAGTAAGAAACAAGACTGTCTTTCAGACAAACTCTGTCATTCCTCAAAGGAGGTAGAAAACTAACAAATATAAAACAAGCTAATTGAAATTGTTCCTATGAAAACAAAAGGCTCCAGCAGTTAGGGGAATCTGTGTAACATATACAGGCAGGAAGCAGAGCTGAGCCACCAACGACCAGAATAGAAACAGGAAACGGGCCCTGGATCGAGCATAGAGAAATCTGCTGCAAGCACAAGCTCCAGCACGAAGCAGAGGGAAAGCAAACTGCATCAGTGGCTCAGAGCAGCATGATTTACAAGGTGGAAGCGGATTGGCTACCCCGGCAGAGAGAAACCGAACACGCAGGGTTCAGCGCTGTTCAGAACAGCCATGGCTGATACAGCAGTGGGGGTGGGGAATTTCCTTCTAAACACCGGGTTAGACTAGCTTAGTCCAAAACTGGAGGGAGGGGTGGGAGGAGAGAAATTGCCACATGGACAAATAGCAAAGCAACCTGGAGAAGCAGGTCACACACAGAAAACAGGTCACAAGAGTGACTAAAAGATCATGCAGTGCTGCTGTAGCACTCGGTCGCAGGATATTAGAGAGACAAGGTGGGTGAGGTAATCTCTTTTATTGGACCAACTCCTGTTGGTGAGAGAGGCAAGCTTTCGAGCTACAAAAGAGATCTTCGAAAGGTACCTTTCCTGGATCAGAGTACCTTTCCCAGTCATGAGGAAGGGGTCCATGTAGCTTGGTCTCTCTCACACCAACAGAAGTTGATCCAGTAAAAGATATTCACCCACCTTTTCTTTAGACTATGTACTAGAGGTGCTAGTGGCATTCAACACCTTTCTCAAGCCCATAAAGAGCTATTAAACAAAACCCCCGCAAAAACCCCAAAGCTCAGAGAAGCTCAGCGCTCCAGAGAAATAGCACGAAAGTGTTACCAGCCACAAGATCATAGCAGAGAAAAAAAAAATCCTAGAAGAATTAACGAGGAAACTTTGTCAAAAGTTGATACAGGGAGATTCATTCAACTCCCATTGTCAAAACAGGCTTTGTAGGAACCTTCGTGAAGCACCAGACATAGGATTTCAGGAATTGCACACTTTGGGACAAGTTACAGGAGTGTTTCCCATCTAAACATTTCTGTGGTGCCCAGTCACGATAGCATAAAAGTGCCAAATGGCTCTGACATTTATACATTGCTGGTCCTCTTCAATGGCTTGTAGTCAGAAATAGGAGCCAAAAGTCCAGAAACAAACAAGTTTACAAAAAATGTTCAGCAGGAAGCCTCAACAGGGAAGGAAGCTGACTGAGTTCACTATTAGATTTAAACTCTGAATGTCTATTTCTTCCTCCAAGTTACCAGTCTGGCTCTGCACTTGGTCTTCAGCACCTAACATTCAAATAAAGACATTTGTGGCTTTTTTCCCCCAGCAGCAACTTCCTCAAGTCAGCTTTTAGCCATAATTTAGTTTGCTGTTCTGATTATTTCCAGTCAGGGGGATTGTGCAGAAGATGATGACATTTTACTCACAGACACAGCTGACTGAACTCACAAATTATTCTACCTTTCAGTACTTACAAATATAAAAAGGGGGAGGGAGAAGAGAGAAAGAAACAGACTGGAAAGTGGAAATAATGGTAAATTTAGTTAATCCCACCAGCACTTCCTGACACGCCCCAGATGCCAAGAAATAAACGGATGCTAAGTATTTGGGGTAGCAAGGAGGTAGAGAAGAGCCAAATAATTCCCAGACTGCCACACCACACACAACAGGAGAGCAGGGCCGCTTTTCACCCCTTCCCCAAAACTATTATCCAGTTTGAACGAAAATGATCGAGACTGCAAAAGTACGAAGCCATAGCGAAGGTGAAAAGTGAGATTTGGTTTTTGAATTCTCATTTGTCCTCAAAAAGGTGAAAGACCTTTTACCCCAAACATCCAATGGCAAGTGAGTGATCAGTATATGCAGCTACTAAACTGCAGGATCAAAGAAGATCAGCTTTAAAATACCCTGAAATCTAAGCCAGAGTGTCCCAATACCACAGCTAGGGCTCTGCACTTGGAAAAGTAATAAATTACTAGGTATGTCGACAATTGTCCCTTGATGTTCTCCAGATTAGGTCTCAGTGCTTTTAGGAGCTCTCATTAAGGTCCTTCAGGACAACCAGTAAGCCAGGGACGGCTGCAGCGCACAGTTGAACTTAGTTTTTACAAAAACTCTTCCGAGCCAGTCCTGAACCAGGACTCCAGTAAATTATTTAAACCTATTCTATACTTGTAGTTCCCCTCCTCCTGCACTCAAAACCAAGCCATGGACTCTCAACCCTGGTGACTCGATACCCTATTTATTCCTCTTAGGGCAGAGCTGCCAGGACCAGAAGTCACCTTTTACAGTAAAGTCAAACAGCTCATCAGATGCTGAAATTGCAGACTGGCACCAGCGCTCACGGTTGCTCTGAAGTTTTCCCCCTCCCCCTCAATTTTATGTCAACATTTCTGCTTGGGTGAAGATTATCTCACCTTCACAAACTGAAGAGGCGATCAAAATGCGTTCCTACCTGAAGATTAGTTTTCCACCATTTTCATTTTGACAGGGAAGCCACCCTATACCTGTTTATGGGGTGCAATACTTTATGCCCAACCTGAAATATTACCACGGTTCCTCATAAAAGGAAGAAAGTCGGAGTCCCTTCAGCAAACCAACCTGAAACCACCACCAAACTTGTTTGGCTTCACCAGGTTAACCACAACATTCAGCTCTCCTGCCCTCATGGACAAGTACAGGGCTGGTTTGCAGAAACAAGAAAAAGCCAAGTTTAAATAGGAGCAAGTTTCTATTGGCACAGAAAACCTAGCAGCAATTTAGGGCTACAAGGATTAGAGTGCAGTGTGCACTTATTGGAACAAGGCGAGAGACAAAATGCAGTCTAGCAAAAGAATAAATGCAAACATTAGTCATTACTGGTGGACGATACAGGCTAGACTGTCAACTAGAGTAAAAAAAAAATCAGTATAGCTTTATCAATGGAGCAGCACCCGCTGAGGATCTGGCCCTACATCCCAATTCCATATTCTGATGCCTCCTACAAAACTACAAGTAAAGCGTCTCCGAGTTCCCTACCAGGCCACCAACATATCCGTTCTTCTGACACAGGAACGCCTTGGTTTCTACATCTTTCTTCAAGCTCCTAACACTTCCATCTTCTAACCACATAATTCTCTAAGGTTCCAAGAGAACTGCCTAAAATCAAGTGTCGGTAAGCAAGAAAAGCAACTTGAGACAAAGGAGGAGGAAACAGACTAACAAAAAAAAAAAAAAAAAAAAAAAAAAAAAGACACTGATTTAAGTATTCAGGACCTTCTGCAAAAAAAATTCCTAGCCTAGACTTTAACACACAGCCCTTTGGATAATGATGCTCAGTCATATATCAGATGAAGCAGAAACATTAAACCAACCACCATACTACATAGATATTGAGAACACCAATCAAGGAAGAGGCTAATTAAGAGGAAGGGGTGGAAATCAAGGGAAGGCAAAGGAGAAGAGATGAATGAAGCAGCTTTTAGACCTTTCACATCCCCGCACTTTCAACCATGTTTCTAATCCTTAGAGTAAACTGCAACTCTTATTTATGAAGTATGCTTTAGGAGAACACACTGCCACTAGGTTTGTGAAGGTTGTGCAATAAACTCTGCATGGGATTAACGTCTCATGTAAGGGAAAATTAGTATTTTTTGGGACACTGACCTGCCATTTCCCCCTCCAGTCCTACTGAGGAGGTCTATAACTCAAGATGAGACAAGAGGAAGGGAACAGAAGAAAGGATCCACGCTTAGCACAGAAGAGAGCTCTCTGATTTCACCTAAACACTGCTGAAAGCCAACTCCTCCCAAACCAGAGAGCAGCTATTGTAATTAATAGCTGGAGATATGGTACTCCGATTCTGCAAGAGTCAAGGTCTCAAGAAGCTGAACACCAAACAAACTGGCTGCTACTTGCCAGAGAGAGTCTCTTGCTGATGATCAGAGGTTTAGGATCCCCTAGGAGGAAGAAATTTATACTAATGATTACACCATTTATTACCTCTAGACACTAAGACTACACACTGTCCCTCCCATACACAAAAGAGTTATCTAAGTTTAGTTAAGTGAATTGCTGATGGAGACTCCCTAGGAATCAAAGAATTATTCAGAAAAATTCTTCACCCAGACTATTGTAGGGAAAATTGCCTTTGCCAGGCACCTACCTGGATCTGCCACTGCTTTAAAGACATCTGTGTCACTGGGTAGCCACAGTATATTTACTCACATGCTTTTCAAGTCTACTCTTCAGAAAGGGGAAGAGAGACCAGAAAGAAGGACTTACCCTATAAAAGCCCAATAACTTGTGAACCAAAGTGGAAGGCCAGACATTTTTTGCAATCTACAGATGAGCAAACAAAGCATTAGATAAGTCTGTGAAATGAATTTCAAACTCTTGCAACATTCCTCTATTTCAGATTCTCACAGCAGTGAAAGAAACATACATCAGAGAATGATACAAAGATTAGTTCTCTAAAGTTACTGAACAGATTCCTAGACCACCACCACCAGAGACCAGCTACACATTCCTCAGAGAGATCTTGACTAGACTGGCAAGAAGTGCCACATAGCCTGGACATTCCTATTAGACTTATGGTTAAGTACCTCGGAGACTGACTTCCTTTTTTTCCTATTTTTTAAAGTGTTTCCCCCTTCACTGCCTAAAGTTTCAACACAGGCACTAAGTCTGATGGAGACATATGGAAACTCTGGCCCTTATGCAATTAAGAAAAAAAGCCTTTAAATATATTTAACCTCCTAAGCAGAGAGACCTAGAAAACAGCAGTATTCACTTTAGCCAGAGCTGCTCTACAGGTCAGTAATTAAGAAGCTGCATTTCACAGGTTGCCAGTTACCAAGGTGCACAATAGCGGCTACTCTGCAGGGCTTATTGATCGTAGGGAAGCACCTAAAACTTTCAAACGTGAAAGGCCACAGTACTACCTATGGTTCTATAAGGCACTTATACGGCTGCTTGGGAAAGTTACTCTATTATGGGGGAATCCAAAATTCCTAATTGACCATCCAACTTTGAGGGACACGGAGAGAAGAATGAAAAGCGTATATTTACTTTAACAGAAAAAAATCCTTAACAAGGACTCCATATCAAGCTATACTGCCGCCAGACCTCCCAGTACAGAAGCCAAGGGAAAAGTTGCCTATTGGAACAAAAATGGGTAGATAATATTAACACCCGCAAACATTCCCTTTTTACAGATACAGAAGTTCTTTGAGACAAAACTGGATGTGCATCAGACAGTAAGTAGACAAGAGTGTTCACCTTAAAGCTAGAGTTAACAATTCCCTTCATGTTAACAGGAGATGGAATTCTGGGAAACAAAAATGGAGGTAGTTTTTTTGTTTGTTTTTTAAATCCTGCACATCTACAAATTTATTTATATACATACATACATACCCCAGACACACACACACACACACACACACACACACAGAGAGACAGAGACATATATACATACACAAATTAAAAAGGATGGGTACCAGGCTCTAGGAAGCCATTGACAGACTGACTGACGGCCTTTGATTTCACTATCTAATCCTTGAAAGTCAGAGACTGAAAGGCTGTAAAAATGTTTGGTTAAAATAGAACCCTGGGTCTTACACAGAGCGAACACCTAACGCAACACTGGATTGAGTTCCATATGCTACAGAGGTCTAGAAGAGATTTCTCACATGGGAAGCTTAAGTACAAGTCAGACACTGATGGATATGTTAAAATTCAAGCTTCTAAACACGACAGAACTCCCACATTTCCAATTCCGCTATTCCATAATAGAGCCACTTTGAAGGTGAATTTGAAGAGGGCTCAAGGAGAGACCACATTTATCCATAACACCACAAAAACAAACTCCCACTTGGCTCTGAGCAGGAGCCACTTCTGCTAAAGAGAACAATTCACCCCTATATTCTGAGTCAGATGGAGCTGATTGGAAGGATTCCTGGAGACAGCATCAACAGCGCTACTAATCATGACACTCCACTGCTCAGATTCAGAGTGATTTCCTCAATAGCTACACTTTCCCTACATTGCAAGACAGAAGATGGGTCATAAAGAAGGACTTGGAGTGGAAAAAAACATGCTGTTTAAAGATTCTCAACACCTCAGAACAAAATTAATCTTTGGAATCAGGGTCCAAAAGTAGCCAACACCAAAATAAAATTAACCCATTTTGTTATCAAACTTAAGAGTCTGATCTGCATTTTGATGACATAACTTGCCCCCATGATCCATGGAACTGTTTAGAAGGGCTCACCACAGACCAAAAAACTGGATGCTACTGTTGAAAGCAAGAATAACTTCTGCTATGCACACAACTCATTCTCCTTTGACCAATCCAACTGCAGTCTAGGAAGGAGCTTTATCCTAGATGCTAAAGGAAAAGAACTTCCATCTGATTATAAGTCGAAAATAATTCTTCAGTGAAATCAAACTGAGTTCAACAGCTCAAACTCTTCTTTTGAGCCATAGGCATGGATCTGCTTGGTCAGCCCATTCCAGACCTTTAAAGGAGAAATGTATTAACCCTCCCCACTAAATTGCTACACTCTAGGAAGTTTAAAACCAAGATAAGAGACGCATCTCGCTCAACAAGCAGCCAGAATGTTGTCCCCAAAAATCTGGTAAGTTTACAAATTATATAATAGTTCAAATGTTTAAAAAAAACCCACAAAACAAGCAGATTTGGAGTTAAGAGGAAACTACTGTCCTGGCTGCAGTGAAAGGAGCTAACTCCAGGTCTGAGTAACCTGTCTTATTCACAATCTGTTCAGTCATGTTGGACCCAAGGTGTACAAATCAGCAACATAATAATCCACTGACACATAGGTAGTGGCTACAATTCTACTAGACTATTAACATACATGTAATACTGGGCTAAATTGGAATACAAAAACAAAACACAACCATAAAACCAAACAAGCCAGCCACTGCACCCCTATATTTTAAAAGGGACAAAACCAGAGGCTGCCCTAGTGATCAGTTCTCTTCAGCAAGAAACAAGCATCCCAGAGTGCCAGTCAAATATTTAGGCCAGGGCTTCCAAGGTTAAAAAAAGTTTACCCTCAGCTTCATTACTTTTGGAAGTTATATCTAATCTCCAGGGGGAAATCAGAAGCTATTGACTAAAAGCAAGAAGCATAGGCAGCCTCTATACCTGCTTCCATCTGGAACACTACCAGTCAGTACTAGTGATCCCAGTCAGTACTAGTGATCCTGGTGAGCTTCTTTCCTCACACCAGTCACTTACAGACAGCCTCACCACTCACCGGCAGGCTGGAGGGCCTTGATTGAAGATTCAAGTTCATATCTTCTTGTCCTTTACTGGAAGCCATTGAGGGGGCAGAGGATGCCTGGGACCCAAATGAGTCTTGAGATAACTCCTGAAACACAAAGAAAACACAGAAGTGAAATATGGACTCCACAGCATTCAGTCTTGGAGCATTCCAGCAACAAGGAAGCAACAGTTCATGTACCACTCGAGAGCATTTGCCCAAAACAAGGAGGGAGACAAAACAGAGGAACTAAGTTAGCATCCCCTGCCTCCACACAGGATCAAGGCTGCTGATGGACAGCTAGGCCAAATGTCCGTACTAGAAGTAATTTCAGCACTAGGAATCTAAAAAAGATAGTGATTTTCCAGCTATTGCTCTATTTTTCACAATAGAGACAGTTTAAGAACCAAGATCTCTTGTAGGCACTTTCTCTTCCTAACTTCTAAACCTTTCCTCTGGAAACTATGGCAATTAATTACATATATTAATAGAGCTAGTCCAAAAACAGAACAGTTTTCTGAGAAGTTCTGCCAAGATTTTTGATCTTCCTCACAAAAATTGTGAATTTCAAAGCTTTTCAGACAACTCCATGCTCAAGTATTAGAACATTAAGGCAGATGAAGATAATTTTACCTTTAACGTAACAGGCCTTGCTCTTTGATTAAAAACTCCATTTCATATTTGTGCTGGGTATTTCACTTCCCCACAAGTGTAGAGCCCTCTATATTCCCTGCTACTCTGACCTCTCCAGGTCACTTTGTATCTATTCTTCATTTGCTTCCTCCCCCAAATTTGGGGCCTATCTGTACACTGAATAAGTTTACATGGAAAAGCCTCACCCAAGCAACAAAGTAGCCACTCAGGGTGCAGATAGCTTGTTACTTTCAGTGATAAAAAAAAAAGGCTCCCAATGTCTTGGGAGTCTTGCACTGCGCTACAAAAGCAGCAGGAAGCGTGATCTCTGGAAGACCAAAAGCGTGTCATCACTATGATAAGCACTGCAGCTCTGTGGACCACCTGGAGACATTCCATGGACCACAGTCTGAAAGCCATTTAAGTGACCTGTCCTTTAGACTGGTATTGCCAATTAACAGCATTCACTAAGTACAAACAGTAGTTTCTGAACCCTACAGCCTTGGTGACTTTCTCTGCATAGCAGCCCACCTCTGTGCCTTCAGCCATCTCGTTTCTACATCACAGCCGGAGGAGATACAGATCTATGCCAAGCTAAGAGGGCAATACATGTATTAGTTTAATCATAGGTAAGCAGGCGTGCACTGGTTTTAAAATGCACAGAGAACTAAACTCTGCAAACTCCCGTAGTTACCCCCAGAAGGAGATAGCGAGCAGCAGAGGTCCTACCTGTGGAGGTGGGAAGCGTTGCTGGGAGTAGGCAGGCTGCTGCTGTGGCTGAGGTTGTGACTGAGGGTATGAAGACGACTGCTGAGAAAGAGCAGAGGAGGCGGTTTGCTGAGGTGGTTGCTGCTGCTGGTAGGGCGACTGTGCCTGGGAGTATGGAGGCTGACTCTGCTGATGTTGCTGGGCCGCGGGCTGCTGCTGGGGATACGGGGACGGGGACTGCTGATGCGGCGGCTGGGACTGCGGCTGGGGGTACGGAGGCTGCGGCGGCTGAGACGGAGTCTGCGGCTGTTGATAAGAAGGCTGGGAGTGAGAGGTCTGGGACGGTGGCTGCTGAGAGTATGGAGGCTGCTGTTGCTGGGGATGAGGACTTTGCTGGTTGTAATATGGAGTCTGGCTCTGCTGTCCATACGCACTTGGGCCCTGCTGTCCATAAGGGGGAATCTACAAAAGGAGAGTAGAATCATGCAAGTTAGAAACTGATTCAGATACGTTCTAGTGGTTTGTGGAATCTGAGTTCCTGCAGCCATGACTCCCAGGCAGCTGTGCTGGGCAATTAACTGGACAGGTCATGGAAACGCTGCTGTCTAGAGGAGTATGCCGCTGAGGAAACAGGGAAGCCAGTGCTGTGCCAGATTCCCTCTGGCAAGAACAGATCTTTAATATGGACCCATAAGGACTTTGTTGTGATGTCTATTAGTCCATCCTCAAATGTAAGTAAATCACCAAAGAGTGAAGTCTCGATGCAAAGGCAGCCTTTTGCATTCTGCGAGAGATCAGGAGGAGATGACGACTGTACGAAGCAGTGAGCCACCCCAACCTGACATTTCTGTTACTCCGAGGAGTAGTTATCTCTCTGCTCCGGTTTACAGATTTGTGTAGATGCTGTTTTAATCCATTAACTGTTTCCCCTTCCGCCCCCGCCCCCATTACACTTGTGATACTAAAGATTTATTGTCACCTCTCTGGAAAGCAAGACCACCACAGATCTTTGTCCTTCACATAAGGATTCATCTGTTTAAGTCCAACCACAACACAACGCAGCCTAAACAACAAATACTATTTTCACCTCAATAACTGAGAGTGGTACACAGCTGAATTTGTTTAAGACTGATCCCGTTAGCACACACATTCATAAGCCATATTTAAAAGAGTTCACTCATCTGCTCGTCAGAGAAGAATGGTTTGTGGTGAAGCGTGAGAGGTGTTTTATTTTTTGCTCTACCTGCTGTGCATACGAGATGCTGCCCATTGCACTCTGTGTCCTGCCTTGCATTCCCATGGGATATCTCTGGGGAGTCTGTGGCCCATATGGCTGTCCTGGATATCCATGTCCTTGCTGTGGCCCCGACTGAGGTGCCTGCTGCTGTGTGTATGGGTTACTTCCTCCATATGGCTGAGGTCTCATTTTCCCCATCTGATCCATTGGGCTTGATGGCTGTGAAGAAAGTTATGAGATGTATACAAGCTGAATGTACATCACATTGGCGTATACAATCCTTACTCCCATAAAACCACAAAACTGCAGTCATACTATAAAATTCAGCATCACTCTCTGGAGGAGAAGCAAGCACACAGGGCCTACAGATACTCCCCACAGCACTAATCCCCAGCTGTGAGGAATCTTTTTACACTCTGCCATCTCCTCTGAGGCCTGGAGAAAGGAAGGGTCATTAGGGGAAAGGGAAGTCAGTTGATATATCCAACTGGGGGACTAAAGAGCAGTGGAAGGGTCTTTTCCCACAGCAGGGTGTGGTTTAAGCAGCAAGTACACCACGAATAATTAAATTCAATGCAAAAAGTTGTGTTAATACAATGCTACAGCTGAAAATTTAAAAACGTACAGAAGTCAAAAGGCTATGGCTCCCACAGCAACCTCCTGGCACTGATAGTTTCTTGCATACCTCTACATGCAGTTAATTTGGCCTTTTATGCATTTAAATTTAGCCACACGGTTGCATTAATCCAGACATTTATTTCAGAGTGTGGTGCTACATGTGTACACGCCAATGCATGTGTAAAGTTGCATTTCCACTTTTTAATGTGTTTTACATGTTTCTTGCGTAATTTTTGGAACACAACAATATAAAATGCCCTCATTAGCTTTTAGAGCCATGCCCAGGGAAAGGATGGAGTTTTAGAACTAAGACTTTAAAAAAATTAAAAAAAAAATAAAATAAAATAAAAAAAAATGTTATCCAAGTACACGTGCACTCGTGGCACACATTGTAGGAAGAGGCTAACACCAAGATAGTTTCCCTTGCCTGTAATTTTGACCAGAGTCAGTCCATCTTTGAATCCTTTCAGTTCCCCCATCCTCATCTGCTTCCACCTGATCAAGCTCAGGCCCTGGTCACTGTTTTGAGTCCTGTGTAACTCACCCTTCCCTACTTATCGCCATCCCTTCCTACACCCCACCCCGCCAATGATGCCAGCCCCTCACATAAATATCAGTGTTTTAAACACCCAGCCACCACCACATGCTGCCTCCTAAGCTGTCAAGTAGACAAGCCCTGTGTTGATATAACTTATGTCACTCAGGGTGTGACTAAGACACACCCCCGAGTGACATAAGTTACAGTGACCTGACGGTGTGGACAGCGCTGTGTTGGCGGAAGAGCTACTCCTGCTGACATGGCTACCACTTCTCGGGGAGGTGGCTTTATTATGCCGACAGGAAAGCTCTCTCATTAGCACAGAGCGTCTTCTCCAGCTGCGCCGCTGTAGCACTTCTAGCATAGACTAGCCCCTATGCACAGATCTCTCTGCCTTTGATCACCTGCAAGGCTAATGCCACTTTTGAAATCCCTTTTTAAGAGTCACTTCTGCCAGGACGCCCACAGGACTGCTCCTGATAAACTTTAAGAGTAATGGGTTTATATTTAAGAGTAATGAGTTTATATTTAGCCTTTAAAATATAGTACTTTGCAGTTCCAAACCGCAGTCACATCACCACCTTGGCCACAGCACGTATCTTTAGATGGAGATTCTCTAGGTCTGTCTCTCTACATTGAGAGCAACTAGCATATTACAGGCACTACCAGAAATGAAAAGCAAGTTTGACAATTAACACACCGTTCTAAACTGAGGCCCTTTAAATCAAAGTCTGTACATGACAGAAGTGTAAACTGCATCCCTAAGGAAAGGGGTAAAAAAACTTAATACACATCTCTGATGCTTGTAATCCAAGCAGGCTAACTTGTCTCCACCAGGGCTGCAGCATGCATCAGCAGCGATATAGCATGTGGCCCCTTCCTTCCAAATCTCCCATTACACACACACACACACTTCATGGATAGGGCTTTAACTGCCCTAGCCTTAACAGACTTGCTCTGGTTTAAGAGGAAAAAAAAAATATATACACCATCAGGAATTCTACTTGAATCCCTTTATGCAGTTTAACCCATGTGCTTCAAGAAAGAAACAGCCAAGATTTAAATGCAGTGATGGGCCTATCAATCCAGAAGCTGGTGAGAGCAGTTGGAGGGTGGTGAGCTATAGATCCCCTTGCACACTAACGTTATAAGAGATGGAAAAGCCAAGAGGAAGGAATGCCTGTTCACTTGCAAGAACACCTCAGGATAAATAAGGAAATACCAAACCCTGACTGCAGAAGGCTGAAGAGTCTTCTCTGGACTGACACATGGGAAATCCTTTTGACAGGAAGCCACAGGAGTAGATTACTACGATTACATGTCAAAAGCAAAGGCCCTGCCACTGAGACATAACTGAGAGAAAAGTTTTACTGCTTCTTGATCAGTGAAGTCCAGACCCTTTTCTTACACCCTCCTGCATTCACAGAAAGAGAAGATTACTTACTGTAACTAGAGGTTCTTCAAGATGTGTGGTCCCTATCTGGATTCCACATGCAGGTACGCATGTGCGCCATGCGCTGGAGCTGAAACAGTTCATAATTGTGTCCATTGACACAGAGGGACCATCACTCGAAGAGCCACCAAAAGAGAAACTAGAAGCGATCTCAAAAATCTGTGTCAAGTTTTGGTACTTTGAGAGAGTGTTATACAACCAAACTTTTAGTCCTGTCATCAGCCAAATTTTCAAAAACCAAAGTTACTCTACTCCACTGTATGCAAAAATAAGTGCATGATCCAAAGAGGATGGAGCTCGGCTGTTCTCAGTGGTGACAAATGACAGAACAAGGAGTAATGGTCTCAAGTTGCAGTGGGGGAGGTCTAGGTTGGATATTAAGAAAAACCTATTTCACTAGGAGGGTGGTGAAGCACTGGAATGGGTCACCTAGGAGGTGGTGGAATGTCCATCCTTAGAGGTTTTTAAGGCTCAGTTTGACAAAGCCCTGGCTGGGATGATTTAGTTGGGATTGGTCCTGCTTTGAGCAGGGGGTTGGACTAGATACCTCCTGAGGTCCCTTCCAACCCTCATCTTCTATGGTCAGCTTGTATTCTAAAGATCAAACCTGGTCTTTCAAAAAAAATTAAAACAAAAAAAACTTGCTCTAGGCCAAAGGCTTGTAACACCAAGTTTCAGCCCAGAGAGAGCTTACTGCCAAGCTCTACAAACCCCCAAGTCAGGCTATATAATGGAAAGTGCAAGAGACAGAAGGTACAGTTACCCTACACACACTATTCTGGCTTTGCTACAATGGTGAGAACAACTTTACAAATGTAAAGATTATCCTAAACAGGGTAACAGAGATTATTCTAAGCGGGGTAACAGAACAGCATGTGCTGGTCAAGAGTGATACTTTAATACACACAAGTAGAAGTGAACAGGGAAAACTTTTCTACAGCTTCAAAGCAGGTGAAAGTGTTTTTTTAAAAAAAAAAACAAAAACACAACACCACATACTTCTGCCAGAAAACAAGACATAATAAAGGACGATCCCATACCTTTCTAAAGGGGTAAGTGGCGTTGATTCATTTATGAGACCAACATGAAAAATATGTAAAGAGTGTCTTACTGTGAAAGCGGAGGCTACAGAGCAAAGAACAGTCTCCACAGCCAGGCAAACATGTATTCCTGTCACTTTTATGACAGTCTATTACATATCTAATTTTTTGGTAGGGAAGGGTGGGGGAATGGAGAGAAAAGGGGGAAGAGTTTCTCACTGAGTCTAATTTGCAGCACTTGAATTGGCTTCACTCAGATATTGGCCAGTGCTGGGATAAACCAGAAACAATTTCTTGGAATTACAAACCTTTCACCTTGGATCTGAATTTATTTCTGACCATGTTTGCTGTCCATGTTTGGGGGGAGGGAAGGGGAGGAATATGGAGGAGGGAGGGGAATCAGAAAAAAATAATAATAAAAAGCATCCCTGGCTGTTTAACCCAGAGAAGCCCTAATTGATTCCCACAGTAATTAACCTGCATTTTACCTCCAAGAGTGGTAGTTAAGGAAGTCGGCACTGCTATTTATAACTCATCTCAAATTGAGGGCAGACTGCCTAAAATCTAACACATCCCAGCTGTACTCCTGTTTGAACTGGGGCCAAGGGAATTTTTTAAAGCAATCTTGGCACTGAATGAATGACACCAACAGTATGAGAGAGCGTGTGGTTGTGTTGTGGTGACGTAGCAGCAGAGGTGGAATGGGAAAGGGGGGGCAGTGTACTGTAATCCCTCTTCCATGCATGCTTTCACTTCACAGGCCCCAACCCTCTGGTCCCTGTACAGTGAGCTGGGAACCGCCCATTAAGAACCAAGCACAGGAAATGTCTTTTCCTGTGGAACCTTGAAGTGAGAAGCACATGGCTAATCTGCATAAAAGCAAAGCTACACCGCCCCTGCCAGGAAGGTTAGTGCTCATAATCTCTGGCTATGAGGCTGGCTGCCTGTGAGGACTTGGATCTGTGCCTGATAACCCAGAAAGAGCCGAGAGAACAGATGGGTAAGGACCCCGGCAGAAAACAGCACAAGGTCATGTGATTCACCACATGGCCCTGCAAGCACAAACTATTGTTTGGCTGCTGTGTTCCTGTACAAAGAAAAGGAGGACTTGTGGAACCTTAGAGGCTAACCAATTTATTTGAGCTTATCCGATGAAGTGAGCTGTAGCTCACGAAAGCTTATGCTCAAATAAATTGGTGCCACAAGTCCTCCTTTTCTTCTTGTGGATACAGACTAACACGGACGGCTGCTACTCTGAAACCTGTACAAAGACAGTAAATCCATTTCCTGCAAATTCAGGGAGAAGCAGCAGCAGCTGGCTACTGCTGCTTCTCCTATTGGACTCTACCATGCCCAAGCTAGTCTGAGGACAGGGACCACTGAGCCTGGGATCTGCAAGCCACCAAACACAGAAAAGCTCTCACCAACAAAACACTGATTAACATTGTTTTTGCAAGCTCGCAGATGCAGCTTCCATCACCTCCCCACAGCTGAACCCAGATGGGATCTTACAGTACTGAAGAAGATAATTTTGATTTCTGCTCAGGAGATTGTCCTCTTTCCTCTGTGTTGCATGTATTATACTACCCAGGCACAAAGGCATAACCAGCCTCAGTTACTGGAGAAACTAGAAAGCTGGCTGTCCGATATTCACTCCATCAGTGCTGAATTAATATTGGAGAGTAACAAGGAGACTACACCTCTCCACTAGGAAGCCTGTCAACCAGCTTCTTCATTTCTACAGAGGGGGTTTTATCTAGCGATCAGGTTTAACTATTTAAACAAGAGTGTAAGATGAGCCATGCTCCCCATAACTTTAAATACCTTGCCTCTACTCAAGGCCACAAGTTGTTCAAATAAAGTACTGAACCAGTGACAGAGCATCAGCTATCTGAAAGTGAAAACACCTACCCTAGTTTGTTGAAAGGAAGAGGAGACAGAATGAGCAGCTTTACTCATCCATTTTCCAGTACTTCCCACCCCATGTGCGGGCACTGCAGTCCCATGACCGCAAGTAAGAGAAATGGACCAATACACATGTCTTTGATAGCTGGCAATTCAGAATGTAAAGACAATTTTGCTCTTGAATCCAAGCCATCAATAAGGAGTCTGGACCCAGCTCAATATCTACAATAGGGTATGTCAACTGAGCATTCAAGTTGTCTCAAATACAAGCAAGTCCTAATTTAAGCGAAGAGGCTGCAGTGAATAAGAACTTTGAATGCTGGCTCCAGTTTCATAAACTATACTACCAAGAGCCATCCGTACCAATGCTCCCTTGGAATCTCCGAAACCTGGCCAGACCCGTAAAGGCCAGCATGTCGAACCCTAACCGCAAAATCCCATATGGACCATAAGGATGAAGCATCAAGCCATACCCAGCAAGCCCAGGCTCTACAGTACTTTAAATTTAAAAAAAAAAAAAAAAAAAGAAAAGAAAAGAAAAACAAAAGTACTGAGATCAATACCTTACAGGGGTCAGTGACCCATAACAAGACAGTCACTGGAAGCTCTCAAACACTCCCTGTCCTATTACATACTGGGTGGGGGTTATCATAGCTACATACATGCTCATTAACAGGGCTTGAAACACAAGGGGCAGTTCCTCAGCTGGCATAAACTGTCATAGATCCATTGAAGCCAATGGAGCTATGACAGTTTGTGCCAGCTGAGGACCTGCCCCAAGGAAGCAGGGGGTATTTCCTACCTTGCCTTATATAACTAAGGTAATGCCACAGAAGTGGCTGGAAACAAAGCACATCTTGCGGGAGGCGGCGCAAGCCGGGATTATGATACAGAAAACAATGAGAGTTAGCATTCAGCAGGACCAAAGACATTATGGTTTAGAGAACTAGACTTTCAGTTTAAAACCAAACAAAACAAAAAAGCATGGAAATGGAATGAAAGTACTTATTTGGCATCATCTGTACAACCATTTTCATGGCTCCACCAAATGGTATTTCTGAAACTTTCCCCACAATGTGTAAACCAACTTTAGCTCTTTCACAATTAGTCTGACAAGTGCAGGCTAAAAAGCCAGAGCACAGAACTTATTAATATTCTCATTCAATAGTAAACAGAGCTCAACTTCTAGTCAGAAGCACTTTCCTCTAATCTATTTAAGGTGGAGCTGTCTGTATTAAGGTCAATATCCCGGTCTGAACTCACTACCTTTTATAACTTTCTGACGGGCCAGTTTACTGTGTCATAATTCATCAGTTTTTACTTTTTTCTTTACAAGCTTGTCCTTTCAAAGATGAAGTTTCAGGTAACTGAAGTCTGGTAAAAACCCACTTCTCCGCCAATATGTATGTTTCAAAAGAATATCAGAATTACAGAATCCCTTTAAAAGGAATCACATGACGAAAAAAGGCACTTCCTAAGGTGTTCTCCTCTCCTGCTTCTACCAAAAGTCATTCAGAGCTCCCGCAAATTTAGAATTAGGACTTTTACAATGAGGGGGAAAAAGGAGGGGGAGGAGACATTTCAAATATATCAACACTCAGAAAGATACTAGTCCACTCTGGTCAGGAAAGCTGTACTAGCAAGTTCCCTTTCTGATCAGAATGAGCACTGATCATGAACTATCTCCTTCCACTTTCCACAGAGCTGGAAGGGACCTCATGAGGCAGGACCAAGTACTCCTAGACCCATCCCTGACAGGTGTTTGTCTAACCTGTTCTTAAAAACCTCCAATGACAGGAATTTTTAAAAACCTCTCTTGGAAGCCTATTCCAGTGCTTCCCCTATCCACATAGTTAGGAAAAACTTTTCAATATTTAACCTTGATCTCCCTTGCTGCAGATTACTTCCTGTCCTACCTTCAGTGGACATGGAGAACAATTGATCACCATCCTCTTTATAGCAGCCTTTAACATATTTGAAGAGGTATCAGGTCCCTCCCCCACACTGACTGTCTTTTCTCCAGACTAAACATGCCTGGGATGTTTGTTTGGTTGGTTGGTTTTCTTCTTTGTTTTTTTAAACCTTTCCTCATAGGCCAAGTTTTCAAAATGTTTTATAATTTTTGCTGCTCTCCTCTGGACTCTCCAATTTATCCACATCTTGTCTAAAGCATGGTGCCCAGTACTGGACACAGTACTCCAGATGAGGCCTCACCAGTGCCGAGTAGAGCAGGACAATCACCTCCCATGTTTTACATGCGAACAGTCCTGTTAACACAGGATATTACGGTGCAACACTATTCTCAGCAAGAGGACCATCCACACGCCCCAGAAGAGCCATACTAAACACTGCTGCTCCTACTCTGCCACAGTTTCAGCTAGTTTGGGCAGGGTTTCTGTTTGCAGAACAGACCATTATAGAAGAACAGCCTCGTGGGAAGAGGTAAGCAGAAGCTGCACTTACAAAGGAAAAGCCCTAATTCAAACAATCACAATGAATGGCCAAGTACAGTTTTTGTAGAGATGTTTCTCATACAAGAGCAAATGTGAGCAAAACAAAAAAAAATCCTGTTTAAAATGGTGCCAAAGACCAAATAAATGTCCACTGAATGGACCTTCAAAGTCCTCTTCTGAAGCTAGTCTGTTCAGAGCACACAAAAGACCCAGCTTTCGCAAAATGCGCCAGAAATATGAATATTAGAAGGTAGCACAAGAGTCTTTTTGATGCTCTGCAGGTACCAAAGATGGACACTGAAAAGTTAATTCACAACAGTAGTTAAGGCAAGATGTGTTACATCTGCAAAGAGGGATGCCATACCACATGCAGGCTTACCAAGAGGACCCTGGTCTCATCAAAAACTGGAGTAGCTAATCTCAGACGCCAGAGATACCAGGAAATTCCCAGCAACAGATGCACTTTGTCAGAAGCCAGAATTTTTCCAAATCACCTCTCCCCTCTCTGGCCTGTGCCTTTTAAACTCCCTCTACCAAAGCCACAGAATCCTACTTATCAAGACTATAGGTTTCCCTGTTCTGCAAGTCATTCTCTAGGACAGATGACCATTGTATTTATCACTCCAGGTTAGTAGATATTTATATAGTTTCCTCCCACCGCCCAAATCACCATACTATCTGAATGACTGTCGAAATTTAGATATGCTGTATGTTTTAGTTTTCTGTAACCTACAGCATTTACACATAGATGGACAGAGATTGGTCTACCAGGAAATAGTCTTATATTATTAAAATAAGTTGTTGCAAAAGATCTAGCAAAAAAGATTTACAGTGCATCTATTCTATTGGTTCAGGAGGGGAGAGTGAGAAGGGCACTTCCTTGTTTGAAAGCTAAGTTAGTGCTTGTAAAGATGCCAGACAGGCCCAGCCTTGCTAATACTAGTTGTGTGAATCTGGGCGTCTACCATGCTTCTTGCAAAAAACACACAAGCAGCATGAGGCACAACCAGTTGAGGTAAAAGCGCCTTTCTCTGGCTAATTTAGCACTTTGTTACACAGACAAATACCCTTGGCTGAAGGTGTTGAACAAGCAGAACCATGGCGCCCCCCCCCATCCAGGCAACAAAAGCAATTACGTTTTATTTATTTTTGCGCCTTCATTAAGTTTTGCTAGTGAGCCAGTATAACAAGGTTTAAATCTAAGAAGTTTCAAAACAGTAGAAGGTGATCCGATCATCCTGCCCAACAGAATTCCAGTTTGACAACTAGGGAGAAAAAATCAGAAACTAAAGACTAGTTGTAGTGCTCAACAATGCCTGCTACGGAGGATAAAGTGACGTGTGCTGTGCATGTCTGACCCATACCATGCCCAATGACATGAACTGGCTGACCAACAGGTGGGTTCCTTTTGCCACCTCCCTCTCTCTTATCTAGAAACAGATATAGGGTGGTTTACAGCACAAAACATGAGAAATTTAAAAGTAGTTATAGGATGTTGACATGGCAAGGGTAGATGCCAACTTTGGTACATAAATTTAGATGCTCAGTCAATGCAGGAGCTCAGCAAAATGCTTTATGGAACAATGATCACCAGTCAACCCATTATCACATTCTCTTTATAGGTATGGGTGTAAAGTAAGTCAAACTATTGGTATTTAGACAGTAACTGCCACTTCACTATACAATCACCTCAGCCAACATCTGTCTGCACTGGAGTGGCTTGTGCAAGTTATTTCCTGTCAAACCCATCACATACCCATATAGATGACTAGCTCCCCACCCTCCCCTCCAGAACGCCAGTCACCCTACACACAGGCTGCCCTCCCAAGCCTCCAAAAGCCTCCTGTGGATTTTTTTCAGAAACCTCAGCCAAGCAACACCGTTCAAGTCCACCAAGAAGTCTGCATCCATGAACCTCTCAAGCTGAGTGGGAGAAGCTCCCAAGAAACACATCATAGAAAGTCTGCCAAGGTACTTCTCTTCTCAAGATGGGGAAAAAGAAAAGGGGAAAAGAAAAAAAAAAACCCTTCCTTTGTAGATGGTAAAGCAGGCTCCACATTTCACCAACACCCTATTCCCACCACAGGAATGAACTTGAGGCTGGTCATGTCCTTGGCATTATCATTTCTTATTGTGACATTTTGGTAGCAGACCCACTTACATACTAGAAGAGGTAAAAGTGCACATGTTGATCAGGTCCAGTAACAAGCCATAAAAATAACTCCCAGAAACAAGTCAGGGGGGAAAATAAATAAAATAAAACCAAGCCACAGACAAGGGGAAAACAGCTATCCTGAAACTGAAAAGACTATCTTCTAGATACCAGCACTACTCAGTGATGCAATTTAGAACAGCTGAGCAGTCCGAGCCATGCAGATAATCCACAAGACAGTATTCTCAGTAAGCATCATTAAAACTTCAAAACAGTTTCAAAGCTGACTAATAAGTCTATTCAGACACCTGTAGCCAGCAATGAACTTTCAGTCACCATTAACCATCTGGTTCCCTAAAGCCCTGCTCTTCCTCCCAAATGAGCAATACAGACTCCAGACACAGCAGGACATCCTCAGCTACCAAACAGTGCTGGCGTTCAATCTGTGGTCTAAAACATTAGGCCTGAGGGAAGGCCCTGCAACAGAGGACTCTTCAGGATTCACTTTCCAAAGCAAAGTTTGTTTTATTAATTCAGAAGGAGCCCTTTACACATGGAAACATGGCAGGGTCCAATTTCTGTCAGATTCTCAGATAAGTCACCTTTTCTTTCTGTAGAGATCTTTTTCTGCAGTAGGTATGGTTGCAAAGTAAGGTACACATAAAACAGACCCAAAATCAATGAGAGAATGAAATTAATGGTAAGCATACACTTATTAAGGCAAATCAGGTTGGCTCCACATACATGTATAAACCAGAAAGAGTATCTAGTGGTGGGGGTCAGAGGAGATAATGAAAGAAAACACCACCCCTGAATTTCATCCTCTTCCACTCCACAGTTATGAAACAACACACTCAAACTTTATTAAGAAGAGTGCTTCATTGTCAGTTTGCTAGGAGACTGAGGGCCACTACCAGTTTGCAAGGAAGGAAAGAATGGTCTATGGTTAAAGCACAGAACTCAGTCAGGAGACCCAGTTCCTGGCTGTTCCAGACTTCGTGTATGACCTCTGGTGCTTCACCTTAACTCCTATATCTCAGTTTCTTCATCTGAGAAACAGAAACACTACACCCTTGTAAATTAAGAAAACATTTTCCGGGTGGGTAGGAATTTGCAAGTGAGGTCTTTAGGTTGGGGGGGGGGGGGGGAGAGAGAGGACGGACATTTTTGTTGTGTTTTGTCTTTATTTTAAATCATTAAGATCAAGGGTGGGTGAATAGACAGTGTCTGGGCTGGTGAACTGTCATTAACATTTACAAGGCTGGCATAATACTGACCTGCTAGGGTGTTGTGAGGTTTAATTTATAATTTTAAAGTTACAAGATCCCAGGGATTCTTACAGAAGTGCAAAGTACTGCAAAATAGAGGAGAATGCAACACATTAATCTGCTCTAGAAGTACAGCTGTTGGAGGCTACCTCATTCCAGCATCCAATGCTCCATCATGTCCAGAGTAGCTGCCTCATTTAATAACGATGGAGCACTAGATGCTGGGTGGGACCTGTAGTTTCTGCAGAACCACATTTTGGAATCTCCTTGGAAGCAGAACTTTCTCCACAGCAAAAGATCCCAGTAAATATCAGACAAGTTTAATTTTCAACTGTGCATAACCAAACATGGAGGAAGGCTAACACAGCATATGAAAGCTGGCCCTTGGAAGTAAACCGAGCATGTGTGTTTTTCCTCCCTCACCAACTTAAATTAATCCAATGAATAGTACCAAACAAACACACACACCCCCTAGAGATTTATCCCTAAAGTCCTTGAATTCAAGTTCTGCTGGTCACTCTCAAAGTTCAATGGTGGACTAAGGTCAAGGCAGTGGACGCTGCTCCTGCTAGTTTGCAATGGGGTATCAGTGTGGTGCAGACAGATCCAAAGGAGATTACCTGCCACATACTACTCCTCAAGTCTGGCTGCCAGCTAGTGTACAAAAAGTGGTTCTGACAAGGATCAGGACAACATGAATTCTGCCTTCTTAACATGAAGAGGAAGCGAAAGCAACTAGCTTCACGATCAAGAAGCGAGCAATAGCTTTGGACTCAAGAAAGCCCACACCAAAAGCCTTCTGCCACTCTAGTTGGGAACACCACTAATTTCACCTCCTTAGAATCAAAAAAATATTACCAACTGCTGTGGGCAAGTGAGGAAGTCTACCAGTGATGAAGCTTGAGGTCTTTGTAACAAATAACTACTTTCCAGCATTTATAACCAGGTGACCTATTTGCATCAAAAAGCCGGGAGCTGCACTCGTGTCTGCACTAGTGAGAAAAGAGGCGGCTGGGGGAGGAAAGACACTGTGCGCACAAGAGCTGCAGCCAAGCCTTTGCTGTCAGAGAGTAGTAAGGACACTCCAGTACAGCCTTAAAACCAACACCAATACGGATTCCAATACGTTACTCTTGACAAGCCTTAGGTGAATCCCAATCCTATAGACACACACATCCTAGGGTAGGTCACAAATACAAACTAGATTTGTACTTTTCATAAGCTTTAAATGCCAGGTTACAGCAATCCTGAAGCCTAAATTGTGATGAGTTTCCTTTAGTCTTCTTGGTCTTTCCTTCTGGCTGTGAGCGTCTATCCTCACATCAGCTCAGGCATTAAATGAACTGCTTTTAAAGCAAAGTTTGCAACACTGCAAATTGTTTAACAAGTTAAAAAGGAGAGTGAGCATGAGCTGGCTGCTGGCGAGCCGATGCTGAAATTAATTAGTGTGCCAATGCCAGGGGGAGAGGAGGAACAGCCAACGCTGCAAACTCTTCACTGGTTTCAGGAACAGGTATAACAAGAAATCATAAGGCAGCAAATGGAAAAGGGAAGGCAGACATGACTATTACACCTTTTCAACCGTAGCAACTCTTACCAGGTAAGTGCTATGTGCAGCATACTCAGCAGATGCAAAGCTAACCCTGATATTTGTGCACCAGCCAGAATGCTACAGCTCTCCTGAAAAACAATGCGCGGCTAAAAGTTGCTCCTCCCATCAATAAGCCACTAAGGTAACCTTTTGCGTATCAGATTTCCTGGTACCCTGTCTGATGTGTCTTATTAGAATCAAATTTTCTTCCCTTTCCTTCCCTGAAAGTTGCATTAGGACAACGTTTTGTGCTCTACTTCAGAGTCAGGGAATTGGGAGAAGATGAGTGTTAAGGGCTGATGTGGGTAGTTGGAGGGCTGAATAGGATCCCCCATCTGCTCAAGTATATTTTATAAGGCAGTAATATTACTTCCCTTGATTTTAAGAACTCCCACACCCAATGTGCATATGGTTTTTCAGCAGAAGTTCTTCCTTCAGTGAGGAGCAGTAAAGCCACCTTTGAGCGGAAAGGACAGGTTTCTTTATCTCCAACCCATCACAAGAACTAAGAGGCAGGGTTTTTTTGGGAATATCTTTAGAGTATAGACAAGTGGGTAATCCAGGATGGGTCTACTGCAACCATTTCCATTCGCTTATCCCTGACTATTGGAAGACCATCTTAGATCAAGCGTTTTACTAGTTTTTCCTTCCTCCAGCACATTAATTGCAGGAGTGCCTTCTAAACAAATGAATACTCTTATTACATTGCTACTGTACCTAACCAAAATGCATCATCAATACACCCAGGTTTAGTGTGCTGCAGCCATCAATCAACTGGAGATGTTTAATGTTTTTATGTATTGCAAACACATCCCATTCCAGGAAAACTAAGGCCTTCCCTCGTAAGTGCCATACACAATTAGAATAGGAGCATGAAGGAAAAAGACTGGCATATTCTGTGAAACAGTAACTTCCTAAAACCCAGACTGGCATACTATCAAGGTGTAATCCCACTCCTAGAGAGGACAGATGGCTACTGGTTAGGATTTGGGAGATCTGGCCTCAAATCCCTGCTCTGCCACAGACTTTGTGTGATCCTGATCAAGTCCCTTACACTCTCTGTGCCTCAGTTCCCTATCTGTAAAGTGGAGGCCATAGGATTTCCGTACCTCACAGGGGTGAGGAGGACAAACACATGACAGATTGTGTGGTGCTCAGATACTACCGTAATGGGTGGGACATACAAGTACCCAAGATAAGTTCCCATCCCATACAGTCATAAGTTACAATAGCTGGCTGTATCTATTACACATGTATAATTAATAGGCCTGGGCCTTTTTCCAAGGGTTATGAATGGGTACAAGAATCACCAATCCTATTTGGAACAATAGTTGAATGGACAAAAAAATAAAATAAAATAAAGCCACCAATCCACATTGTATAGTTTGGGTACTTCAAAAACCACTTTGTCACACCACATGCAGCCAACCACAGTTAAAGCACTATAGAAAGGCCATTTCTGCAAGTCTATGGGCATCTACGGATGTGCCGGCCTAGCTAGCATACCAGCCTCAAGTGCAGGGCCTTACGCACATTTGATAACAGTACCCAAGTAGTCAAAAATGTTACAAGTTAAAAAAATAAATATAAAAATCACAACTCCTTTCAGCAATTCAGCCATTTAAATATTTCTTCTGAAGAAGGAAAGTGCTCTTCTTCAAACTATTCCATAGTTAGCACATTTGAGGAAGACCTAGCTAGCTTGCTACTAGAGAGTTTAATTATTTACACCAAGTTAATAAATACCAGATACTCCTTCTAAATCTGTACAGGGTGCATAGTCCCATAGTCGTTTGGACTTTAAATCCAGTGCTTGATAGTCATGGAGAGCAAGACATGAAACCTGAGCACAGGAAGGATCCCACGCAGCAAGAGAACAGTGTGTATGCAGCATAAGCCTGTTCAGTCCTGAGATCCTGGAACAATTTCAGATGTTACAACAAGAGTAGTCAAGTTCCTTCAGCAGAACCTCAAGTGAGCATTAATTTAAAAGAGAAAAAGACACTGTTCACAATTTGTTAACTGGCAGGTTCTCCTCAAAGGACCAAAAGAGATCTATGCAGCCACCTATAGAGCTATGCACCCACCAACAGGGGGCATCGTACCAGAAAGTCACTTCCTCCTTTGGGAAAGACTATAGGATTCATTTCCTCCTCTCACTAGAAGATGTGATAGAAGCAAGCAGCCCTAGTTCTATTTTAATATTCAGATACTGCTATTCTCAGGGCAGGTCTACACTACAGGGCTAAGTCGACCTAATTTACGGAACTCCAGCTACATGAATAATGTAGTTGGAGTCAACATACTTAGGTCGACTTATTGCGGTGTCCACATCGCGCTGGGATGACAGGAGAAACTCTCCCGTCAACTTTATGCTTCTCATTCCGACGGACTACCGGAGTCGACAGGAGAGCGATCGGCAGTCAATTTAGTGGGTCTTCAGTAGACCTGCTATATCGACCCCCTGGTGGATTGATTGCCGCATGTCAATCCCCTGGTAAGTGGGGACAAGCCCTCAGTATTAGCCTGAAGAGAGAAACCCAAGTCCAATGTCAGATTTTAGACTGTTTCAGTAATATTCAGCAGGACATAAGGACGACAGACACAGTTCTTTTCTCCCAGATGGGGAGCTCCATCCTCCCTTATAATCACATGAACCTGGCTCTCCCAAGGTCTGCAGCAGAATTCAGAGCCCACAAACAAGGAAACACAGGCTACTTTAGTCTATGCACAAACTGAGGCAATTTCTATGTTTTATGGTAACTGAAGAGATGGTTCTAAATATTCACATCACCACAGAGGTCAGGATCATTCCTCCAATCCCATAACTAAAAAAGAATGTTGCCAAGGAATCTTCCATGTCCTGCTAAGAAACCCAATGATTAAGGCTGTTAAAAAAACCCAAAACTTGCGGGCTCTGATTTTGTTGTGGAAACAGCAGCTTCACACACACACAGCAAGTTAGCTGTTGCAAATGCGAGAGGCATTGTGACTTGGTGCACAGCGTCACACCACCAATCAAATTTGGCCCAGCCATCCCTCCGTCATGCTTGCCTTTGAGAACCAAGTGGGATACACAACGTCTCTTCTGTGCTACTGCCCTTCTTTGGGAGGCAGGCTATTTGCCTTGGAAGAAGGTGCTGGAGCTGGTCTGTGGATACGCGCACATAAGGGCTTGTATGCACACAGGTTTTTGTACTGCTATAACTATCCATCTAGAACGCGATCAAAGTTAAAGCAATACAACCCCTTAACACGGACAGATGAACTGGCTGTATACATATATACAGCAGGGTTGAACCATTAATTATATCTGTATAAAAATAATACCCCTAACCTAAACATTATATCAGTAAATACAACAGTTTAGACCAGACCTAAGCAGGATGGATTAGATAGGACTTCCCTTAAAAACAAAGTGGATGCTACTGAATGCTCCCACTGGCTCTAGAAGCTGGAAATCAAACCTGCATCTATGACCATTGTTCCAGGGCAGGACGGAGATCTGTCCCAGGGACTGAATTTCAGCTCCATTGTTATCTACCCACTCTAGTACTGGTGAGGTGATCCTAAACTCTCAGCAATGTATTTAACACATTAAAAACCTATGTGAAAGTTACACGCTCAAGTTAGGTTGCATGTGCAACCTAAGTTTTGCCCCCACATGTGTACTTATTATTATTTCTTCCCACAGGACTGCTGCCTCATTCAGTGCCTGGGATGAGTCAAGGTTGTGATCTAGATTAGGCTGTGTGTAGGTGCCCTGCCTTATTTGTTGCAAGAGATAGAAGGTGTATAACAAATGAGGCAGAAGACTACAGGAAGAAAGAAGAATGGTCTTATGGTTAAGACAGGTGGAATGCCACACCCCAGAGGAATTCTCTTCTGTATTTGCCTTTGCAACATTCTTCCTACGAGATGCCAAATAAGTCACTAAACCAAAATTTTGGCAGAGGGCACTAGTTGTATAGGCCTCATTTCTGGGGGTCCCAATAGGAGGCACCCAGGGCCTTACATGCAGAAGTTCTAAGCACTTAACTGCAACTAAAGTCAACAGGAGCGGTGGACACTCAGCACCTCTGCACTGAGGCAGCGTGGCCTAGAGGAATGAGTTGACAGTTGGGAGTCAGGTGATCCCAATTCCCCTCCTCCGTGGCAAGGAGGGGGAGAGAAAAAAAAAAAAAAAAAAAGGTCAGCTAGGAGCTCAGGGAGCTCCCCTCTTCCCCCAGCTCTCCCAGTGCATACGTGAAGGTGGGGTAAGCAGCGCCCTGGGTCCAGCTTTTGAGACATTCATATGCAATTCTTTTGGTAGTCTACCAAAGTTGTGTTGACATCACATGGGAAGTGGAGATTTTCAGGTTTTCCACAGTCAAACCCATATGGAATTTCACAGAACAAAGAAAAGGCACTTCTCTGGCCACAGGTCTCTTCTTGTCAAATTCCAAAGGCCAGCTACGAAGTCACCAGATTCTTTTACAACTGAAGTGTTAGGAAAGCCAACAGGGAACATTTTAAGTTCTGTATGATACACTGCCTTAGTTCTAACTTGCAATTCAGAGGCTTGGTCTAACACGACCAACTTATAACAATGTCTCTTAAGGCTGTGGATTTTCCATGCCCCTAAGCAAGGCAGTCATACCGACCTAACCCACAGCGTAGACAGCGCTATGTTGATGGGAGGGCTTCTCCCATTGACAAAGGTACTGCCTCTCGGGGAGGTGGCGTATCTACGCTAACAGGAGAAGCTCTGCTGTTGGCGTAGGTAGCGTCTTCACTAAGCGCTGCATCACTGCATATATAGACACACTCACAGTTTATACCAGCCCAGAACAACCAGAGTTGCCAATAGTTAAAGCTAGCAACTTTTGGAGACCCGACTGGAAACATCCTTTCTGGTCTTTGAGACTATTCCAATCCCAATAGTTATGTTATGGGAAGATCAGCATACTGGTTACTGGATATGAAACTGGAAAAACCCTGTTCCTCCATCATAACCCCTTTTACAAACACTGGTTTCTTACGATAGTTTAACAAAAAAAAAAGTCACCCTCCCACTAGGAATGGGGAGGCAGGGGAAGGAAAGGGTGAAAATCACCTTGTTATTCATCTCCCCTCCCCACAAAAAGGAGATGGCACCGGAACGTCAGCTTCAATATCATTTTACTCTGGAGTATCTAAAGCAAGGAATTATTTGTACAAGAACTATGACATAGGGAACCGTAATAAAAGCTACCATTACACAGCATCTTATACATTTCACTACAGAAACCTCACGTGCACATATTGACAGCTCAGCAAGTGTTTACACAATGCTCAGAGGCACTCCAGAAAGAAAAACAACCAGTGCCAAACTTGCAAATGCCTCTTCCTCACTGCTGAGCTATGACAAGAACTGGGAGCGCAGGTGTATAGAGAAGAGGAAGAAATATGAACTCCTCCCCGATCCCTATTGCATATTTACACCACATGGTTAGATCACTACAGGAACAAGAAAAGTATGCACACGAGATCAACCCTGAAAGAAGCGGCTGTTCCTGTTCCAGCCCTTACCAAAGCTACTATGTCATTCTGCAAACCTCCTACAGCTGGTTTGGGCACTGTGTTTCTTTAGACACAGAGCACCATAAAAAGCGGTGGGTGGTTTTTTAAAATGCATTATACAAAAAAAAATAATCCTCTATTAAATGGACCAATGGCCTGGTGATTAAGGGATAGATCTGGGAGTCAGAAGACCTAGCTTCTATTCTCAGCTCTGTTACAGACTTGCTGCATCACCTTGGCAAGTCACTTAACCTCTGTGCCTCAGCTTCCCCCTTCTGTAAAAGGGTTACCACCACCAGAGTGCAAGACTGGAACAGAAAGATCTGTGCTCCAGTGGCAAGCTTTCCCTAGGAAGTAGCGGACTGCCCCGACTACCAACTTTGACAGAATTTCAGCTTTAAAAAAAAAAAAGTTTAAGTTTATAAACATAATATTGTAAAGATTACATTCAGTTCGTGTTTGGAAGGTCAGCGGAAGTCTTACTGAGCCTGCAGAAAACAGCTCCAATCTCTTTGCAGCTGCTCAGCTTGCCCAAGTCAATAAGGGCAAGCAACTAAAAAAGGACACTGTCAATTTCTCTACTGTCATCCAGGCAGGTGGATAGTAGAAAAACTGACAAGACCTGTGTCAGTTCCACTCATCTTCCCCAAATATCAACAGGGAACAATAACTTCCACCCTCCCATCTTTCACATTCACCTCTAGCTGGTAGGTTTAGGACTCTGGTGAGCAAGTGACTGGTACATTTTTCTCAATCCACGTGCATTTCCCCTTTATACATAAGAGGCTGCCCCAAAAAGTTTACAATGAACTGTTTTTTCTAATTGACCAATTTCAACAAATTTAAGTTCGACATAGCACCTTTTAAAGAGCATGTGCTGGTTTTTAAGTTCCTGGTTTAAAAAAAATACAAGGGGGGGTAAGGAAAAGCTATTGTACTCCCCTGCTGATGTTTACAAGGGTCTTTACAGGAGGGGACATGGGTGGGTCTATCAGCAATACTGTCAGGCCCACCCCTCCTGTCCTTCTTCACTTTGCACATGCCTGCCCCTTCAGTTTTAGCTTTACTACTGTGACTACTTAGAAACACTCTTGCAGGACCCAAGTAATGACATGCAGGTGAACTTCTCCCCAAAGTAGTGCATGTGACAGCAAATGCAACCGAGCACGTCAATAAACTGCCCGTATACAAAGTGCCATCAAAGGTACCAATTAAACGAACGGGGAAGGAAAGAGTACCTTTTCTCCTGTAGCGTTCCAATTATAGTGATTGTAGGGGTTACCTGTGAGATCAGCAGGTACAGATTTTTCAGGTGGAAAGGGAATTTCCAAATTGGTGTCCCTTTGAGCACAATAGCAAGGACACTGGTGGGGAAGCAGTAGGGGTTGTAACACCAAGACAGCATGGGGGCCTGTGTTATTTTAAGTTTTCATTTGTTTTGAAGAAAAGCTGCTGGGTTGTTTGTTGCAAGGCGTGCATGTTAATACCCCTGGAAGGTCGATAGATATTTACTAATATTATCCTCAGATGAAAGGTGCTATATCAGCCCAAAGCTTAGGTTTCAGAGTAGCAGCCGTGTTAGTCTGTTTCCGCAAAAAGAAAAGGAGGACTTGTGGCACCTTAGAGACTAACCAATTTGGAAGCTTAGTATCTTCACGATAAAAAAAAGTGATATTCGAAAATACTCATTTAAAAAAAAAAAAAAGAAAAAAACATTCTTCCCACATCCCTGTGACCTCCTACCATGATGGGAGAGAGATCTGGTACATATTTTTCTAGTGTACTATTGAAAAAACCATCACCGTACTAGCATTATAGCCTAGTGTTTTAACAAGTTAAGTGGAATGACAACGGAACGAGACCGACAGTGATAGGAAACCGTCTGCCAAAGATTCCGTTTAAAAAAAAGGAAGTTAATAAAGAGACCCCTGCACCTGTCCCCACTCCACCCCCAATCCCAAACTCCAGAGGGCACATTCTGTTAGTATCTTGGCAATAATAATAGCACAATAGGAGTTAGCATACACAAAAAGGTGATCTCACTACCCCCATGCAGAGTGAAAAATAAGCACTTATGCAATGCCCTTCATTTGTAGACCTCAGCATATTTTATTAAGGTGGGCAAGCATTATTAAACCCACATCAGCTAAGTGACTAAGGCAGAGCGATTACGCGACTTGTCCAAGGTTATACACCGTGAGTCAGTGAAAGAGCAGGGAACAAAACCTGACCCCAATTCTGACTCCCATTTGGGTGTCCTATCCACTAGATTATGCTGCCCTGGTAGATGCCATTAGTTCACTGGGGCCTCCCAAAGCACAGGTTGTATCCTGAAACACCAGCCTCCTAAAACCACTTGCACAAAATATTTAAACAGAATGGCGAGGCCAAGGCCTCATCTACACTAGACCAGTTTAACTAAAATCAATTTAAAAGTTAATCTAGCTAAACTGGTTGAACCTTAGGTGTGTCTACATTAGGGGCTTGCACCATTTTAAGAAGTTTTACATTAGGGGCTTACACCAATTTAACGAAGTCAATTTTAAAAATCAATTTAATGAAACCAGTGTACTTTTCTAGTAGAGACAAGGTCTGAAAGTCATTCACAGGCAAGGCCCACATCACAAAAGAATACCACCTCTCTTTTGTTGTACAGAACTAATGTTTACTAGACCTTACGGGCAATGCAAGAGCTGCCAACAATGCAATACTAAGCAAGAAAAAACCCTAAGATAAAAGTGAACAGGAGCCAGGGCTCAATTTCAGATTCCAAGATATCACAGCTCACTGGCACTAAATGGCTCTGTGCTGCCAATTTATTTTGAAAACCATGTTTTTAACAACATGTTCATGCTTCAGTTGCTACTAAAGTTGAGATTTAAAGTCAACAACTGGGCCTAGAGATTTTTTTTTTGTTATTAGCACGTTATTGTTTTTAAACCAAGTTCCCTGAACATGTAATAAAGGTCTCTGGATGACAGTACACCTATAGGGAGGTTATTCAACATGTGAATGTTTAATGCAACCCAAAGACATCTCCCATTACAGGAGATGCCTTTTACTGTAGTTAGCATTGTATCAAGACAAATACCCACCTATCTACTCATTAGCAGAAAGTCTCTTCTTGCAGGCAGTTTTCTTGAGGATCGTTCTGCTCCCTGACCCCACCCTTTTTTCTTTATAATTTTACTACTAATGAGACTGGACAAAGTCATAGTCCACTACCAAAACCAGCTATATGCTACAGGAAAAAAAGGTGAGTGTTTATCTTTCCATTTTACTAAGAGCTCTAGAAGCCCTGTATGTGAGATGGCCCAGACTTCCTGCTTGTCATTCCCATAGACCTCCAGGATCTTCTAGATTCACTTATTCTGTAAAACAAGTCTTCTAATCTCAATCCAACTCTGTATTTCCAGACTAAAATGGTCATAAGAACAAACAAAGTCCCTGCATCTGCCCCGCTCCATACAGATAGAGAACATCCCAGTATTCACAACTCCCCGGATCGGCTGTGCATTCTTATAGGTGACCTATCTGCAAAAGTCTTTAGTGTTGAGAGGGTTACATATTGCTGTGCACAAGTGAGCAGCTACTTTTAACCTCTTATAGGAAAGAGTCTTTCAAATCAAGGTTTTACATTAAAACAGTGAAGTAACTCCTAAAGCAAGAGATGGGTAAAAAGGTCTGTACCTCCACATCATTCATCCTGAGCTTAGAGAATCAATGATATTTATACTCTTTCTTCCTTAGTGCCTGCCTGCCTGCCTGCCTGCCTCCCCACCCCCCAGAAACCTAAACATTTTTCCCTTCTGGATGACTATATAAAGGGAAAACTAACTAAACACTTTCCCCCAAACTCCCTTCCCTTAATCTGAAAGTAGAGGTACTGGGGGGGGGGGGGGGGGAAGAGAGGGAGGAATCTATCCTTCTGAAATTTCTCAGGTAAGGTTATTTGATCAGCACCCATTGGCTCACCACTGTACAAGACAATAATGAGATTGAAAGCACTTAGTTTAGTCCGATCTAAGAAACAGAACAGGATACACTGCAAGGAGGTTATAACATAGTTTTGGGGTATTATTATTAAACCTACTTCTTGTGGGCAACCGAGAAGACGCAGGGGGAACTGGTTCCACAGTGCCAGGCAACAGCGTTTTCACAACATGAAGAAGGATTGTGTACATTTATGTCTGATCATCCTTGGCACACAGAACTTTTTATAGAGGCCATTTGTGCTGTCTAAAAGTCACTTTCATTCCCAAAACACCAAACATACACTCACTAATAATCTGAGTTGATAGGACTAGAAGGCTCACACATACTAAACTGAATGCCTGGAGTATAAATTATAACCAGACCAGACCTCTAGGATACACTGGGGGTGGGGTTGTTTTTTTAAACTAAACGATTTTTGAAAGTTTCTATCACAGAATCACAGCCATGCTATCCATAATCCAAATAGGTCTATGCACTGGAGTAAAAATCGGTTTCAAACAAATAGAGTTTAATCTTGGGCTGTTTTTTTTAGTGCCCATCTTATCCAGGTTGATTTTTTTTTTTTTTTTTTTTTTTTACAAGATATAAAATCCCTCAGTAGGGCACCAGTTTACATGACACACTTGTGCAACTTTCTTGCAAATACATAGGGTTGTATTGCCCAGGAACTCAAATGTTTACCCTGAATACAAGTTGCATATGTTCCAGAGTAGCAGCCGTGTTATTCTGTATTCGCAAAAAGAAAAGGAGTACTTGTGGCACCTTAGAGACTAACAAATTTATTTGAGCATAAGCTTTCATGTTGTTAGTCTCTAAGGTGTCTCAAGTACTCCTTTTCTTTTTTCAAGTTGCATGTGGACAACGCGGTGACCACAGCAGTGATAACAGCCACTCTACTAGAAAACACACTATTTCAATCTAACAGAAAGAACACAGCTAAGCTGAAGCAGACATCGCTATCAGTTAGCAAGGAACAAAACTTACACTAAGTTTTCAGAGCCACAGAAGAGAAGGATTGAGCAAGAAGGGAAAACTCTGTAGCTGTATGTCACACTCCAGAGTATCAAATGTCTCTGACCCAGAGCTTGCAATGAAAACAGGCAGGGTATGAGCAGAGAGAAGTCTGTCAGTCCTGAACAAGGCCATTACACATTCAGATCTAAGACATGTAAACACAGCATAACAGATTATCTGCAAACTCTGATTAAGAACAGATATGAACAGAATGTTAGCATCACTGTCCCAAATGTCCAAAATGTCTGACTTGCATGTAGCTGAAAGTGCAAGAGCACATTTGTATTGCTGGCATTAGTTACATTTCCAGCAAATTAACAAAAATATTCATTTACAGACTCTTATCCTGCTCCCACTTCTCTCCAAAAAGTAGGAATTTACAATATAGTCAGGCCCAACAGTTCCAGGCATTTGATGTTTAATGTCACTATAATAAACAAACAATTGTTCCTTCTGAACTTAAGTAAAATTAATATAGTGATTAAAAAAAAATAAGTCTTGAAGCATAGGTAAGGAGTTAGGCCAGGCCTGTACTTTAAGAGAAAACTCAATATGAAAAAAAGTGTTAATCGATAATTCACCATTTCTACTACTGCAGCTACAAATGCTTTTTAAAAGGTTTCTAACATACCCCATAAAAGCCCCACATTTACTATCTGATAACGGACCCAGCCAATTTCAATTCTGAAATGGGTCAAAACTAGTCAGGAATAAATGCATCCTTAGATTCCATCAAAGAAATCCTTTATACCAATGGGAAAGTCACATAACCAAAACAAACAGCACGCCCATTGTACAGAGAACCCCTGCTACTGTTCCGACAACACTGAATCTATTCCAGGCTGTATAAAACATAACAAGCAAAATAAAATCCAAGGTACAAACAAAATGCCATTCCCCTTCTCTTTTGTTTCAGGCACAATGCAACAAGGGCAGCCTGTCTGGAACTCTGCTCCTGCTGATACAGTATTGCTACTGAACTTCCTCAAGGTCACAGCCAATTTCAGCTGTGGAATAAAAAGGCAGATAGTGGCAGTGGTGGTTTGGGTTATGGATGGCAGAAAAGCAGAGTGTAAAAGTTTATGAGCTCATCAGGATTGTTGTACCATTACATCAGAGGCAATTATAAATGGCCAAGAGCAGGAGATGGGGAGCCAATCAGATCACAGATAGGATGTCAACCTAAGACCAACTGTCTCCTGGCTTTGACAGAAGGATTTTACCTCCATAATTCAAATCCCAAACCAAAGCAATCTGCACTTACTACTCCAATCACTGAACTGTTTACCAGCACTTCCAGGGAGAGGCCCAAGCCACTGGGCTAACCAAGAGACTGCTCAGGAAAATGGCCACAGCTAACCTGGGCAAGCTGCAGCTGCCCAAAACAGGTCACTTCCCACCTTCCTACCCCCAGGGAAGTGCAAAGGCCCCCTCGCTTGGAGCAAGAAGAGGGAGGAAGAGCCTAATGGGGGCAAATGTGTAAGTGCTGCTCTGCAGAGCTCCCACTGCCTCTACTGATCGCACCCCTTCCCATGCCCAACAACGAGGAGCTCAACTACCCACCTCCACCCCAGGCACACACGCACCATAGTGCCAGGCCCTTCCTCCACCCAGGGGCTCCCTCCAGCTCCCCCCTAGAGCCCCCACGGCAGGCAGGGGGAGTGGGAAGGAGAAGGCACCGCTCTGGAAGCCTCGCACAAAGGCTGGAAGGGGAGGAAGAGAAGGCAGAGAGGCAGCCATTTTAGAGAGAGAAAGACACAGACAATGGCAGCTCCCCAGCAGTGTGGGTCCAAGTGGGGGAGGGAACCCGTCGGAAATTCGCCCACCCCGTCACCCCCCTCCATCGCCCCACGTGCCCCCATCCCTGCCCCTCATGGGTACCCCTCTCCTGCCCTTGCCCCCATTGTCCCCGGCCCCCAAGCCACCCCACGTGCGCCCAGCCCCTGCCCCTAACCCCAGCCCCTGCCCCCCCACCCACACACGGGCCCGCCCCTGCCCCCACACACATCCCCCCCATGCCAAGCGCTCACCTGCTGGGTCCTAGCGAGCGGCTGTCCCCCGCCAGCGCTGCTGCTCCCGGGGCTCATGGGCGCATGGTGGCTCCTTTGTTGGCCCCCTCCTGCGGCCGTGGCCCAGGCCTGGCTATTGCCCCCGCCGTACTGGGAGGCCATGTCCGCGGCCGGGCCCTTGGCGGCGGCTCCCCCGTCCTGGGGCCCGCTGCTGTAGTCGCCCCCGGGGTAGCCCTGGTAGCCGCGGGCTGAGCTGGGGGAGGTAAGCAGCTGGTTGAGGGTGGGGGTCGCGGTGGGCTGCGGGGTGGCGCCCCCTCCTCCTGCTGCCCCGCCGGCGGCCGAGGGCCCCATGGCCCCGAAGCGCTGCTGCTGCTGCTGGAAGGCGGCGGGGGATTTGGCCCCGGCGGCCGCTTGCGCGGGGCTCTGCGCGCTGCCCCGGGGGGAGCTCAGGGCGTAGGCCTGGGGGGGAGGCGGGTAGGCGCCGGCGCTGCGCCCGGCCGCCGCCGCCGTGTAGTAGGAGTTGTACTGGTGGTTGGGGAAGCCGTGCTCGGCGCCGCCATGCGAGTTCTGGGGAGGTGGTGGCCCCGGGGGGGCCCCCGCCGGCCCCGGGTAGGGCTGCTCCAGGCCCCCGCTCTGCAGCGCTGCCATGCCAGTGCTTTGTTGTCCGCCATGTTGGTGGAAGGCAGCCGCGGCGGCGGCAGCGACGGCAGCCGCCTGGGCTCCCCGGCCGTAGGGCGGCCCGAAGCCGTAGGCTGGCGGGGCCAAGGCGGCCGGGTGGGAAGGGGGAGGCTGCTGCGGCGGCGGCGGCTGCGGCGCCCCCACCCCGTCGCTGCTGCCGCCGCCGCCGGGCGGCTCCGGGAGGTTATTGTTCAGGGTGGCGGCGGCAGCGGCGGGCCTGGGGCCCGCGTTCCCGTTCGAGCTCTTCAGGTCGGGCTCGGCCCCGGCGTCCCCTCCGTTGCTCTCGGCCCCGTCCTGCAGCTCCTTCCCCGGGGGGCCCTCGCTCTCCGCCTGCTTCTCGCCGCCGCGCTCCGCCACCGCCTCGCCCCCCGCCTCCTCCGGGGGACAATCCCGCTGCTGCGCCTCCGCTTTCTTCAGCTCGGCTGGAGCCGGGGCGCCCAGGCTGCTGGCGGCGGCGGGGGCGACCTGAGCAGCCATGATCCCCCCTCCCCACCTAGCCACCCTCCCCGGACCCCTGCCCCCGAGCTGCTCCCCTGCCTGGCCGGCCGGCGGGAGGCCTCGCTGCTCTGCTGCTCCCCGCTCAGGCGGCGGCGGGCTCTTCAGGGCAGCGGGGGCTCATTCCCCCCCGGCCTGGCTGGCGAGGCGGGGAGGGCTCCGCTGGGCTGGGCTCCCCGGGGCCTGGCCCCGCTGTGCCTCCTCGGTTGCAGCCGGCGGAGAAAGGGGAGGAGGGATCGGGGGGAGAGGAGGAGGAGGGGGTGGGGGGGGGGGACCCGGGACGGGGCTCCCGGCGTGGGAGAGGCAAGAGGGAGGGGGGTACGGCGGGCGAGCGGACCCCGTCCCTGGAGCCGGGCGGTGCGGCGGCGGGGCCGGACTAGGCGAGCCGAGCAGCAGCTCCCGACTCTCGTCCGCCGAGTCCTGCTCACTCCGACACGAGGCTCAGCACTGCCATTTTACCCAGCGCCGCGGCGGCCTGCCAAACCCGGAGCGGAGCCCAGCCCGGACTGGAGCCTCCCCCCTTCACAAAGGAGGAGCAGGCAGGCCCCGGACGCTTGCAACTCAGCAAGGCTGAGGCCGCTGCCGCACGGAAAATCCGCAGCGGATCCCGCGGAGCCGAGCCCAACCTTCCGCCACAAAAGGAAGCTCCCCTGCTGGGAAACACGGAGCGGATTTCAGCCTGGGCGAAGCGGACTGCCGGCTCGTTCTTCAGAAGACCCGCACCAGAGTGCTCCTCTCCCCCCCTGCACTACTGCCCGGCGCATAAAAAGATACCCGCAACCACCAGAAGCTGATATCCATCCATGCTAAAGGAGAACAAGTAGAAGTTCACTAAGCATAGGTCTGGGAGCTAGGACTCCTGGGTTCTTTTCTAACTGTGGAAGGCAGGAGGGCTGGGTTTGCTCCCAGAACTGGGATATTATGCTGGCCACAGGACCAGGCATGGATCTGAGAGCCTGGAATACAGGAACATGCAGGCTGGTTCTGTCCAGTGGTCCGTTCCATCCAAGATCCTGTCTGCAACACTGGCTAGTTCCAGATGCTTTAGTGGAAGGTACAAGAACTCTAAATTGGATAATTATGGAATAAGCTGCCCTGAGGGAAGTGTCTTCCTTACCCTCTGGGAGTGTGGGCTAAAGAAAGGTTCGGCAAATGACTCTAACTACCAAGCAGTATAATGCACTGCAATTTTTATAGGGGAACATGGAAAGAGACCCTTATTACTTAGGATGCCTAATACTATCCATTTTAAGTGCCTTTCAACTTTTTGGGGAAATTTTTACACTGCATTGTTTGCAGCAGGCCTGTGAAATGTAGCTAGGAGAAAGTCCCTGGGGCTATATAAATGCCTTTTCTTGGTCCCAGGATTTTCCATTCAGATTTACCTGTTGTAAACTGTTAAAAATTGCCATTTCCTGGCTGTTGTCTGTGTTCCTCTGGAAAATGTTGGCTATATGCCAAAATAATAACTGAACATAAACATGCTAAACTCAGGGGCTCACACTATTGCCAAAGCAGCAGGCAGTGCACTGGGAACAGCTGGGAGCTGCTAGGGGATTGGGCAGGGAGAGAGAGAGAGCCAAGCCAAGCTCACCACCTGACTACATACCCTTCAGTCCAAACACATGGTTCCAGTGTCCTGCCTCATTCCCATCACCTTCTCTGGGGGCATCACCCAGAGCAGGACTCCCCCAACTCCCAAGAGATGGGTTGAAACCTGGTCAGGCTCCCCTCATAACTACACTAGACCCAGTATGGGTCTGAGCAGCATATGTCCCCTGCTCCAGAGGACCACAGGGAGTAAGAGTCCTTCTGGTGATGACGGGAGAAGAGAGAGAGCTGAGTCAGGCCAGGCTCCCTGTAAATGCAGCATATTGTACCAGCAGGCCATCAGCATAGTTAGTCCTGTAACTCAAGTGATATAAATCTGTACTATGGTCCAAAAGTTCTCTCCTCCCCCCTTAAAAAACCCTTGGGAGTCATGCAAAAATATATTAAAAGAAAGTTATTTACATTGCAACGTCAAAAGCAGTTGGAAGTTAAGAAATGTCAGATTTGGAGTTGCTCATTCATGGAGTTGCTGTTCTGCCTCCTGGTATGTATGCATTGATACACTCCAATTATATGATCACAATATTTTTTCCACAGGATCCCTACCTCATTCAGACAACAGGCTGGATAGACAAGGAGTTGAATTAAGATTGCAGGGATTACTGTAAATCTAACACTTCCTATATTTCAATTGCTTGACTTTGCAACCTAAATAACTTTCTTTTAATATACGTTTTGTGTGTGTAATACATATAAAATTATGCAATTTTCTTCTTGGGTTTAAGTGGTGCAAGTTACACTATTTTATATCACAATCCTTCCCATCAGCATCCTTTGTCTTTATGTGATCTACTTTATAACCTGCTACCATTGATGATTAATTGGAGCAAAAAAGGCCCTTGTATTGGAAACCCTTTAGGACAGGGCCCATCTCTTTGAAGCACCATGTACACCTACAACAAATGCAGAAATAGGTAACAGACCATCACATGACACTGGGCAAATCATAACCTGTTTCCCCCATCTGTGAAATAGGAATACTACTAAATCTGCCCAACATCTGTGTGAGAAAAATAATGTTTGCAAAGGACTCTGAAGCCTCTTTAATGTGAGGATCTCAACAGTGCAAAATATTATTGCTAACTAATTAGTCTCACTTTATATTAGTGCTTGCTACACTATTTTTCAGTTTGGATCTTGATTCCACACATTGGGCCTGGAGAGAGCAAGAAGTATAGAGGGCTACCCATTGTTCTAATAGTGTAGTTAGCTAAGAAGCCCAGAGGTAGAGAAGGCACTGGACTTTTTACTTCTGCTGTAACTTATCTTTCATTATGTGAATGTTGCATCTACTGTTTTCTGATATCATCAAGTTCTATAACCCAGTCACCATCCTGTCAGTATATTAGGCAGAAGTTTCCTCCTTCTTCCCCCACTGACACAATTTTTTTTTGGTAAAGGGGAAGATTTACGAAAGATATAGAACTTTATATATAAACACTACCATAAGAAAACCATGTCTATAGGATGCTTGAAGGAGCAGAGGGAAGGTGATGAGATACAGTCTTTCAATGCTAGAACATCAGTTCAAAACAAGTACAGGGCAGTAATGACCCATAGAGATTACCAGCTGTTATGCTTTGAGGGTGTCTATGAAATGGATTGGTGGTCTCAACCATTTCTTAAGGGTCCACTTCACAAAAAACGCTATCACAGTTAGCATCCTTGATAGCAATGAGAGAGGGAGGTCAAGTCTAGGACCGTGAGCAGAGCAGCACCTGAAAAACTGGTCACTGCTAGTACTGTGTATGTTTTACAAGAAACAGAAAATTTCAGTGTACAATACCATCAATCCAGGAATAAAATTCAATACAAAAATTAGAATCTATATGTTTAAATTCTAAACAACATAATATGCACAGCAGGTGCTAAAAAACAGAAGGGACTCCAAAGTAATAAGCTGGAGTAGAAGTTAGCACAAGTCAATGTGTAGCTAAATTCAGAATGTATTCCAGAGCAACAAATGGCATTACAGGCTCTCTAACCAAGGCAGCGTTGCCATTTTTCAGTAGAATGTATAACACAGAGTAGATTCTACCTCAGCAAATTGGCCTAGAAAAAGAGAGGTTTTTTCCCCCTCTCTCTCTAGAATTGTACTGAGAGTTGTAATAGGATCATACATAATGATAGCTACATTTAGTATTTGTTTAGTAGTAGCCACCGAAAAGCCCCTCTCAGGATTGGGGCCTCAACATGCTAGGTGCTACACAAACATATAGGAAGACACAATCCTTGCTAAAACTTTATAATCCAGCCTGAAACAAAAATGGTCATATTCTAGAGCCAGAAACTGGATTGGAGTCACAGTCACAAGATGCACTTTACCAACTGCCACACAGTTCTGAAGCAATTTCTGAGGCCTTAATTTGGGCTGGATTCCAAAAATCCCCAATATTTTCCCCCTGCCCACTCAGAGGCCTATCACAAAATGTTTCCTCCAGCAGAGAGGGGTTGGGCATGTCTTTATATGTTTGCCCTATGAACATCACTTTACAAAAACTGTACAAAAAGAGTAAAGGAAACCAACAGAAATACCTGGGTTGTTGAGTACACTACATGGTAGTGTACTCAACACAAGAGACCTTTGTAGTGCTCAATAAAATGCAGTGGGCTTTAAAAACTATGGAAAATTCTAGATTAGAAAATTGATCTGAGTGCTCTTCACAAAGAACCCCCTGTTTTTTGATCAAGCACTGTTGTCCAGAAGGAGATTTGGTTTTGGAGCAGATTCTCCTTCAGCAAACCAAGCTAGATTCTCACACAGAGGCGACCCCGAGGTTTTACCAAGCTCTATGGTGGGCTGTAAAATCCAAAAAAGATTAAAGAGCAGCAAAACAGACAGGATATCCCTTTCAAAGATGTTAAAGTGGGGGAAGCGAGAATCTAACAAATTCTGAATTGTTTGGGCACCTAGAAAAATAGAATGGAAAAGGCGCTACCATTTTATCCAAAACCCTCTTGGGCTACAAAATCCTGAGTGTTATAATCTCCCAGAAACCAGATTAGAGTCTGCCTCATGAAATTAAACCTTGACATCTCATTGGACCCCTTTAGAGGCTATCAAATATAGTCCAGGAGCCTAAATGTCAGTCTAGAGGCTCCCCCATCCAAATTTGTCCTACAGTTTTTCACCCTGTTGGAATCTTCTTCAAAGAACACTGTGGCACACTGAAACCTGGAGCTGATTGGAATGTGGAAACTAGAATGGATTCCGTTTACAATAAGGAGATACTCATTTTACCAAGAAGTTTGTGAAACCTGAAGCAATTCCAGAATCTGTCTCTCAGAAAAGAGGCCCTGTGGTTTTATTAAATACTGAAGCACTCTATGAAACCCAAACTATTAGATTTGGAAAATAGAGAGCAGAATTCTTCCAACATTTCTACCCAAGACCTAAGAATCCTTGTGGTTCTGTGTTGTGACTCTCAGCCAAAGAGAACTGGATAAGACTTTCTTTGAAACATGTCAACTCTCCTCCTTTATTGACCTGAGGGATCATTGCTATGTTATGTGAGGCACTTTTTCCCTGCCCCCCTACCTTCTGTGCTGAGCATATTTCCTCCACTGCCATACCAGCTCCTAGCAGCTCAGATAGTGAGATACCACAGGATGGGAATCCAACTCAGGTCTCCCACATGGTAGTGCAGGCCACCACCACTAGGCTGGCTCTTATTAAGTAAAGTCTCCTTCATGAAGGTGGCCTTGCCATTTAACCTAGTACCAAGGCAGTTTAGGAAACCTGGTATAGATTAGAATGCTAGAAACAGGAGTAGTCTCCCTAATAAAAGAGGCTCTGCCAACTGTGTGATGGCAAATATGGACTGAATTGTTGACATAGAAACCGAACTAAAGTCTCTCTCTCTCTCTCTTACACACACACACACACTTACTTTTCTTATTATCCCTGGCCCCTTAAACAAGCTATAAACATGGACTGGATTATTACTTCAGGGACTGGATAGAGTTTCTGCAATAAAGTGTTAACTACTGCATCCAAGCTGGAATGAAAGAGCTGAGCAGAAACATACAAATTGGAGAATGAAGATGCTCTTCCATTTTACTGGGATTCACAATATACTGAGATATCTGGACTGGACCAAAAATAAGAAACCAATCTATTCTAATTCATACAGTACATTTCAAAATATGGAACGGAAATAGCAAAAGTGATCTACTGTACATTAGAGTGCCTATGTGGTTACTGACCAATTTTTCTAAAGAAATGTTAAGTTTTCTGGAAACACATTTCCATTTATTAGCTCCACTATAATGTTGTATAGTCTATCTAGCTTCAGCATACTTACTGCAGTTTCATAGCAGCTAAGTATGAATATTATTTATGGATTATTATTTATTTTGTGTATGTGAACTATCTACTGGGTACTGTACAAGACAAAGACTTTTGCAATCCTTGTTTAGGTTCTTTAAATGTAATATCAAGATATTGTATTAGTCCCACTCAAACACTGCCACAATGGCAAAGAGGCACACAGTGAGAGATCACTACAGAAAAAACTGAAGTGGAGTTTGAGCATAAGGTAACTCTGTCAATTTACTGAGCACACCAGCAAAGTTCAAACGCAGGAGTGGATTTTTAAATTGGATTTGCTATTTCTTTAAAAGTTAGCAAGAAGAAAGGAAGAAAGGAAGAGGAAAGGTAGTGAGTTAAGGTTTCAGACACACTGCTGAAGTCTGGTGTTAAGGTTTGACAGACCTGAAAAAACTTTAGGATGCCTTTTAAGAGAGGAAAGTGGACTCAAGTCTGAGTCAAGGAAATCCATTATTTTACCAGCCCTAACCAGGAGCTGTAAAATATGAACTGGAGTTTCATACACGAAGGGGGAATGGAGCCTACACTATAGTCAAGAGATCTTTTCCCTGGCAAACCTCTCAACCTGATGGGGCTCAAAACAGGAGGAAAATATGAAGTGGAGTAGAAAAATAAGAGCTTTAAACAATGTAGAATTTGTTTAAGCTAAACAAACAACATTGTCTTTGCCCTCTATTTCACACATTTGTGATTTTAGAGTAGTAAGATAATAGCAAGTTTCTGTGTGCATCTGACACAGAGATATTTAGGCCTAAAATGAGGACAAAGTGGGGAAAGCACCTCTGTCTTCTTATTCAACATATGAGTAACGTTAAAAAGATTAGCGGATTGGAACTATGAATACGTAACTCCAGACCAGAATTGGTAGATGATCAGATGCTGGACAGAATTCTGGTCAGCATCTAACAGTTAAGTGCTATAAAAGAACAAATGCATCTATTTTATACACACTTATATATTTACAAACACAGAGACTACAGCCTCTTCAACGTACCAGTTTCTCGTGCTGAATATTCTTTTAGAGAAGGAAGTGTAAAGCTTTTAATAAAAAAACATGGACTGGAGTTTCATAAAACCACTGCACTGGATCAGGAACATAACTGTATCATTTCTGCTGAGTCCCACTAGAAATTTGTAGCCAACTCTAGTTGACAGAAGCAAAAAACATATTACAATAGAAACCCACTTACAAATAGTTTAGAAATCCTTTTAAAACTCCAAGACAGAGAAGAACTTTGGGCCTGTATTCTCCTATTTAAGCAAAACTATTATTGGATTTCAAGCACTTGGAACTGCAATGTTACACACAAACACAAATGAGATCACAAATTAGTTAGCCTTCATAAGAAAAGCTACTGGCGGTGAACAAGTCTGTTCATCTGTGTTTCTTTTACTGATGTTCTCCTTTTTCAGTGGGGTGTAAAAAATATGTTTACACTTTTGAGCAGCTAAGTGTATTTTTGGGGAAGTTTGAGTGGTGGAGTCACGACTGCAGTAAAGGATTTTGCAGAAAGAAAGAAAGACACTCAGAAAAAGGGTTTTATACCCCTTCATGAAGCTCTTGCACTGCCATTTTACTGAGATAGGGAGGGAGAGAGGACAGACAGCGCTTGCTATGAAGTTTCTCACAGCAATTCTGGAATGGATCTGGAATGGAGTCTTTTGTTCAAACGCAAGTTCAGTATGAGAGAGAGTTGGAGTGAGATGAAAAACAGAGAGAGAGGGAAAGAGAGAGAGATGAGAAATAAAATGGAGGGAAGCAAGCAGATAGGAGACACAGATTATGTAGAAATGGGGTTACTTAAAAAAAACAACCCAGTAAGTTTGATCACTCCACTGTACTCCACAGAACAGCATTTATAGAAAAAGTTAAAAGTCCCTATCCTCAGGCACAAAATCCACCAATGGGAATAAGTGACAGACCCAAGGAAAAGTATTAGTACACCGGAAGTGGAATTTTTCAAGGGGTTCATGCCCTTTAGTGTTCTGATTGTCAAGATTGTAGTCACTTGCTCAGAAAAGAGTGCCTCCTACAGTCACCAGGAAAAGTGGCCTAAAAAGTAAAGTAAGAATAGCTGCTACAGAAGATCAGTCACACTCCACTAAGCAAACTAATGACAAGACAGAAAATCTTCTATGAAGAGTTATAGCAGTTCCCCAGATTATCACTTTCTCTCCTAAAGTTTAATACGAACTGAAGACCAGATTAAAATGTATGGAGTTGGGCTAACTCTGGTTCCCATCCCCCAAACAACTGTTGAAGCATCCTGTATTAAATAGCTATGACCCCAGGTTGAATGGGGAGATCAGGAGACAATGAGAGAATAAACATCACACACACACACACTTAATGCTTAGACTCCCACAACACATACTGTACTAACATAAGCAAATCTTTTGCATTCCAATATACATTCTTCACTCACACAACACACATGCTGTTTACATGTATACTCAGAATGCCAAAAACCATTATAGTGAAACTTGCCTTAATTAACCCTCAAAAGACTGACAAAAATTGATCATTTAAGGGAGGTGGTCTAATAAAGTTCAAGCAGAACTGTACTCAGCTTATTATGGGATACTTTGAAGCAGATTCTTAAAACAGAAGGTTGTCTGATGTATGTGGCCTCTTGCACAAGTTTCAAAGTATATAATATGCCCTAAAAATATAAATACTGTGCTACTTGAATAAAATGAAAAGGATAGAAGACATCCATCCTTTACCGTCTCTCAACAAAAACTAGGGGGGCAGGGCATGAACATACTACATACATATTTATAAAATGGGCAGGATTGCCACACTGACAGTTCAACAGGATACAATGTGGGGGATCCAAGTTAAATATTTAAACTTGCTCTTCCACTCAGGCCATCAGAAACTAAAAGCCCTAGTTGGGAGAGAATGCTTCATACTGCTCAGACTTCTGATACAACCTCTATGCGTGTTTCAGTAGTGAAGTCCAATGGGTCCTCAGCTGAAGGAACAAGTCAGTTGCTGCCCTACAATGGCTTGTGGGTTGGGAAATAAAAAGCAAAATGGAAGAAGAAAAATCATCAGGGAAATCGGAGTGGCTAGTGAGAATTATTCTGAACTGAATAGTTAGGAGTCATACCCACAGTGTTTGGATCCTATTATAAAATGGCTATTTTAAAGTTTGGAAAAACATAATACTCTGTAGGATGTGCAATTATAGTATCATACGCACAATTTTCAGGTGCTGGAGAAATCTAAGTCTGGATTTTCAAAAGACCTCAGCGCACAACATACTGAATTTTTCTGAAAATCTGTTTATTCTGGTGTCTAAGTGGGAGCTGAGTTCTTTTGAACATCTGTCCCCTAGTTTTCAACGTCATACTTCTCACCTGAGGCATGTATAGTGCTTCTGCTAACAAGTTTATAATCCTTATCAGCTATTTAGATTTGTCTTAATACATAACAATTAAATAATAAAATTACTTGTGTTGAGGGAACATTCAACAATCAATATTTAGGTTCCCACCATTTCATCTTCACTGCTTTGTCTTCTGGAATATTTAATACAACTGCGTTGCCATTGGGGGCCTCTAAAAATGCCTGTTACATTTGATAGGAAAATGGAATGAGGCATCAAATAGGAATTTTTATTCTCTGTCACAGTTTTATATTAGCATTACTTCTTACATGCTTGTGGGTAATTAATAGCTTAAGAGGGTGTTAAATGAAGATTAAAAATAAAATCTCTTCTTCATATTCAGTTTCTCTATTCTAAAACACTGTTCATCTCTGACACAACAGTTTTCAGTAAATAAAAGGTTGTTACAAGGAGGAGGGAGAAAAATTGTTCTTATTAACCTCTGAGGCTAGGACAAGAAGCAATGGGCTTAAATTGCAGCAAGGGCGGTTTAGGTTGGACATTAGCAAAAACTTCCTAACTGTCGGAGTGGTTAAGCACTGGAATAAATTGCGCAGGGAGATTGTGGAATCTCCATCATTGGGGATTTTTAAGAGGAGGTTGGACAAACACCTGTCAGGGATGGTCCAGATAATACTTAGTCCTGCCTTGAGTGCAGGGGACTGGACTAGATGACCTCTCGAGGTCCCTTCCAGTTCTATGATTCTATGATCATGTGTGTTAGTATGGGGATAAATGTGATGTCAAAAACCAAAAATTCTGACTGGTTTACATGAACAGGAGAAAAATATTCTTAGAAACTAGACATGTTCATTAACATGTCACTTAATATAATCCTTATTTTATTTAATGATGGTGAATTAAAAATATCTTTTTTACTTTAATAATTTAAAGTATAAAGTATATATAATATTAGTGCTGCCTTGAGTTAATACTTAGTCCTGCCTTGAGTGCAGGGGACCGGACTAGATGACCTCTCGTGGTCCCTTCCAGTTCTATGAAAGTATATACAGAAGCCCTGACTTGCTGTAGAGGCTTTTTTTTTAAAAGGGGCCCAGATGCTGGTCAGGATTAAGGTTACACCAAACATTGTATACTGCCATTTTTCAATCAGAATGAAGCAGACAGAAAATATGGACAAGGAACTCAGAGGAATGGAGTATGATTGATTGTGAACTGCACACCCTGCATTAACCCTCTAGGGGAGAGTGCTTGGATTAGGTGAAAGAAAGAAAGCAAGCAGTCACATCAACTTTACATAGAAAATTCTCTAAATTTTAATTATAATTATTTTAATTAAATATCTGTCAGAGTTTCTGTTTTAAACCCTGTTTTTCAAAAGGGATAAAATTCAGCTGTAAAAATTCGCTGTGGATTCACAGGTCTCAATTCTGCAAGGCACAGAACACACTGGCCCAATTCAGTATCGCACATAAGTACACATTTAATTTTATGCAAGAAAGTCCCATTGCTGTTAAAAGACTCATACTTAATATTAAGCACGCACTTTGTTGGACTGAGGCCAGCTTGCTCAGCACTTTCCAAGATCGAATCCATAGCAAAAGTATACAAGTTCCCAGCTGGGAAGAGAATAAAAATCTGTGCATCCACAAACATACACAGAGAGAAATTAAAATCAAATACCTTCTGTGGGGAAGGGGACAGAAGACTTTTGAAAAGTCTTATCTTTAACAGACATCCAGTTCACATATATGGGTAAAGTGGAACCATTTTAAAGTAAATTCACTCTATATGGTGCATAACTATCCTCAGGTACAATCTGTATATTGCAACAAATAATTAGGAACTTTTATGCTCATATTCTATATAGGATTCTACTATACCCATGGTCATTGAGAGTAGAATATACTGTTACACTACCTGTATCATGGTTCTTTGTACTATGAAAGACTTTTATTAAAAGGTTGATTAAAAAAAATTGTTAAGATAATAATCCAGATGTACTTCCTAAAACATAGGAAGAACACAAATAAATTGTTGAATATCTATTCTACTTCCAGAAAACTCAAGAGCTGTGCTATTGTAAATAATGTTTCTGAGTTTCAAAGAGTAAAAGGAAAGTAAAAGTGATTATTGTGTGGTTTATTAATACAAAATTGAGATATGAAATATTTCAGATCAGTAAAAGAACAGGTGTGTAGATCAGCCTTGCAAAACCCTCAGTAAAAAGGAATCCGTTCAGGTACAAAAATTTACTTTCTCACCTTTTAATATAATGATGATTGCAATGAAATATATATATATATGATCCTTAACTCATCTACACAAAATATTTTTTTAAAAGAAGCATTTTAAAGCCTTGATCCTATAATTAATGCATGTGGGTAGCCCCATAAGGAACCATGGGAATAAAACCGAGCTATGCAGAGCTTGGGACAACTGATGTTCCCACATTGCCACCAGGAGGTCATCCAAAACCATCTTGAAGGAGCACTGTGGAGCTTAAGTACCACAGGAAGTACTGCCCAAATGGTGGGAAGTGACAGCACTCTGTGGCCTTCTGATTGCCCCATGCTCACTATTTAACCCTGGAGGGTGCTGCAGGGTGTTGTCTGGGCAATCACACAGACTTCTGGCCTACTACAATGCCTCGCCTTGCCTCCTGCTCTCCAGCCTCTGATCCAAGCCTGACTTTAACCCTTAATCGTGCCTCCTGGTTCCTGCCAGGTAACTACCTCTGATCTCTGACTCTGGCCTAACCTGGACTCTTGCCTATTGATCCCGGCTCTAGTGATTACTCTGATCCCAGCTTGATGACTATTGTGGACACCAATCCACCTGTGACTGCTACGACAGACTGCCTATGCCCTGGTCCTTTACAGGACCTTTACACCTGTGTGGAGTCCCAATGAAGTTTTTGGGACTCTGCATAGGGGTCAACTTGCAGAGATTTGATTGCAGGATAGGAACCCTAAAAGCATAAGGACATTTTTAAACTTTAGTGCCTAAAGTTAGATCCTGACTTTATCCTAACCTACATAAAAATTGCTTGATTCTCAAACGTTCTAAAAACCTACAGCTCCCATTGACTTTATTGGGACTGTTCAAACTCAGCACTTTTAAAAACCAAGCCATTTGTATGCAGCTGCCTAAATATGAATGTTAGGAGTCTCACTGTACAATTTTGACAGAAGTGTTTCTCTGCGGGAACTGATAACATTGCAAGCACCTGCAGCAAAGCAAAGCTACTGGTTAGAGATATCAGCTTTTCAGGAAAAGTAGAACCCTGAACTCAAGATTTGCTGAATAAATAGGAAGAATTGATTTTCAAATATTTTGTTTTTTTAAGAGAGAAAATATTTTATATACTGTATCCAGTAAAAAATTATCAAACCTTTTGCTTAAAAAACCCCTTGAAGCTAAATGTATTTATATTTGCAGTCTATATAGATACCCTTGCTGGTTTGCAACTTGAATCCCTTTTCAACCAATTTACTTCTAAACAATGATTGAATATGGGGGAGAAGTGAAGTTGCTACATTCCAACTTTCACTAAATATCTATATCTATATATTCTTTCAACTGGCAACAGTGAAAAGTGGGAGGAAGGCATAACCACCTATACTCCACCCCTCACTTTAAGCACTGCTTTTAAAAGATAACACTAACCCTCCTAACCATTGTCTCTCAATGCCAGGAAGTCCTTTGAAAAAGCAACTGACAGTTATATAGTTCCTCTCAGTAACACACACTGTGGGTCACTGCCATAGTAATATTTGGTTCTACCATTCATAGCCTCTCATTGCTGCAAGTATCTGGCAGGGCAATGCTAGATTAGTTTAAAGAAATGGAGTACTTGTGGCACCTTAGAGACTAACCAATTTATTTGAGCATGAGCTTTCGTGAGCTACAGCTCACTTCTGTAGCTCACGAAAGCTCATGCTCAAATAAATTGGTTAGTCTCTAAGGTGCCACAAGTACTCCATTTCTTTTTGCGAATACAGACTAACACGGCTGTTACTCTGAAACCTAGATTAGTTTATTTACCATTGATGATTTTGCTCCTGAAATGCTTCTACAGGGTCTTCTTCAAATTCAGGGCTGTCAGAATTACCTATATTATAGTCAGTAACAATGTTCTCTAACCCAGTAATATCCAGAACTGGACAGATGATAAAGAAAATACAGCCACTGACTAGAAAAAAAAGTCACATTTAAATTAATTTCACTGAACTCCTCCAAATGGAATGATTATGCTAGATCAAAATACAGTATATTCTTCTGGCTATCTTCTTTGTTGAAGAACAAGGGTATGACCTTTTTAAACAGTGTTTTGGGGGTTTCAGAATTAAAGGCCTAAGAAGATCCAGAATGACCAACAGTATTTCACCCTCGTCCTGCTTTCTCTTCACTAAGCATGCCATCATATTGTTCTTCCTTGGTACAGAGTCATACTTTCTTTATTTTGCGCTTCCTTTCCCAGGTGTGCAGCCACCTTGTTCTCTCATACACAAAATCTCTCTCTCTCTCTCTCTCTCTGCAACTCAGAAAGCATAAATCAGTAGATTTACTTAGAAGTAAACTTCAGTGCTATATTATACATATACACAGTTTTAAGATTCATGGTGTATTTAGACAAAGTTTATAAGTACATACAGTTAAAAAAAGCTAAGATATTTTAAAATCATTTCCACTTTTTTCTTTCCTACAAAGACCAGAGTTCAAGATTCTGGATTTCCACTGATACAGTTAATGACATCACTGACATAAACACTTAATCTTATTGATGTAAATCTCATCCTCCCATTCCCCTACCCTCCTATTGTCTATTTGCTTATTATGTTTTTGTCTGTTCTTAGACTGTAAATTCTTCAGGATATATACTATATTTTTTATATATTCCTTAAAGAATCTAGGATACTTTTACAATGTATAACAAATAATAGTAAATAATGCCTGAATCAGCATGAGGAATAAGAGCTCCTTAGGGGTCAGTGATCAGCTGTTGCAGTGTGTTGTAATGATTCACTGCTAGTTATCAGCAGTTACAGAAGAAAAACAAAACCCAATCTCAGCTATTGGCAGGTAAAAGGCTTCTCAATAAAACCTTTAAAAAGAGGATTTCATGCTGGATCAAAATTGAATGATATAGTATGCTTTTTTCACAAACAGCTTTGATCATTAACAAATAGGGGCAGAACATGTTTGTAAAACATGCAAAGTGAAGAGACAGAATTGTGTTGAGACAAAAGAAAGTCCCCCCCCCCATACTTACTATAAAAGTCCAATCATAAGGAACAGAGTCACCTAACATCAGCTCTCCTTCAGTATGCATCCACAATCATGATGGACAATTCATCACAGTGATATTTCAAGATTAGTTTTCTGGGACAAGTCATACCTATATAATAAGATTCCTCTTTGTATTACTCTGAAGCCTAAAATGTCTGTTGAATCAGTGTGTAGCAATGAAAGCAACTACAAGCATGACTGAGAGCTCTTTTTGTTCAGAATATCACAAGGATGAATCATCACTCGGTTTCATGGTTTGTTACCATCCAATTTTTAAGTTCTCAACCATTTTGAATTTACACCCATGCAGTATATAGCAATAGCAAGGCATGTATTGATGCCATGCCAAGAGTCCTAGATCATTGTGATATCACTGATATCAGAGATAACTCAAACACCACTCTAACTCTACAGTTAATTTGTATGCACCAATTTCATTGGTTGTATGAGAAAGTGCACAAACGGTGGATTATGCAGCCCAACTGTCACCCACACAATTTGTAAGGGACTGGGGCATAGGCAGCCTGGCCTAGCAGTCACTGCTGGGCTGGTGTCCACTAATCAAGGACAGCCACAAGGCAGTAGTCAGTGACCAGGAATCAGTGTAAGTCACTGGAGCCAGGCTTGATAGGCAAGTATCAGGGCCAGAGAAAGGCTGGTATCAGAGCTGGAGATCAGAGTTAGTTACCAGGCTGGAATCAGGAGGCAAGAATCAGGGTCAGAGTCAGGCTCAGGACAGAGACTGGAGGTGCAGAGAGCAAGGTGAAGTCTGGAGTTGCAACAAGACAGAAGTCTGCATGTTGCTCAGAAAACTTCATGGGGCACTCTCTGGAGTTAAACAGTGAGCATGTGCCAATCAGAAGGCCACAGGGTCATGTCGCTATGGTCCCTTTGAGCAGTACCTCTTGGGGCACCTAGTCTCCACAGTGCTCCTTGGATATGGCGCTGCATGGCCTCCTGGTGGTGATGTGGGAACAGCTGCTATCCCATTCTCCACAAACCAGAGTTCTAGTCCTATGGATTCTTACATTACTCACTCCCTTCAGGTGGCATCCTTCCTCTGGGTTGGCACTGGGCCTGGTTTGTCTGGATGGTCTTGATGAAAGCTTTTTACCAGGTCAGAGGCATAGCAGGTTCCCAGGAGTGCTCTTCCAGACCATAGCCCTCACAATCTTTGAGGTAGTACAGTCTCCCCCTCTGCAGTTTAGAGTCAAGGACAGCATCGACTATGTATTCCTCATGCCATTGGACCTGGACCAGCAGGGGCAGCTGTTGGGACCACTCAGGAAAGGGGTCTTCCTTGTAAGGCTTCAGAAGGGATAGAATGAAATGAATGAAAGACAGGATGTATATTAAGGGATCTGAGGGAGCTACAATTTGAAGGTGATGGTTGATTTCCTGACAAATCTGGAATGGTCTGAGGAACTGGTGGTCTAGCTTTTAGGATGGTCTGTTCATACAGAGGTGTTCTGCGGCAAGCCAGACTTTTTTGCCTACTGTTAGAGCTGGGTCTTCCTCGCATTGACAGTCTGTGTAGTGCTTGTAGTCCTTTTTCATATCTTCAAGGAGATCCTTAAGCTCCTTATGGATATGATGAATTCACTGGATCCAGTCAGTGGCTGCTGGGTTTAGGGAGACTGCCAGCAAGGCCAGGTCTAAAGTGAGGGTGGTACCCGTAATTTGCAAAAATTTGCAAAAAAAAGTGACTGTGCCCCATGAAGGCATGGCTGGTGTTGTTGTATGAGAGCTCGGCATAAGGCAGGAGGGACAACGAGTTATCTTGATGATAGCTGACAAAACATCTTCAGTTTTGCTCTAGTACTTAGTTCACCTTCTCTGTCTGCCCATCTGTCTGGGGGTGGTATGTGGAGGAGGTAAAAGCACAAACATCCAGTAACCAGAGAGTTTCATGCCCAAAGCGTGAGACAAACTGTGGGCCTTGGTCCAAGGTGATATGGTCGGAAGTCCATGAAGACTGATAATATGCACCAGCAGGAGATGAGCTGTTGTTTCAGCATAGGGCAGGCAATCACAGGGATGAAGTGTGATATTTTGGTCATTTGGTCTACAACTGTCAAGACCACTGTGTGGCTGTCAGTTTTGAGAACTTCACTATGAAATCAAGGTGATTGAGGCCCAGGGTCTAGGGTGGGGTACTAGAGTTCTGAGGGACTTAGCACAGGGAATCCTGGTGCATAAACACAGGTCAGAAGTGTCAACGTAGTGCTGGACTTTGGTTCATATATGGGGTCACCAGAAGAAACAGGAAACCGTGCAGAATGTCTGAAGGTGGCCATAATGGTCCGCCAATGGGCTGTCATGGCAGAGGTGAAGCACTTCTAAACAGGGGTACCCCGGCGGAACATATATGTGCCCATCAAGTTATATGGCCTTGTCTTGTGTGGAGCTTTGCATTTTGGTTCTGGCTCTTAATTTCTTGGTCTGTTCTGTCACCTCCTAGGCTAACAGATTACCCATGAAGCAGATCGGATTAGCTCAATCTGATCTTGGTGTATTGTGGCACTAAGGAAGTTGCGAGATTTTAGGAGACAGGATGATTCTTGGTGAGGTTCCTCACCCTCTTGGTAATATTCTCCCTTCCAGCATAAGGCATTGGCTTCCTCATTACCAAGCAATACATGATGATGAAATAGAACTAAGAGAAGAATATTGCCTACCTGAGCTGTCTTTGGTTCAAGGCGCAAGCCTTACGCAGATATTAGAGGTTCTTACGGTCAGAGAATACTTGCATCTGATTTCAGGCTCCCTTGAGGTGAAGGCACCACTTTTCAAAGGCTGATTTAATTGTAAGCAGTTCTCTATCTAATATTTCACAATTCCCTTCAGCAGGGGTGAGTACTGGGGAGTAGTAAGCGGAGGGGTGCAGCACTTCCTGTGGCCCATGACTCAGAGAGTCTGAATCCAATGCAGGCATTTCCACTATAAATGCCTGGACCGAGTCAGGATGTGCTAAATCAGGAGCAGTGGTGAAAGTGGCCTTGAGCTGTTTGAAGGCAAGGTGAAAGCTTCAGGCACCCAAACAAATTCAACACCCTTACTGAGGAAGTTTGTCATGGGGACTATTTGCACTGAGAAGCCTGAAATGAACCATTGGGAAAAATCTGTAAAGCCCAGGAAGAGCTGCAAGTCCTGGGGGGACCTGGGCACTGCACAGCTGGAGATGGCATCCACCTTCTGGAGGGTCCATCTTAATGTCCTCTTGGGAAAGGCTATAACCCAATAATTCTGTAGAGGATTGGTCAAAGGTACATTTTTCATATTCAGTTTCACATACAGGCTGTGCTTCCATAGTCTTTCCAGGATGGAACAAACCCCATAACAATGCTGCTTGGGGTTCTCTGAAAACAAGGTGCTTTGCCAAGATAGATGACTATGTTGGTCCAGGATGCCTCTAAATACATCATTCTTGAAGTGTTAAAGGGTTGCGGAAGCACTGGTCAAACCAAATGGCATTACTAAAAATTCTAAGTGCACATAGAGGGGTTTGAAAGACAGACAGTCTTCCATTTATCTCCTACCCTAATGTGCACTAGGTTGTAAGCCCCTGCCAGCAGTCTGTTTTGGTGAAAATTCTGGCAGACCACACTTGAGCTAGCAACTCCAAGATTAGGGGTAGGAGACACCGGTTTTGGACTCTCACTTGGTTTAGGGCACAATAGGCTATCCAGAGAGTAGCATTCCATCCTTTTTCTTAACAATAAGGACCAGAGCTTCTGCTGGGGAGGTGGAGCACTGGATGAAGATCTTGGCCAGATTTTCTTGGATGTACACACAAAGGGCTGCTGATTCTGGCTTGGACATTACACAGATCCATCCATATAGGGCTTTTGCCTCGAGTTGTAGGTCTATAGAGCAGTTGTAGTCTCAGTGCAGAGGTAGCATGTCTGCTTTTTTCTTTTCAAAATCCTCAAAATCTACTTATCAGGTAGATGGGGACTCAAGTTTGGGAGTGGTTCCTTTTGATTAGCCACTGCTACCTGGGTTTCTCCTGATCAGCGGCAGGAGCCAGGGACAGAGGGTGGGGGCCACCAGTATGCAGACCCTTCATCAATGTTCAGAGGGGAAGCTGATCCTCTCCTCTCACCAGGAGATGCAAGGATTGTGCTGCACCAGCCAGGTGACACCTAGAATCGGGGAAGCATGGAGAATGAATTTCACAGAATTGTAGCACCTTGTGATGCCCCTGGAGTACGGGCTCTACAGTTAATGTTTCCTGTATTACGGTTCTGAGGACAAGAGTGACCCATCTATCATTTCTATGAAAACTGATGTAGACTTTAACAATAGGGGGATTTGTAGGGCTTGAGCAGGTTTAGCACCTCTGAAATTACTGGTGGCCCCGGAATCAATCAGGGCCCACTGAGGGGGAATTGGCTTGGCCCCATTCACAATACGCAACTGTATCTGTACTTGGAAGGGGAGGACTTACATGTCCCGGATAAGGTTTCCGTCAAGGGCTGAGGGGTAATTCTGGAGCAGAGCGACCTGGTAGTGTTCAGACTGGCCCACTCTATATGGGTTCACTTGTTTCCAACTCCTTGTTGGTCGAGGTCCATGATAGGCAGGAGGTGCGGGCATGTCCTGGCACTCCATAATAAAAGCATAAATTATTGCCCCATCACCATTCCTTCTCTTACAGGATCAAGTGTCAGTGCGCCAAGTAAACTGGCATCAGTACATGGTTGGACCCTGAGGTTTTCAGCATGGCATACAGGCAAGGTGGCGATGACATGGTTCCCCTTCTCCTTTTGCTCACGCAGCAGTTGTCAATACGGAGAGAGAGTTCAAGAAAAACATCCATCCTGGTTAGGATCTCAACATGGGTTAGCTTATCCCTTACCTCCTCACTAAGTCCATACTAAAATTGGTGCAGTTTAGGCTGCCTCGTTCCACTTGTCAGTTGCAAGTCACTGGAACTGGGCAGGGTATGAGGCAGCTGGTTCTCTCTCTTGCTGGAGCCTTTGTAGTGGAACTTCCACTGAGTGGGCAGAATAAGGGTCATCTTGTGGGGAAAAGAAAAAAAAAATCACAGAAAGACATTTTAGTTTGTTAACATCAGGATGTCCTGCTTCAGCAGGGGGAAGGCCCAATTTAGCACTTTTCCAGCTAGCAAATCGATCACTATTCCCACCCTCACCTGGTCAGTGGGATACATTCCTGCTCTGCCCTTGAAAATGAGACTGCATTGATTCAAGAACCCCCTGAACTTCTGGCGGTTCTCATCAAAACATTCATGTAGCAGTACTGTCGGACCCTGTTTGGAGGGCAGTGGCCCAACATGAACCTGCAGCATGGCCTTTTCTTCCTGGGATCATGCTAGCTGCATGCAAAGTGTCTGATTTTCTGCTAGGAGCTGTGCCACTTGGGACCACAGCACATAGTTCTTGGTTTGGAGTTGAACAAGCAGCTCCTACAGATCTGGTACCCCAGTGAGTCATGATAGACATGCCCCTTCCATATCCCTACTAAGGGGCTTCTGCAGAAGGGGTCGAAAGTGGTCTGGGGAAACTACAACAGGACCAGGGTGTAAGAAATCTAACTTAGCAGTCACAGCTGGTCTGGCAGCCACAAGTCAAGGGCAGCCACAAGGCGGTAGTCAGCAAGCAGGGATCAGAGTAATTGCTAGAGCCAGGATCAACAGGCACAAGTCAGGGTCAGAGTCAGGCTGGGGTCACACCAGAGATCAGAAAGCGAGGTGAGGGGTAGAGTCACAGCAAGCCAGAAGTCTGCCTGGTTACCGAGACAACTTCCTGGGCCACCCTCCAGGGTTAAATAGAGAGCATGGGCCAATCAGAAAGCCACAGGAGCTGTTGCCATAGTCCCTTTGGATCTACATCCTGCAACTCCTAATCTTCACAGTGCTCCTTGGAGGTAGCTCTGCATAACTTCCCAGTGGCAATGTTGGAACAGCAGCTGTCCCAGGCTCTGCAAACCTGGGTTCTAGTTCTGTGGATTGTTACACAAATAACACAACAGACCCAGAAGTGAAAGTAAGGCAGTATAGCATACCGGTAAGAAAGTGGTCACCAGCACAGGTCGGTCACAGCCGACATTAAAAGCACTTTAAGCTCCATACCAGCAGGGCCGCTGATGCGGGGCGGGGAGGGGGCAAAAGGGGCAGCTGCCCCGGCAATTTAAAAGGGCCTGGGACTCCTGGCAGTTGCCGGAGCCCCGTGCCCTTTAAATCGTAGCTGGAGCCCAGGGTGGTGTGAGCTGGGCAGCGCTAAAGGGCTGCCTGGGAGAATGTGGCCCCAGCCCCGCCCCTTCTTCCCAAGGCCCTGCCCTTCCAGGGGCCCAGAGCCACCCCCCCACCTTGCCCAGGAGTCCAGCCGCACTGCGTACTGGTAAATCCTTTAAATTACTTTCACCCCTGAACAGACCCCCTCGTTTGCCACCAGCATACACGATAATCCCAAGCATCACTCTGAATCCTAGAATGTGAGTTAGCGTGAAGCAATGGGAACAACTACAAGAGGTTTTTGTTTAGAATATCACCACGTTCAATCATAACTGGGGTTCACAGTTTTATACCATCCAATATTTTTAAGGCCTCAGTCATTTTTAGATTATTTGTTTGTTTGTTTTGATCACACATTACTTTACAAATTATACCCGTGCAATAGCACAGGCTTTTAGCTACTAGTTTGTTATCACTGTCACTGGAATGTTTGATAATGGATTCTGTTGAAGACAACAGATTCCTGCATTGTCAGGGAGACAGTCTGGATACATTAAATCAGTCTTTTCCATCTCTAATTTCTGATAACATGGCCATTTCCTTCCACTATAAAACCTGGAGCTACCCTCTCTATTAAAAAATATAGTCAATAAAGCCAACAACAACTGTAGAACCTTCCTCTTTGTTTTTCACATTGTTTTAGATACGAAACCTCTGCTGTGATAATTTCCTTGAGAAGCAGAATGGTCTAGTGACAGGGTACTGGATTGGCAATTAGCATTACAGGGTTCTACTCCTGGCTCAGACTATGCTTTTTTTGCTCTCCCACCTTTATCTTGTCTTGTCTATTTAGAAGATTGTAAACTCTCCATCTTTTACAATGCGTTTGTAGCGTTCTAGTGCCTACCACAATGGGGCCCCAAATTTCAGGTGAGACCCTCTAGGGCTAGGTGATTCTGTAATTATAGGTGAAGGTGCCAGCTTCACCTATAATTAAGATTACCTAACATTTCCATTATAAGACCCTGTTTTCAGTTGCTTATAATTTTGCCAAACTTCAACTGCTGAGGCTGAAATTTTCCATGCAAAGTGGTTGCCTCAGGCTGATTATTATTATTACTAAGTTTCAGTAAAAATGATTCAGTCATTTGCAAGATCGAGAATCAGGTAAAATACACTGTTTTGCCCATGTTAAATTCTTACAGATGTTTGCTGAAAAGTTCTAGCACCTCCACATTTTGAGCAGAAGGGTTGCCTTGGGGCGGAGATGTACTTTTTGCTATTCTTGTGAAAATCCATCTAAATTTGGCTGAATTAAAAGCTTCTGAAAATTGCCATTTGCACATGCTTAGCAAAGGTTTGTTAGAGACTGGCTGCAAAATTATCTGAATGTTTCATATACCCTGAGCATGGCCCACCTCCATACTTGTGGGGGACAATACTGTTCCACATGATTAAGTTTATGTTTTTTCAGTTTTCTTTATTAAAACATATAAATTATATAGAGTAAAACTCTGTGATAAGACATTAAGGTTGTAAAATCAAGCACAAGATGGATGGTGCACAGAGAATGAGGCTGTTGTCTGTAGGAACTCTGCTTCATTTGCCCAGAAGTCAGATGTGTAGTGAAGAAAGCAGGGGACTGAATGAAGAGAAGGGATAGTCTTGTGGTTAAGGCAACTGAATATCCCACTGGGCAAGTGGATCCTATCCATGCCTCTGCCACAGATTTACTCTGGGATGTTGGACACGCACATCTCGGACATCAGGAGCCTGATATGCAGAAGTGCTGAGCACTGACAACTGCAACTGAAGTAAAAAAGAACTGTGCTTTGAATATATAAAGTGGTGTAAAAATGCTATTATGAAAAATCGGTCCCTACATTTTTCAAATTTGGCAGCCAAAAATTAGTGGACACTTTTGTCCTTAATCTCTTTCTGAATTCCTCCTCTGTAAAATGAGGATAATACCTCACAGGCCTATTGTGAAGATAAATTTAATTAACATTTGTAAAGGAGTCAGATGCTATAGTGATGAGAACCACAAAAAGTCCTTGAGGAAATTCGTAATTCTAGATTCATTGCAGGGTTTGAATTGTGTACAACAAATAAAGTATGGGGCCCCACATTAAATCAAGAAGATAAAATAAAATATTTAATAACGACTGATTTGGTGCAATGAACATTGCAGGGTCCTATGGAAAAAATAATATGTGACAATGTAATGTATCACAAGGGGCTGAATTAAGATTGCATGACCAAAACTCAAAGAATCCCATACAAGAAAACAGTGCACTACTCCATTCCCTGCAAAATTCATCCAGGTCACAAGAGTGTAAAGAAGCATGAAATACACAGGGTGAGTAGTTGACCTGGCCCGGAATGCAAGCTCAGCAAATTCTCTGTGTCAGACTGTACTTGGAGAACTAAACAGTGATCCTTGCTCTAGTCAAATCTGTGCACATTCAACGTCACATAAAGAATCCCACACTTCTATATAGAAGTGCTGGAAGAAAAATCTTGTTCTAGTGTAAGGTTTTCCAAACTGTCTCATAGAAAACAAAATATTAGGACTCCCTAATGAACATATAAAAGGTGTGTGGAGTTTCCCATCATCATATTTTCTTGGGGTAAGTGGGGTGTGAAGGAAATTGGTGAGTGTAAGAGGATAGTCCAGTTTTAAAGAATATTTCAACAGCAAAACTTGCTTGCTTGGTATTTTTCACTTCATGTTCAGCAAAAGTAGAATTGTGTCTTGAATATTCAGAGGAGACTATTTTTATTTTAGAGATTAAAGTGAGAATCAACACAGAAAGGAAAAGAAGGGGGAATTCTTTTGTTGTATTTCCCTCCACTGTGTTTTCTTGTATCACCCAGAAAAGACAGTGGGATGTCCTAAGGAATCCACTTTGCCCAGTTTGAGAAACACAGTTTTAGGAGAAGACTTTCGTGCAGATCTAGACTATGCAATAAGATCTCTGTGAAGGTATGAGATTGAGAGAAGACAAAAGATTGATCACTATCAAAATAAAGACACAACAGTATATGAGCAGGATCCAGAAGCTGGCAAGCCCACTGGTTATCAGCTGTAGGGAAAGGGCTTGAGGTGTTTTGAACTGGCTGTGTTCATGCATGGAGGTCACACCTTAATTATTGTTTGTGAGAAAAAATGGAAAATCTACTTTCCTCTATTCTGCTAATTGTAGCTGTGACCTCAGTGGTTCTAAACCTATTTACCATTGTGGGGCACATATGCAGCTCTCTCTGTTTTATGTGGGCCACAGCCACACAATATTTTGTGTATATATATATATATATCTCTACACACAAACACTACCTGCATGCCCTGAGGATGTCACATGGGCTGCAGCTGTGTGCTCATTGGACCACAGGTTGAGAAAACCACTGTCTCAAACCCTCACACCACATTTCTTAACTATCTAATTCCTGTGGAGGCATAAATGGTTTTGGGAAAGGGTGATTATCTATAGTACTAACTGCAGACTTAGAGAAACAAAAATGTACCCAATACAAAAATGTATAGGGTTTATATATATACTGCTGGTCTTACACATTTTCAGAGGATATGCCAGAATGGTTTAGGGAAGATTGGAAGTGGATGAATGCCAGTTTTTGCTAATCCCCAGTACCCACTTCTCTTCTCCCACAAATGATGTTCACCAGAAGAGTGACCTTCCCACCAGGCATATGCATAAATTCCTTTCCACCATAAGGTTATACATCACAGTTAACTCTCAGTTTTATAAATATTTTATTATTTGTATTGCAGAAGTCCCAAAACCCACAGTCAAAATCAGTGTCCCATTGTGCTAACTGCTAAACAAATACATAGGAGGGCACCATCTCTGCCTTGAAACCCCTCCCAAAATATTTGTTTCATTATTATTCATCTGTCTTTTCCTGGTAGCAGCTGCACTTCTCATAGAATTCCACTCCCACTAACAGCAGTTTGACCACTAACAGAGCCCTTGATGATGGCAGAGCGGGTTGCTTCATATGGGGACAGTACTGCTCCATTGTGCCTGTCACCTCATCTATACATTTTCCCTGCCTGCTCACTTCTGTCCTACTCAAGGTGGTCCAGCTGCTGTCACTGCCGTGTCTTCAGACCTTTCCTTCTCCTCCTCCTAGCTGCCACTTCCAAACTCCAAAGACTCTGTTCTTTCTCATTTTTTAAAAAAAGGACATCACCAGAGTCATTTTGCTACTGTTTGAACAACAACAGAGTGGAAAAGATTATTGCTCTATTGCTGAATTCTGTAAGACCACTTATATTGTAATTCTGGTCTCTCACAGCTGCAGGTAAAAACTTGCACCCTATTTTATATTAGTATTTTTACCAAATTAAAATGTTTTCAAACAAGAAGTAAATCAATGCATATTATAACCTCCATGCCTTATTCAAAATGACCAATAGTTGCCAGTTTTTCTCTTGTATTCCCTTCAAAGGACTTGGCTCTGAGACCCATTTGGAAGTTCTCCAAATGTAGTATGTTGTGATCTACCCAGAGCCATCTCTTTCTTCTCTTTTCCAACCATGACATTTTCAGTAGGGTTTCTTGAAGCCAACAGCCCATACACCAGTTGTACACAAAACGCCTCTTTCAATTTGTCTTCTGCTACAGTTAACCCAGACAACAACTTTGGATTGCTGTTTCATTGAGTTTTCTGTTAAACACATTTTGAATAGGTTCCTGTGTAGCACTTGCTCAATACCCTCCCCTATCCCTGGCCTTACCATATATACATGTTTTAGAGTTTGGCTGCTTGATCTCTGCATAAAGCTTTGCTTTCCATTTACTTGCCAATTTTCCTGCTTTCTTATTACCGCCATATTACTAAGCCACCAAGATGAGATACAGTCAGGCTATGCTTTCATCTCCAAATGTGTTTCCTTGCCTTTGTAACACACACTTCAAGTATTACATGTTTTTTGGGACCTGCAGCGCTTCACTCAGGTTCTTTTAGAACATCATGGAACATCTTACAGTATGACTCTCCAAGACAATGAGAATCATGTGACTAAGGCTCTCTTCCACTTTTGTTTAATATTTGCTCCAGTTCACTCAGTATTCTCAAGTAACTTTTCTTACATTTTCTTCTATAAAGTGTGTAGGTACCAGCTCTACTCTGCTGCAGCTAATTCATGTTCTCTCCTGCTTTTCCTGTTTTAACTTTATTAGCTTTGTACTTTGCAGAATTTGTCAATACCTGCAACCAAACAGATACAAGCCTTTGCCATACCTGCTTCCACCTACTTGCAAATCTGTTCCTGTACTTTTCTTGCTTTTCTTTAGCACTTCTTTTATGACCCTTGTAGTCTCTTTTTGAAGTTTCAGTTTTTACTATAATATTTTTGCCTTTTCAGCAGCTTTCCAGAACACTTGTTCACCCAGCCTTAGACTGGAGCTACAAGAAATCTGCCTCCGTATCACACTTCTGGCAGATAAGACTAATATTGTACTTATTCTCTCTATGACTACGCAAAAGTTACTTACCTACCTCAGTCTCGTCATCTGTAAAATGGGAACAATTATACTTTTTTGTGGGCAATAAGACTGTTCTCTTTCAGATATTCCGACAATATGATATGAATGAACAATAAACTAAGTCAAAACCTAAAGTTGTTTGGGACCCGCAGGTTGTCCTAAAGTACCTCCCTGGTTTGTCTTGGAATGAGCTTTCCCTAATACAAAAGGACCATTTGAAACTCTTTATGAAATTGTTCCCTGGATGATTAAGAATCCACCCTTTCCTAGATAGACAAGGATTTTAATCCACTTTGTTCTGATAGAAAAAAAAACATTAAAATGAAAGAAAATATTGCAGGGAAAAGTCTTATGTCACTGAGAGTATTGTTGCTACATTTCAGATATGAACAAAGGAGGAAATAGGAGATGGTCTGAAGAGGATAGGTGTGAAAACATAAATACTGGGGAAGCTAACATGATCAAGACAGTAAGGCAGAGTAGAAAGAGTCTGCAAAATTCCTGGAAGAACACAGTGGAATCAAGCAGCAACTGAGCTGAAAGAAATCAGACTTTCTCATGGAGAAATGAGCGTGGCTGGAATGGTCTAGGTTAGCAGAGAGAGAGAGAGAGAGACTTGGAGTGTCCCAGTGGTGAGTCAAGTTAGTCTTGGAAGACCAGAAAACAGAGAGAAAGCAACATAATGTGGATATTGAATTAGTGGACGAGGCCAGAAGAGGGAGGAACAATTAAAAGATACTCACAATGTTAGGGAAGGGAAGTTGAAAAAGCTCATTGAAATCATTGTGTTGTGGGGAGCTGAGAGGTTCACCAGAACTCCAAGTTAACTTGCTCTGTATATTGATTTCCTTGACTTGATGGTACTATTCCCAAAACTTTATCTGCACTAGTCCTTTTTTAAAAAGCAAAAAGGAGGCATGATTTAGTCACATGGTCTCCGCTCATGACTAGAAGCCAGGGAGGCTGATTTCTAATGTGAATTTTCACAGATGTTCTCTGTGGCTGTGGAAAAGTTATTTAATTTCTCTTTTTCTGATTCATCATCTGTAAAATGGGAACAATTACAGTTATCCTCCAGATGTGTTAGGGTAAATTAAATGTCTGTAAAGAACTTTAAATAGGTAAAATGTTATATAAGTGCTAAGATTATATAAATACTTTCTTAAAAAAATTTAAAAACCTTCTTGTGGTCTCTCCGTAGGGTTACAGAAGGCTGGTGCATGCATGCTAATAGTTTACTTGGTGCAGAATCCACCCTTTTACTTTAATTTCTACTCATATCAGGACATTGAGTGAAGAGCAAAGAGGGTTATCAATAACAGGATAACAATGTTAAATGAAGACTCAAAGCATTATGTTAATGGAGAGGTTATTTAGGGGTTTGGGAAGGTTGGCTGGAGAGGTTGGCTTCGTTCAGAACTGCAGTTTGAATGATAATAGCAGCTCACTTTCACATTTCTACACAAGCATCCCTTGGAACGTGGTAACAATTACTGTTTCTAAAAATTCACATTTCATATAGCTTTGAGAAATTAAACAAAACGAGAATCAGCAGTTTTCCCTTTTTGGTTCCTGCAAGTGTAGCTCTGATCAATGGAGGTCTATGAAGTAAGTCTGCTACCCTATAAAATAGCTTGAAGTTATCCCAATTAATACTCTACCAAAGCGTTTGTGGTGTGGGGGGTTGGCAAGGAGGAAGAAAAGCAGTGACCCTGTGTTAAGAAGGAAAGAACTCAGATCAATGCTTCAGTGGCTGGACAGTCTTTTCTTTGCTTATTTTCACCAACAATACTACCATCTGTACACACCACTTCCTCTGCCTCCTGCCTTTTATAGAACAGCTCACAGAGAAAATTAACCTTAATGCTACTGACATGGTTAAAAATATTGTGGAAAGATAAAACACCACACAAGTAGTAAAATGTATGTCATTCAAGGTGGTCAAACAATGAATGCACAAAATAAATGCAAAAACTTAGTTAAGCTCTGTGCTCTCAAAGTTGGAAAATTAAAAGAAAGTAACTGTTACAATTGAACAAGTCCAATAGATACTATGGAGCTGTGGGAAAATACGGACAGGATTGTATCTTGATTGGATGAAGCACTTTCACAATGGCAAACAGTTTAAAATCAAACAAAAAGACTAAGCCTGGATGAGGGGCCTATCAAATGTGTCCTAAAGACTTTCTATCTTTAAGTATCTTGATTTAGGTGTGTTCATCTGTCTTGGTTGTAAGCAGGAAAATGGACAAATTTGCAAGATTTCATTTACATTATGGCAACAAGAATTTTAAAACATGAACAAATTTCCCTGGCCATCACAGACAATTTTTGCTAAGAGACATGTTAGTTATCTATGCCCTGTACTATAGGAGGCAGAAATAATGGCTCTCAGGGAACAAAAATCCTTGTTCCATCTTCCAACCTCTAGCATCAGTAAAAGCTGATACCCTAATTAAAAGAGAGATGAAGAAAAGGAACTACTAGGGGTATCCCCCTTCCTCATTTTCTTTGCTGGTAGTGAAGAACAGAGCTGGAATGGCAGAACACAAGAAGCCCAAGCAACACCTTTACAGTGGCCCAGATTTGTGTGTTGTAAAATTGGGCCCCTCTGTAAAACCATTCAATTGGGGTCACTCACATGCTTAAAATATAATCACTATACTATATATATGTTTTTATTAATGTTTTGTAACAACTTATTTAAAATATATTCATTATTTTTTGTAATGTTTTATAAAAATAACACCTTTCCCTTGCTTTTGTTCTCTCTTCTCAGTTACTTCCATTTTTAACTTTCACTCCACCATTGGTGTCTTTTTCCTTTATCTTTTCCAGTGTCTGCATTTGTTCAGTCTAACTTTTCTGCAGTGTTTAATAATGGCTCCCTCCCCCTTTAAATTCCCCCTCCAACCAGTTTGTGCCTCCCTCCTTCTCTTTTTTCCCTTTCACACTCCTCTCTTCCTCCTTTGCTTTCTATTCCACATGATCTCATAAAAGTCTCTCAAATTCTCCTTCCTTTTCTCTATTTCCTCATCCTCAATCTTTTGTTCCAGCCTCTCTATTTCTTTTCTGTACAACCCCAACAAGGGTGAAACTGGAAACAAATGTAATCGTATTCTCCAAAGTTCCCTCACAAACTGAGATTTATCCAAATGAGACTTAACTTACAATATATCTTCAGAATATGATTGTCCCTCTTCTTTCTAGCAAGCCTTGATCAGCAGTGAAATAATTAACAATGCTGACATTTAATTTGTCATTGTACTTCAGAGATAATAACTACTTTAAATTAATAGAAGTAATTCATACCTCTCTCAGAGCCATTGTTTCAGGCTGCATGCAGACTCAGGCAAACATCCTCCTCAGGCCACATTTTTAAGTTGATTGGTGTAATCATAAGAGTTAAAGTTTATATTCTGGAGCACAAGATGATAGCCTTCAGGGGAAAAAAAAGTATTGTTTTGCCAAACTGCAGTGAACTGGATCAATTCAATCCCTGACACCCAGCATCCACTCTCACTCCCCACACACACATGGCCATCGGACCTGTCGTTCTACAGATACCCCTTTGTGACTAGCCTTCCACCCCTGCATATCTTGGAAGACAGGGAAAGTGAAATAATTGGGAAGGAGGCAAGCCACTGGTGGAAGCAAGCAGAATGGGAAGCCAATGGTTGTGATGAAATAGAAGAGATGTTGGGATGTGATGGAGGTAGGTAGAGCTGCTGGGCTAAGGCTGATGACTCCCAGGAAGCACAAAGAATGAATTGCTATGCTGCAGGCTGCCTGTACATACATTGTGCTGCCAGCTACATGTTGAAAAGCTAGTACAACTAGCAGGACCTGGGGCAAACAGGAGCTGCTGCTCCCTGGCCACTCAACTGCTCAGAAGAGCAGCACCATCTCATTTGGTAGCACAGAAGAACCTGAAGAAGCAGTCCTATCCTATGGACCAAGGAAGAGACCATCACACCGTGAAAGTGCCCAGTTGTGTAATGGCCAACAAAGGACAGAGAAGGAGATTCCTTCTCTTCTGAGCAGTCAGGTTGCAGAGGAAAGAACGAGATATACTGCATTGTGTATAGAAGACAACATTTTAAAAAAATTCAAGGAACAATTCTCCAAATAAGGTAGAAGTCCGTGGACCCTGGTGGAGCTACTGTCTTGGTGTTCCTCCGTTATGGAGAGGTATTTGACATCAGATGAGTCCTTCAGCTCATCTGAGTCTAAAGAGAAATTATTTTTACTATGATCCTCTTCCTGCCTCCAGTTGCACTTGTCTAGTTGATAGGAATCTTAAGTGTTTCACGAAGTACTAACTCTGACTGTACTGGAGTCTTCAATACAAAAGCCCCCTCTCCTCTTAAAGGAAGGGTCAGTTCAGATAAGACACAATCTCCTTCTCTAACAAAGGAAAAAGGCTTTGGACTTGACAGCCAAATTTACGATGGTATTTTTGATACAACCAGGTCAGACCAAGCTGATCTCCTATCACAAACATACAGAACTGGGGTTATTAGGGATTATGGGACAAAAAGTTTTGCAAATAGTCCAATAACCTACCTTAAGCTAATAATACAATAAGAGATACAATTTTCCAAAAGAGGAGTACCCGTATCTCTCAGCATGTCAAAGGATGCAGTCAGTACCTTGTAAGCTTTCAGTTAATTTGCAATAAATAACTCTAATAAATTCCACTGGAGAGATTTACAAATTGAGACAAAACAATGCACAGGAGTTCTTAAAAGGCAATGAAATCAGAGAATAAAGATTTTGTTAAAGCATAAGAATCATTAAGTCATCCAAGCCCATTTACAATTACTGATGGTAAATCTGTCTAGTCCAGATGAGAAGTCTTCTTTTTCCAGAGCAAGTTTATGAATAATATGAGTGATTTAAAGCTCAAAGCAGGTGTGAAAGTGACTAAGACTAGTAAGAAAGATGGGAAAGAAACCATACACACAAGAAAATAGTCAACTTTGATTCTGAAATCACAAAAATGATTTACCCTAATCAGTTTTCAATACATATCATCTTAGTTTACACACAAACAGAAAAAAAAATTTAAACTCTTGAAAAAAAAATGAAAACTCCCCCACCCACCAAAAAATTATTTTTACTTTTAGCTCTCTATTTCCCCCCTTCCACCATGGATGACCTAAATTTCTAGCTGAAGTATCTGGTAAACTCCTTGCTTGGAAAAAGAATGCTAAGCTGCAAAAAGGCAAACTAAAAGGAGGGAAAAATTAATATGAAGGGCTCACTGGGCCAGGAGGCCATAAATGTCGCAAAAGGAGAAGACGCTGAAGTAATACTTCCCAGCAACATTAAAGTGATTGCGTTTGCAGAGAGATAGCAGAGGGCAGGTGTTGCCAACCGTGTTGAGAATACCAAAAAAAAAAAAAAAATCTCAATTTTGCCCTCATTGCATTCATTATTTGTACAAAAATAAGTTAGAGAGACGGACAAGCCATCAAACCAACATCCCAATCTTTCCTACTACAGAATGAACATTTACAAGGAAAATACTTGATCAAAGTAAGACAGGGACCCAGAAGGATGGAGGACCATGTTCTATCATGAGCAAAATCTAGAGGACACCCACTCAGAAGCAGGTAATCCAGTTTTATGGCCTACCAAACATACATTCAGTTCATAATTTTAAAATTCAAGAGTTACTTAGATACATACCCTTGACCTCTTTCAATTTCAACTGAAGTCATAGCAAAATTAAATATGATTAGATTATAGTCAGTGTCTTACTTCTTTTAATTATTATTCCACTCAGTAGATGTTCATAAACAGACTACCTGAGCCAAATTGCAGTTTCCAGCATTGATATTTCAGACAGAGACTTTTTTCATATGGTTGAAGAGTTCCTAATTTATTGCTTAAAGTTAAAAAAAAATCCTGACTTACTCCAAGGCAAACTCTCTTAATACAAAGCTTTCTCTAGCATAAAACGTGTTTCTGACTTCCATGCCTATAGTATAGCTTTCCAACAATATATAGCATCCATGTTCTTAGTGTTAGATTCCCCCCCTTCACTCCAAGATACAGTAGTTCCCTTTGTTATATAAAGATTTCCCCCAATATAAAGTGATTTTTTCAATTACAAGGCTCCATTCTCTCTGTTTTATAAAGATGACAAAACACCATTGATACAATATTTATCCACCATATTGAAAGAAGAATTTAACATTTTAATAGAAACTTACAGAAAAATGTTAGAAAAAGGCAGAGGAAAATAAAACCTTTGGTCCTCTGGTTTAGATTTACCATTACAGTATTTCCTGTTGAGGATTAGATATAGTTTATTTTTAAAAGTAATTTCTACAATTATAGGTATTTCTAAATCACTGATTGCTTTGGTATCTAAGCATTGTACAAACTTAAATAGTATCAGAGTACATAATGAAAGTGGTGTTACTTCTCTTTGTTCCCTGGTGAAGTGGGGTGTATGAATTGAGGGGGGTTTGTTTTTGTTTTGTTTACTAGCACTGTTCCAGGGCCTTTTGTTGAAAGGCACATCTTACATTTGGACCTAAACACAGCCAGGCTTGGCCTTGATCTGATTTCTTCTGGCACGGAGTTCCTTAGGCAAAAAGTTCCATAGCTAGGATGTTGCCACCAAGAAGACTGGCCCCAGCAGCTGAGAATCTGATAAATAGAATTGATCTATTAATATAAATCCGGAAAACTGTTCGTACAGAAAAAATCAAGTTATTTTAAAATGAAGCCTGACTCAGTAAATAATACTTTGTAGTTTTATAACACCTTTCCTCTAACCTTCTTAAAGTGCTTCACAAGTATTAATTAAGCCTCACACAATGCCTCCAGAAAAAAAGTGTATATAAACTTAAAGGTACTCTAAAAACGATAGCATGTGAAATGAGTGAGCATCCACCTGTACAGGACTCTTTTGCTGCAGCATTCCACACACACACACACATCCAATCCACCTTGTGGTTACAGCTTACAAGTTTGTGGTATGTAGAGGGAACGGCAGAGCTGGTTAAAGATTCTCTTTTGCTTCACATACCATGCAAACCTCTCATTAACTCATACATTACTTTCATTAGTGCTGAAGCACTCTTCCTCAGTGTGCTTCATGACTGGTTTGAAAAAAATTCATTAACTAAAATGAGATATCACAACCATAAATGAAAAGTCATCCTTCTGAACCGATTTCTGATTTAAAAATGGAAGGGGTTAAACTGACCTTCACTGATCCAGAAGAGGTGACGAGATAGAACTTTTTAAAAGACCAACATGGAGAATTTCAAGGGGTTATTATGAAGGGGTATCTACAAGATTATTTAAAACAAAATGTTGTTCTAAAAGCATGCTGCAGCCTCCAAAACAGAACAGATCACACATTTTAAAAAACTACCATTTGTGAATAAGCAAAATGTGGGGAATCACCAGTTTTTCCTGCAGGGCTGTGGAGCTTGGATAGAGAGTTGGGGGAAGGGCAGTTGGGTTGGTGTATATGAAAACAGAGCTGGCTGCGGGGTTTGCACTTAAAAAGGGCTGTAGAGCTGGGTACTGGTTGGTAGAAGGGAGAGAACAGAATAAGCCTGAGAAAAACCCATCAGAGCTCCTGTCCTCCCCTTTCAGTGTTAATGGAAGAGATGCAAGTCTATGGAAGCTGCAGTGGGGGATGGGGATAGTGATGATGGAGGGGGTGGGGAGAAGCCGAGCAAGGCCTGAGAATCATCAGCAGCTCTTGTCCTACTCTCCTTTCAACATTAACAGGAGGATGTGAAGCCTGCTTAGCTGGGAATGGGATGAGGGAAGCAGGGCAAGAGCATAGTTTAGCTTTTGTCCTCTCTCCTCAGGGTTAATGGGAGGACATGAAGCCTGTGTACCTGGGAAGGGGGAGGGTGTTGGTGGAAAGCAGGACCTTAGAAGGATCACAATTTTTTTCCCTCCTCTCCCTGCAGGGTTAATGGAAGGATGTGAAGCCATTGTGAATGGGCAGCTTTAGGATTTGTGGGGTCCTGTGTGAAGTAAAATATGCAGGGGCCTCAAGCAAACTTCCACAAACAACATGGTACATTTGGGTTTGTTGTAGCTTTGCTTATCCGGAAAAGGAAACTAAACCAGTAAGTTACTCAGTGTTGGGGAGTAACAGTCAGCGGGGTGGGGTAGTGGTGAATTGGGGTCCTTATCTCTGGAAGACAGGAGACTTCGGTTCCCAAGTTCATTTTTGAGGGCAGAAGGCAGTTCCAGCAGAAGGGGGGGGGGGGTCCACAAAAGAACAAAAACAACTTGCCCTGCGTGGCTGCACTCTTGGGCCGTGTCCAAGGCCACCCTTGATGGTGTGACTTGATTTGGGGGGGAGGGGGAAAAGGGGGTGAGCACAAAGCTGAAAACTGCCATGTCTTTTCACCCTGCAGGATTAATTGGGGTGGGGGGTCATTCATGTGGTGGTGGTTACTGTACCCGGCAGCCCCACTTTTTTAGTCACCTTATTTTGTTGCACCAAATCTCCAGACCGGCTGGGGCTTTACAAAGCATCACTAACACAAATCTGACCCATGTCCTGCTTTTGTCTGCCCCACTGGTGTCTCCTCCAGGCCTGCCCTTCCTGCACCCCCTATCTGACCCTACACACAGCCCCTGTCCCAGAGCCCACCAGCCCTAAGGCGCCTGCTCCGACCCCCCTGCCCCACACCACTCGTCCCCCTTTGCCTCCCCCTGTCTCTAAGGGGGGCGCTCGCTGCTGTGGGGAAGGAGAAGCCCCGTCCCTGGGGATCCCGAGGCCCCTGCCTGTGTCTGGTGAAGTTAGGGGCCCGGCTGCTGGGGCAGGAGCCCCTGAGCCTGAGGGGCGGGGTGGAGCGTCGCTCTGCGCGGGCAGGGCCCCTCGTACGGGAATGAGACGTGGGAAGCCCCTGACTGTGGGGCGAGATTGGGGGTGGAGGCCCCCCGGGGGTGGAGGCTGTTCCCGGCTCCATCCGCGCCGGGTTTTCCCGCTCACTTCCCTCCTTCGCTGAGAGAGCACCCGGCTGCCTTTCACTCTCTTCGCCTTCGGATCCCTCCGCCGCGGCCGGGACTCCTTCCCCCCACCTCACAGTCTTCCCTCCCCAAACTCTCACTTTCGCCCCAGGCTGGGCCAGCTCCTTTTTAGTTCGGTCCCCCCCGGCCCCCGGCTGGGTGCGTCCCACTCTGGGCCCAGGCTGGGGGAAGTCTGGTTTGGGTCGGGACGGGGACTATTTGACGTTACTGCCACGGTCTCAGCGGAGGCGGGGGAGTTGAGCCTGCGCGGTGAAACGGCTCCTCTCAGCGCTGCTTCCTGGAAACTCCCGGTTTGGGGGGGTGGGGGAGAGAGTCCCAGCTCTGACAGAGGAACCGAGCGAGCCCCTAGCTGGGGGGAGTAGGGGTCCCCTAAGCCCGAGGGGAGTGGGGCATACACAGCCCAGCCTGATGGAGGGTCGCCCCCCAAATCAGGAGGGGCGCAGCCCCCCTTACTGTACATGAGGGCGAAAGGAGAACCCCAGCCAGATTAGGGCAAGGGGAGGGGGGGAGACGTTTAGTGCCTCCCATGCAGTACACAGGGAGAGCAAAGCCAATGGGGGGGCAGAGACCCCTCCTCATGCTCATCACCATGGCGGGAGCCAGCCAGGATTGGGAGAGACAGCAGCTCAAATGCCCCATACTTGGGGGGTAGGGAGGGAAAGCCTGCTGGTGGGGGACAGTGGGACATAGAGTCCTTCAGTCCCATCCTGGACGAGGGGAGCAGGGGATGAGGGAAAACCTGGGTGACCAGGGGGTTCCCATAGCCTCTCTAGCCCTTACAGCATACTCAGGGAGCGCAGAGAACCTCAGTGCCTCCACCCCCATTATGCTGTATGGGAGGTGGAACAGGCTGCAGCCGCACAGAGTTAATGGTAGAGAAACTGAGAAGGGGAGGGGGGAGGGGAGGCAGAGTTTGTAAATGGAAACACTGGCATATAAGCATTTAGCACAATCAAGCTGAAAAGCTCCAACTGCAAAGGGCTGAAAACAAAAAATCTCCCTTTGCTGCCCCCTGGCAGTCAGCACCTGCCATTTCTCTCAGCAAAAAGAAAGAAAATCTATACATACATCCAGAGCCCCTAACAAAGTTTAAGTTTCTGCCGACTTGCAACTGTGTGTAAAAGATACTGTGCACACATTCTTAGAGTACAAGTCAGGGTTGGCCCAAGGTCATATGAATATTGGTACTAGACCCATTTATATATGTCCCTTTCTCACTTGAATCTCAACAGGGTCCCACTTGCACTCAAGGCTCTCCCCACTTCACATGTCAAAACCAGAAACTCACAGCCATGTGTCTTCCCTTCCATGATGAATGTCAAACAGTGAAACCCATCACATTTATAGGTAGCCTTCCTCACTTTGAATACAATGGATTCCCCTCTTCCACACAGATGAATTGCACCCTTTCCCTCCAACCCCAAACAGTAACCCTCCCCTTGAGATGCTAAAATATTAAGACTAGCATCTACATTGGTTATGAAGTATGGTTATTCTGCCAACAGTCCAAAAATAAAGATCTTATTTTCTCAAAGCCCTCCAGCTTATTGCTTTTGTAAGTCACTCTCTCCAGAGAGGCTAACTCCCACAGCTCACTGCACCACTCCTTTAAAAATGGAGCTGTTGATCATTTCCAGTGTTGCAATGCCATTTCCCCAACCGTTAAAGAAACGTTTTCTTCATTGAAACCCCCAGATTCAGCAATTTTGGGATTGCACCCAATTAAAAAAAAACAGATAAAAGGTAATGAATTACTTGGAAGACTAAGGCTATGTCAACACTACACAGCTTTTAGCGACATGGCTGTGTTGCTACAGCCGTGCCACTAAAAGTTGTGCAGTATAGCCGCTGTTTGTCGGCTCTCCTGCTGACAAAAGCTTCCACCCACAACAAACGGCATTTGCGTTGTTGGTAGGAGAGCACTTTTGAGGGGTGGGGGTTTAACACCTCTGAAAGACAGAAGTTTTGTCGTTCAATTGCCAGTGTAGACATAGTCTAAGATTAATTCTTGCAAGTAGATCCTCCCAAAACCTATGTGACCAAGCATTTTCACAAGACTTGGATGATGCTTAACATCCTCAACAAGCACCCATTTCCTTAATGCTAATGCTGTGCATTTTTATGGGATCCAATATAATCTAAATGTAAGTTTTTGTTATATGAGTTGGTGGTGGAAATTTAATGAGACTCAATTGTACTAGAACTGCTGATCTATTTGAAGTTACTGGCCCACAAATCTTTCTGTAGTTCTAATTTGACCTCCCATGAGGGAGGAAAGGAAGGTTGGAAGCTGGTCTCATAGAGGACCCTATGTCTTTAAGAAATGTTGATGCAGGTAATCTCAGGAGTTGCTATCAAGGCCAAGCCAGAAATGTCCTGAAACAGCTTATATACAGTGTATTGTAGCTGTGTCAGTCCCAGGATACCTCACAGTGGGTGAGGTAATATCTTTTATTGGACCAACTTCTGTTGGTGAGAGACACAAGCTTTTGAAGTCTGGGATATATGCCATAACACACTTAAAACCGCCTTCACCAAATAAGGACACTCCACTGAAGTAGTAGATCTCATCATGGAGGAGGCCACCCAAATACTCCAAGAAAAGCTTCAATACAGAAGAAAACCCCCTCTGACCGCACATCCCTAGTTGTCACCTGCCACCCCATACTAGAACCCATATGGGGTATCATCAAACCACCACAACCCATACTCAATAGGGACTGCATCCCAAAAGAAAATTTTCCTGATTCCCCCACTTCCAGTCTTCAAACAACCCCCCAACCTCTCCAAGCTCATCATCAGAAGCAAACTCCCACAGACCAGGACCCACGAACTCAAAGCAGCACTAGACTCTGCCAGAGCAACAGATGCAAAACATGCAGACATATTTCCATTGCTACACTGATCAACACCCCCCACAACACAGCTTTCAAGATCCATGGATCCTACACATGCCTATCACAACACGTGGTGTACCTCATCAAGTGCACTAAATGCCCCCAACAACAATTATGTGCATGAAACGGAACAATCACTAAGCTCTCGAATTAGTTTACACAGGAAAGTGATAAAAGACAAAACCATCCTATCACCTGTGGGTGAACACTTTTCAGAAAGCGATCACTTTATATCTGACCTAGCAGTCCTCCTCCTCAAAGGAAACCTGCTCAATAGTTTCAAAAGACTAGCCTGGGAGTTTAAATTCATTACTCTGCTACACAACAAGAGCATAGGCTGAACAGAGACAATTTTGCAACAATCTGTAACACACTGTGAATATTCCACTCCCCTGAGCGACATAAGTTACGCTGACATAAGCTTTAGTGTGCACAGCGCTATGTCGGAGGGAGAGCTTCTCCCATCGATATAGCTTATGCTGCTCGTGGGGGGTGGTGAGTGGGGTTATGCCAACAGGAGAGCTGTCTCCCATCGGCATAGAACATCTTTGCCACACGTGCTGCAGCAGCGCAGCTGTACCGGTACAGTAAGTGTAGACATGCCCAGAGACCCCTATGCATTAGCATGACAGGGAGCAAATGTATCAAATAGTTTTAATAAATGCACATAGATTCAGTAAAACAGAATGATTTATTAGACCAGTGGCTCCATCATTTCAACCACACTCCCAAATCCACATGTTTAAAAACCTTTGTGAACTTTGTAATGAGAAAAGCTTAGTGCACATTCTTTAAAACAATATTATTATTTGTATTACAGTAGCACCGAGGGGCAAATGAATAATTCCAAAATACACAAGGTTTCTAAACCATCTTATGCACTAGTTGTCTGTAACACATTAAGAAAAAGGACTCACTTTTTAAATAACAATATTTTCAAATTTTTGTATCAAAATAAATTTACTTTGGGACAGATATTGTGCACCACATTCACTGATAATTTTTTACAGCCAAGTTACAAATTCCTGAAAATAAGGGGTTTATAACTGAATTGCTGACAGACTCTTAAAGAGTGACACTAAAAGCAACACTATAATGATATATTATTATCCCCACCATAACTTTATTTAGTCCACTGTAGAGTGAGGACCCAAGCTGGTGTCCCCCAGCCTCCTTGACATGCAAGTTCTTGCTAATGCTCCTCGTTTATCTCTTCACACCATTGCCCTTACATTGCATGGTCTCCATTCCGTGACCTGGGCTGAGCATCTGACTCTAATTTTTTTTCAAACTATCAGCCTTCTGCTGCTTTCCTTTTATTATGAAAATATTAAAAGATAAAAAGCTTATACACCAATAGTTGATCATCTGTACACATGAGTAACTTTCTTTGGAGAAAGCTAGCAACTAAAAACATCCTACCCAAAGATCTTTGGCTAAGGAACCTAGTTTGATTTTGCCCAGGGCCTTTCTTCCCCAATCTTATAAACAAACAGGTAGGGGAAAACTACCAAATAACCACTACCAAGAAGCCACTGATGCACCAGGTCCTGGTGCTGATTCTCTTGGAATAATTGTAATTTGCTGTTTAAATAGCAGGAGACAGGAAAATAATATCACTCCATCTGCATGCCATGTTACAGTAATTTTTCCTGAATGATTTCAATTCTAGGGTCTTTGAGGGGATAAAGGCCCAGATTTTGAAAGGTTTTTAGGTGTTGCTGCACTCAGCATTACAACGTCTAACTCATTTAAGAGCCTACATCTCATTTTCAAAAGGGGTTTAGGCACTTGGGATTTAGGCTCTTAAGTGTCTAAATTCCTTTTGAAAAAGAGACTCAGACTTCTAAATGAGTTAGACATTGCAACACTGATTGCAGTGACACCTAAATACTTTTACAAGGGCCAAAGTGTCTATCAATGAGGAATTTATAGAATATCCTTGTCCAGGGGTTGGAATCCTTTTCATTGCCCATTGAACAATTCACATTTAGCAGTGGGATGTCCCATTGCAGAGGGAAGTTTTTCACAAGGTTAAAAATTAAAAAAAAAAAAATCAAGCATAGCTAAATAAATAATTTTTTAAATCCAAAACTACACTGGAAATATAGCTGTAGGAGAAGAGAGAGAACACATAGCTTGTTGAGTTTATGAATCCTGAATTTACATAACTCCTTTTAATCTTAAATTCCGTTTTTGTGTCCTGCAGCCTGTGTGTATGTCATTGTTTGTCACCTTGATTTTACAAATCTCCACTTACAATTAATATTTCTGGTGCCACCTGAAAACTTCATACATTTCTGGGTCCTACTGTACTTCCAAGTATTTTGATAAAGGAATTCTCTTCATAATGGATATTTAAAGTACAGTTATATTCGGAAAAGTGATTAAAAATGGCACTCTGGGGTTCCATGTGTATTGGTTATCAATTATTCTCGATAACATTTTCTCAATTTACAACTTTTTCTTCCCTTCACTGCCAGGCCTGCAGGTGCAACCTAGGATCTGCAAATCCAGCAGTGTTTTCTGGCTTGCATTACATCACCAATAAATAAATTTCTGTAATTGAACTTAATTAACAATTCTGTTGATAATGAGTGGCCCAGAATAGAATCCAGCTCCCTTTCCCATCGGCACTGCACAGCTAATGCAGCTAACAGGAATAGAGTAAAGTCTAGTTTGGTAAAGAGAATGAAGTGATTGAAATATCTGTTTGATTTTGTAATTTGCCAGTACCTCCAGCTAATGTGGTTTCCATGAAAATGTAGGCCATTACTAGGTTACCAGTGGTATCTTAAAGGAGAGTACATGCTTAACCATATTATTTCTTGCTGGATGTATACAGAGTTGAACTGACTAGTCAAATTTGGGGCAAAAAGAGAATTCCATTAACTTGGGTCCTTGGACACTGAGGTTCTTTCATTTTTGCACCTTTCACAAGAGTACTGACAGCTTTCCCCTACAATTGCAGGAGAAGGACATCAGTCTTTTCCATCTGTATTTTGCTTCTTTGTTAAAGATAATTCTAAATACTTACAACCCTTTTGTGGGGAAAAAATAAGCTCCTCTGTATCACCTATAGAGATGATAAAAGAGTAAATATGGACAGGAGTGGCTAATCACATCCTGTAGTAACTCTTCAGGTGACATCAAGTTACCCTCTCTACAGGTTTGTTCAAAGTCAACCTAGAGTCAGCAGCTTTAGCATATAATTTGAATAAATGTTAATCCAAACGTTCAATAACTAGAAGGTGATGAAAGTGAGTAATAGAAAGCATAATGCAACAGATAAAAAAAAGACTGCATTGCATAGAAGTGGTAGCAACTGGAACAAGTGAGGGTACAATGTGAGATCTAGTATACATGTGAGTGTGCAACCATGCACAAGACCCTTTGTGTGTGTTTAAAAGAGAAAGACTGTGAAAGGACTGAAGATTTTCCACACACATTTAAGGCAATATATGGTTATGCATTTATGATTTGTTGAGCATGTAATTATCCAGCACAGTATGTACATGGTATAAAATAAGCATGACTGTGAGTGGGACAGTAAGAAAAGGAGAAAATGTCTGCATGTGGGTGGATAGGTTTGTCTGTTTATGTTGTTGATTGCTTCAGAGATACAAATGGTGAATGCAATGCAGGGTAAAGCCTTATCTGGGAAGAGAAGGAGAAAACATCCTGGCTTTTGTGCTGCTACCAATTACAGTCTACTTGCTTACTCTGAAGTGAGATCCACAGCACCTAGCCATATCTCCTATCTCCAGGTAGATTGGATGATAAAAGATAAAAGTTTTAGAGTTTCACAGCTCTCAGAGTTGTGGGTGTTACATTTCTCACTAAGTGTCCTTGCTGTAAATGCAAGGTAAATTATTCTCTCTCTCTGTTTTTAGTTCCCTTTTTCTCTTCATGCTTTAATCGTTTTGACACCAGGCTGTACAAAAGTAATTTAAAATTAACATGACTGACAGTTGGTAGATAGAAGGGCCCAGTTCAGAACTCCGCCTCCTTCTCAGGACTACTGAAAGAGCTCTTCTGATTGGCTGCAGGACCTGAGGCAGCTGACAGGGTCATAGGAAAAACATAGCAAACAATTAATTTGTTAATTTAGTTTTCTGTTTAATTTGAAACCAGAAAATTGTCAATCACTCATCATCCTATGAACTTAGCTGCATGGTTTCATTGCAGTGGCTGCAGCTCTTGCTAGCCAAGAGGGGACATGTTTGAAAGACAGGGAACTGTTCTGTGGAGGTATCCAATGCCATTTAATAGTCCTGGGAGAAGTTGTTAGCCTTTGAGTTCTGTAGTGCTGTTTTTTAATGTCACATTTATTAAACACAAACACTCTCACATTTAGACTGGAAAATATGTAATATACACACATGTATACCAGCTTTATAAAATTGTTGTGGAAACTTACTGGTCTAGGCTCAAAATTTACTAGTCCATCATTAGCATGATAATAAAAACAAAGTTTTATTTATTTATAAATAACTTGTCTTGGACAATCAGAATGCTTACAAGGCTAACTGGTACACACTAGTTAGAAGGTTTGTGAAGCATAATGGCCCTGGGAGTCTTGTGGTATGTCAGGGCTAATATCCTTTGATGGAAGAGGAAATTCAATTTTCTCCTATTCAGCTGTGAATGGGAGTGTGTAATTTTGAATCAATTTAGGGGGAGGGCTTCTTGAATTTGTAAGTGTTCTATAATAAATTCTGTACATACGTTTGAGGTAATAAACTGAATTGTAACAATATTTTTATTTGTGAATCTGTTATTTATGCTTTGTCTGAGTGCACCTGCTTACAGAAAGAAAGTGTCATTTGTATTCAAACTGAGAAGTCATCACAGCCCTAATGTAAATTAATTTAATCTCAGACTGTAGCTTTTGTGGAGTGCCTTGATGAGGATCTGATTTTGCTTAGGGGGAAAAAAGTTGTAAACACACATTTAACAAATGAGTTCTGTGGCAAGTTTGTAGATGACACTAAACTGGGAGGAGTGGTAGATACACTGGAGGGTAGGGACAGGATACAGAGGGACCTAGACAAATTAGAGGATTGGGCCATAAAAAATCTGATGTGGTTCAACAAGGACAAGTGCAGAGTCCTGCACTTTGGACAGAAGAATCCCATGCACTACTACAGACTAGGGACCGAATGGCTAGGCAGTAGTTCTACAGAAAAGGACCTAGGGGTTACAGTGGATGAGAAGCTGGATATAAGTCAACAGTGTGCCCTTGTTGCCAAGAAGGCAAACAGAATTTTGAGCTGTATCAGTAGGGGCATTGCCAGCAGATCAAAGGATGTGATCATTCCCCTCTATTCAACATTGGTGAGGCCTCATCTGGAGTAGTGTGTCCAGTTTTGGGCCCCACACTATAAGAAGGATGTGGAAAAATTAGAAAGAGTCCAGCAGAGGGCAACAAAAATGATTAGCTAAAAGAAAAGGAGTACTTGTGGCACCTTAGAGACTAACCAATTTATCTGAGCATAAGCTTTCATGAGCTATAGCTTCACTCCGATGAAGTGAGCTGTAGCTCACGAAAGCTTATGCTCAAATAAATTGGTTAGTCTCTAAGGTGCCACAAGTACTCCTTTTCTTTTTGCGAATACAGACTAACATGGCTGTTACCCTGAAACCTGTCAAAAATTATTAGGGGGCCAGAGCACATGACTTATGAGGAGAGGCTGAGGGAACTGGGGTTGTTTAGTCTGCAGAAGAGAAGAATGAGGGGGGATTTGATAGCTGCTTTCAACTGCCTGAAAAGGGGGTTCCAAGGAGGATGGATCTAGACTGTTCTCAGTGGTAGCGGATGACAGAACGAGGAGTAATGGTCTCAAGTTGCAGTGGTGGAGGTTTAGGTTGGATATTAGGAAAAACTTTTTCACTAGGAGGGTGGTGAAGCACTGGAATGGGTTACCTAGGGCGGTGGTGGAATCTCCTTCCTTAGAAGTTTTTAAGGTCAGGCTTGATAAAGCCCTGGCTGGGATGATTTAGTTAGGGATTGGTCCTGCTTTGAGCAGGGGGTTGGACGAGATGACCTCCTGAGGTCCCTTCCAACCCTGATGTTCTATGATTCTATAAGCCAGGACTGGGTTAGGACATCACCACACGCTAAAAGCAATGGACAGTTGCAACTAAGAAGTGCTATCCATCCCAGTCTTTTATATTGCAGTAAAATAGAGGGGTAGATTTGCAGGTAACTGCTTGGGGATTCCACATGAACTCAGCAATTCATGGAGCGATCCAGTCTTTGCAGCTGGTGACACCTGACTGTCCAGTTACTGTTTAGGTCTTCCATAAATCATGAAGCCAAACTTACTAGCTAGTAGTGCCATTCTTAACATTAGCACCCTTGTACCCAGGCCTACACAGGTCTTGGGTGGGTGGAGGGGGGAAGAGTGTCCCACCATTTGTGCCCAAGTATGTGTGAGAGAGCTAGATCAGCCTACAATTTATCAGGTACATGCAAGCACACGGCCCCAGACCATCAAAAGGCAGAGGGGAAAGTTGGATGAATTTACCTCAGATGGTCCTCTTGTCAGAGAGAGAGGTGGGAAGCTGTCTTGCCTTCCAGTCCTGCTGCCCAAGAGGGAGACAGGGTCACTGCATGAATTGCAGGCTTGTATGGTACAAATGACCCCAATCACCATTTACTTTGCGCTTACGGTGAGCTGGGCTGATGGCAACTGCATCTCAACAATAAGGGCCTTATCCTGCACCAGCAATGTTGATGGAATCTTTGCTACTGACTTCAGTGGACACAGGATTGGGCCCTACCATTAGGCTAAAACCATAGCTGTGATAATGAGCATCCGGCTACAAAGCAGGGGAGGATTACACCTCATTTAAAGATCAGAGTCAGTCCAAGGTGGGTGCACAGTTCCACAGATCTTTTAATCAGTCACATCTACCCACTCTCCCAAGCTTTCAGATGACATCAGCAAGAGATTGTGGTCACTATTAGAGGGCCATTGACCTTTCCACTCTGATTCATAGAGGATGATACTAACAGGTAATTGTGTCATACTCTACATCAAGTTCCAGCCATCCCATCTGCAGAACCAGCTGAATTGTCATTCACTCAACCATCAGCAGCAGCTATTTGGAGACACTTTACCTGGTCAGGCAGTCTGTGGAGAGCTGCCTAGTGCCCTATCTCCAGTTAGGTTTCTATCTGAGGGGAGAGTCATGCCAATTAAATCAGGCAGCATTGAATCTCTAATTGACACAAATGAGAGACAGACAGACAGCTGGAAGGGTGGGGGAGGGAAAGGGAGCAGGTGTTGTGGGTGAGAGAGAGAGAGAAATCTACTCTCATAGTGCTGCAGTCTCTTTATGCTATAGATGTATGCTAGTTAGAAACATTAAAACATATTTAAAAGTGTCAAGGGCTTTCAACTGGCGAAAAAAGTAATCAGTGAAGTTAATACATTTATGAGTGTTCTATGGCTGACTGGAAGATTTTTAGAAATCTTCCACCCCAGCATTTTCTTAGTTTCCCCTCTTATTTTTATTCATCTATATAAATAAAAACATTAAAATGTCCTTCCCCTCTACACTTGAAAGTCACAGAATTGCTGTTGAACAGTTACAGTTGAGAGGATTTTAGATGTGTACATCTTTATGTTACTTTTTCTGCATTTAACAGTAGTTGATTTAGAAACAGTATTTTTTCTCCCTTTCTTTCGTTAGCAGAAGATATTTTTAGCTTAAATGCCTTTTAAACTTTAATTTACAAATAAAATGTAATAGTTCTGTCAATTCATAGATCTCAAACTTCAAAGCACCTCAGAGAGGAAGTGACTTGCCAAAGGTTACAGAGAAAGTCAGCAAGAGAGCCAGTAATAGAAGCTAGGTTGCTCGACTCCCAGGCAGTGCCTTGTTGTGAGTAGAGATTGCTGCCTCATCCTTAATACTGCTTTTAAGGAAATAAACCCTCTCTCTAGCATTCTTGAAAAGTAAAACACTTTTTTTTTGTTGTGTTTCTGGAGCTTCTAAAAGGGACTAGAAAAGCAAAGAATGCTCTTAAGATAAAAGTTTCATTTGGGCACAGATAGCGAGCCAGCCAAATTCCACTTTGGAACACTAGTGTAAATTTTGAAGTAGCAGCTGTGAAGTCAATAGTCACTCTGTTTTATACTCTTGTAACTGGGATGAGAACCTGAACCACTACATGCATCTCCATTTGCATGCATCTCACAGATTTGTGGGTTGCGGTGCAATTACACCAAGAACATTTTTCTTTTCCACCCGCCAAAACTTTTGGAATCTCTTCCAGAATGTGTTGAACAATTTTCCTTCAACATTTTCCCTGCTGGGATCATCTCCTCCAGTAAAGACAATTCTTTGTGGTATCCATGGGAATTGCTTTCGTAATTAGAAGCGTACCCAGCACCGATCAGAGAGTGTTCAAACCTGGGAGCTGGAACTAGTAGGCGGGTCTGGTTAAATCTGCCCTGCCACAAGGAGAGAAACCCAGTTATTGTTTAAACATCCTTGCCCCATCCTTTAAATAGCATTTGGGAGTAGGGGAAAGAGGTGGGGGGGAAGGGGACATTTTGATTTTATTTTACTTCAGAGTGGATTTTTTAAATCTCCTTAAACTTCATTGGACAGAGAGAGTAGAATCTTAGGCTTGAAATCAGTAATAAATCCAGTTCAGGATATCAACTCTCCAGCAACAACAGCTACTACTGTTTAAACAAAGTAGCATTCAAAGTATTTCTTCAAAGTATTTCTTCAAAGTTGCAATAAAGATTAGGAACATCTAAGCAAAGGATGATTACAAGAGACAAGCCACAATTCTGCTCTCATTTGGACCCCTGCAAATCTGAACTAGCTCTACTAACGTCAACAAAGATGCATTGGTGTTAACCACTGTGAGATCAGATTCAAGCTGGATGGTTATGTAACTCCCTTATAGGAAAACTGCTTGTGTGTGAGATTCTTACTTGGATGCAGGAGGAATTATTTGTATCCATCCAAGCATAGCCAGAAGAATATAGCCATTTTGGAATCTAAAACTAGTCAACTTAACTTTACCTGGTTTTGTTGGTGCAAAATAAATAAACCAACCTCAAAAATTGATCAACTGATGACTTAAGTCTACCAAATATTAGAAATATATACACAGTCCTGGACTATTATTAGTAAATATTTATATTATGTAGCAAACACCTAAATCTGTTTTACCCATCCCATCTCTATTCCAGTGATGCTAACAGAGAATTACCTTAGCTGGGTTCTTTCCATTATAATCAGAATGATTCAAGCCAAAATTGCTTTCATTCATCCTAATATGTGTGGCTCAAAAGCTGTTTTCTGCCTTTTTTCTTCTGTTGTAAATATTCAAGTAGATGACCAACCTGCTGTTTGCCTAATGAATGAACCTACCCTGGGGAAAAGAGAAATTTCTGTTACTTCTGATCTCTTATATTAAGCTGAAGAATTTCCACCTGTTGTAGGTTTGCAACACCATCTGCTGTTTAAAAGCAAGACAGCATTTGAGGTACACATCACACAAGCATTTGGGTTTGTTTAATAAGATACAAATGTGGAAGGGCTTTGTGTAATTAGCACTCTCCCTCACTTCTACTTTTTCAAGCTCCTGAATATATTTCATCTTGGTCTTGTTTATGGTGAGTAGTGTTGTGCTTTCTCCACTGGGAAACCTAGAAGGCATGTTGGCCAACTAGAGATGGTTAATAAAATCTAATGGCCACAGGCTGCAAAACAGGGATCTTAATCCACATCCAAACCATCCCAAAAGATGCTCAGATCCAGGGTTTGGGTTTGTATTTTGGGATAATCTTTGGCCACCATGAGAGGATGTGGATGATTTGACTTTTCTTTTGCAGCCGTCTGCCCCACCCTACCAGCATAGCAGATTTCTAAGTAGGACTGTTCTGTTCCCAAACAAACCTCATCCAAAAGGAGCTTATTAAGAACTCATTTTTGGAGAAGAGCGATCTACTTCTTGGAGAACTATTGATTCATAAATGAACCCTCTTGCTCTTCAAATCAAGATGTTTCCCTGACTTATGACACTGCCAGGGTGATGCAGAGTGAATACACTAACCAGGTCCCCTGCTGTGAAGGTCAGATATTGACCTTGTAATATAAACCAAAGGCCCCAGTCAGGATTGCGTGACAAGCCTTCCCAGTCTCTACTGAGATTCTTTGACTCTTCACCCAAGAACCTCTCACTGACGTTCCCCCCACTGGAAGCTAGTCCAACAAACAGGTATATTTTTGCAGTGTCATTCCAGGTGCTAGCAGACTGGTTCACTTTGTGAAGAACCTTTTGACAGAGGAGAGAGGCTGAGAAAGCCAGAAGGCTTATGAGTGGAGGCAATGCCAAGGAGCTGAACACCTTCCTTTGATTGGTGCGTCAGACCTGAGCTGAAGGGATATCTCCTTTAGTACATCTATCAATCTCCTTACTTCTTGGAGAAGTTAGTCCTGTCTTCTGTAAAAATATTTGCTTAGAGTTGGGATGATTACAATTAGGCCTGTCAAGTGATTAAAAAAATTCATTGCAATTAAAAAATTAATCGCAATTGCACAATTAATTGCACTGTTAAACAATAATAGAATACCATTTATTTAAAGATTTTTGGATGTTTTCTACATTTTCAAATATATTGATTTCAATTACAACACAGAATACAAAGTGTACAGTACTCACTTTAACTTTATTTTTGATTACAAATATTTGCACTGTAAAAAACAAAAGAAATAGTATTTTCAATTCACCTAATAAGTACTGTAGCGCAACCTCTATCATGAAAGTTGAACTTACGAATGTGGAATTATTTACAGAAAAATAACTGCATTCAAAAATAAAACAATGTAAAACTTTAGTGCCTACAAGTCCACTCAGTCCTACTTCAGCGAATTGCTCAGACAAACAAGTTTGTTTACATTTGCAGGAGATAATGCTGCCTGCTTCTTGTTTACAATGTCATCTGCAAGCAAGAACAGGCATTCGCATGGCACTGTTGTAACCGGTGTGGCAAGATATTTACATGCCAGATGCACTAAAGATTCATATGTCCCTTCATGCTTCAACCACCATTCCAGAGGATATGCATCCATGCTGACGACAGGTTCTGCTCGATAACAATCCAAAGCCGAGTGGACTGATGCACGTTCATTTTCATTATCTGAGTCAGATGCCACCAGCAGAAGGTTGATTTTCTTTTTTGGTAGTTCGGGTTCTGTAGTTTCTGCATCTGAGTGTTGCTCTTTTAAGACTTCTGAAAGCATAGAATCATAGACTATCAGGGTTGGAAGGGACCTCAGGAGGTCATCTCGTCCAACCCCCTGCTCAAAGCAGGACCGATCCCCAATTAAATTATCCCAGCCAGGGCTTTGTCAAGCCTGACCTTAAAAATATCTAAGGAAGGAGATTCCACCACCTCCCTAGGTAACGCATTCCAGTGTTTCACCACCCTCCTAGTGAAAAAGTTTTTACTAATATCCAACCTAAATCTCCCCCACTGCAACTTGAGACCATTACTCCTTGTTCTGTCATCTTCTACCACTGAGAACAGTCTAGAGCCATCCTCTTTGGAACCCCCTTTCAGGTAGTTAAAAGCAGCTATCAAATCCCCCCTCATTCTTCTCTTCCGTATACTAAACATCCCCAGTTCCCTCAGCCTCTCCTCATAACTCATGTGTTCCAGTCCACTAATCGTTTTTGTTGCCTTCCGCTGGACTCTTTCCAATTTTTCCACATCCTTCATGTAGTGTGGAGCCCAAAACTGGACACAGTACTCCAGATGAGGCCTCACCAATGTCGAATAGAGGGGAACGATCACGTCCCTCGATCTGCTGGCAATGCCCCTACTTATACATCCCAAAATGCCATTGGCCTTCTTGGCAACAAGGGTACACTGTTGACTCATAACCAGCTTCTTGTCCACTGTAACCCCTAGGTTCTTTTCTGCAGAACTGCTGCTGAGCCATTCTGTCCCTAGTCTGTAGCAGTGCATTGGATTCTTCCATCCTAAGTGCAGACTCTGCACTTGTCCTTGTTGAACCTCATCAGATTTCTTTTGGCCCAATCCTCCAATTTGTCTAGGTCCCTCTGTATCCTATCCCTACCTTGCAGCGTATCTACCTCTCCTCCCAGTTTAGTGTCATCTGCAAACTTGCTGAGGGTGCAATCCACACCATCTTCCAGATCATTTATGAAGATATTGAACAAAACCGGCCCCAGGACTGACCCTTGGGGCACTCCACTTGATACCGGCTGCCAATTAGACATGGAGCCATTGATCACTACCCGTTGATCACTAGCCCGACAGTCTAGCCAGCTTTCTATCCACCTTATAGTCCATGCTCCACATCTCATCCCTCTTAGATTCTGGACAGCACTTCAGATCCTTGGGTCAAGTGCTATATAGCATTTTTAGAAATCTCATATGGGCACCTTCTTTGCATTTTGTCAAATCTGCAGTGACAGTGTTTGTAAATCAAACAACATGTGCTGGGTCATCGTCCGAGACTGCTATAACATGAAATATACAGCAGAATGCAGGTTAAACAGAGCAGGGGACATACAGTTCTCCCCCAAAGACTTCAGACACAAATTTAATTAATGCACTATTTTTTTAACCATCATCATCAGCATGGAAGCATGTCCTCCAGAATGGTGGCTGAAGCATGAAGGGGCATACGAATGTTTAGCATATCTCGCATGTAAATACCTTGCAACACCGGCTACAAAAGTGCCATGCGAACGCCTGTTCTCACTTTCAGGTGGCATTGTAAATAAGAAGCAGGCAGCAGTATCTCCCGTAAATGTAAACAAACTTGTTTGTCTTCGCGATTGGCTGAACAAGAAGTAGGACTGAGTGGATTTGTAGGCTCTAAAGTTTTACATTGTTTTGTTTTTGAGTGCAGTTATGCAACAACAAAAAAATCTACATTTGTAAGTTGCACTTTCACAATAGAGATTGCACTACAGTAGGGGGTCTCAAACTGGGGGTCATGACCCCTCAGGAGGTCGCACAGTTATGTGGGGGGGGGTCGCAAGCGGTTAGCCTCCACCCCAAATCCCGCTTCGCCTCCAGCATTTATAATAGTGTTAAATATTAAAAAAAAAAAGTGTTTTTAATTTATAAGGGGGGGATCTCACACAGAGGCTTGCTGTGTGAAAGGGGTCACCAGAACAAAAGTTTGAGAACCACTGTACTACAGTACTTGTATAAGGTGAATTGAAAAATACTATTTCTTTTATCATTTTTACAGTGCAAATATTTAATACAAAATAAGTGAGCACTGTATACTTTGTATTCTGTGTTGTAATAGAAATCAATATATTTGAAAATGTAGAAAAACATCAAAAATATTTAATAAATTTCAATTGGTGTTCTATTTTTTAACAGTGTGATTAATCGCGATTAATTTTTTTAATTGCATTTAATTTTTTCAAGTTAATCGCGTGAGTTAATGGCGATTAATTGATAGCCCTACTTTTTACATGACCATTTATCTTCAAAACATTTTTAGAGGTGGAGGGAATCTCTTCCCAGAATGGAGTTAGCATTAATAGCTGCTGTTCCAATGTAACGGAAGGAGGAAGGCAACAAGTTAGCTATGGTCATTAATCAAGACATCTTGGTATTTTAATAACCAGAGGCAAGAAATAGCAGCTCCAGCTTTAGAAGGGTGAAGGAAGGTTTTATTCAGAATTCACTGAAGCTAGAACTCATTGTCCTATAGAAATGTAGGCATCATCTAGTTCCCATACACCCCTGATGGAGAAATCTGTTAAAATTCTATTAAAACATTTGTTTTAAAAGGAAAGAAAGAATCAAATTACATCTAGGAAATACAGTAATCCACACACAAAATCAAACATGTCCCTGAACTAAAAGGACTCTCTCTATTCCCTGAAAAAGAGCGTAATATACTGGATATTTTGGCCACAAGAGGGTGCTGGTACACACAAGTCAGACATACTTATTCTTCTGATTTGTTATTTGTTTTATTTTGAAATACAAGTACATGGTGAGAAAACTAGAAAGTTGTTGATAAATGTAAAATAGGCGAGAATGGTCTTGTGCAATTCACACTCTGTGATTGGAGGGGACACTCCAGTAAATCAAATTGTGGTAAATTTAGAAGGAAAAAAAATGAAAAAAATTTACAGTTAGCCTCTGAAATTCACTGAACTCATGAGACTGCTGAAAAAATGACTTTTTAAAACTAATAATTTTGGCTGGATAATTATGAACATTAACCTTTGCAGGCATAGACAATTAAATACATTTCTAGTCTGGTTTCCTGTTTGACTAGGTGCAGTACCATATCCTTAAGAGGAAGGCATAAGGAATCCTATATATAGTGCAGTTATAAAATAATCTACCCAGTGGGGAAGTTTCTTCCCAATCACAGACAGTTAGTGGCTGATTTATGCCCTGAAATAGGAGGGTTTAATCTCTTTTCAAGGGCTTATCCTGGCTTTTGCTGCCAGAGCAAAGTGAGGTCTTATACTCGATGGCATCTGCTTGTCTGTAACGTGATAACTTTTGAACACTGCCTCCAGCAATTCCAAAATGTTAGGGAATGATCTACATGTGAATGAATGGACAAGAACCCTATTGATTTTGGTGAAATCTGGAAAACTGGCAGGTGGCAAATGAAGGACATATGGAGCTCCTAGCACTTGTTGTGCAGACCCAGCGACTTCAGCCACCTCTAATTGTCTCCAGATCAAAGATTACTCCTGCCACCCTTCTTAGCTCTGATGATCCTTCCAATAGTTTTAAAATGTTGATACCCTGAATAACTTATCTCCAAGAGAGAAAGAAAAGAAATGGGGGGGGGAGGGGGAGGGAGGCAAAGCAACAGAGCCCCTGGTATAGGGGAAAGGGTGTTGCAGGGAGTCCTTGAAATAGAGGGGGATGGAAGACAGAAAGCTTGTGTGGAGAAAAACAAGGAGCCCCGGTATGTGCAATGCGCTCAGCCAACAGCAGCAACAAACAGTGTGTCCTCATGGTAACAGTAATGTTACCTGTTGAAGTGTCTAGTCCTTTTTTTTAGGTTAAGGTTAATCATGTTAAATGACTAAGAAAGCAACCACCCACCTCCCTCACAAGTAAGCATTTGTCATTCATCACTATCAGAGCGCTTTACGAAAGGAAGGAAAGTATTGCCCGCTCGTATTTAAGGAGAGAGAAACTTGTCTGCAGTGGTTAAGTGACTTTTCCAAGGCCACCTGAAGCCAATGGCAGTCAGGAAGAAAATGCCTACCCCCCAGCTCCAAACCCCTGGCTTTCTGCCTTTTCTGTGAAAGAGCAGGTGCCTAACCCCGGCCAGAGGCAGGATGCTGGACTAGATCGACTAACTGATCCAGTACAAATACATCTTATGAAAAAAAAAAACTCACTAACATTCTTTCCAGTTTAGTTGTTTATGGATTTGCACAATACTGCTGCACAGGGTCATTCCAGCTGGACCCAGATATAAGAGACAAGAGGCTGCGACTTCTAAAGCCCTCCTTCCTCACACACTGACAACAGAAGCAAATTTTAAACACCACTGGGTTGCAACTAAGCATATAAAATCATAGAGAAAGAAGTCTCCAGGGAGACATTTCCTCATGTGTGAAGAAATTAAATGCACCATTTGATCATCTAGGAGATCAGCCCCAATCTCTTGTGGCATTAACACCCACGGAAGGATAGGTACAAGTGCAGTCACAGACCCTTGTAGAAACCTACAGCTGGATCTTCTGCAAGTAAGCTCAGAGCTCACCATCCTGAACTTAAGGGAACCAGTATAGACTTAACCTTTCACCAGGAACCATGTAATAAAGGGAAAAATCACTTCAACTTTTCCCTGCTTTTGGTCAAGATAATTAAAACTTGATCAGCCTGTCCAATGTAAACTAAATGAAAGTTACTTACCTGTAACCAAGGTTCTTTGAGACAGACTATATATTCACACTCTTGGGATATGCACCGACCCGTTCAGCCTTCTATTAGCAAAACCTAATCAGTTGCTCACTCATCCCTCTCGTCCCCAACCCTCAGGGTTGGAGCACATCCTGAAGGCACAGCTACAAAAGGGGGCACAGCAGTGGTTGCTGCCTCAGTTCCCTCCCCACTAATGCAGAACCATGAGTAGACTGGACTCCACTGAAGAGGGGAAGGAGGGGGAGGCCTGTGAATATGCAAAGTCCATTTTGAAGAACCTCAGTTACAGGTAAGTAACCTTCATTTCTTCTTCAACTGTCCTCTCCATATTCCCATGCTTGGGATAGGTTAGTCAGAAGTATGTAAGAAGACTGGATGGCAGGTAAGGAGTCCTAACTGAGCAAAGACTGCTGAACCAATCTGTCAAGCAGAGCAGCTGCCTTCGCTGCAGTATCTAACACATAAGAGTCAGTACAAGTCTGACGTGCACACTTGGTAGCAAAATGGGATTCCCTTTGCCGTTACCCACATATGAGAAACAATGTGTGTGATAATCTCAAATCCTTAGTTCTGTCTAAACAGAATGATAACACTCTTTCAGCATGCAAACAATGTGATTTTGCTTAATGCCTATTTGAATGCTGTTTGGAAAAAAAATACACTGGCAGACTAACAGGTTGGTTAACATGAAATTTCAAAATTACATTTGGTATAAACAGTGAGTGAGGATAAAGAACTACTTTGTCTTTATGGAAAACTATAAATGGGGGAGGGGGCAGTCAGCCATCAAGGCATGAAATTCATTAACCCTCCTTGTGGATATTATTACTATGATAAAAGCAGCCTTAATTGAAAGGTAAAACAGAAAACAATTAGATAGTGGCTCAAATGGGGGTGAAACACATTGTAAAAACACTAAGTTTAACTTCCAGGAAGGAACAGCATTTTTCAGCTGCAGGATACAGATTGAGTGCACCTTTCATAGATCTCTCAACAGGCTGATGGGAGGCTACTGATTTACCATCTATAGGTGTATGAACCGTTGCTATTGTGGCTAAATATACCCCCCGTGACACCACAAACTTTTGTCCTTCAATAACAAGTACTCTAAAACGGATTGTAGAAAAGCTAACAGAGCTACAATCCTTATAAACACCACCTAGAGACAAATCTTTTCCATTTCAACTTCTAACATTTTCTAGTAAACTGTCTTCTTGCAGTTAGTAATACATGTTGTACATCCTCAGAGAAAGATTTCTCTATTTCCAGCAAAGACCTATTGCCCAGGCTCTAAGTGTAGTGAAGATGGATCCTGGTCATCCATCCTCCTCTGCTGCTGTCAGAGCAGGTCAGGGGCAGTGGGAATACTTTGATGTTTTCTTTGACAGAAGGAGTAAGTCGGTGTACCAATGCTGTCTCAACCACGCAGAAGCAATCAGAATCAGCCTGTCTGACCTTCCTTATATCTGTCCGAATTAAGGGACGAAGGTGGGAAGGCATACATCAGATCTGTACCCCAGTTGAGGAGGAAAGCATCCATCAAAGTGTATAGGTCCCCACCTGCCCTTGAATAAAAAATAAAATTAAGAAAAAGAGGACATTTTGTGTTGAATATTGTGGCAAAGATCTGTATCTGGAATGTCCCAGAGAGCAAAAATTTCCCTGATTACAGTGACTTTCAAGGATCATTTGTGCATTTGATCTGTTATCTGATTGAGGGATCCTGTTATATGAAGACCAATTGCATAAACTTGGTGAGTAATACACCACTCCCAGAGTCTCATTGCCTCCCTGTAAAGCTGGAAAAAGCATGCTCCTTGTTTGTTTATATAATATATTGCCGTCATATTGTCTGTTGCCACCTGCACCACACATTCCTTGACTTGAGGTAGGAAAGATTTTAGTGCTAACCATATTGCTCTTAACTCCAGGATGTTGCTACACAGATGACACTCATGGTGGTTCCACAAACCTTGTTACCAGATGTGCACCTTGGTGCACCATGATTTGAAAGATCCAGTGAGTCCCCTGAATAAGAGAGAATGCCAGGCCCAGAAAGATGTTTGGTCTTGTCTTTCTTCTTCTTGGAACTAAAGGCCTCAGTTCTATAGAGGATTCAGACATAGTTCAAGAATTGTTCATATGCCTTTCCTTCAACAACAGATCCCTTCTTGGAATAGAGTCAGATGTGTTTGTAATCAGATATCTCTGATCTCAACTTTGGTGTCAATGCTGAAGACTTTGACGAGGACGACTTCTTGGAACCGAAAGGTTTCTGAGCCAAACCAGCTCTTTTGTTTTTCTTGTCTGGAGTCTTATAGCTCTTGGTTCTGGGTTTTTTTTTTTTTTTTTTTTGCCAACAATGATTCTTGTAAAAGGAGGGCCTGAAGTTAGTTCTGCCTCTCCTTCTTAGCTCGAAGTGTAAATGTCCCAGAGAGAGTACATCGAGAAAAGATCTTTATAGAGGGACACTCTAAGCATGAGGCTGGAAAAACTGCAAGACACGATGCACATCACTTGAATCTGTGCTGCTTGCTCTTTAGATCTGCCATTCCCTTAACAGCTAAACCTAACACTATAATAATCTATTTACAGACAGAAGCAAGGCACTTATGTCAATCAATAAGGATCTTGAATCCTGAAGGCTCTCATCTGTCTGTGGTAGCTGCTGGAAACAACTGAGGCGGCCACACCTGCTGTGCCACCTTTTATAACCACTCCCTCAGAACACGTTCAGACACAGAGTTGGGGGAAGAGAGGGGCATGCAAGCAATGGATCAGGCACTACTAGTAGAAGGCTGCATCATTCAGCAACAATGGTCAGCACATGTCCCAAGAGTGGGAATATGCAGAGGAAACTCGAAGAAGAATCTAAGTTTCAAGGGGTATGGAGCTGAGAAATCTGATGAGGTTCAGTAAGGATAAGTGCAGGGTCCTGCACTTAGGATGGAAGAACCCAATGCACAGCTACAGACCAGGGACCGAATGGCTAGGCAGCAGTTCTGCGGAAAAGGACCTAGGGGTGACAGTGGACGAGAAGCTGGATATGAGTCAGCAGTGTGCCCTTGTTGCCAAGAAGGCCAATGGCATTTTGGGATGTATAAGTAGGGGCATAGCGAGCAGATCGAGGGAAGTGATCGTCCCCCTCTATTAGACATTGGTGAGGCCTCATCTGGAGTACTGTGTCCAGTTTTGGGCCCTACACTACAAGAAGGATGTGGATAAATTGGAGAGAGTCCAGCGAAGGGCAACAAAAATGATTAGGGGTCTGGAACACATGACTTATGAGGAGAGGCTGAGGGAACTGGGATTGTTTAGTCTGCAGAAGAGAAGAATGAGGGGGGATTTGATAGCTGCTTTCAACTACCTGAGAGGTGGTTCCAGAGAGGAGGGTTCTAGACTATTCTCAGTGGTAGAAGAGGACAGGACAAGGAGTAATGGTCTCAAGTTGCAGTGGGGGAGGTTTAGGTTGGATATTAGGAAAAACTTTTTCACTAGAAGGGTGGTGAAACACTGGAATGCGTTACCTAGGGAGGTGGTAGAATCTCCTTCCTTAGAAGTTTTTAAGGTCAGGCTTGACAAAGCCCTGGCTGGGATGATTTAATTGGGGATTGGTCCTGCTTTGAGCAGGGGGTTGGACGAGATGACCTCCTGAGGTCCCTTCCAACCCTGATATTCTATGATTCTATGAGATATACAAAAAGTACTTTGGAATCAAGTTAGCAAGGCAGTTAAGTAAATTCAGTATTATTGTGGAGGATTTGCATATGCAAGTTAGGCAGTGCATAGTAGAGTATCCTCAGCTACCTTAAGTGATACTCCTTGCACATACTGAATACCCATTGCTGTATATACCATTATCCCAAAATTGGTGGGATACCACTACTTTTTAGCATCAGGCCAGTAGGATTGACTCGAATACTGTTGTGACAATTGGGCCTACAAATTTTCTGTAATTGAAAGCTCAATTGTAAGACGTTTATAAGATGGTAAGATAACTTTAACAAGTGTTGATGGAAAGTAGGTCAAGTTGTTTTCAGTAATGAATGTTATAAACGGATGCAAAAGAAACAGACAGGGACTAAATCATTGCAAACAAGAGAGGCCATGTTGATATAACTCCAGGACTATGCTGAAAGCATGCTGGGTAAAAACAAGATGTGGGGCTGAACCAAATTAATGAACCAAAAGTGGGGTGTTGGATATTAGGCTTATTTGATGACAAAATAATGAGGCAATGGGCTATTCTACCCACCATTTCCTTTGTAGGTCCTTATAGAAAGATTTTGGGGCACAATACAGAAGAACAGATGGAGGAAAGTAAAATGAGCTTCTCCATCATGCTGTCACTCCCACCATCTCCTGGGACCCCGGACCTTCGTCATCCTAATCCTGAGCGGTTCTGACCAGACCAGAGAGAGGGACCCAGATATAGCATTGCCAGCCTTACAAGGTCCAGCTAGATCCCAGCACCAGCTGGGAGGAAATGGGAGTGGACTTCAAGAACTGTTCCAGCTCATCTGAACTAACTTCTTCTCTTTTTTCCCCAAAAGGACAGTTATTACCATCTTTAATAAGTCTAAGAGGCTGTCAGACAAAGGGGGTTGTCCTTCTAAAATTCTCTCCAGCTAAAGGGAAAAGGAATGGGAACAAGAAATGTTGTCAAAATTGAAAGCCTTACTTAATACTTCACATTTCAAATGCGGTTTTTCCTTTTCTGTATCTTTCCATGTCTAAAGATGGCTGATGTCTCTGTATACCAAACCCTGAACCTTGTTTAACACTATTTAAATGTTGGACAGCGAATGGGTTATGTTAACACCTTTAGCCCCCATATTCCATCTAAATGAATACAACAGTACCTCTGTGGGGAGGATTCTGTGAGGGCTTAGGTGTCCATCCTGCTTAAATAACTATTGTATCAGAGTGCATATGTGATGACCTTATGAAATTGTGATTGTTAGACCACCTTTCAAGCAGGACAAATATTGGTTTCTAGACTTGCTCCAGACCCTCCATGTTGTTCTGAGGCTCACTGCAAGTGGTGAATATGAGCAGCATTTCAAACACGTTCAAGCTGGTTAGAATGGAAAGTTTCAACCCCAAAGTTGGCTGGGAAGTATCCTCTACATTCCAAGAACATTTATGCTTCAATCTCTTGTTGTCAATAAATTGATACGGTCTACAGCTAACAGTTTGGGCAACATACCAAAAGTTCAAGGTGAGCGGCCCCATGCGCCAAACAGTTTATCTGATTCCTAACTCCGAACCCATTTGTATTGACACAGACGCTGATGCACAGAGGAGGAGGAGTAGTAACATAAGGCAGCCTCGTTGGCATGGATACAAGAGACACCACACCAGCGTGTGCCAGACTTGAGACAAACCAGAAGGGAAAAGAATTTTTAAAGAAGCCGTTACATGCAAAGGACCCAAACCACCCGCCACTAAACTATGGATCAAGGCCAGATTCAAGCAGGCACAACTCCATTGACCTCACTGCTCAAGTCTTCTGATGTCCCTGAGGAAAGTCAGTTCTGTTTACGCAGGGAAATTGACCAGCATAGCTAGAGCAGAATGACTATTTCACTGTAGTCATGCCATTGTAAAACTCTTACTCCAGATTAATTACTCTGCTTCCAACTTCCAAAGTATGGGGGAGTTAAAATGACATAGCAATGGAAGAATAATTATTTTACTATAGCTATGCTGGTCAATTTCCCCATGTAGGCATACCCTAATAGATGGACCTGTGTTGCTGGGACTAGCGAGTGGACATCTCAACAGCAAGGCTTCAGAGTAGATGGCAAGTGGGAGGGGCTATTCAGAATAACTGAAGGGAGAAAGATACTTGTGCTGTTGGATTGCTGCAAGGAAAAGGAAACTTTTAAATTGGAGGACTCCCATTAGAGAGAGTCTACTGGGGCAAACCAAGGAAAGTTGACACTTCTCTGCTCTCAAGAGCAGTAAATACAGCTGAGATTCACACACTGAAGAGAAAAGGAGTACTTGTGGCACCTTAGAGACTAACAAATTTATCTGAGCATAAGCTTTCGTGAGCTACAGCTCACTTTATCGGATGCATCCGATGAAGTGAGCTGTAGCTCACGAAAGCTTATGCTCAGATAAATTTGTTAGTCTCTAAGGTGCCACAAGTACTCCTTTTCTTTTTGCGAATACAGACTAACATGGCTGCTACTCTGAAACCTGTCACACTGAAGAGAGTTGCTCAGTTCAGTCCTGGAAGCCATCCTTATAACATCCTTGTACAGTTATTTCAAGATTTCCCCAGTTCCTCTCACTGAAGATCCACACAGACACACACACACACACGGGAGGGAGGCACCCAGGATATACAAGGCAGCTAGGAATCTAGGTCTCAATACTACAGTATCTAAGGGTTCAAAAGAACTCAAAAAGTTCAGATGAACAGGGCTAGAAGTACAGTAACTCCACACTTAACGTCCTCCTGCTTAATGTTGTTTCAAAGTTACATCACTGCTCAATTAGGGAACATGCTCGTTTAAAGTTGTGCAGTGCTCCCTTATAACGTCATTTGGCTGCCTGCTCTGTCCATTGCTTGTAAGATTTTGTGGAAAAGCAGCAACTTTACAAGGGAGTATCACACTATTTCCTTTTCTCTGCCTCCTCCCCCTCCCTCTCAGTGCTTCCCCCACCGCCAAACAGCTGTTTGGCAGCGCTTAGGACTTTCTGGGAGGGAGGGGGAGGAGTGTGGAAGTGCTGCATCTCCACTCCTCCCCCTCCCTCCCAGAAAGTCCTAAGTGCCACCAAACAGCTGTTTGGAGGCGCTTAGGACTTTCGGGGGCGAGGAGGGGGGGAAGGAGTGGGGATGCAGCGTGCTCCAGAGAGGAGGTGGAGTGGGGGTGGGAAGAGGCGGGCCTGGAGCATCCCCCGGCAAAGTCGGTGCCTGTTCTTCTCCGGGTAAGCTGCCATTGCTGCTGCGAAGGTGCTTCCTAGTGTCCTTGCCTGCAGCAGGCTGTGCCTGTGTGGGATAAGCCAGGGGCACTTCCCACACACAGTACAGTACAATACATAATGCCTTTTGTCTTCCCCCCAAAAATTTCCTTGGAACCTAACCCCCTGCATTTACATTAAATCTTATGGGAAAATTGGATTCGTTTAACATTATTTCACTTAACGTTGTAGTTATATTCCTGAAAAATGCAACTTTAAGTGAGGAGTTACTGTAGTCTCTGAGGGCTGATTTCTATTAAGATTGTGATATTTAGTTCCTGTAAATAAGAGTTTCCCCTCTACAGGCCAGATTCTGCCATCCTTAAATCTTGATTAGTGCCTTATTCCACAATTAATCCTAACGATTTCAGTTGCAGAGTGAGTTCTAAACTTGAGTGAAGATGGCATAATTTAGCTGTTAGCAGCACTGAGTTCCCCCACCACTGAGACACCTGGGGAGAAGAAATGCATTTATACACACAGCTTTTCATCTGTAGATGTCAAAACGCTTTACAAGGCAGGCAAATACCATCATCCCCATTTTAAAAGAGAGGAGCAGTGACTAGCATAGCTTATTCTGTAGCTAAAGGGATGGGTGAACATTCAGCCAGTAAAATAACTTCAACTGAATGACATGTTTATTATAAAGTTCAGACAGAAACCCTGAGTTACCAGCCATAGAACAAAATTAAATTAAAAAATAAAAAAGAAAAAGATTTTGCTTTGCATCATGGATTCCTGGATGGTGCTAAGTGAAACAGGAATAAAAAAAGAAAGAAACCAAAGCCAACCCAGAAAGACTTGACTTCACAAAAGAGAATATTTCTTCCCCATCAGCATCTGTTCATCCAACAGAATCCTGAATGAATGCTGGGGGAAAGAGGAGGAATGGTCCAGACCCTGCAGGTATCTGGGACAGTTTAACCAAGTAGGTGCTTAAAATGGCTTATGCACTCTTACAGCAGCCATGTGGGGGAAACCAAAACCTACAGGTTGAAATTTAAGAACTGGTTTTACAAACTGTACACAAAAATGCCACGACTTCTCTAATAGGTGGTTCTGGAAAGAACAGCTGCTAGTTTGACATTGGGGAGGGTACAAAAAGTTTGAGGGGGGGGGAGAAAAAAAAAGGGTCAGACTTCCAGCTGCACCAGCCCTGAACCCCAAATCAGCCGTGAAAGGTGATGTGTCTAGAACCAAGGTCTGGCCCTTCACAGGAAAAGACAAATCAGATTTGCTCTTTCGTGACATCATTACACAGATTATATATTCTAGTCCTCATATACACAAATGGATCCCTTTAAAAATTGTATCAATTTACACTTTTTAAAAAAAGGTTTTACAGTGAACTTCTATCAGGACAGGCGAGTCCACAAAGAGAAGAGCTAGTCTTTCAGAAGGAAAAAGGCACTTGGCCTTGACATGGTTTGGAGGAAGACAGTTTGCAAATGGGCTTCCTTTCACGCGTTGTTTTCCTGCCTGTTTCCCTGCTTCCCATCTTCAGCAGCTTGTGCAATGTCAGGAGTGACAGCACTGCACAGCGATGGCATGGACTGCCCAGGCTTCCCACTACAGTGAGGTGGAGGGGAGCTTCTTCACCCGCCTCTGTGCCAGAATGGATGACTCAATGGGCTTCAGCTGGGGGCTTGGCTTGGAGCGGTTTAATGCAGAGTATGTTGCAACCATGGCTCCCTTGGAGAAAAGAATGAAAAAAAAAAGTCACTGAATTGTCACGGGACTGCATCCACCAATAGCTGGGAGGCAGAAATATCTTTGTACCCTACTGAAAATTACTTCATGGTAGGCTGGCCATCATATGAGAAACTGGTTTCTTTTTAGGAGAGAGATTATCAGAAGTCTTCCTGTGGCCTGCAGGAGTCAGTTTCTGCCTTGTACTTACTAACCATTCCCCTCCCACTGCAACTTCCCCCAGATCATTCCTTTGCCCTGGCAGCAGATGTTCTGTCCTGATCACCCTACCCCCCACACCTTGAGTCTGCTTTACCTGCTACCCAGAGGTGGTGATGGAGCAAGAGGGCACTGCTGAATGCACCACAGGCCAGGCACAGCCCCACAATGCATACCTTTACAAGCTGTACATCCTGGTGACTCAGCTGGCTCTGGGGTAACCTATCCTTCTGCGTTATCCAGGGATGCTGCAGAACTTGTTTGGCTGTCAGGCGCTGGTGAGGGTCAATATGGAGCATCTTTGTTACCAGATCCTGGAGCAAGCATTCAGAGAATTAGACTTCAGAAAGGTGGTGCAAACCCATCGGAGAGAGGTTCATCTCATTCAGAGGCCAGACTTAGAAGTTCGTTATCCTGGGGAATAGCAGCTATCAGCCTGGGCACAAAAGATGGGGCTGAGCCTCAGTGGCCACGGATGGGCCACTATAGATTGGTATTGCATGCCAGCACTAATTGCAAAATGCTGAAGTGCCCTACAGAGGCACCGCTGCCCCCGTTTTGGAGGGAAACGTGCATGTGAGATGGGAGCTACTGAACCCAAATGGTGCGGGAAGAAAAAGTGAAAGCAGTAGGGAGGTTTATTTTAAACAGGCTGCACAGCAGCTGTCCTTACTTGACCTGAGCTACAGACTTAATGCAGGTACCAGACCCTACCTTGGCTGCCTCAGAAACTGTGTCCCAATTTCCTCCTTTGAGAGTGAACTTCCCCCCGCCTATTCGGCTCAAGATGTCCTCTGGGGTGTCACTGGGCCCATTTGCAAAAGGAGTGTATCTGAAAAAACAGAAAATTTGCAGGTTCCTCTTCTAACTGAGCAGAACTGAAATCTGAGTGAGTGATAGCCAGAAGGGCAATACGGCCTCTGCAGCAGGGCACACCCATGAGCAATATACCCACAGATGCCGTCAGTGGGTAAATGAAGCAGGTACTTACCCTGCCAGCATTGTATAGAGGAGTATCCCTAAACTCCAGATGTCACATCCCTCATCGTAGCCTTGACGTTTTAGTACCTATGCAGAATAAGCCAAGGGAAAGATGTCAGTTTCTCTCAGAGTTCCTGCTCTGTGAGGCAATGAGCATCGGTTTGACCCCTTTGCCTGCGTGCCGGACTTTTCTACGGCTCGGTCAGGGTCAGGGGCTGAAGGCTGGGACTCAGCTTGGCTTTGGTTCCATGGCTGAAGAGGAAACATCTCAGGCATGTCAAAATAGCCATGGAAAAGAATCAGGCACGAACAGAATCACACTCTGCATATTAATTCTACTGGGAAGCCAGTTCTCTGACACCTAGATATACTCAATGAATTAGGTGGCCAGTACACTGGCTTTTCAGCCCCCTAAATGAGGGGCTTGTTTGCAAGCCAGCGATCCACCCAGTCCTGAAATGGAGGGTCACTGCTTCTAAAGCCCCACCAATAGAGCAAGTCTGTTAAGGAACCCAGAGATTGCAGGAGAGAGAAATAAATCAGGGGGCAACTTCCAGACTAGGAAAGGGAGTTGACAGAATCATTTGGGTTTGAATTGTGCCAATACTTCACGAGGAGGCAATAGATAGAGGGTAGGAAAGAAAAGAAGCAGGAGGGTATGAAACCTAGTCCCAGAACTTGCCTCAGTTAGTTTCATACTGGGAGAGTATTTCCGCTTTTGCCTGCTCCCCAAAGCGGGCCCTGCTGGCAGAGTGTACCAGAGCTAGCCCTGGCCAACATTTCAGCAGGTAACTAATGTTGGCAGAGAACCACAGCCTGATGGAGGACAGCGAGAGTTTCAGGTCATGAGCCGCTTACCTCAGGGGCCACGAAGTTTGCAGTGTAGCAAGGGGTCATGAGAAGGCCATTCTCAGCTCTCAGCTGCTTGGCAAAGCCAAAGTCACAAATGCGAATGCTCTCTGGGTTTCCAGACTCATCCACATAGAGAATGTTGCTGGGTTTCAAGTCTCGATGAACTACCTGTGAAGTAAACAACAGCAGGTGCTGCTGTCACACACCTCTGGCAGCTGCACTCAAGGCTGCAGGTGAAGCGAATGGCACAGTCTTAGATTTCATGCCTGGCCTGTCTCAAGGCTGAAATGTATCCGAACAGGCAGCTACTTCCTGGAGAAGGGGCAGGATAGTAGCCCTGTGCCCGCCTGCTTTCCACTTGATTGCGCAGGGACCGGTCAGCATCTCAGCCTCCCGTACTCACCCCTTGAGAATGCAGATACTCTACAGTTTTACAGATCGTGTGCAGCACAGAACTGGCCTCCCGCTCAGAGAAACACTTCTGTCTGAGGATCCTGTCCAGCAGCTCCCCTCCTCTCATCAGCTCAGTCACCAGGAAGACATGCTTCCCGTCATCATACACCTGCCAAAGCAGTCATGCTGGGGTTAGTCCCTAAAACAATAATGATCTCTCTCTCTCTCTCACACACACACACACACACACACACACGTACGTCCTGGGGGCAGAGTTACCTACAGCCACGCACCCTGTGGCCATATTAAAGTCATTTCCTGCATGTATTATGTGCTGATTAGTCTCATGCAGATCTAGTTGGAGGGGACTTTCACAAGCTCTTTAAAAAGCTGAAGCAGAGCCAAGTTTTGATTCACAAGTGGAGGGACTCCTCTACGCAGCCTTTGTTACCAGGCAGTGCTGGGGGAACAGGCTGGTTTAACGCTGTGTGCACTCTGCCTGGGATCAGGTAAGGAATGGAGCATGGACCAAAGAAGCGCTGCTCACTGCTGGAAGACCTGATGACACCACAGCTGCTGGGCGCACTAAGAAATTCAGTGATACTTCAAGGGAAAGTAGCTGTGTATGGTGAACCAAGCTATAGCTTGAGAGAGACAGCCGCTCTGAGCTAGGACTTGTAGCAAATCAGGTGGCATCAGAAACCCACAGTGCACATCCAATGGGATGTTTCCAAAGCAGGCCGTTAGTACTTCTACCACAAGCTCTACAGAAACCCTCCATCTCCCCCAGCACATTGCTGGGGAGCTCTGACACCTCCCCAGACCTGCCACCATTCTACTGGGGGGGTTCTCAGGAGCAACAGCTTCAGCCTCAGCAGGCAGGCCTGCCTGTGCTTTCAGAGACAACATCTCTGCTTCGGTGCAAGTTCAACACGGTTACACTCACATCTTTCAGTGTGATGATGTTTGGGTGCTGCCCGTACCGCAGGAGGATCTCCATCTCCTCAGAAGGGTCTCGTTTACTCTTATCAATGATCTGCAGGAGAACACAGATAAGTGTTAGCCAGGACTGGGGTCCTTCTGCAAGACAGGTAGGACAGAGCTGTGTGCATGGAGAAACAACAGGTGGAGCACGGCAGAATTTAGCCAGGTTTGAGATTCTAAAATTATTTCCACTCCCCACCTCCTGCTGTCTTGATTTCCAGAACAACTCATTTTATTGTCAGTTATACATCCCCATGATCACATGGGGCACCACATCAGCCTTTGTTCAGGCCGAGAAGCACTCGATGAAATCCCTAAAGCCCAACACACAAGTGCAATTACTGAGAAGTCATGTGTGGTACCAAACTTCCCTCTCCTGGAACAGAATGTCACTTCTGTTGGACCCAGGACCCCCAGCCCAGAAATCCAGCCTGGCTTCTTGCAGGATTGCACAGAGCTGCAGGGACAACGGCACTTCACTCCGTTTTATTTTCAGAGGCTGTTACTAGAGTAAAAAGGAAACCTGAGTGTGGGAGTGCACATGAGCGAGAGATGGCAGACTGCAAACCTTGACGGCATATTCCATGTTGGTGGATTTATGAATGCAGCGTTTACACACTGAATAGGAGCCCACACCGATCGTCTCCCTCACTACGTAGCCTTCATTAAACTGGAGGCTCTTGCCATGCAGCTGCTACAGTGGGATGAATGGAAACATGAAACAAGGAAAAAAGCGTTAGTTTAGGGAAACACCACAGTATCTGTACACCAACAAAATGGAGGATGGACTGACTGACTGCTACCCGCTGTATCACACAGCTTCTTACTCTCCCTGTCCTTGGCAGGGAGAATAAGAAAGAAGGGCAAATGCAAACCACATTTCTAGAGTGCCTTTCAGCCCAGAGCTACCACCCACTGAAATGCAGCCACCTCTAAGGTGGGGGACAGCAGCCACATGGCACAGAGTTGGGGCAGTGCCCTGGTGTCCTTGGCTGAACAGTTCACCAGCCCGGGGAAGTTACGGAAAGAGTCACAGGATCTTCAGCATTCAAGCAAAGCCGAAAGGACCTTGGTCTTTAAGGCTGTAATTTTCAAAGGTCCCTAAGGGAGCTAGGCATCTAAATCCTATTTAATTTCAATGAAATCTGGGCACATAACTGCCTTAAACTCTTTGAAAAATCATAGGCCATTTCATCCGAAAGACCCACATATGGCAAGCTGCATCGACTCAACTGACTTGCCGCTGCATGATGAAGGGTTGAGCTTACCCCAGCAGGATATGAATCCTCTGGTCCTGTGCGTAAACATGCACGATTGGGTCAAACCTTCCAGGATTTTTGATCTTGTAGCATGTTGAAGTCTGATCTCTAGTAATCTCGCCACAGGAGGTTATGTGGTGACTTTACCTTGGCCCACTATAGGCTAGTTCTCTTCATTTGTAATAGGTGATCAAGAGCTGCCTTTTCTCCCCTGCCCTTCCTCTTGTTCACATCCACAGCCTGGCTAAGCTATTGAACAAATTCATACACTTATCTGGAATCCACCGGGGAACTGCTCAGGGAGTTTGCAAGAGGAAATCCCTCCTTTTCCACAGGAAAAAGCCTTGCCCTCAGGCTTCAGCCGGGCTGTCACTTATCAGCCCTCATCGTCTGGCTGAGGCACGCCAGGCTTCTGGAATTACCACTGCAGTTTAAGATAGATCTTTCCTTGGTCTGGTCCCCTTACCTGTACCACAGAATGCAGAGGTGCCTGGGTAGGTTTGACCATGCCGTCCTCCATCAATCCAGTTGCCACAAAACTGAACCCTCGGAAGAGCTGATGGGCCCCCGCGCTCGGGGGAATTCCGGGGGAGTCTGGAATAAGTCAGGAAAAAGAGTGGTCCTGCAGCAGCCTGCCAGTAGCTGACAATTTACCCCTCGCACACTAAGAGTTATGGTTACTCCATAGTACTAGACAGTAGCCACACCGCATATTATTCCACAGCTGAATAGACCATTTACCCATGAGAGCCCCTTGCAGATTTACTTCTGCACCACCTACTCCTTGTCGAGAGCTGTAACCCTCTGAAGTCAGTGTTCCTCATTTTACAGTGAGGACAGGCCTAGTCCTGCTGGAATAGGAGTCAGTGTAATACGCCTCACCCCAGTACTGTGTGTTTATATAGCCAGAGCATCCAGTACCAATTTCCTGTTTACTGGGGTGCACACAAACCTTTCGGCGTACGAGAGGTGAACTCTGTGTCAAAATAAAAGGTGTCATCTGGTCGTGCCACTGCAGGTTTGAAAGGTGGTTTGATCTCCCTGCGATATAGCTTCTGCAAAACAAAACGCCAAGGATGCCATTCAGCAAACCATCCCTGACAGGGAGATGTCCCAATTGGCAGACATTCCCAAAAACATCCTAAGGGGATGGATTTACTAGGAACGAGAAGTCATGAGGAGGAAACTTTACAAGCTGGAAATTGCTTGGTAGCGTAGTGTAGAACTATAGCTCAGTCAGAGTTTAAGTCTCTCATTGGAAGGCCCTTCCATGGAGCTGTTGAGTCACTTCTGTGGCAGAAGCTTGCAGCATTTCTCCTCCCTAGGCATCTGCTACCCAAGAGCCAAAAAACCTTGCATCTCCAGGGTGCCAAGAAGCCAGCTATCCAGGAACTAGTTTATGCCACCAGGGTCTGCTGCGTCTTCTCTGCTCACTCTGGCATCAGATGCTGGGCCTGAAACCTACATCTAGGAACAGCTAGAGGAATTCCTGGCAGGGAGTTTTTTCCTCCCCACAGCCTTTCTGAATTGCTACTTGAAGATAGTTTGAGAGGTTCCCTATCCCAGCATCATGGGAGGTCTGTTCTAAAGCATTTCTAGGTCTTCTATAGCCTCCATCACCACAGTATCCGAATGCCTCAAGCACTAACTGGCCAGTCCTCAGACGACCTCTCCAAGGTACAGGAGTAGAGATGCGGAACACAAGTGCCAAGAGATCACGTGACTTGCTCAAAGTTACACAGGAAGCCTGTGGTAAAGCAGGAAACTGAGTTCTAGTCTTAGTCACCAAACCATCCTGGCCCAATGCTTCAGCCAGATATTATTCTATTAGGACAGTTTCTGTCTTTCCAACTGTAGATCCATTCCTTCCAAAGATTCCTGTCCCTCAAGGATATTTTCCAATACCTCCGAGGCCATCCCTCTCCTGCTAAATCCCAGATTAGCTTCCACATCCTTCCACTGCAAGAGACGGATGATCTCATTTTGATCTGAATTCACACATGTAGGGTATTTGCCGTGACAAACATGATTTCTGTTCAGTTTCCTACTTCAGCCATCCAGGTGACTTGCGTTCCTTTTGTGCAAACACTGGTTTGGGGAAGGACTCTGACAGCTGATTAACAATAGGACACAGCCTGTTGACTGCCGGTCACTCTATAAGCATCTGTATTATTGCAGAGCTAAGTCAGTCAAGTGACTCATGCCTCTCCCCTTCATTGGTATGCAAGTTTGAGAGCATGTAGAATCCAATATCTAAGCAAAGAAAGGTTCAATACTCACATTCCAGTCAATGGTGGAGTAGAAAGGGTGACGCTTTATCTCTTCTGCCCCATCTGTACCAGAACCTGGAAGACAGACATCACTCTGGATTTAGTGCTATATACCCACTCCGCTGCTAACAAAATAAGCAAGGCAAAAATCCTGTGCAATGTGACTGGGTATTAGTGGGAATCAAGCTGTACTGAGATATGCGGGAGAACCTAGCCAAAATCCAAATGTATCTGACCTACTTGGACAACAGGAGCCAAGATGTTGCACCTGGTGCTCCCAGAAACAATGTAATACCAGATGTCTTACCTAATCTGTTGGCTGGATTTCTTTTGAAAAGGGCTCGCAGGAGACTCTGTGCTTCGGAGCTCAGGAACTGAGGCATGCCCAGCTTTGCTCTGGAAAGAAGAGAAATTGTGCAATTAACTATGAGTAAGTAAAACAAACAAACAGGCGCTGACTGCAGCTCCTCTGCCACCTAGCTTCCCACGTCTTTCCTTGACGTATGAGAGATAGAGCCAGTTTTTCGCTCAGTATTTTAACACTGTGCCCTCTGTAAGTCTGTTTATAGAAATTCTTGCAAATTAATGCCATTAAACTGTTATAACCCCCAGGATGCAAAATTCCGGACATCCTAGCATAGGGTGACCAGATACCAAGTATGAAAAATCAGGACAGAGGTGAGAAGTAATAGGAGCCTATATAAGACAAAGCCCTGAATATCGGGACTGTCCCTATACAATTAGGGCATCTGGTCACCCTATCCTAGGAGCAGAGCAGCAAGCTTTGCCTCTGTAGAGACACTGAAGAATAACTCCTCTTACTTGAGAATGAAGGTCATTGTCTCCTTACGGTCTTTTCCCTGGAATGGCAGAGAGCCAGTGAGCATCTCAAACTGGAAAGAAGAGCAAGAGAGAAGGTTAAATGATTGAGTGAGAGTTTCTAGGAGCAGCAGATCCTAATATGCTTTAGGCAGAGAGCCCTGTAACACTGACCCTTAATAGGGTTAATGGTAATTTACATAGTCTTTCAAAGAACTCCTTAGAGCTGAAAGGGTCATGGATTGAATGGCCACCAGGTGGCAGCTCTAGATCCAAACAAGGAACACGAGCATCACTTCCAGTCTGAAATGAAAGTATCTTAACAGGAAACTTAAGCGGTCTTAATGAAACAAAATGTGACAGTCTTGAGAGATTGTCAGAAACCATCTAAATTCTACATGGAACAGCTATGAATGTAGCTGATCCCTGTGAAATTCGTTGCACTTCACTACTGATCGCTTTGGGCAGAGTAACTTATATGGGAGCTTGGAAACATCGGAGTGATTATTAGATCTTTCCCAGTTCAATAGTTCTCTGTTAGAGATACAGTATAACGCACAGAGATATTGCACCATCTCTCCAGAGCTACCATTTAAAGAGCCACCATAAAATTAGGCTTCAAACATGCTAGTTAGCTACCATACCATTAATACACCATATGACCACCAGTCAGCGCTGTGGGTGTGGCCCTGACGATTCACAACTTCTGGTGCCATATATTCCACTGTCCCACAGAAGGAATATGCTTTCTTCTCATGGTCAATGGCTTCTTTACTCAAACCAAAATCTACACAAAAGAGAAAAACCATGAACACATGCCCACTTTCTACAAATAGAGGACAGGCATGGAAGAATGTCTGTATCTCAAGTTGCAAGTCTGCTGTAGTGCAAGATTTCTGGAGTCACCTTACCTGTGAGTTTGATGTGTCCTTCTTCATCCAAGAGGATGCTGTGAGAGGGAGAAGAGAGACAGGCATGTAAACACCAATGATCGTTACCGTAACAGAGATATTAATAAGCGATCCAGCACTTTTTTCTGCTCCTGAGAGGCTAGTTAAAAAGCTTTAAGAACCCCAGAAACAGATCTTAACTCCACCATTTTCAGCCCCGATGGTTTAAGCCCTTTCATCAAGATGTATGATGCAAAGAGAATGGCCCCACTTTCCTCCAGCCACTTACACTCTCCCTCCTAACAGGGATGCTTTGTGCAAGGACTCCATTATTTAAAATACCGTAGCACCTTGGAGCTCCAGTCCTGGATCAGGAACCCACTGTGCTAGGCATTATACAAAACACAGAACAAAAAGACACTCCTGCCCCAAAGAGCTTACAATATAAGTATAAAGACAAGAGACAACAGAGAGATGGACAGACAGAGGACTACATGGAATCAATGAGACAACACTGGTCAGCAGGACACGCAGCTGCCTCAGCACACCCACGGCCTAACTGTTAAGTTTTTTGTAGGCACTATAGCAGAGGAGATTTGAAGAACCCCTACTTTTCCTTTGATGGCTCTATGGGGGGGGTTTGATGCCCGAGCCTTTATAGTGTCTCTTTGGAGTACCCCTAGTATTTGCTATTATAAGCAAGCCAGCATTTTAGTCAGCTAGAATACAGAATCTGAGTCCTTGGGTCAACAAGAAAAAGCAAAGCTTAAAAAGAAGTCTGTTATTGTCAGAAACAACTGCCCTACTATTCCATACTCCCCTGGAGTCCATTCTCTCTCTCTCACTGCGTCTAGGTCATCTGATGTGATGTGCAAGATTCGGAGCCCAACCCTCAGGCTTCATGTGAACTGGGTCCCAAACGATTTCTGTGCAAGGACTATTCAGTTGTACAAGTGATGTGTATCTCTACAGAGGTCCTGCTTTTTGCATAGCCCCTCCCCTGGGGGACTGTTCATTGCTCACTATATAGCCCACTACTGCCAGAGTCAGCTGGGAGCCATAGACTAGCACGAGTGCTCTCCTAGCCCAGAAGAGGGCAAGCATGCTGCGCCAGTGTTCCCAGCCCGGCTGCCTAGGAAGGGAAGGAGAAAGCTGGAGCCTTCTTCTCCTTCTCTCTTTCCACACAAGAGATTTAGGCTACTGCTACTCCTTCGTCCAGCCTACTTTCTCAGCTTAACAGGACGATGCTTTGGCATTTAAAGACTACAGACGTGAGATTGAGCTGCAGAAGAGCTGGCCCAGTGCTTTGTCGTTAAATCAGAGGCATCGTAAAGTTTTGCTATACATACTTCTCTGGTTTGAGGTCTCGGTATAGGATTCCCAGGCTGTGTAAATGATCAAGCCCCAGAGCCAGCTCAGCTAGGTAGAACTTCACATCTTCCTCAGTGAACATTACCTGAGGGACAGAGGAGACAGACACCTGGGTTATAAGAAATCAGCCTCCCAAGAACATACCATGAAGTTGTTTCCCATCCCAAACATCCCCTCACCAACATACCCAGCCACTTGCTCCCTCTTACCCCTTCAGACTTGTATTTCCTGCTATCCTGAGATTAAACAGCACAATTAGACGTTGCTGAGCAGTGAGCTGATGTTAATTTAGGATCTTCATTTACATCAGCTATTGTTCTCCAATTATCTTTACCTGTCACTTCAATTTGCAAATCAACTTCCCATCCCTAGACGCCTTCCTTGCCCCCTCCTCCATAGGAGCAAATCAGTTCAATTAAGCAGCTACACTGCAGCAGGACAGAGAAAGGGAGTCACTGGTTCCCATCTCTGTCACTTTACACAGCAAGAGACACAGCTCTAGCCAGTCAGGGCTCACCTCATCTGTGTAGCCACTGTTTTCTTTTCCGATGAGCTGGAGAACAGTGCTCCAAATACCAGTGATCCTCTGCAATAGGCACCCACTGTTGCCTACACTGGTAGAGCTGAACATGCACGCACCGTGAACAGCCCAGCAAGATCCCAAGGCATGCTCACCTCTTTGGAAAGCCGAGTGAAGAGATCTCCTCCTCTCAAGAAATCCAAGATGAGATAGAGTTTGCCCTCTGTCTGGAATGCTGAAACATAGGCCAGAGCAGGAATCAGTGCCCTTCTACTCATTGACTGCTTGGCAATGTCAGATACCACCCAAAGATGGGTGGCTTTAGGTTTTTAGATGCCCCACATTCCCACTAGGCTCAATACAGATATGGCTAGTGACTGGGTGTCAAAATGAGATCACCTGCAAAGTCAGCACTGGGATGGGAGAGGACCAAGAACACTTAGGCGTTGCAGGAATTGGCACTGGTGATTGAGTAGGTGATTGAGTATTTCTTCCCTTGAAATCGGTGCCTAATCAATGCATGCATGCTGCGAGGCAGTGACTTACTGGAAGTGCTGTTTTTGCAAAGGAGAAATAAGAGGTGCTGACCACTGTAGTGCACAAATCTCCCACGATACCTTTCCTAGGAGTGGAGTACTTGTGGCACCTTAGAGACTAACCAATTTATTTGAGCATGAGCTTTCGTGAGCTACAGCCCACTTCATCAGATGCATACCGTGGAAACTGCAGCAGACTTTATATATACACAGAGAATATGAAACAATACCTCCTCCCACCCCACTGTCCTGCTGGTAATAGCTTATCTAAAGTAATCATCAGGTTAGGCCATTTCCAGCACAAATCCAGGTTTTCTCACCCTCTACCCCCCCCCACAAATTCGCTCTCCTGCTGGTGATAGCCCATCCAAAGTGACAACTCTTTACACAATATGCATGATAATCAAGTTAGGCCATTTCCTGCACAAATCCAGGTTCTCTCACTCCCTCACCCCCCTCCAAAAACCCACCCCCATACACACACAAACTCACTCTCCTGCTGGTAATAGCTCATCCAAACTGACCACTCTCCAAGTTTAAATCCAAGTTAAACCAGAACATCTGGGGGGGGGGGTAGGAAAAAACAAGAGGAAATAGGCTACCTTGCATAATGACTTAGCCACTCCCAGTCTCTATTTAAGCCTAAATTAATAGTATCCAATTTGCAAATGAATTCCAATTCAGCAGTTTCTCGATGGAGTCTGGATTTGAAGTTTTTTTGTTTTAAGATAGCGACCTTCATGTCTGTGATTGCGTGACCAGAGAGATTGAAGTGTTCTCCGACTGGTTTATGAATGTTATAATTCTTGACATCTGATTTGTGTCCATTTATTCTTTTACGTAGGGGACACCATCACAGGGCCTAATCACATCAGCCACACTATCAGAGGCTCGTTCACCTGCACATCCACCAATGTGATTTATGCCATCATGTGCCAGCAATGCCCCTCTGCCATGTACATTGGTCAAACTGGACAGTCTCTACGTAAAAGAATAAATGGACACAAATCAGATGTCAAGAATTATAACATTCATAAACCAGTCGGAGAACACTTCAATCTCTCTGGTCACGCAATCACAGACATGAAGGTTGCTATCTTAAAACAAAAAAACTTCAAATCCAGACTCCAGCAAGAAACTGCTGAATTGGAATTCATTTGCAAATTGGATACTATTAATTTAGGCTTAAATAGAGACTGGGAGTGGCTAAGTCATTATGCAAGGTAGCCTATTTCCTCTTGTTTTTTCCTAGCCCCCCAGATGTTCTGGTTTAACTTGGATTTAAACTTGGAGTGTGGTCAGTTTGGATGAGCTATTACCAGCAGGAGAGTGAGTTTGTGTGTGTATGGGGGTGGGTTTTTGGAGGGGGGTGAGGGAGTGAGAGAACCTGGATTTGTGCAGGAAATGGCCTAACTTGATTATCATGCACATTGTGTAAAGAGTTGTCACTTTGGATGGGCTATCACCAGCAGGAGAGTGAATTTATGTGGGGGGGTGGAGGGTGAGAAAACCTGGATTTGTGCTGGAAATGGCCTAACCTGATGATTACTTTAGATAAGCTATTACCAGCAGGACAGTGGGGTGGGAGGAGGTATTGTTTCATATTCTCTGTGTATATATAAAGTCTGCTGCAGTTTCCACGGTATGCATCTGATGAAGTGGGCTGTAGCTCACGAAAGCTCATGCTCAAATAAATTGGTTAGTCTCTAAGGTGCCACAAGTACTCCTTTTCTTTTTGCGAATACAGACTAACACGGCTGTTACTCTGAAACCTTTCCTAGGAGTAGGAGTGTTAACCCTGGGAACAAATTCTAGTACAAGGAGTTATTCTGCCTTCTTAAATCCCCCCTGCTGTTTTGGTAACTGCAGCACCAGCTGCCTCTGGAGCCATGCACAATGGAGAGCTCAGCCCCCTAGAATTCTGAACTTAGGAGGGAGGGTGGGGAATGGAAGGGAGGGGAGACCAGATCCAAGGGGCTGCACGGAAAAGACAAAACTAAGCTTTCAAAAGGGAACAGATTCAGGTGCATCTGCTACGCCTGCTCTTCTGTGCTTAGATAGAACTGCACTGAACACACAAAGCCCAAGGGTTTAAAATTCATCCTCTTCTCCTGTGTTGTTCTATTTTCCTATTCAATAACCAGGCAGGGCATAGGACCAAGATCCTATCGGAGGAAGAGTTCATTTTTAGGGGGATTGTGCTTAGAAAGACAACAGGGCAATCTAGGCAGTAAGAGGGACAGGGGCTACTTGACAGATAAAGGCTCCTCCCATATTACTGCTATTGGCATAACCCTTCCAGACAGTATTTGAGAAAAATGCTTTGAGCACATTCAACAAGAATCTGTTGCTGGACACCTAGGGAACACCTCACCCCAGCAACGCCCTGCACCTGCAGTAGTGCATAGTGGACTGTTAGAAACTATTCAGGGCTGTTGCCACACACTGGCTCTGCCGTTCTTCTGGCCCAAGGCTAGCTGTGTACTCACCATAGTGCAGTTTCACCACAAAGGGATGGTTCACATCAGCTAAGATGTCCCTTTCCATTTTTGTCCTTACGCGATCGCGCACTGTGGAGAGAGATGCACAGTTCAGACCCTTCGGAACGGCACAGTGCCCCTGACACCAGCTACAGGGCTCCGCCTGCAGCCCCATGGCTTCTCTAGCTCTTGCCAAACTGTGTCTGAGCTAGACGGTTCCCCAGTCCCAGCTCTGAAGTGACTTTCCTTCTTGGAGCAGCATTGAATTACTCTCTCCCACCTCAGTCAGTCAGCTAGCTGTGGGGAGATATGGGTGCATCACGACGGAATGGTGTGGAGTTTTCCCAGCACGACTTCTCATTCCATTTTGGGGATGCAGATGTGGATCAGCACGCCGAAAGCCCTTCTCACCTTTTAAGGTTGCTTTCTTCAGGACCTTCATGGCATAGAGTTGGCCATTGTCAGGTGGGGTGATTTTTCTTACTAAAAAGACCTGCATGCACAGGAGGAGAGATCAACTTGTGACTCAAGTTGTCTGGATAGAATTTTACCGCATACTAGCAAACAAACCCCCATGCGACTTCAGAACAGCGGCGAACTGCAGGGTCAGCAAGTTCAACGCTTTGAGCTCCGCAAGCAAAAGCCTACAGGTTTCCAGAGAGTCCTGGGGAGGGTATTTTAATGCTTCACCCTTCCTGCTCCCCATCTCCAAAGGAAGCTTGCCCTTAGAGCACTCCTGCCTCTGCTCGTCACACCTTTTTTCCTCCAACTGTCAAAACTGAAAGCAATATCTATTAAGAAGAAGGAAAAAAAAAGCCAATCCCCAAAACCGGTCATGACCCTTGGTACCGTGTCAGACTATCAGCCTCAGGAGTACGCAAGCAGTCACAATAGTGTCCCGCTGTACTAGGAGATTTCCTGCTGACATGTGGATTTGGCAGCAAGACGGACTCCCAGGCATTCATGATTAATGCCATCCCTGGCAGCTTCCCCTCCTTTCCAAGTCCTCATATACAACAGTGGCTGGATCCAGACAGGGAAATGGGGCCTCACTATCGGAGAGTGGCCATTTCTTTTGGCAGCATGAGAAATAGAGCTCAGAATCCTAGTCAGATCCTCAGTGACCCATGGAGATATCTGGGCTATTGACCAATGCAATATTGGCCAGTCTCAAGACTGTATGCAGCAGATTGTTTTTAGATATGGATTATTCATGGGTTGAAAGAGAAGAGAGTTTAGGTGCCACTTCCTTTCCCCTCCATAAAGGGTAAAAAAAGATCATGAGTACAAGTGAGTGGAGGCCTTGGATAGTCACCCATATACAGAGTAATCTGAGAGAGGAGGGTGGGCAGAGTAACATGTGCTGGGTCATCATCTGAGACTGCTATAACATGAAATATACGGCAGAATGCAGGTAAAACAGAGCAGGGGACACACAGTTCTTCCCCCAAGGAGTTCAGTTACAAATTTAATTAACGCATTTTTTTTTTTTTAAATGATCATCATCAGCATGGAAGCATGTCCTCTGGGATGGTGAATCCCTAAATTCTCTTTATCCTGCCACATGGTTAGAGATTCAATCGGAGAGCAGCTGGATGTTGCTTTGCCACATGGAATACCTACATTTTAGGGCTGTTGATTAATCACAGTTTTAATCGCACTGTTAAACAATAGAATACCAATTGAAATGTATTAAATATTTTGGATATTTTTCTACATTTTCATATATATTTTGTATTCTGCATTGTAATTGAAATCAAAGTGTATATTATTTTCAATTACAAATATTTGCACTGTAAAAAGATAAACAAAAGAAATAGTATTTTTCAATTCACCTCAGACAAGTACTGTAGTGCAATCTTTTTGTCGTGAAAATGCAACTTACAAAAGTAGATTTGTGTTTTGTTACATAACTGCACTCCAAAAACAAAACAATGTAAAACTTCAGAGCCTACAAGTCCACTCAGTCCTACTTCTTGTTCAGCCAATTGTTAAGACAAACAAGTTAGTTTACATTTACAGGAGATAATGCTGCCCTCTTCTTACTTACAATGTCACCAGAAAGTGAGAACAGGCATTTGCATGGCACTTTTCTGGCTGGCATGCAAGGTATTTACGTGCCAGATATGCTAAACATTCATATGCCCCTTCATGCTTCAGCCACCATCCCAGAGGACATGCTTCCATGCTGATGACGCTCATTAAAAAAAAAAATGCGTTAATTAAATTTGTAACTGAACTCCTTGGGGGAAGAACTGTGTGTCCCCTGCTCTGTTTTACCTGCATTCTGATGTATATTTCATGTTCTAGCAGTCTCAGATGATGACCCAGCACATGTTCATTTTAAGAACACTTTCACTGCAGATTTCACAAAACGCAAAGGTACCAATGTGAGATTTCTAAAAATAGCTACTAACGCAAGATTTAAGAATCTGAAGTGCCATTCAAAATCTGAGAGGGACGAGGTGTGTAGCATGCTTTCAGAAGTCTTAGAAGAGAAACTCTCTCATGCAGAAACTACAGAACCCAAACCACCAAAAAAGAAAATCAACCTTCTGCTGGTGGCATGAGACTTAGATAATGATAATGAACATGCTTTGGTCCACACTGATGTGGATTGTTATTGAGCAAAACCCGTCATCAGCATGGACGCATGTTCCCTGGACTGGTGGCTGAAGAATGAAGGGACATATGAATCTTTAGCACATCTGGCACGTAAATATCTTGCGACACCGGCTACAACAGTGCCATGAGAACGCCTGTTCTCACTTTCAGGTGACTTTGTAAACAAGAAGCGAGCAGCATTATTGCCTGCAAATGTAAACAAACTTGTTTGTCTGCACAAGTGGCTGAACAAGAAGTAGGACTGAGTGGATTTGCAGGCTCTAAAATTTTACAGTGTTTTATTTTTGAATGCAGATTTTTTTTTTTTGTACATAATTCGACATTTGTAAGTTCAACTTTCATGATAAAGCGACTGCACTACAGTACTTGTATTAGGTGAATTGAAAAATACTATTTCTTTGTTTTTTTACAGTGCAAATACTTGTAATAAAAAATATAAAGTGAGCATTGTACATTTTGTGTTCTGTGTTGTAACTGAAATCAATATACTTGAAAATGTAGAAAACATCAAAAATATTTAAATAAAAGGTATTCTATTATTGACAGCGCGACTAATTGCAATTCATTTTTTTTAATTGCTTGACAGCCCTAGTACATTTATTAGCAAAGATCTCTCCTTCCTCCCTCTTCTAATGAGAGCTTGTCAGAGCTCTCATTAGAGCCCACTGGAGCACTGCATGCACAAGGACTGCAAGAGTGGACCTCTAGGAGCAGACTGCTCCTGCAGCAGCACCTGGTCTCAGAAGAAACTCAGTCAAATTGTTATTCCAGCTATGAGCTGGTGAGAATCGTGAAGCCAGGTGCACTTCTCCCATCTCCTGGCCCCAAAATAGATTTAAATGACATATAAAGATACAGTAAGAAGCAAACTTACTTTGCCAAAAGAGCCTTGGCCCAGAACTTTGAGAAGTTCAAACTGCGAAGGATCAGCCTTCTCAGAGCCCTCCTTCACATGGTGTGTGATGTTAATTTCTTTCACGATACCTTCATCCTGAAATAAAAAACACATGGATGAGGAAGACTAAACCTCCAGAGCAGAGGAAAAGCCTCATCTGTTCAAATACAACTACAAGCTCTTGGGAAGCAGGACTGATCCCATAACACAAGCATCTCCTGCTTGCAACTTCTAGGGCAAAATCACTAGAAGAACTTCAGCAAATACCCTAGCACCTTACAAATATTTCACTCTTACCGAACGCCACACTCCATGGAGGAGCACAGCATGGGGAGGTGGAGACCAGCCCTCTGTGGAGAAAGAAGTGGTTCGGGACTATTTAGAAAAGCTGGACGTGCACAAGTCCATGGGGCTGGATGTGTTGCATCCAAGAGTGCTAAAGGAATTGGCGGATGTGATTGCAGAGCCATAGGCCATTATCTTTGAAAACTCATGGCGATCGGGGGAAGTCCCGGACGACTGGAAAAAGGCTAATGTAGTGCCCATCTTTAAAAAAGGGAAGGAGGAGGATCCTGGGAGCTACAGGCCAGTCAGCCTCACCTCAGTCCCTGGAAAAATCATGGAGCAGGTCCTCAAGGAATCAATTCTGAAGCACTTAGAGGAGAGGAAAGTGATCAGGAACAGTCAGCATGGATTCACCAAGGGCAAGTCACGCCTGACTAATCTAATTGCCTTCTATGACCAGATAACTGGCTCTGTGGATGAAGGGAAAGCAGTGGACATGTTGTTCCTTGACTTTAGCAAAGCTTTTGACACTGTCTCCCACAGTATTCTTGCCAGCAAGTTAAAGAAGTATGGGCTGGATGAATGGACTATACAGTGGATAGAAAGCTGGCTAGATTGTCGGGCTCAACGGGTAGTGATCAATGGCTCCATGTCTAGTTGGCAGCCGGTATCAAGTGGAGTGACCCAAGGGTTGGTCCTGGGGCCGGTTTTGTTCAATATCTTCATAAATGATCTCGAGGATGGTGTGGATTGCACCCTCAGCAAGTTTGCAGATGACACTAAACTGGGAGGAGAGGTAGATACGCTGGAGGGTAGGGATAGGATACAGAGGGCCCTAGACAAATTGGAGGACTGGGCCAAAAGAAATCTGATGAGGTTCAACAAGGACAAGTGCAGAGTCCTGCACTTAGGACGGAAGAATCCAATGCACTGCTACAGACTAGGGACAGAATGGCTTGGCAGCAGTTCTGCAGAAAAGGACCTAGGGGTGACAGTGGACGAGAAGCTGGATATGAGTCAACAGTGTGCCCTTGTTGCCAAGAAGACCAATGGCATTTTGGGATGTATAAGTAGGGGCATTGCCAGCAGATCGAGGGACGTGATCGTTCCCCTCTATTTGACACTGGTGAGGCCTCATCTGGAGTACTGTGTCCAGTTTTGGGCCCCACACTACAAGAAGGATGTGGAAAAATTGGAAAAAGAGTCCAGCGGAGGGCAACAAAAATGATTAGGGGACTGGAACACGAGTTATGAGGAGAGGCTGAGGGAACTGGGGATGTTTAGTATACGGAAGAGAAGAATGAGGGGGGATTTGATAGCTGCTTTCAACTACCTGAAAGGGGGTTCCAAAGAGGATGGCTCTAGACTGTTCTCAGTGGTAGCAGATGAGAGAACGAGGAGTAATGGTCTCAAGTTGCAGTGGGGGAGATTTAGGTTGGATATTAGTAAAAAAACTTTTTCACTAGGAGGGTGGTGAAACACCTGAATGCGTTACCTAGGGAGGTGGTGGAATCTCCTTCCTTAGATATTTTTAAGGTCAGGCTTGACAAAGCCCTGGCTAGGATGATTTAATTGGGGATCGGTCCTGCTTTGAGCAGGGGGTTGGACTAGATGACCTCCTGAGGTCCCTTCCAACCCTGATATTCTATGATTCCTTTGTGTCTAGCTAAAGAAAAAAGAGTTCAGTTTCTTTGAACTGCATTTCATAAGAGTTTTGAAAGCAGTTTTTTTAAAGCAATAGTGGCAATAATGTTTATACTGCTAAAAATCCCAACACACGGCATTGTAGTCATACAACAAGGATGTGGCTGGCAAGTCAGACACACACAACCCCATCTGCTCAGCAATCTGAGTAGCCCTGTCACAGGAGCCTTAGTGCATCTTCAGCACACAGGGATCCTTTTCTACAGCCTCAGCTCTTCTGGGAGATAGAGAAGCCAATGTCTGTATCTGACACGTGGTTTGTTTAAACACATTCTTTTACAGAGCTTGAGAGCAGACATGATCAGAAAATAATGAAAGGTGGAAGGAAGGTAAGTCACTACCTTCCATCTACATTTTCTTCAAAAGACTAGAACACAGGGCAACAAAGGACATTAAAAAGACAACATTTAACATGTCCCTCCCCACCTCTCAAACAAAATGTCCTGTGGAACTCCCTGCTACAAGACTATGAAGCCAAGAGTTTAGCTCAGTTAAAAAAAATCCCTAGACATTTATATGAATCAGAACATCTCCAAAGATTAAAAGAGGGGCATAAGCGTTCATGCTTCAAAGCAGCTGGTCATTAACTACCTCGTGAACAGGAAGGAGTTTTACTTATAGTCAAATTACTTCATAATTGTAATTTTTTTAAATTCAACGAAGCACACAATACTAGACCCAGGCAAAATTTGACTAAAACCATCTTTTTGGGGACCAAAACAAAAAACCAAAAAAACCCAAACAGATTTGGCCACACCAAAATATTTTATGTTTTTTCCAGAATTGTTCCAGTCAAAGAAGCCTTTAAAAATGTCAAAACCTGCCCTCCGAAACATTGTTTTGACATTTTCTAAATAAAACAGTTCAATTTGGTTTTGAAATGACTTTCAAAATTTCCATTAATTTTAACGTAAAAAATGCTTAAAATTTCTCAAAATCTAAACAAAAAAATATTATTTGATGCCCCATTTGTTTTTGATTTTTCAGCACTGCCAGTGAACCAGAAAATCTGTATTTGCATGGCTCCACCTGAAATTCGCCAGCATATGGAAACTCAATGAGCTGGACCTCTGGTCTGGGAATTACGTTCTGGAGCACACTGAAGACCCAATCTACAGCAGGGCTCAGAGACACTGGGTTTAAAAGTGTCCCTGACTTCCTAATACTTTTTATTTGACTGTTAACATCTTGACTAAGTCAGGCTTAGAAACAACAATTCTACCCTATATACAAACCCAGCTTTGTATGGTTTAGTCCCTACAGGTTTTAAATAGAACAGTATTTAAATCAAGTTTAACCACCACCCGAGAGGATGGAGCTGCCGTGTAGTTTGGGCACTAGCTTGCTTTCCTTACCAGAGCTGCCTCCACCCTCTCTGAAAAGGTTCTCCGGAAGCGGGGAGATGCACACAAGGATGTGGTTGCCTACCTAAGTAGTGCAGCCTTTTCTTTCTAGCTGATGAGCTTTGTTCTCTCTAGACTAGGAAGTGCCTTTGTTTTCATATTATTGGGCAGCTCTGTTCTCTCAAAAACAGACAGTAGACACTGAATTCTGGTACCAACTGAAGCCTACACACACACACACCCCAGGTCCAGCAAGAGCAGCAGCAAGGCCAACTTCCCCGACATTCTCCTGCCTGTCTCATCCTTCTTCTGAAGGGATCAAACTAGAGGCAAGAAAGGTATTGTCTCCAAAACTCAGTCCTAAGCTTCTATGCAGAGACTGTCCATCAAATGGTCAACAGAGTTTGTGGGTTTTCCATTGCTGACAGCTGTCCATGAGGGACTCAATCACCAACTCCTTTCCCATGCCAATGAAAAACTAAACTATTCTCTAGGAACAGCTTTCCATCATCAAGCTGGTTTGGACTGAAATGAGCAAGGGGCCCTATGACACTATCTCCCAGTTGCTAAAGCATGGCACCCAAACCACCTGAAAAAGGACCCGGAAACACCAAGTTATTTGGGGAATGTCATGAAAGGTACTGGAGAAAACCTTCAGTCTAGGAGTATAAGCCTCAGCATTAGGACTGAACACACGCTGTTCTGACAAGTCTATTTTGTCAGACTGTAGAGTTTCATTTCCAGCACACTACTTTTGTGGTCAGAGTCACTTTTCTGGACCTCAGCAGTACTATTTGCTGCTCATAATCAAAGGAAAAAGATATAGCCAACAGAGTTCCCATTAACACGAAAGAACAAAGAAATAGTCAGACTTCTGGACAGCTTAATGACCCAGTTCAACAACAAGGAAGCAGTATTAATGTTAGGCTCAACTGTAGAATAGAGAAACAAAACTGGAGTTTCATGAAAACAGTAAGGAGAAAAAAATATTGACACTGATTGGGTTAGGTTAAGTTTACTACCAAGTTATATTGTCTGCCTAGTAGATCAATTTTAAATGAATATTTCCTTTACACACAGGCATTTATGCTCCTCTATATTCCTTCATTAAAACTGAGGGACTCTCTATGGTAGGAACATATCCATGTACACCCAATAGCTGCTGTTCCAAGTCCTTCCAAAGGAGGTACAGTACAATTGTGCGAATGATCTTAACTTCAGTATATCTAGCCAACAATAAGCCCCAACTTGTTTAGTTCTAGATGGGTTTTCACCGCTATAGTTGTCTCTCAAGGCTGTCAGGCAGGGAAAGATTTGCATAGAGAGCCTGGCAACTAAAGCAGCTCAGTGAATATACGAACTCGGGGAAAAATTGACATTTGCAAGGAGACCGAAATTGATCACATTTCGAGATGAAGCTTCAGAGATCAGCTAACAGCTCCCCTATAAAAAGGGGTGTTTTTAAAATGTTTTTGCCTGTCTAGTCCATTAAACCTACAAAACTACTGCAAGGCAGACAACATCATGACTGTTTAGAGCGTTAGTCAGAAGATCAGATTCCATAACTTGGTCAGTTGCAAGCCAGACAAGCAGAGGGTATAATAAGCAAGTCACAACACTGGCCAGGAACAATCGCAGCAGCCAGACGAGAATAAGTGCATTATCACCGCACTGATCAGTAGCATTAACCGGCTTTATACCTGGGTGAAGGAACTTTCCTTCTGCAATGCTATTAAGCCAAAGTTACCCTGCAGGAAAGGAAAGAGGGAAGACCCAGAAGGCTGCATCCACAAATTGCAGCGACTGTTAACCCAACCAACACCAGTCCAGTTGAAGTGAGCAGTTACAAACACAAGCTGAAGCCACAGCATCCTCCAGCAAGCTAGCTGCAGTACTAACCGAGCTGGAGAGCTGGCCTGGGGCAGGCAGTTGCAGGCTGCAGGGTTTTGCTCGGTGTTTCCTGTGCCACAGTGTGAGAAAGGCACAGATGCGAGGAAGCTTGGGGTCCCTCTCCATGGTCCATCCCGTTCAGCATGACACATCCCCAGTTACCAGGGGCTTTAGGGGAGCATGGCAGGCTGCTGGAATACACACTGCTTCATGGAGGACTTGAGACAGGCTTCAGGTTTTAGAGTCACAGGCTGGAGGAGCTGCAGGTGGTTAAAGCCCCACTGGCAGATGCGCAGTGAAGGCAGCGGTCTCCGACTCTCACAGCTAAGCAGGTTAACACTCCCACTCCCCAGCCGAAGCACTTGTAGCTGGTTTTTACACCTCTCAGCTTCTTGCTCAGATCTGACTCCTCTCTATTCAGAGAAGACTCACGCTCTCTGCTGGACCCTGCGGGGTCTACTCTAGGTAGTCTGAGTTTATGTGGGAATTCCCACAAAGGGGGAATATTTTGAGGCGTTCTTTACATTTTGAACAAGAGATAAAAGCCCCACATTAAGAAGAGCCTGTACAGTGATAACAATACTGCCTACAAGATCTGCAAATGCATCTTTGCCCCTCTGACTGGGCATGGAGAAGAGGATTTAGTATCCATCCTGGGGGTTACTCCCCTTATATAACCACACTGAATTCAGTGATAAATTTGGTCCGTAGATTTCCACACATACAACTCTTGCACAGCCAAGAGAAGGATGCCTTCTATCAAAGGGGAGGCGGCTTTGCCTAATCCCTTCCCGGAATCCTATCCATGATATTTAGAAGGCACCTCTGAAGATTATAAGTAAGCAACTAGCCATGGTTCTGCAGAGGCCAGGGCTCAAGGAGCTGCAAACAGGGACAGAACAGAGGTTAAAAGAATGTTGTGGCAGACAGAGTAGCCCTTTCGTCCCATCATTGTCCCAATTTACTTACAGGATGGGAGCGATTGTTCGGATTTAAAAAAAAAATACAAAAAACCATACCAGCCTCCTTTCATAGATACTAAGGTCAGAAGGGACTATTATGATCATCTAGTCTGACCTCCTGCACAACGCAGGCCACAGAATCTCACCCACCCACTCCTGCGAAAAACCTCACCTATGTCTGAGCTTCAAGGAGCAGAGACTCCTCCAGCAAGTGACCCATGCCCCATGCTACAGAGCAAGGCGAAAAACCTCCAGGGCCTCTTCCAATCTGCCCTGGAGGAAAATTCCTTCCCGACCCCAAATATGGCGATCAGCTAAACCCTGAGCATATGGGCAAGATTCACCAGCCAGATACTACAGAAAATTCTTTCCTGGGTAATTCAGATCCCACCCCATCTAACATTCCCACTCCCTCTTCTCCATGTTCCCTTTTCATAGCCCCGCATGCTGGGCTAAGTGGGCATGTTGCTCCCCAAGTGAGCATAGAGTTATTCCCTCAAGTTATGTTTCTCTGTTCCAAGCTATTTTTTTTTTTTTTTTGCTTTAAAACTAGCCTAGCTTTCAAGAAGACATGAGCCTGTCTCCGTTCACTTCTGGAAATACCCCAAGGCTCTGGAGGTGTTTGGAGTTGGGATTTTAGTCTGAGTCTATGACCACTTCTGACCTTTCTCCTCCTCACCACGCACACACCACGCTCTTTGGTAACCGATAATGAAAGGAGGAAATGACTGTTATTTATGTTGCATTAACACCAGTCAGGGATGAGGGCCCCATTGTGCCACACACCATACAATTGAGTTAGACCAAGACGGGCTTTGCTCCGAAGACACAACAGGTAGAGAAGTCAGGGGTCCGGGACAGCAGGTTCAGTAGGAAAGATCCCGAGCAACGGGCCATAGCAAATCCTTGCTACAGTCCAGATGCTGTCAGTTGTCACTGGAAAGAGTAAAGTCTAGGTGCCTGATTCTGATTTACACTACTTTATTCAGCCAGGGCCCCAGTGTGAGCGGCAATCAAGGCCAGAGTTTGCACTCAACATCTGTAAAACGAAGTTAATGACACTGACCTCCTTCGTAAAGAGCTCTGAGGTCTACTAGATCTATGAGTTAGGTAATTATAAAGAAAGAGTGTCAAGAATGACTAAGGGTTGCATTGGGTCAATTATTTCTGGTGGACACAGAAGCTATCGCTTTGCTCAAGAACTGAATGTGAACAGTTACTGCTAAACTGTTAGCATGGATACAAATGCAGTCCTCTTCCCTCCCAGGGCAGCAAGCTTATTGGAGAATAGTACATTACGCAGAGGCAGAGATGGGCAGAGTGCCTTAACAACCACACAAAATGGTGCCTTCTGCCCCAAAGACAATGTAAGAGCACATCAGTTGATGACTACAACATGGGGTGGGCTGGGGGAGGGTGAAGTCATGATCACAAGGTCACATGAGCGAGTGACTCATGTCTGTCGCCTTCCATATCAGCAACTCTATCATTTGGCCAAAAAACATGTGCCATAAAAGACTTTTCAGAGAGGGACTTGTGCACGTTGCTAACACCTGGTTGTATGTCCGATTTTGCTGAAGTTCACAAGTACAGTTCAGACAGTGTTAAAGGTGTGCAAAGCCAGCACAGGCATCAGAGGAAGAGAATGATTCACAACTCAAATATGAGCTCAAATCCTATACTGTAATAAACAGTCAGAGAATCTCATCATACGATAAAGTGTGAATGAAAAAACACAAGTCTCTTCAAGCCGTGTGTTTGCAACGGGCTCTCTTACCTTATCTGCTGAGTCTACAACGTCTTTCTCTATCCAAGATATGTCCGATTTTGCCTGTGGAACAGCAAATGAGTGTCAGCACAAAGGGTCTGTGATGCTCAGTTAACATTTTCCTCATGCATTTATTTAATAGAAGCAGGCAAGCTATTTACAAAGTCACAAGATAGTGCTCCCAGTAACATTCCTCCCAAGAGGCAATTCAGAGCTGTGTTGGTACTCCAGGAAAGAAGGGTACAGTAGGTTTAAGAGTTCTTTACAGACTCCTTTGCATAGCAGGTGGGAGAGGGGCGTGAGAACGTCAGAAGCGAATCCTGCATACCTCCCAAGGTCACAGGATCACTGCGGCTATGGAGAAAGAAAATTAAGCTCCTAGGTCTTCACAGGACGACTGGCCTCTTTAAAGGAAAATGGGACCAGCCTCACCCATGCCATAGTTAGTCCCCCCGCTTAGGCTGGGGGACAGCTAATTATGGCACAGGTGGGGCTGGTTCTGCTTTCCCTTAAAGGGGCCGGTTGCCCAGGGCCAAATGCTGCTCTCAGTCACACCTGGTGTAACTCCACAGCAGCTCTCTGCTTTGGTAGAGTTACACTCATGGACATTCAGAAGAACAGCAGAAATTGGGACCTGTACTCTTGCTCAGCTCTTACCAGCTGAGAAATGGATTCTCATCTGAGTGGGAATCAGTGCTCTTAAACCAGCTAGTAGGAATACAAACAAGTGCATCACATCTTGCAGGAAGAGAGTAGGTCTGGCCCTGGGCTCATGGTCTGTTTCCAGACCAGCTATTAGATCTCATCTCAAAGGGCGACGTGAGAAGCACTCATCCAATTGCCTTTTAACCTGATGCTGATCCAGTTCTAGGCAGCCTTCTTTTGTTGAGAGATAGAGTAACTGTTTGAGGAAGGTTTAACCATGCCCTGGTTCAAAAGCTGTTCCTTCTGCTTTGCCCCCACAGAAACACTGGCAGACAGATTTCAGACAAGAAGGTTACATTTGAAGAGCCTGAGTTTTGGAAGGTTAGAGATCAGATCCCAAATCCTGTTGTATCTCCAAGAGGTTAACTCATGTACATATAGATTCATTATCACAGCTGGGTGCTTTTTCAGCCAGCTTTGAGAGGATGAGCTGAAGTTTAAATAAAAATTAAAAAAAATCCCCCAGATGTGATGCATTTCCCTCCATGGGGCTTAATGCGCAAGTTGCAGAGTAGGGGTGGAGCCTCCTGTAGCAATGCCACATAATATGTTTTTTAAAGAAAGACACTCGAATGCTACTTCTGCTTTCTCTTGATGCGGTTAGGTAGTGTCACAGGGTGGGGTGTGGGAGCTTGTGGGCCAGCATTTTGGATAATCGGAGCTACAGTTTCAAGCTCCTCTGACCACAGGTCGAAAGGAGAAACCTCCCCAACTCTGCACCCATAAACAGGATTACTGTCCAAAAAATCTGAAGTAAGTAATAGCTGTGAAGGGAAAATGAGAAAAAAAAAAAAAAAAGCCTTGGGAGAGCATCACGAAAAAGAGATCCTTAACATTTTTAATAAGGGAGACATTTGAAGCCTGGGAAGAAGCTGAATACAGGGTGCGGGGGCCTTGTTTTCACCTCTTCTCCCACGTGACCCCATTACTACAGCTGCTTGGCACAGCAGCAGGAAGGCTGAGCTCCCTAGCTCCTCCTGCCACCCGTGCCGTTGCAGCCACGCTGTTTTCCACACACTAGCGCTCACTGAGCTGGCACAAGTAGATCTCCTTGAAGTGGGATTTACACGTCCAGCCTGAAGTGCAGATGTACCCGTAGCGAAGAGACCGACTGGTCCAGCCTCTGCCATGATGGCGCAAATTCTGTGCCCCGGCCAAGAGTTGCCATTCACAGCTGAAGAAAAACAATCGCCACCAGAGCCTTTCACTAACTTCCAGCAGGTGCTTCAAAACCTCACACAGACAAACATTGCCCCCCATTTACAAATAAGGAAAGATGCAGAGGTTAAAGTCACACACGTCAGTGATGGAACAGTTCTTTTACAACTCTTCTCCCGATACCCTATCCTTTGCTCTGACCACTTTCCTTAAGCAGTGTGTTAATTGGGTGCACTTTTTTTTAAACCAAGTCTCCCTTAGTAGAGTGGAGCCCCTGCAAACTATGCACACTAGCTCACATAAGCAGCAGGTTGCATTATCATGGGACTGCAGTGGAATTAAGGTTGCCAACCCTCCAGGATTGTCCTGAAGTCTCCAGGAATTAAAGATTATGTCAAGTGATGAGATCTCCAGGAATAGGTCCAACCAAAATTGGCAACCCGAGGCAGAATATTTTGCTGCCCTCTGCAAATTCAGGAGAAGTCATTTACAGAGATCCCCTGTGTGAGTGGGAGATTAGCATTTGCTGCTACTCCCACAATACTCCTCTTCACCCCAGTCAGGTTTGAAACCAGGAAGTTACTGCAAGTCTGAGAGGAGAAGACTGAGTTTCTTTTGAACTGAAACATCTTAGAGCTGCTTTAGTACTAAGCAGATCACTTAGTCAAGCCTAAAACCGTTTGTACTGCAAGGGTCTCAGGATATAATTTGTCGTCTCTTCCCACAATACCAGTTCAAAATGCACTCTCCTGACTCCTCTCTCTCTCCCCTTCTTTATATAAAGAGCTTTAGAAACAAAAGTGGCAAAAGACCACGTGTGTGTCTGATAACCTTGGTAGCTGATATATTTGAGTCTGAATGTTGGAAACAGGCGGTGAGAACTAGATGCTATTTCGTGTTATGTTTTCTGCATCCTGCTTTCATGCATCAAGGACCATAATCTGAGGGATCTTTTTGTTCCACCGTTGCTTCAATCATGCTCATGTTCCAAGCCACTCCCAAACTCTGCCAGTACAGAGAAGAGAGTCCTCAGGAGAGGACGCCATGGCCTTTATCATCAGAAAGGCCCTTTCAAAAGAGAATACATAATACAGTAAATTAAATGCAGCCTGGCCGGCTCTAGAGTCTTGCAAGTCTCTGACTTCCGCCTTTGATCCTGTGAAATAGAAAACACGATACTGAACACAGAACGGATAAAGAGACCACGGCACTTGCCTCCTGGATCCTTGGTTTGGTGCGAAAGAGCAGCCTCAGCATCTCCAAAGCTCCAGATGGCTACTCTCCCATAGTTTGCAAGGGAGCTTCTGATCTAGCGCTCTCCCCAGCACGGACACCAGCATAAGAACCCCCAGTAGTAGCTATGTCACTTGGATGTATTTTGGGAGTTTCAGCACAAAAGGAAACTGTGGTTTTCTATGGGGAAATTACAGTAAGTGCTCACTGCACAACACCAGCAGCCAAATGAAAGCACTAGTCAAGGCACATGACCCCTTATGGGATGCTGATTTGTGAAGCCCAATTCAGAGAATCCAAATGATGTGCTGCCCATGTGCATGCAGGTCTAATTTACACAGTGGATTGTATCTCCATTGGACAGGGCGAGGGTGTGACAGCATTCAGGATACCTGTGACTGAATCACCTATTTACACCCCCCGCCCCCAGCGAGAAGGAGGCTTGCCTGTGGTAGCTGGGTGTCAGCCTGTCAGCCACTCAAGCACTCCCCTCCGGGCTCTGTCAGCCTGTCTTTGCCTGGCAGGTGAACAAAAGGAGTACCTCAGTCCCCGAGTCCCCTTGAAGCATTTGCCTGTGATACCCAGCCCCCAACGCTGGCTACTCACAGGAATCTCAGATCCTCTGCCCTCAAAGGAGCTGGCTACCCCAGTTTACCACTCCTGTGTAAGGCACAGCGCTTGTTAGCACTTACAATAAAACAAAAAGAAGGTTTACGAAAGAATAGAGACTTCACTAGAAACCAGAGAGTAACAGAAACAAAATGGTTACAATACAAAACAAAATCATAATACTAGGGCGGATAAGCGATTAAAAATATTAATCATGATTAATCGCACTGTTAATAAAAAAATACCATTTCTTTAAATATTTTTGGATATTAAAAAATAACTGCATTCAAAAATAAAACAATGTAAAACTTTAGAGCCTACAAGTCCACTCAGTCCTACTTCAGCCAGTTGTTCAGACAAACAAGTTTGTTTACATTTGCAGGAAATAATGCTGCCCATTTCTTGTTTACAATGTCACCTGACAGTGAGAACAGGCGTTCGCATGGCCTGGATGTAGCCGGCGTTGCAAGATATTTACATGCCAGATGTGCTAAAGATTCATATGTCCCTTCATGCTTCAACCACCATTCCAGGGGACATGCATCCATGCGGACGATGGGTTTTGCTCGATAACAGTCGGGAGCAGAGCAGACCAACGCATGTTCGTTTTCATTATCTGAGTCAGATGCCACTAGCAGAAGGTTGATTTTCTTTTTTTGGTGGTTTGGGTTCTGTAGTTTCCGCATCAGAGTGTTGCTCTTTTAAGACTTCTGAAAGCATGCTCCACACCTCATCCCTCTCAGATTTTGGAAGTCACTTCAGATTCTTAAGCCTTGGGTCGAGTGCTGTAGCTATTTTTAGAAGTCTCTCAGTGGTGCCTTCTTTGCGTTTTGTCAAATCTGCTGTGAAAGTGTTCTTAAAATGAACATGTGCTGGGTCATCATCCGAGACTGCTAAAACATGGAATATACGGCAGAATGCAGGTAAAACAGAGCAGGGGACACACAGTTCTTCCCCCAAGGAGTTTGGTCACAAATTTAATTAACACATTTTTTTAAACAAGAGTCATCAGCATGGAAGCATGTCCTCTGGAAGGGTGGCCGAAGCATGAAGGGGCATACGAATGTTTAGCATATCTGGCATGTAAATACCTTACAACGCCAGCTACAAAAGTGCCATGCGAACGCCATTTCTCACTTTCTGGTGACATTGTAAATAAGAAGAGGGCAGAATTCTCTCCTGTAATTGTAAACAAACTTATTTGTCTTAACAATTGGCTGAACAAGAAGTAGGACTGAGTGGACTTGTAGGCTCTAAAGTTTTACATTGTTTTGGTTTTGTGTGCAGTTATGTAACAAAACAAAATCTACATTTGTAAGTTGCACTTTCACAACAAAGAGATTGCACTACAGTGTTTGTCTGAGGTGAATTGAAAAATACTATTTCTTTTGTTTATCATTTTTACAGTGCAAATATTTGTAATCAAATATACACTTTGATTTCAATTACAACTCAGAAAACAATATATATGAAAATGTAGAAAAGCATCCAAAATATTTAATACATTTCAATTAGTATTCGCATTTTTAAACAATAGATTAAAACTACAATTAATCATGATTAACTTTTTTTTTAAAATCGCGATTAATTTTTTTGAGTTAATCGCGTGAGTTAACTGCGAATAATCGATAGTCCTATATAATAGACAAACTAGGGCCTACACTTTATTAATAGTTGCCTTTCTTATCTAATAAAGTAGGTTTTCCTCCCCAAAGTTCAGTCTGTTGCGTTGCTGGCTGGCCTCACATGAACCAGGATCCACTCTTTCATGAAACACCTCCCGCTCCAGAAGATGTCTCCTCACTGAATGGATCCAGAGGGGATCTCTCTACTCTCTCATATACTGAACCAGGCTTGTGTCTTTATTCACAGATCACACAATCCCCTGTCTGCTATAATGTTTCTTTTACCTCCAAGTGGTTTTGGTTGTTTGCCGTTGTCTTTGATGGTTTTCCATTGACTCTTCTGGAATAGGGCAAGGGTAGACAGTTGAACCTTGAATTATGTCACCGGCTGACCAGGAAAGAGTGACAATTCCCTCCCACCTTAATGGGCTTATCACTGAGACATGTGATTCCCTAGTGCCTAACTTTTACTCTAAGACCATAAAGCATAATTTTCAATATAGTTACATTATTCCTTAAATATTACCCATACACACATCTCACAAGGATTATGAGTATTGATAAGTTACAAGATTTCAGTAGAGACCTCACAGGCTACCCCTCATGGATAAATACAGTGAAAGCGGTGCATTAGGTGTACTGAGTTTGTCAGGTCTGGGACAGGAATTGCCTGTAAAGAACAGGAAACCCTTTGCCCATTGGCACCAATGCGCCTCCATCAGAGCGGGAGAGGTTATTTTTCTGAACATAGTATAGTACTTTGAAAGGAACAAGAGTTGCAGGCGGTCCACACCTCTCAAGATCGGGCCCTTTGGGCTCCCGTAAGTGGATCTGTTAAGAGGTGAGTGTGAAGTTTTTCCAGTCACAGAAGGCATTTTCACAATCCTGCAGATCTCTCCTCACACGTTTATGGGCCAAATTACACACTATGATATTGCAGGTTGTGGGAGGGATAGCTCAGTGGTTTGAGCATTGACCTGCTAAAACCAGGGTTGTGAGTTCAATCCTTGAGGGGGCCATTTAGGGAACTGGGGCAAAAATTGGGGATTGGTCCTGCTTTGAGCAGGGGGTTGGACTAGATGACCTCCTGAGGTCCCTTCCAACCCTGATATTCTATGATTCTATGAGGTTATTATGGATCATATGCATTCACTAATATTGATCACATCCAGGCTTGCTCAAATTCACTGCAAAGAATGGTGACCACTTGTGCATGACTTGTGTCACATGCTCACTTCTAGCTCCCAAGTGTGGAGCCTTCTGTATTTCAGATGTGCAAAAACACTGACAGGAGACTATCTGGGGTAGAAAGTTACACAGTAGTTTTGCTAATATCAGTGCAATGTATCTCACAAATGATACCATCAGCAGCCCTGTGGCTTGCTCATGCCACACTCCGATAAACAAAACTTTGTAAGGCAGAGCTCTCTTGGGGGGGCGGGGGGGGATCGGTTCCATTTAGCCATCTTTCCAAAAGCAGACAGCACCGGCTTGACTTCTAGTGAGGTACACCCAACTCCATGGTGGTTAAGCCACCTAGCAATATCATTCCTTATATAACAATTCACCTAGCACCAAGAACAAATCGGACTCGGGCCAAAGTCCAAGTCTGAGCACCCAAATCTCACACCAGTGGGAAAGGCAGCTCTTGAGGGGTTACTGTGATGGCCCGGAGGTAGAGGATGGGTACCCGGTTTGAAGATTGTTTCATCAAACCTCTTCAAGTCAGTTTTCTACCTTGTGCATTAGTTATTAATCCCCTTCACACACAAGGCTAGCAAGTGGGCAGTTTGCTTCTCCCTTCCACCAAGGCAGCAGAGAGGTTGCTGGCATCTCAATTCAAGGACAATTACATGCATTATTTCTCCTTGCTAACAGACAGAGGAGACAAGCATGGCTGCCCTTCTCCCTTTTCTTGTAAATGGCAGTTTCTGAATTTTTGACAGGGATTTCAATATTTGCACTAGCAGGAAACAAGCCTATTTGTGCAAAACCTAATGACTAGAATCGTCTTAGCAGAGTCAGAAATATTAACTATGATCAAGCGTTTCTGTCCAGATAGAACTGGTAGCAAGAGAGGACAAGAGTTGCCTGAAAGTGCAACATGCAATTTCCCACTGCTTTAATTTAATTAAATAATGGGAGTCTGTTTTTAAGTGAAGGCAGATGTTAATTACCACCAACATTTAGCAATTCAAGTCTAATTCTACAAGTACTATTTAAGGCACATCAAACTGCAAGACTGAAGTTAGAACACGCGGCACAGAACCATCCATAACTACTATGGGAACCTTCTGCTATTGCCCTCACCCCAGCCCAGGAGTAGTAAAGACGACAGTCCACAGCACACAGTTTAAAGTTACTGCAAATTAGATTTCGTCAGCTGATCATGATTCTAACGTCAGCTCTGTAAATTGTTGGAAAAAAAAAAAAAGAGGCACCATGCTTGCTCTAATTTTAATCAGAATAACTGGAACTGCCTTTGTCTGCTGTTGAGATCTGCTCACACATCCTGTAGAGTGCTGGCAACAGAGCATCAGTTACAGCAAGAGAGTGAGGAAGGATCAGAGTTTCATAAACAGGAAACTGATAGTGTGAAAAGCTGCTGTTTGAAGAGAGACAGCGGCTGTCATTTCAGCATGCTCTTAAAGTGGGATTCTTGCCCCTTACCCAAGAAGCCACATTTCAGCAGTGGGTTATGCCACAAGCCAGACAATGTGCAACTGAAGGTTTGCGGTAGTTGTTGGGAAAAGGAATCATACCATGTGCAGTCTGGGCACTGAGTGTAGACAGTGTCTTTATTTGGGGACTGCAGTTTTTAAGAAGAGCCCTAGATGTTCAACGTTTTCACTAGGAGCAACAGGAACTCAAGTGCATTCAGGCCTTGCACTCTGGAGCATCTCTGGCACTAGGAAGGAGTTTGAAGCAGTTTCCAGTAAGAGTATAGAATTATGCTCATGTGATCTACTTCAGATCAGTAGGTGGCAAGAGGAAGTGACCAGAAAGCAATGCTTCCTAAAGAGTTGTTTTAAATAAAGCTGAGGTTGACTGGTCTTCTAATAAACCTTTGCATGTTTTCTACAGGAAAGAACAAGTATGCTACTGTGAAGATACAGGGGCAGACCAACCCATGTTTTACTCCTCTTAGCCCCAAATAGCAATTTTAGAGCATGATTCCACACTTAAGATAGATAAAACATGTGTCTGTTATAGCCTGCATGTGATTTGTGGGAACAGTTTCAATTTATGATCAAGGGAATTAAAAAAAAAAAAAATTAAGAGTGGAAGATGTCCATGTACACTGATCAACTGACCCCCAGTCTGCAGGATCAGGCTAGAGAATTATCAGAAGAGAACTGGACTAAAGGAAGAGAATTTTTGCAACAAGGGGTGTTAGCTCTTGATAGAGAAACCATTAGTGAGGTAAGAGGAAGTAGCAATCCTAAGTACTGCCCACAGCAACAGCAGATTTTACGTTTTTGAAATTTGGGGAACAGGGAAGAGAGTTCAAAGTAAGGTCAGTAGTAGAGCCATGGAAATCGCAGGCAGGCACCATGAGACTAAACCTGCACAGAACTCTGCCACACCAGCCCTGGGCCGCCTAGCAGAAGGGCGCTCTATAGGAGAGGCAAGGAGTCTGCTTAATCCTGGTTTTCATTAATGCCCTCCACAGAGGGAGGAATTAGGGCATTAATTCACTGCTGGGCTGGGCTGTCCATACAGCCTGAGACCCACAGTCACAGAAACCCTATTGTGGACAAGGCAATTGTTTTCACACATTAGCTGGCCAAGGTAAGTCCTATGCTCCCCTCTAGTGTTTACCTGAATCTGTTAACGCTGTAGTTTTCACACAACTTCTTCGTCCACACTAGAATTTTGCCATGTGTTGTCACATGATTAAAAACTACACCTCTTTTTCTCCTAGTGTGGATCACCCCAAGTGGGGGAGACTCTTCCTGCCTCACATAGTGGGCAGTTATGAGATTGCTTAAACAGAAATACTCTCTTAAAGAGCCAGTTTCTGAAATAAAACACAGTAGAAGCTAAGAACAAACAAATGAAGTCATCTAGGCAGAAAAACTCTCCCATATTCTTTATGGATGGGAAGAAAAAGAATTCAGGTGCACAGAATGTCAAAAAGAAAGTCCAGCTGAATACAAAAGTAGATTACAAAAAGAAAAGGAGTACTTGTGGCACTTCTGAGCTGTAGCTCACGAAAGCTTGTGCTCAAATAAATTTGTTAGTCTCTAAGGTGCCACAAGTACTCCTTTTCTTTTTGCGGATACAGACAAACACAGCTGCTACTCTGAAAAGTAGATTAGAACTTCTTATTGTGAAGGGAAAAGAAATGACTCAACATGCATGTGTTTGATCACTACAGATCTATACCTATAGAACACCCCGTCTACAAAGCTCAAAAGGTTCTACCTATTCCCTAGAGGGTATTTATAAAAGCCTGCAGTATCTGGATTTGCCACTCAAATGTTATCCTAATCTGTATGCTATACAATTAACAACCTCCGTCAGAACACCATCTTCACCGCCATGGACGTCACTCACACCAACGTCTCTCGTAATGACAGCATTGCTGCCTACCTCAAATATTTACAAGACAATGGGCAACTCTCAGATATCCACCTCAAACACAAATCGCCAAACTCATTAATTTCATCCTCACCCATAATGATTTTATAGTCAACAAACATGTTGTCAAAATCATGGGAACAGCTTTGGGTACTAAGATGGCTCCCCGATATGCCAACTTCTTCATGGGCCCCCTTGAACATAAGAATGGCCATACTGGGTCAGACCAATGGTCCATCTAGCCCTGTGTCCTGTCTTCCGACAGTGGCCAATTCCAGGTGCTTCAGAGGGAATGAACAGAACAGAGAATCATCAAGTGATCCATCCCCTGTCGCCCACTCTCAGCTTCTGGCAAACAGGCTAGGGACACCATCCCTGCCCAGCCTGGCTAATATCCATCAATGGACCTGTCCTCCATTAATTTTTCTAGTTCTTTTTTGAACCCTGTTCTAGTCTTGGCCTTCACAACATCCTCTGGCAAAGAGTTCCACAGGTTGACTGTGCATTGTTTGAAGAAATATTTCCTTTTGTTTGTTTTAAACCTGCTGTCTATTAATTTTATTTGATGACCCCTAGCTCTTGTGTGTTATGAGAAGGAGTGAATAACACTTTCTTATTTACTTTCTCCACACCAGTCATGATTTTAGGGACCTCTATCACAGCCCTCTCAGAAGAATTTCTGGACAAATGGACCATTAAATCAATGATATACCCGAGGTACATCAATGATATTTCCATCCTCTGGACAGATGGTTTAAACTCCCTCAAAGATTTCCACTACAACTTCATCAGCCACCACCCGTTCATTAAAAACTCTCTGGAACACTCCCACACTAGCATCAACTTCCTGGACGCCATGACCATCATCACCAATTGAACCATAGAGACAACCATATACAAGAAGCACATGGATCACCACACCTACCTTTATAGGTCCAGTAACCACCCCAAACACACCAAGAAATCTGGTATCTACAGTTAGGCACTCAGATACCACAGAATACACTCAGAGGAGAAAGTTAGGGATAGACACCTTAGCACACTTTAAAACTGCCTTCACCAAACAAAGACACTTCACTAGAGAAGTAGATCGCATCATGGAATAGGCCACCCAAATAGCCCAAGAGATACAGAAATAACCCCCACTCCAACGGCACACCTCTAGTTGTTACCTACTACCCCACATTGGAATCCATATGGGGTATCAAACAACTACAACCCATATTTGATGGGGACCCCATCCTGAAAGAAGTCTTTCCTGAGCCTCCATTTCTGGCCTTCAAACAACCCCCCAACTTCGTCATTGGAAGCAAGCTCCCCACAGACCAGGCCCCACCAACTCAAAGTGGCACCAGACCCTGCCAGAACAGATGCAAAACCTGCAAACATATCTCCACTGCTACCATGATCAACACCCCCCCACAGCACACCTTTCAAGATCCATGGATCCTACACATGCCTATCATAACACGTGGTGTACCTCATCCAGTGCACTAAATGCCCCCAACAACAATTATGTGCCTGAAACCACACAAATCACTAAACTCTGGAATGAACTCACACTGGAAAATGATGAAAAACAAAAACACCCTATCACCTCTAGGGGAACACTTTCCACAAAGCGATCCCTTTATATCTGACCTAGCAGTCCTCCTCATCAAAGGAAACCTGCTCAACACTTTCAAAAAAGAGGAGCCTGGGAGCTTAAATTTATTGCTCTGCTACACACTAACAATCACAGACTGAACATAAATCAGAGACACTGGATTTATGGCTTTTATTACAACAATCTCTAACTTACCAACCCGGTCGTTTTCTCCTATGACTGCAGAGGTTCTTAATGAGCCACTCTACCTTGAATGGTCCCTAACAATACGTGCTAACTAGTTACACTAAACTATCTGTTCCGCCTTACATTTTGCTGTGGCTTGGGAGAACCTTTCCCAGATCTAAAGAGCAGCTCTGTGTAATTCGAAAGCTTGTCTCTCTCACCAACAGAAGTTGGTCCAATAAAAAAGATATTCGCTCACCCACCATGTCTCTCTAATATGGTTTCAACATCACAGCCTGTTCTAATTTAAGTTCTTGCTACATCTCCATCCCCTTGAATAACCAGGGATGCAGCACTCCAGAGGTTCTTTAAACCAGAGTGTACAGTTCCAGCAGGCGCACACCTCCATGAGCCAGAACAAGCTCCTGGGGCCGGGGAGGGTGTTGCATGCATGCGGGGGTGGTTTTGAAGATATAACTAGCATACAATGTCAATAAACTGTGTGTATAAGGAGCAGTGCTGAAGACATTGGCAACCAGAACTTCCTGACAGATGGATAATAAAGAAGGGGTGGATTCTTTGGGATTAGCTCAGGTAAAGCACTAATGTTTGCAAGTACAATAGGGAAGGATTTGTTTACAGTGGGAATGTTACTGCTACAGATTGGTCACCTTCCATCTCACTTGGCCTCTCTCCCCCACTCCCACTTTTTTCTTTTTTTAAGAGTAGGAATAGTTTGATGACCGAATTAGAAGAAAAATAGGCATGAATCTTATAGCAAAGTCCGCATGCAAAAGCAAGAAGCTCTCTTTCCTTAAGGGCGGGGGGGGGGGGGGGGACACATTTCAATCTCATTTACATCAACAGAGCCAATGAATGAGAGTTCATTTACTCTGGATTTATACCAGGTCAGAATCTGGTTTACGGTCATCTTTCCGCAAGTTTTTAGTAATACAGGCTTCTTAGGCTATTCCTTCATGGCAAATAAGTTATTTGACAATTTTATAGTAATTAAAATGCGACGTGCCTGCGATCTGTATGGAAACCTGACATTGGGTCAAAAGCATCCCGGTTGCCATTCCATTGAATTCAGTTGAACTGTAGCGGTGATGAACTTGGCATCCCAGAAAAGGATAAAGGTACTCTATGGTTGTACTATTACAAAAAAATTGTGTTATTTTGCTAGAGGCTGGAAGCAGCAATGATTAGATGGAAATAGCCCTGTTCTACACAGTCCGTGTCAAAAGTATGCCCTGAAGTTTCTGCTTGAAGTCAGTATGCCAAGTTAATCCCCTGGTAACATCACAGAACTCAGTGGAATTGTGCACCAGAGGTCCTTTTGGCTCAGCATGTTAGGGCTTTCAGGCAGTGTTCCTCATGGAAGTATTTCTTCCCACAAACAAAAAAAAGGCTCTGGCATTAATAGCAAAAATTAAAGAGGAAACCAGACTTCACTCCCCTGGAAGGACTTTTCTGCCAGTGCAGTTCGAATGACCTTCTGCCAGAGCAGCTAGAATGACCTCTCTGATCAGGGCTGCAAGTGAAGCCTAGGAAAGCAGGCCAATTTCAGCCCTTGTGCCTGGTGCTGGGGCAGTCTCTTCCCCACTGAGCTGGTTTGCCAGTGGAAAGTTGGCTATTTTTGTGACTGAGAAAATGCCCAATCTCTCAGTACATGAAAGGCTGATTGTACTTTCTGAAAGTTCGCTCCCTTCCTGTGACAGTTCTAAGTCCAGAGGCTACAAACCGATGCCAATAGCCTCTTTAGCAACAGGCAGAGAAGTCCTTGCAGGGGAAGACAGTCTGAAGTCGGCATTGGGATGGAACGGACAGATACTAATATTAGCAGTTATAGGGACAAATACACACCTGGTTTCACCGACTTACACGCTACTGAAGCCAACTGAGGGACACCCACCCCCACGAGGCAAGACCCTAATGTTACACAGGCCAATATCAATCGTTCACTCCAGCAGGCGGCACTCTTAAAGTAGATTTAAAGTAACAGAAATGTTTCTTCATCTGATAAACAAACCAGCCAAGAGGACCCATTTTATGATGGGCTCAGAGCTAGATTCAGCATCTTTGAAAATAGTTTTCTTAAATCCCCTCTTCAGCAAATCAGGACTGCCTAAGTAACAGCTTTAGTCAGAGGCTAAAGGGAACAGGATATAGCCCAGCTTGACATCACAGGACAGAATTTCCAGGTCAAGCCAAGTTTCTTACACATTTAGAACAGCCCTTCTGGCCTGGCCAGATGCACCACGTGGCTACCACAGCAAGAATACCAGAATGTCCAGTTTTAACAGAGGACATTACCTCTAGATACTGATCTAGGAACTCATGGATAATGGGAATCTGGTGTCACTTGGAAACATAATCACGATACAGAATTAGCAAGGATCTTTCTATTTGAGTCAAGGACACATGGACTAGATAAAGCAGCTTATTTTATTGCCAGGCCTTGGTTCCTCAGAAAGCAAGAAGAGTTTGGCATTTGAGCCTGCAAATTTCTAGTGACTCTCCATCCTTTCAAGGCACTAAAAGCCACACCTGTCTGAGATCAGCTGACAGCGGAGTTCTGTCTGAAGATACATGCTCAGACAAAGATTCTTTGTAAATTGTGTGTTAACAGCTCACTTGTGCTACACCAGACTGTCTCCAGAGCAGTAAACAGAGCAGCAGCCATGCTAAGCCGGGCTTTGCATCTAGTGAAATGATGTACCACAGTGGAAAGTATCCCACAACACCTTTCACGTAAGAGTCTGGATGCAGAAGTACCTAGTGTGCAACTTTTAAAGAACAAGAAATCTCTAGAGAAAGTGCAAAGGAAACTGCTGGTCTTGTCTGACATTTCTGAAAATTCTATTAAAGGCAAGAAGGTAGGGATGTCTCCAGTTTTACCCCCAAATAAAACGCACAGCAACCTTCGATGCTTGATAAAGCAAATCTAGTTCTTGTAGTTGAGAAACATTAAGAAATTCTTAAAAACCTGTACATCAATGCTATGCTCACTCTAGACATTACGTAGCTCTTGTTATTTTTACACTCTCGGTAGAGGAACGATAGACTCCTTTTCACTGCCTAAGAGAATCTAACAGTAGTTCCACAAATAGAGCTGATACTTGTTTGCAATATTACGTGAAGTGCCTCTGGAATTGCTGTGGGATGTGGAATGTATTTGCCATCATGAGGATGTGGGAATTCCATACTCCTCCCACACCAACACAGAAGACACGTTTCCTTGTAGGACGCTCAAGGCCTCTGTAGTCCCGACAAAGCTTTTTTTTTTTTTTTTTTTTTAAAATGGGTTACATTTTTTGGTGGTGGGGGGGTACAAAGCAACAGCCATGCAGTGGCAGCCTTCCTCCCCCCACCAGTCTGCAGTTTGGAAAGCTACCACAGCAGGTGTATGAATAAATCATGGCAGGAAATTAAGCAAGGAAGCATTGTTTCCATCACTTCAGATAATGGCATCTTACAATACAAATTACTGTTTTTTGGATTCTGTGAATCCTTAAAGCTGAGCTATCTGATAGCAGAGCTGTACTAAGAGCAGACAAGTTGGCACACACTTGCCTGGCTGTGACATGACAGAATGTCATTTCCTTCCATGCCTGTAAAAGCCATGCTGTGAAACCAAACTGATACCAGGAGGGATCACCACTGCTTAGAGACTAGAGCTAGATATGTTCACCTGGGCTGGGTGCTTAGTCTAGGATACTATGCAGGACTTTGGGTGGGGATAGGAGAAGAAAAGGTGGCTCTCTGTATGCTCTACACCTGTGATCTTTGAATAGTGATAGGGGCTGGTGTTTTGCCCTGTTCACCAAGAATGGTGTCGTTTCCATTTGAGAGTTTCGGACCAACTCCCCTCCCTTCTCCCTGCCAGTGTGAAGGGAACTGGGACTTGCTTTCCAGCACTTTATTTGCACAGCAAACTCTACCCGTTGCGTCCAAGAGGGTGACACTTTTCTGTACATTCAGCAGTGATGTTGTAGAGGGTTGGATTGAGCTGCTGGAGGCCCAGCATATTCATTCAGCCCCCCCCGCTGTTCAACACAGAGCAGCAAAGAAAGCCCTTCTGGTGCGACGACATGAACGTTACAGAAAGTGAAAGGAGGGAGTAATTAGAAACACATCGAAAATATGCAGTAACTGGGTCAACCTGTGCTAAACCATTTCAGCTGATGCATCACTTCTCTCCTCACCCCAGTGAATCACTGACACTACTAGATCACAAAGCCTCTTTAACAGAGTCCTTTTATGTGCCTCTAACTGCTGATTTCTATTCCTGACTCCAAGTCCAAAGCTATAGCGCTGTCATTTCCAGTGGAGAACTGCAGAGGAACCAGCCAGAGGCTCGAGCTGGTAGGAAGAGCCACCAGAGCAAGGACTGCTGCACTGGGAGGAGGGGGTGAATTAAGGCCCTGCTCGTGCCCTCCATCCCTCCAGAACCACCCCCAGACCCAGAACTGTGCAGGGGAAAAGCCACCCAAACAGAGAGCACCAGAAGCCAAAGTTCTCCCCCGCCAGCCTTGGGGAAAGGATAAAGGAGGGAACAAGTAGGAGACTCCAGCCGGCCATTGCAGACATGGCTGGCCTACGCAGGGAATTCGAACATGCAGAGAACTTCCTACAGTTCTGACTGGACTCTCTGCTATGTGTTGACTGGCTGCTTGCGCCAACCCGCTCCCTCCCTCCGTCTGTTCATCCTTGCCTCATGCCACACCTACCCCACCTTACTCTCTTCTCCTTGGCCCTGCCCCTCACCTCTTCTCTGTTCTTTCCATTTAGCTGATCTCCTCCTAACTAAATGCCCTGCTCCCCACCCTCCAAAGTAAGGGAATTAACATGGTTGCCAATATCCTCACATTGTTCACTCTGCTTGGGTGTGTTATACCCCTTCCCCCACCTTGTGTGTTTAGACTGTACCATTGGGCAGGGACTGCTACTCAAATAGCACCTTTTACAACGGAGCCTCATTCATGGTTGGTCCTTAACACCACCATAATTAACATGACTGATTAATAAGTTATGCGACAGCGCTCTCTTCAGAAACAGCTCCTGCTACAGAGTGGGAATCCTTCTCCATGAGACACAGCTGCAGCGAGCAGAAGTTTTGGTGAGGCCAATTTAAAATAAACAAAAAACAAAACAAAAAAACCACCACCACTAAACTGACACCTTCTTCATAACAAAATACGCGCCCATCATTCCGCTGGGGAAGGGTATGGATATTGCAACACCTGCCATTAGCATCCAAACCCAGAAGAGTGGCTGAAGGCAGGACCACTCAAATTTCAATGGCAAGTTTGTACGCCAGTTTGAGCTAGACCCATACAAGCAAAGATTTCATGGTCCTGCTGAAGAAAACCCTTTTGCCTTTGAGTATCATTATGAGAAGAGGCAGGGGGTTGTTATTTTTTAAATCCTAATAAGTTGACAGTGTGGTCTCCAATGCTCATGCTGCAGAAAGGCTAATGGATTTTACTAGAAAAAAAGAGAAGGAAGTGGCTAGCCACCTTTCTAAGCCAGATAGCCTTTGATAAACAACTTCAGAGCCATCCCATACTAGTGTAGCAAGAAGAGCTATTAATACAAAGTTCAAGATTGTTTGAACACCACCCTGTTTACACAGCACAAGCAGTTCCAACCTGGCATTTCCTTCCGTGCTGCTCCACTGCAGTGAACCCTCAGAAGAGCCACCATTGTCTGTGCCGTATTTATCTGCGTCGCCTTTGACAGCCAGCAGCAAAGTGAGGAAAAAAGGGATTCTGCAGTTTCACCTGAAGCTATAGAAGAATTTTACTGCTTCTGTAAAATTACTTTTAGCCCCCACATAAAGTTGACACTTGTAAAGCTGTTAAAAAAAACCAACAACCCACAAACTTCACTGAGATCGTTAATCTCTACATGGGGGAAAACCTTGGCTTTAAGTTTAAACCAGCCTTAAAGCTAAATTACCTTCTGTCAAATTAAGCATGCAGGGCTCAAAGCTCAGATTTTAGATCTGTTAAACATTATAAACTCTCTCTAGCTTCCCAAAATAATGAATTACGAAGTCCTAGCGTCATGAGGTCTGCAGTTCTCGGCGTTCCAGGACTCGGAACTGCCATTTGTCTCACGCACCTTACCAGTGCTTTGCACCATGGTGGTGAAGAATCACAGATGTAGAACAGTTAGGGATACTCTATGCTGGCAGCGCTTTAACGGGCCTTGTGTGGTCACGGCGCAGCACTGGGAGAGCGCTCTCCCAGCACTCTCAAAAAGCCCACCTCAACAAGGGGCGTAGCTCCCAGCGCTGGGGCACTCTTTACACTGGTGCTTTACAGCGCTGCAACTTGCTGCGCTCAAGGGGGTGTTTTTTCACACCCCTTAGCGAGAAAGTGGCAGCGCTGTTAATTGCCAGTGTAGACAAGCCCTTAGAATAAAGAACGGTATTATCCCTAAAGATAATCCCTTCTGCTTGGAACATTCCCCAGCCCTTCACTCCCTGCTATAGATGAAGTAACAGAACACATCTCCTCACATGGAGGGAGGGGGAGGATGGGAGTAGCAGCTTATTTAGCCCTGCTGGGAGAAATGCAGGCAGAGTTTTTGTCTGGTTTTGTTGTGTTTCCTTCCTAGTCTGAATGCTACTATAAATTACTCTCTAGGATCACAGTCAGTTCCCCTTTGAAATTGCGATCCCAGTCTGTCCTCAAAGCCAGAGCAGTGCCAGCAAAGTTTATCAGGTCAAGAGAACGCAGAAGATGAAGGGCTGAAAGGAGGGGCCTTGCTTTATAGCTCTCTTCTGAGTCTTGCTATGAAGGGAGACAGAGAGAGATGGATGGCTTCTGTGCTGAAACATAGCGCAGGTTTGCGCCAGTGGATAGCTATCAGATAAAGGGAATTTCTTTGGAACACAAAGAGCCAGAGGTGGTTTTTATTTGAATTCATAATTAAAAAGGGGAGCGGTTTCAGAATCAGCAATGCCAAGCTAGTTCTGCAAGCAAAATTGCTACAAACACAAGCCTCGCTGGCTGCTGCTAACGTCACTGCATTCCTCATGTGCAAGTCCTGTAAACTGACCCCTATTCAATTATTCATTAAAGTCTGCAGCTCATCTGAGGCCAGCCTTCTCGAGCAGGGATTTTTTTTTTTTTTTAATAGCTTTGAGAAACTTCCCATTAAGCAGAGGCCGATCCTTTCAGAGGATGACAGCAAGAGCGCTGGCAGGAATACAGCCAGGCGCCTGTCAGGCACTACAGTTACATTAAATTTAAGACCACTGGATTACATGGCTGACAAGTAGGGAACAGCCAGTTTAAACAGCAGGCTTTAACTGTGACAGGCTGAAAAAGCAGTGACTAATTAAGAGTCAGGGCACCAATCAGCTCTTGGGCTGGAGTGGCGGGGGCAGATTTCCCGGTAGCAGTGCAGTCAAGGAGATGAGTGTCAGTAAACTACTCCAGTACAGATTACACCCACCCACAGCAGATGCCTTCTGCAGTTCACTCATGTTGGCCCATCTTTGAGCAACTTTTGCCATCCGTCTGCTCTCCATGCCCCAGATCAGCAGCAGACCTTTGCAATTCTTAGAGAAAGCTGCTGCAGCTGTGTCAACAGATTGGGCCTCTGCTTCACGGGGGAGCCTTTAGATTTATTTATTTTTAAAGCCCTCATTTTCAGAGGCCAAGACCAGAGCAGCTATCCAATCTTGGCAAGGATCACACTGCTGGGCATTCCTTGTCAGCAGGATTTATGCTTAGACTGAATTAAAAACCACTTACAATGACAGCATGTTCAGTAGACAAGACTGGGCTTCACTGGCTCAGGTACAGCAGGCCCCTGCCACCTGGGCACCTCTGTATTAGAGATACAGGCCACACCTGTGTTTTTGCCTGATCTTTCAAGTCATGGCCGCCTTGGTGAATTGAGTACCAGTCTGGATTAGGCAGCTGATCCTTTACTCTGATGACTAGAAACAGGTGTTTTCTTAATACTCTTAACCTGTATTTTGAAGGAACCTGGCCTAGTCCAACTACAGACCAGTTTTCAGGGGCAACCCCATTTGATGTTCCTGCCATGCAACCACTCTGCATGAGAGGCCGGCCATCTCCAGATAGATGGGCAGCACCAAGCTTGGATTCAGGAGACAAGTGACCATAAAGGGATAGGTGGAGCAGGCTGATTTAAGAAGCATCCTTGGCACTGGTTCAGATGCGCCGTCATGGGGCCCAGTGCATGAAGATGTACCCAGGCTGTAATGGAGACGACTGTTAACATAGGCAGCTCCTTGATTCGCGATCAGAGGCTACAAGAGGAACCCCCTTCTGGTTGACCTTGCAGAGCATCAAGCTTGTCCCAGGAGAGACTAGTGCCTGGGAGAAAGAGGCCCATGCAGCACTTGGTTGCTGGATTCAAAGGGAGACAGCACACAGCTCATGGTCAGGATCTCTCTGTCTTTTGTCTGCATCAGCCAGTCACCCAGGTGTGGGTGCACAAAGAGACAGCATTGTTTATAGCATTAGAGACAACCCCCTTTGCCAGGAGCTGTGAAACTCATTCGATCAGATGGGGCATCACAGCTACCAAATGGCTTGTAGTTTATAAGTTGAAAGAGTTACTGGGACACAGTTTAGAGAGGTCTACGCCATAAAGACCAACTGAAACCTCACCCGTAACAGCAGCCTGTCACCCCTGCCCCATGTCCTTCTAACATAGGCGAGTGTCTAGGAGTTACTGAAACTTACGGGCCAAACCCTACCTTGAGATATAGCTACGCAGTCCCTCTGACATCAGTGGGGCATCTTGTGCCACAGGCATAAGTGAGGGCAGGGAGTGTCCACAGGACCTCGTCATTTCCATTCCCCTGCATTTCCACCTTGTTCTCCCTCTCATCTATGGGTCTAATCTCGCATCTCTTTCTGCTCCACTGAGACTAGTAAGTGAGCCAGAGCAGCATTCCCTGTGTTCTCTCCCCTCCTCTTTAGGCAACTCCCTGTTCCCTCCCTTGAGTAAACCAACTTGCATTCCTGGTCCCTGCAGGGTGGACTGCAGCCTGTGCTCCACCAGACAGCTCGCCTGGACCACCCAGACAACAGGAATTGAGCCCAGCCCTTCTCACTTATTAGATTGGGGAAAGAGGGTCATAATCATCCATCTGAATCTCATTTCAAGGAGCTACAGAGCAGAGCTGGATAGTACCAAGCACAAAGGTTTACACTTGAAATAAAGCCTCTGACTACGCTGGCTTTATCACAAGAGATGCTGCTTCTCCAGAAACCTGGGGTGAACTGATTTTGCTGCAAGGGACGATGCGTTTAGTTAAATGCCTCCTTTATAACGTAAGTCACTCAACTTGGTGCATCCGGCCCCAAATGGCACTCCACCGCTCAGGGCTGGCCAGCACGAGGTGGCAGTGGTGATGCAGATAAATTAGAAAGCTTTGTGGTATCAGAGAAAAAAGATTTGTGGGGGTGCTGCAATTGTAGACAGAGAATGAATGGGACCTGCAGCTGGGAAAGGGAACACGTAGGCCGAGAGCAGTAACGGTCTTACTGGGCTTATAAGCGGATGGCATTCCCACCCTGCTCTGAACACACACACACTGGTCCAAACACAGCTCTTTCCTGCGGCTTGGTTTTATGAAGGTGGTAAGACAAAGTTCCGCCTAAGCTTTCCCCAGAAATTTTCCCTGCAGGATACCGCTGCCTTCGACAGCCCTTTTTAATGACTCCTACAACGCTGCATCTCTGTGCCAGGTCCACTTCTTCCACCCCACTGCATGCCACCTACTGCTCATTACATCCACTGCTTAAAACAATCCAAGAACAAGATTCAGCTCAAGCACGGAATGAGGTGTGCATACCACAGGAGTGTGGAGGCAGGAACCTAGGCACTTCCAAAGGTCTCTTTTATGGTGTTGAACTAGAACCCCGAGAGGTGTTTACTCATTCACTTCCCGCCTCGTTTTCATGAGGAGCTATCATTATAACCCCGGGATATGCAGATCACCGGCTCAGTTGTAATTCCAGCAGTGGGTATTAGTTTTACTGTCACAGAAGAAGAGTGGGCACAACTTCAGCACTGTAAATCAGCTCTGTTCATTGTGAAATGATTTCACTGATTGGGTCTTGTCGTTAACAGCAAGGCATTATGCATTAATTCTTTAAGAGTATGCAACCTGCCCTTAAGGTGAGCTAGTTAATCAGCGTTTTAATGTATATTCCATCAAAGAAGTTCCATTTTTCCTGTTGAATTTGTTACTTTCTATTCCTGTTAATCAGCTGTGGAATCAGCAGCCGAGCAAGGCAGCTCATTTCTCTGCTCTTTAGATTTTGGAACAGTCAGTTTAGCTGAGAAGTAACAGGATTTACGACCCACGAGGCTAATGCAGACACTGCCAGTCAGTCTAATCCAGTGGCTCTCAACCTTTCCAGACTCCTGTACCCCTTTCAGGAGTCTGATTTGTCTTGTGTATCCCCAAGTTTCACCTCACTTAAAAACTACTTGCTTACAAAATCACACATAAAAATACAGAAGTGTCATACCCACACGATTACCGAAAAATTGCTGACTCTCTCATTCTGTCTGTATGAAATTTCAGTTTACGCTCACTTTGTTAGTGCTTTTTACATAGCCTGTTGTAAAACTAGGCAAATCTCTAGACGAGTTGATGTCCCCCTGGAAGACCCCTGCGTACCGCAAGGGGTACACGTCCCCCTGGTCTATTTAATAAGCCAATAGGGCCCCCAAACCAGCACAACTTTTCTGAGCAAGTTCCTAAGTTCCCTTCTGACATCACAGATGGCTTCTATGCAAGGCAGCCAGTGAGTCATTGTGAGTAGAGATGTTACAAACTCCCTCCTGGTTTAGTCTAGATCAGAGCCCGATCTGCTAGCTAGATCTGCTAGCTAGATCTGCTGTGCACTACACTCCAGTATCAATACAGAGCCAGTTTGGATTAACCCTTTGTCTGCTTCCCAGAGACCATCACTGGAAAGAGTTCTCTCAATGGGTGGGGGAGGGGAGGGGAAGGATGGCGCGGGGGGGGGGGGAGGAGAATGGAGATTACTTATCTGTAACTGGAGGTTCTTTGAGATGTGTGGTCCCTAGCTATATTCTGCACATGGGATATGCATGTGTGTCTCATGCACCCAAGTCCTGAATTTTCTTGCGAACAGCATCCGTTGGCCCACACATATGCCACAGCTCTCCTTGTGCTCCCAAATAAGGGCATAAATCGAGGTCCAAGCTGACGCCTCCCCAGTTTCCCATTCTTACTGTAGTGAAATGAATCCGCAGCAGAGGGGATGGAGCAAGGGTAGTGGAATACAGATCAGGACCACACATCTCGAAGAACCTCCATTTCTTCTTCAAGTGATGGTCCCTCTGTGTATTCCACGAATGGAGATTAGTAAGCAGTAGTCAAACAGATCGGTGCGAGGGCGTAGAAGAGATAACTGACTGTAGCAGTGTTGTCCCCACATCCATAGGTGCTGACTCCGTGGGTGCTCCAGCACCCACCTGCAGCCAAGCTGTCCCCCTCCCCCAGCGCTTCCCGCCCGCAACTCCGCTGATCAACTCCTCCCTCTCCCCTCCCAGAGCCTCCTGCACACTGCGGAACAGGAGAGGGAGGAGCAGGGACGGGGTGCGCTCGCGGGAGGGGGTGAAGTGTGGGCACGGCTGGGAGCGGGAAGAGGCGGGATGGGGGCTTGGGAGAAGGGGTGGAGTGGGGACATGGCCTGGGGTGGAGTGGGGATGGGAAGAGGCGGGGCAGGGGTGGGGGCTTGGAGGAAGGGGTGGAGTTGGGCCGGGCCTGCAGCGGAGGGGAGGGTTGAGCACCCCCTAGGTAGAGAGGAAGTTGGTACCTATGCCCACAGCCAAGAACTGTACCAAGGCGTAATCTCTTGTGAATGTCTGCAAAGTCCTCCAAGTAGCTGCCCTACATATATCTAGTGTGGGTGTCTCAGAGATGCAGCTGAAGTAGCTTGCCCCCAGTGGAATGAGCCCTTACCTCTTTCTGGGTGGAGGATGCCAGCTAGTTGGTACCAAAAGATAATACAACCCGAGATCCATTTTGAAAATCAGTGTTAATATAGGTTGGCCTCTTGATCACTCTGCTATTAAAACAAATAGTTTAGGTGTCTAACATCTTTTGTTCTTTGCAGTTAAAAGGCTGAAGCCCTCCGGACGGCCAGAGAATGGAATCTTCTCTCCTCTTCCAAGGCACATGGTTTAGGAAAAAATACAGGTATGTAGATGACCTTACTCATATGAAACTCAAACTACCTTGGGTATGAATCTGGGGTGGGAACTTAGAGAGACTTTTTCTTTATAGAAGGCAGCATATAGTGAGCCTGCCCTATGTGCTCCCCGTTCACTGACTTTTCTGGCCGATGTTATAGCTATCAGAAAAGACACCTTCATGGACAGAGGGGTCAGAGTGTGTGACCAGTGGCTCAAAACAAGAGTCTTAGTGAGAGAAGAGGGGGGGGGGGGAAATGGAGATCCCACTGAGGTGTGAACTTCACCACTGGTGGAAAGGATCTGAGAATCCCCTTCAAAAATCTAGTTGTGACAAAATGCGTGACGAATGTATGGTTATTCATTGGAGGATGGCAAGAGCTGATTGCTACAAAATGTACCCACAGAGAATAAGTAGATACTCCCAGGGATTCCAGTAAAGTTCTGAGACAAATTCCTCTGAGGAACCCAAGCAGAGAAACATTTCCATTTAGCTGAGTAACAGCTTCTCGTACAATCTTTTCTACTTTGGTTAAGGATGGATTGCACCCCCTTGGAACATGAATGTTCTAGATGGGGTTGTGTGACCTTGCCACTGGGTTACATTAGAAATCCAGTAACACTGGGATGTTCATGGGTGGTCACACAGAACTTCAACAGATCTGAGAACCAGAAATGTCTCTGCCAGTTGGGCACAATGAGGATGACTCAAGCTCTGTCTGGGTGGATCTTCCCTAAAACCTGTGGTATCAAAGGAATTGGAGGGGAAAATATATCCCAGGCAACACTTCCACAACGTCAGAAGAACATCTCCCAATGAGTCTTTGCCTGGGGCTGCTCTGGAGCAGTACTGAGGAAGCTTTCTGTTCACCTGTGAGGCAAAAAGCTCCCAAGCAGTTATTCTCCATTGACGGAAGACATCACTGAGAACTGAATCATAAATCTCCCATTCTAGATTTGTGGAAAAGTGTCTGGTCAGGTAGTCCCCTGGGGACCTTTGCGCCCCTGGCAAGTATGCTGCTGACAGGGCTGTGTGACGTTTGATGCACCACTTCCAGAGGATGACTGCCTCTGTGCACAAAGAGATCTCATTCCCCCTAGCTTGCTTATATAAAATACTGTTGTTGTATCGTCTGGCATTATCTGAACATGTTTGGACTGGATGGGACTGCAGGCCCAATGACTGCCCTAAATTCTAGTAAGTTAATATGCATTCTGGACTCCTGGGGTCCAAATGCCCTGAGCCATATGATTGGCCATGTGCGCACCCCAACCCAAGAGGAAGGCATCGGTAATGATGTTTACCTTCTTCATTGCCTTCTCCATTCTCTTCATTGCCTTCTCAGGGAGGCTGCTGGTGGCTCTTGACCCAGCCTGACTGACTGGGGAGGAGGGCCATCAGGGGTGGGGGTGCGGTGGCCTGGCCCAGCACTTGTGGGGCGGGGCAGGGCAGGCAGGCCCCCTCAGAGCTTTTCCTTTCGGGGGTGGGTTCGGGGCTCCAGTGTATGGGGGGCAGGGCCTTGGGCGGAAGGGGTGGGGCTGGTGGGCTAGCCTCCCCAAAGCAGGGATTCACCTGCCACTCATGGGCGCATGTGGAATACACATAGGGACCATCACTCGAAGAAGAACCATAGTTCCAGCCCATGTTGTGTCAAAGGAAATGAAGAGAAAGGAAAAACGGAGGCCTCTCAAATGGCTTTGAAAATACATGTTAACAGGCTGTTAGGGGGTGGCCTAGATGTGAGCGTTACTGACCTCATTCCATAAGCAATGAAAAGTCTGTGCCACTGATACAGAAGAAAGAAAGAAAAAGGTTCCTTCATTCAGCAACCCGTAGGAGTCCTAGACAATTTATAGAACTCCTTTGCCAGGGCAGCGTTCCATACGTCCATCCTAAAGGTCAACAACAAACGCAGTGGAGCTGAGCAGGAATAGCAACACCAACCATTTAAGCTTTTACCTACATAATTTCCTTTTTATAAAACTTGCTTGGTTTAGGGTTGGATCCATCTTCTGGCATTGTGGATCTGAACTAATGTTGTCTAACAATTAGACTGCAAGCTTCTTGGAGCCAGGGCAGTTCAAGTCTGTACAGTATCGGGCATGCCAACAGCACTCTGGTAAGCATGACTCTGCTTTGGGCTCATGCTCATTTATACTGTATGGGGTTTGTCATCTTCAGCCTGTGGGTTCCTTATAAGGAGGATCTGAAAGGTTGGACTATTAGTTCAGATTTCATTGCTTCTCCTGAAGAGAGTCACGCTACCTTTCCCCAAGACTATTACTGAGAGCGAAGCAGGTCTGGACTTAGAAGTCAATAGACGTAACTCCTCCCATCCCCAGCGTAGTTGCAGGCGCTGCCAAGGTGCTCACAGAGCAGGAGTGAGGAACAATGCTTGCACAGACTTGTGACGGCAAGACTTTATGGAGTCCCACCTTCAAGAACACAAGAGTCATCATAATATGGTTCATTTCAGAACGTAGGGCTCAATGCCAAGGACAGTGGTGTTACAATTACACTCACACTCATACAGTTAATCATTCCAACTGCATCTATCTGTGTCCCACTGAAAGAGACTGACCCACACCAGAGAGTGTCGAGACTGGTCCCAATAAGGCTGTTAAGCGTACTCTCAAAATGCACATTGCCCTACAACATCCACAATGCCGCTGTTGTACATAGCGGCAGTTCTTAGCATAATGCTTTCATACAAGGATCACAAGAAACTTTGCAAGCAGTAACACCCCACACACACACACACGAATTATCCCCATTTTACAGATGGGGAACTAAGGCACAGTGACTTGCCCAAGACCACGTGGCAAGTCAGTGCCAGAGCTGAGACTAGAACCCAGCAGTTCTGACTCCCAGCCTTGTCCACTAGCTTTTACCGTGCTTCATGTCTGATAGCGAAGAGGTAGCACATGCAACATCACACCACCACCACAGTCCCTTATGGGAGTGGGAGGAAAACTACCTACTGGTAGCATAAGATTTAGAGAGAATCCAGCGAGGTCCCTAGCTGGTTCTTTTAGATGGACATCAACGGGTTCCTAGAGCGCGTACCTTCACTCACTGCACAACAAAAAGTACGTTTTGGCTAACATGTGGGGACAGAGGGAGTGGCGGGCTGCACTACATGTGGGTGCTGAGTAATGCTCGTTATCTGCTGATCTCACTGATGAAGGCTATTTTTAGGTGAGATGGCAGAATTAGGCTATGTCTACACTACCACTTTTGTTGGTATAACTTCTGTCACAAGGGATGCAAAAAACTACACCCAGGAGCAACGTAAGTTACACCGATAGAAGCACCAGTGTGGACAGTGCTATGTCGGTGGGAGACGCTCTCCTGCTGACATAGCTACCGCCACTCCTCGGGGGGTGGTTTAGGTCGGTGGGAGCACTGCCTCGGTACAGCTGTGCTGCTGTAGCTGACTGGTGTAGCCTTGACCTTAGTTGTAAGAGGGTAGTGAATAAACCCCACAAACAAAAATGATGGGGGGACGGATAGTTCAGTGGTTTGAGCATTGGCCTGCTAAACCCAGGGTTGTGAGTTCAATCCTTGAGGGGGCCATTTAGGGATCTGGGGCAAAAATTGGGGATTGGTCCTGCTTTGAGCAGGGAGTTGGACTAGATGACCTCCTGAGGTTCCTTCCAACCCTGATAGTCTATGATTCTATGAACAAGGGGTTTACTCTTACAACTATTCCAAACACGGCCATAGCAGATCAGAAAGCCATGCAACAGAGGCAAAGAGGAATTTTTCTTAACTTAATTTTTCTTTCTGACTGTAAAGGTGCAACCACCAGTTCTACAAATGCAGCAAGCAACTGCTGACAATCTGACCTCAAACTAACCGGTTCAGTGATCTGAAAACATGAAGCAAGATAGCCTTGGAGATTTTTCTGCTGATATCCAGGCCTGCCAGAATTGGTTGAGCTGGTTACAGGGTATTTCAGAGTTAGCCGTTCCATTTCAGAGAAAAGGAGTTTAAGCAGGGACTTCCTTTGCATGTACTTCTGCTTGAAAACATCAGTTGTTCTACTTTTTTACAAGACAAATAAGGGGTTATTATTCCAAACAGATATTTCACAAATTAGGTTACTGAAGCCCTGGATAGGGATGGGAAGGCTTTTGTTAGCCATGTGTAGTAGTTTATTGTCAGTGTAACTGACACGGAGGCCATGGCAAATTTAGAAAGGATCAAAGAATAGTCACCCAGTGGCTCAAACAAGACACTAGCCTTCAGGACTCCTGGGCTCCCTTCCCAGCTGCCACCAACTTGCTGTGAGCACTTGGGCAAGATACTTAACTTTACTCTGCCTCAGAGTTCCCCACTTGTAAAGTGGTCGCCACCTCTTAGCCTCATGAAGGGGAAGGAGATTTAATGACGAGGTGCTTGCACAGCCTGTAGAGAAAATGTTAGCTAGCCTCTCTCAGACTGGAACAGAAGTCCCACCGCATCACTTTCTACAGAGCTGAGTCTCAAGCAGGATCAGCTGGGCTGTCTTCCCACGTAAGATCACCGTACTAAAAGGAATCCCAGATTTTTAAAGACTACTTGAGGTAGCAAGTGCTGCTGTGTACCTCAGGAGAAGAGCTCAGCAAGGTGCTTGAAGATCAAAGAGGCAAGTGCCACAATGAGCCTCAGCGAGCCAGTGGGAATCCAGCCAGGGGAGGCAGCACCTCTGGCAGGGAAGGAAGGGCCAGCTGTATTCTCAACGCAGAGAGGTGCACATCATCACTGATCTTGAGATGCCTGGTCCTGTGTCAGCATCAGGCTCTACATGCTCCTTTTATACCACTAAGATGACACCCCTAAAATCAGACTGGCAAGTTGAAGATCAGAGACCCAAAATAGTCAGGAATAGGTCAATATACTAATGTGAATAATCTAAGCACTATACCCAGATGTACAGACTCTTTTCTCAGCCTATGTATTATATAATTTAATATTAGCATTATTAAAAGCCAGGGCACAAGTCTGGAGAAGAGAATTGGCTTACAAGAATTGGTTCTTTTGGCATCAACCCCTAGAGAGGCAAGACAATTGCTATTCCATTCAAACTTCTTTAAATGGCACAAAATTAAATCTAAGGAAGTGGGAAACTAACTTGCTGGAACACAATCAAAATCAACCTCCAGGGCCAACAGAAAGGAAAGAAAAATCCATGGAGCTGCAGGCTAAAATGCGGTGTCAGACTGAAGACTCCTTCCAGGATACACATCAGATACCAAGGGTGACTCCTGATTAGGAGAGAATGTGTTGAATGAACTCTGATGAACAATCCATTCATCATGACTTGTGATAGGTGTTGCATATTCCACAGGGCCTTTCTCCACAGCCATAATATTAGCATATTGGAAAACTACATTTTAAATACTCATCTACCCATACTGAAGGGCTTATGCCTTCAGGGTCCCAATCAGACAGCCATTATTCCCCACTCCTCAGCATGACCATCCTTGTGCAGCAGGTAGAGAAACAAGGCAGAAGCACTAGTGCAGGTTAGGGTTAGATTAACAGCAAGTTGCAAGATGTTCCTGTAGGCTAAGAGGCAGACCTTCAGTTTGAATCTCATTTCTCCTACTAGATGCTAGTTCATCTCAGGGAAAACACATCCCTGAAATCAAGTTCTTCAACACTATACAGCTCACATTTAGACTAGAAAGCGCATTAGGCCTCCAGAGCAGAAGGATGAGCCCATGGTTAGGGTGCTAGCCTAAGAGGAGGTAAAATTCCCTCCTCTGTCCCTGACTTCCTGTGTGACCTTGGGCAAATCCTAGCCTGTCTGTGCCTCAGTTCCCCATTTGTACAATGGGGACAATAGCACCTACCTTAGCCCCGCCTTGCAGGGGTAGGAAAGGGGATGTAGAAATCACTAGTATGTTGCAAGGATAAATAAACTAAAAACTGTGAAGCACCCAGGTACTATGGTAACAGGGGCCATATACCCAAGAGATAAAGACTAGGTGTAGGAGGAAATACTTTGCACCTGCAACCCCTTTTTTTGGAGAACCTCAAGACAGTTGCACTGACAGTCAAGTCGCACAGTATGCTGTGGATTTCTATTAACCTTTCCAGAGATGGGGAAATGGAAGCAGAAAGGTAAAGAGACTTGCCTATGGTCACAGGGCAAGTCAGTATCAGAGCCACCAACCAATCCCAGGAGTCCAGACTGCTAGTCCTCTGCTCTAACCAGTGAGCCCATTTCCAGTGCATTTTGCAGCACCTCCATTGGGAGGAGAGTGATTGAGGAGATTCAAGATGCTGGTTTGGTGAAATTGTCTATGCAAATCTAGGGGAAAGTGAGAAGGCAAGGATGGGGCATGACACAGACATTCAACCCTTCCCCTGCCTCCTACCCTCCCTCCCTCCTTCTACCCGCAGTTAGCAACAGAGCAGCTGATTTTAAACCATCCCCTCTCCACGCCCCATAAAATGAAGGATTACTCAGTTGGCTCTGGACGAAAGGTCACACATAGCAGTGTAATGTACAGCTTCGATGAATGTTTCCGAGACTTGAAGATGCTACATTTGTTTTTGTTTTTTTACCTTTGATGGATGTCTCCCACCTTCTTCTGGTGCAACCTGCCCATTCTGCAAAATGCAAAGAAGAATCCACTGTTAGCAAACGCCAGGCACTATGAAAATGCCATTTTGGAGAGGGGCAGTCAAGTTTCCTGAATAGACTTTTTATACTAGGCTAGAAGGTGATGAAACCTCCAGAAGTTGTTTGGGCCAGATTTATAAGACACAGCACAATTGATTTATAAGACACACATCAGATATACAAGGCAAGTGGAGCTGGTCAAAAACCCCTGACATTTCAACTGAAAGAGACCTGGTATAATCAGCACCATTTTGGAACTCAGCCAGGTGCGCCAAGGGAGTGTGATTTATGCACGCTTGCTGTTCTGTGAACATTGGCTGGTGGGGGCGTAGGTTAAAGGAGAGGGAGAGCTGCGTCAGCTTCACACTCTTGTATTAGCAGGAAAAGCTACACGCTGAGATGGATGTGTATGTTACACTTTGCATTGAATGAATCCCAGATCGGAAGTTACAATTTTACTACCAATACCCATTTTAAGATGGGCTTATACTTGATATCATTTACATCACTGCTGACAGTGCCCCAGGACCTTCTGCACCAACTGCTTGGCTTGAGGTTGCATTTGGCCCTTTGTATTCAATAAATACTATCTTGCTAGCCAAACTTCTATTGCTGGAATAGGCAGTGAAGTCCTGAAAGCAGTGTCAAATTCAGCAAGATGGCAACCCAGTAGGAGCAAGCAGACTTGGAGGTGAAGATAGGTGGGAGATATTTGCTTAGATATAGATATCTGATATTTAGCAGAGTTGCAAGAACACTCCGTAAAAATCCTTCCCCTGTAAAACCAATTTACCTGTGTTTATTAATAAACTTAGCTGAGAAGTGAGGTGAAAGAATTTGAGAAATCTACTTGCCTCATCTCTGTTTATGCTCTTTATTTTTTTTGCATCTCAACTTGAGCAACGAAAGACAATAAAATTAAAACAATGAGGAGTCCGGTGGCACTTTAAAGACTAACAGATTAATTTGGGCATAAGCTTTCATGGATAAAAACCCACTTCACCCGCACGTTCTAAGCACTGTAATGTCTGAGTTATAAACATTGTAGAGTGGGAGGGGCTTAAATCAACTTTTGTTAGGATTAAGTGTTTTTGTTTTTCTGAGACTGGTGTCAAGCTTTCATAACACTTTTAACAAGAAATGATGTTTTGGCCCTGTTTAATCCATGCCCTTTTAAAACAAGGCAGAGAAAACTTGCATTTATTGACCCCTGGTATGACAGCTTTTGGAGTGTGACACTAACAAAGTCTCACTTTAACATTACAGGGATTCAGTTTCTACCATAGCTTACTGGTGCTCCACATTTGTCTTGAAGGATACACACACAATTAAATATATTTCTGAACTGCATGCGTACCACCTGGTGGCTAACTCATGATAAAGAGTTTAGCATAGGGAGGAGTTGGCAGACTCAGCTCTTCACATACAAGTTTATTCTTCAAAGATAAGCACAGTGGAAAACAGCTGGTAGTCTCCAAGGTTTTTTTTAAGATGAAAATTTTTATTCATATCCTTAATAGAACAACAAAAGTTTATGATCTTGGTCTCTCCTTCTTGCCTTTGTACAAAGCTAAGAGGGAAACATTGGCTACTTTGACAACCTTGAAATGAACTCCAGGAATATCACCAACAGGGGATCCCCCTTTCTCTGAGAGCTATGCCCCGAGCAATACATTGCATGTGTGAATTTAGAGCTACTACAATTCACAGCATGGCCACATCAGTTACAGATGAGAGCGAACCCCTGCCTGCTAGACTGACATTAGCCCCGCAATATTTACACCTATAGGGCACAATTCTGATCTCACACCAGTGTAGTTCCAGTTGCTTCCAGTTTACCCTAGAGAGAGATCAGTCTCAACCTGTAGTACAACCAGTTGCTTCTCTAAAGTGTGGACTTAAGCGCATGCTTAAAGCTATTGACTTCAATGGGGAAAATCAAGCATGTACCTAAGAGCTTCCGGGAATAGGGATTACTCAGTTTGGGTTTGTGGAAGTGACCTTGGCACCCTTGCCACATTCCTTGGCCTGAGCAGCTCAGGTAAGCAACATAAGAGAACACAAGGGCTGCCATACTGGGTCAGACCATACTTCATCTTGCCCACTATCCTGTGTGGGACAGTGGCCAGTTCCAGGGTTTCAGGGAGTATACAGAACAGGGCAATTACAGAGTGATCCACCCATCTTCCGCTCCTGGTTTCTGGCAGTTAGAGGCTTAGGGTTGCCCTGAGCATGGGGTTGTGTCCCCAGCCATTGATGGGCCTATCCACCATGAACTTATCTAATTCTTTTTTTAACCCAGTTATACTTTTGGCCATCACAACACCCCATGGTAATGAGTTCCACGGGTTAGTTGTGCATTGTGTGAAAAAGTACTACGAGTTTGCATTAAACCTGCTGCCTGCTAATTTCATCAGGTGACCCCTGGTTTTTGTATTGTGTGAAATACACCTCAGTCTGGCCCATGCAGTCCAGTCTGATAAAACTGGTTCCCCTAGGCCAGTGGTTCTTAACCTTTACTGCAGCCTTTACTGCGTGCACCTGAGGTTAAGAACCACTGCCCTAGGCTGAAGCCAGCTCATTTGTCCTAGACCGCTTCCTTCTGAATCGACAACCATCCAGATTAACGACTCCCGACTGCTTTAGACACAAGGATTTCTCTTGGCACCTCCTGGAATCCCAGTTCAAGATGGAGGTAAAACACAACATGACGGCCCAGCGCCATTTACAGTCAAAATGGCATTCACAAATGGAGTTTGTCGTTTGATACAGATTCATGCGGACATATACTCATCAGTCACATCCACCAGTTATCCATGCAGCACCCAAAAAAGCATGGTTAGAGGTGGTTTAAGGACTTAGGGCCAGATTCCCAAAGGTATCAGAGCTGCTTGTTCTAACTCAGCCACTTAGAAAGGACCAAACCACGTTGTGTTTCCTCTCATACACTTGCGCAATTTAAAGAATCAGAAGTATTTGCAACCATAAGCGGCCAGAGGAAAATAATGGTACCACTACAGAACCCAACCAGCAGAAGTGTTTCCAAGAGATCACAGACGTATTGTTTAGGAGAAGCTGTCAGTGGCTTTAGCTTACAAAGAATATTTAAGAAATGAAGTAAGATCCTTTCCTTGCATAGAGGAGGGTGCCTCCTTGCTCTCACTAGTGTAGAAGGGCTGGAAGCATGCTCATGTTTATTGGCTCAGCTGTTTCTGATAGACAATTCATACATCACTGCTCATTAAAAATGCAGCTTTGTAAGGGTCGTTTATGTATTTAAAAAATAAGTCTGACAAGAGGTGGAATGCCCATTTTAAGTTGAGGAAGTTCACATTTAAATTAGCAGCCACTCAGAGGCTACTAGAAACACATGCCAGGAGAGTGAACCGAGCTTCACGTGGGCCAAACTCTGCTTTCATTTGCACCCAGGCAATCCACAGAAACTGAAAACAGACTTTGGCCGATCTGAAACTCAGACGCCCTTAAATAGCCTCAGGAGGAGACACAAGGAGGTGAGGGGCAGTGGTTCTCAACCAGGGGTACGCGTACCCCTGGGGGTACGCAGAGGTCTTCCAGGGGGTACATCAACTCATCTAGATACTTGCCTACTTTTACAACAGGCTACATAAAAAGCAATAGCCAAGTCAGTACAAACTAAAATTTCATACAGAATGACTTGTTTATACTGCTCTATACACTGAAATGTAAGTACAAGATTTATATTCCAATTACATTTGATAATTACACGGTAAAAATGAGAAAGTCAGCAATTTTTCAGTAACAGTGTGCTGTGACTCTTGCATTTTTATGTCTGATTGCATAAGCAGGTAGTTAGGGGAGGTGAAACTTGGGGTACGCAAGACAAGTCAGACTCCCGAAAGGGGTACAGTAGCCTGGAAAGGTTGAGGGCCACTGACACAGGGCACACGCACTGCCCCGCCCCCCAGGTACTGGTATACCAAGTTGTCCACAAGCACACCTAAGTGGAACACACATCCACAACCACTTGGAGAAGAACATCTCTTTCTAGACCGCATAGAAGGAGGAAAGCAAGAGAGTGTGGGTAAGGCACGTGACACCTGGGTCTGCTACAGCTTTCCTTGGGCTTTGAGATCTTTGGACGGAAGGGACTATTGAAGCACAAGATTTCAAAGCACCGAGTGAGCTGTAACTGTAACTGAAAGGGAGCATTGTCTATCCCAGCAGCGTCTCCCCCTTTCACCCTATTGCCTCTTCCCGCTTCCTAAGCATTTGGCACGTACCCTTAAGTGCCACATTTCACGGACTTCCTCCCGTGAAGGAGCACGTGTTCTGCTGAAAGCTCTTTGTGAGGGACTGTAATCCTGCCTGGGAGCGGTAGGGATGCTTGGAAAAATCAAAACAAAGCACGCATTCCAGGGGGTGCTTTGCCCGCATATACGTGCTTCCACCGGGAACCAAATCCATCCAACCAATGAGTCACTTTTCAAACTGCTGTACAACTTAGCATTGCTGGAAGAAGCCTGCACACTTTGAGCCAAGACTCTTCCCCCCCCGCCCAAAGAAAAAACCCTTTACCGCCTCACCTGGTGGTTTCCGTTTAGATCTCTGTGACCCATCTGGAGTTATGTACATATCTCTGTCCTGACACGTAAAGCAGTCACCTCCCCAGGTAACATGCTGCGTTTAATGCTTTATAAATACACCTGAGCAAATCTGTGGGTTTTTCAGCTTCACCTTTTTGTCTTGTAAGAAGCCTTTCAAGGCTCCATCTTACATTCTTGTACGTACACAGCTAACCAGCTATACGTGGCACAACCAAAGAATCTATGGCAGCAAACTGTTCTCTTGTTTCCAAACGTAAGGCTACATGAGTGCCCCACCCCTACGGTGACTCAGAAGAGAGCAATGCTGATGAGAGTGCCATCGGTACTGACCAGGCAATGCCGGCTCCAAGCATGCCATTGTATGAGACTTGGCTGTAGAACCTGGAGCGTTGTATATTAACAAGGGGCTGACACTGACTGGCCAGGAAGAGCAGTTCAAGCTACAGAAACTGCAGCTCACAGGCATCTCTGTTGGGAGTCAGCAGTCTGTCCACTCAACTTTTCCAGCAAGCTTTGCTCTGTCGCTTTGCTCAGAGCTTTGCTCTGCCTTTTAGCTGTCACTTGCTCCAGAAATATCTGAGTGCATCACTTTCAGAAACAAGCTTTGCAACCTTTCATACACAGACTTTAACACCATAGGGATGTGTGTCCAATACAATCGTCTATTAAGAAAGCAAATGTATATGGTTACATAACTCTCACCTAAGGCTGCACTTGGAGATGTTTATCTTAGGACATCTTGCTTTTTAAATACCTTTAATTCTACATAATCCTTATCACAGCCAGAAAGCAATTGCCAGAACTGAACACGGTAGCCATGGCTGCTCTGAATCAGAGAAGCAGGAAGAACTCCTCCCCCTTGGGTCATAAGAGAATGAGCTTCATATTTTACATTGCTACTAGGACACTCAAGACATATTTTCTAACTAGAGTGTTCAGCAAAAGTCGAGCCTTGGACTACTGATAGATCTGCTGTTTAGATACCCTGGTGCTATTTCTAAAGCTTTAAATTGCAACTAGTCACTATTCAGATGGCCATAAAATATAACTAGACTAGGCAGAACTGGAAGTTTTAAAAATAATTTCAATGGATAATATTGATTCTTTTAAAGCATTTTTTCAGTTATTGATTTAAATTTTTACAGTTGCATAAAATTATGGGGTGGGGGAAGTCAGATGATAATTTGATGACAGTAGATGTTGAGATTCAAAAAGTTAGAGCTTTATAAGCAATAAAGCATAAATTGTCAATATCACATGTCAAAATATACCAAGTAAATATCCTTAAACTAAGTTCTCAAGAAGAATTTCTTATTTTGCCTAGCTGTAAATATAGATTACTATACTATTGATGGAAATATTTTTTCATCCGTTTATGTTTGTATGGTGAAATTAATGTTTATCGACATTTACCTATAAAAATCTAATCCTTCCATGCCTAAACATAACTAGAACATTGCATATCCAGAAAGAAGCTTCCCCACCCACTTCTATGAATGGTGAAACATTAAGTGCTGATGTACAAAATCCCAACATACTCTCTCACTAATGAGAATCAAACCCTTCGTTCAAAAGTCTTTGGTACTTTGATATGCAAACTGTTTTGTTGCTAATTTTCTTTTAAATGGAACTTACAAAGTCTTTGCTGATTGTGGTTCCAGGAAGGAAAACGCCACAAAATAAAAAAACACACCACACAACACTGCATAGCCCAGATGACAGACTGATGAATTGGCTGTGTGATGCTGGAGAAACTTATTAACATAGAATTGAGATCACATAGCTTCCTTCTTTATCTGATCACTGCTGTATGTAACGTTCAACTAAGATATTCACAAGAGACAAGTTAGCCATAGAGAACTTTTGCAAGTAGAAAGAGGATGACATATTTATAATGGGCAAAATAATTCCAGTTTGAAGTGACTGTCAGTTAGGTTGCTGTATATTTGCCTAATGAAACAAGAGTTTAGAGAAAAGCATTGCCTAGAAATTGCTTGTCATTACTATGACAATTAAGTCACTCAGATTCATTTTCTACTGCTTGCACTTTACTTCACCCACATTTGCTCATTATGTAAGCAATATTCTGATCAATGCAGAGAGCAGAAGAGGGACTGAAATATTTGTTTCAGAGTAACAGCCGTGTTAGTCTGTATTCGCAAAAAGAAAAGGAGTACTTGTGGCACCTTAGAGACTAACCAATTTATTTGAGCATGAGCTTTCGTGAGCTACAGCAGCTGTAGCTCACGAAAGCTCATGCTCAAATAAATTGAAATATTTGTGAGGCTGAGTATTAGGTGCCCAGGACTCAAGTGCATCCCTTCTTGCCTCCTGCAGTGCATTGGTCTCACACACACTCCCATGCATGCCCCACCTTCTTCACTTGAGATTGCTGCGACAAACAGAGCCAACTATGACCAGTCTCAAAAAAAAAAAAAAAAAAGAAAGATTACTAATGTTGATGGAGCATGAAAAAAACCAATAGGTTGGATTCCTCCATGCACACTGCGATAACCGCTCTGATCCATGACTCAGAAAGCAAAGGTTTATGGAAGCCCATTTAAAAGCTTTGTGGCAAGGATCCCAGAGTAATTTACGTAACTGACGTTCCAGAATCGTCTCGCTATGTTACCCTTCACAGGAAGGGCCAGCAGACTCTCACCACCCTTTAATAACCTTCGAAGCCATGAGGTGCTAATAACCTGCTGGTCTCACTGATTTTCTTTGGGGTTGTGGATGCTCAGCACCCCAAAGAGGGAAGGGAAGGGGGTGTGGGTGTGTGTGTGTGTCTGGGGGGAGGGGGAAGGTGACAGGAAAAAAGCCAGCCCTTTGAGACTTAAATCAGGCTGCTAAAGAGGCAGTAGGTGAGAACACATTAGTTCATGATGACAGGTTTCAGAGGAGCAGCTGTGTTAGTCTGTATCCGCAAAAAGAACAGGAGGACTTGTGGCACCTTAGAGACGAACAAATTTATTTGAGCATAAGCTTTTGTGAGCTACAGCTCACTTCATCGGATGCATCCGATGAAGTGGGCTGTAGCTCACGAAAGCTTATGCTCAAATAAATTTGTTCGCCTCCAAGGTGCCACAAGTCCTCCTTTCCTATTAGTTCATTCATTTACTCATTCTCCTGATGTTAGAAACAAAATTCAGAGACAGGACTGATTTCCGAACATACTGGACACCTGAACTCCACCACAAACAAAAAACCCCAAGACATCCGTTTCAGGTCAGTACTATATCTCTAGTAACGTTGACACCATCAGCAGACGGGCATGCAGCACGCAAAAGCGCAGTTGGCCATAGGATTAGGCAGTAAATCCCAGTCCTGCCAGCAGCATTTCATGTCATTGACACTGGCATTAATTTTTCCTCCTGTTAGAGTTTCCTTTTGGGTAATCAGGTGTTATGAGGTCTTCCGATTCAAAAAAAAAAAAAAAAAAAGCAAACTTAAAGCACCGTGGTATCTTACTACAGCACTGTCATCTTCCAGATCTCAGTTACCTCACCGCAAGAGTCAGCCCTGAAAGCACAGCATGATACCAAGCCTCTTGATCAAATCATTGTGGAACAAGTAACTCCCTCCTCTCCCACCCCGTACACACACATGCGCCTTGATGACTCAAAACTTTACAACAGATGCTGTTAGTCCACTTCAAGATGAATCCTCTGCCTATCCATGCACCCCAGATGTTCTAAGCCCACAGCAGATGGAGACCCTTAACACTGCTGCTAACCAGCATGGTGAAGTATTAACCCAAAGCTTTGCAGGGCTTGGCTGGCAAAGAGAAGGGGCAACTGTGACCAATGACATTCTCTCAACAGAACATTTGTTGTTATTGTCATTGCTCAGAGGTTTCAAGTCAAGTTTCTTTCTTTATCATGAAAGACCTATCAAGAGGCTAAGTGTTAGGGACTGGTCCGCTTTAGCAGGAGAACCTCAGCTTGTGCACCCGTGTGAGGTGGTGGGTAGGCAGAATAGTACACAAAGGGAGAGCCTCAGGGCCCGAGAAAAACACAAGCTGTAGAATAAAGGTACTGGGTCTAGTGACCATTAGTAGGAGCTCAGTTACATAGCACATGGCCATAGGTGATTCTTTAGTATTTCAGTTTAAATGCTCCCCAAACTTGCACCCCAAAATTTGTAGCATAAGCCTGCAACAAGGCACGTTCATGGCACATGCAGTATCCTGGCCATCTAAACAAAGATTGAGTTACGGGGGGCGGGGGCAGTGGGGGAGATTTAAGCAGGAAGGAAAGAAAAGTGTGTAGGCGAGAAAGAAGTGTTTATACTTGATAGAACACCTGGGAATTTTAAACGTAAGCCCTTCCTAGCAAACTGGATTAGGGAAGTGTCAGTGTGAATGCTTTGAAGGGGAAGCAGCGTAGTGCTCTTATGGGGACGTTTTGACTTGGGACTTTGAAGCTGGAACTGCGTTTTCATCCACGTTTGAAAAGATCCTAGCATACTTGCGGCACTACTGCAATCTAAACAACAAGAGATTCGGAGAGAAGGTGAGAGTTCCGGACTTCATTCTGCACTTCAGAGCATTTGTTGGGTTTAATTAGGCCCTTAAATGTTGGATAGACTACAAGCTGGATAAAAAAAAATTAAGGGAAGGAGAGTATCTAGGGTCAAATATAGCTTAAGGAGTGGTTAATACGCTGATCTGACAGATCATTACAATGCACTCCGTCTAGCAAGCATACTGGTGGATGGTTTTCCTACAAATCCTCAGGAAATTTGATTAGTTGTGCGTGTGTAACGTATGTATTACAAATAGGAGAGATACAGGCACAAGACACTTTTTGAAGAAGTTAATTCCTCTGCAATATTAAGAAAGTAATACAGGCAAAACACTTCTAAAATGTGGTTTAAAAGACGACAGTTGTACGATTTGTTGTTTTTATTTGAAACTTGTAGAACTCCCCCCCAAGGACTTGGTACAAAAGATTGCTTGAGGACTGACGCTATTCAGCACTAAGTTTTAGCCCCGGACTGGTTTGTACAGCCCAGCTGTAAACCCACAAGGGGTCACCCCTAAGGGGCTCAGCAGCCTAAATATTGCAGTGTGATAGGCCAAATCAATGCAGCGGATTATGGATGGCAGCCTCAGGGCAGCACACAAAACTCACAGGATTACTGTGAATCTGCTTCTTTGCTTAAACAACATAACTAACTAACTGCTGGCTGTTGGAACCCCTGAAACCTGCTTGCAGATATGTTGATTGGATCAGGTGAGAAGTCCCTGCCTTCCCCACCTCCCCAAAAATGAATTTCTCAATTCCTTTAGCGCAGGGTGAGGGCAGAGAGGTGATCCAGAGCAGCAATCTTGGGTGTAGAATCCCTAATTGCATTCATCTGATCATTTATGGGATTTTTATGTCTTTAATTAGTAGGCAAGCCTAAAGCGAGGCTTAGCTGCCATACTCCTCATCTGGGTGAGGTGGAGACCTGGGCACTTTCTTTGTTCAAAGGGAAACTTTGTGTGTGTCTCTCTGATTGGGGGGACACGGACACGGACACACACTTACTTTCTCCTCAGCGCTGACCTCGGGGCTTTCAATGGGAGAGCGAAACATCCCTCTCCCAAAATCTCTGGGATCTCGCCCAGCCTGGCCCTCCTGCCCTGGCTCAGACCCAGACCCGCCGTGGGGCGGGCAGGCTCCCTTCAGCCCCTTCCCCGCAGTGCGGGCAGGGGTCCCGCTCCCCTCTCTGCCCCGCGGGGGCTCGCATGGCTTCCCCAGACCCCACCAACAACTAGGGTGTGTGTGTGGGGGGGCTACCTCCACCCCAGCCGGGCCCCCAACACCCTAGGGCAAGCGGTCCGGGGAGGGTTGCATGCCCCTCCCCACAAAGGCCCCCCCAAAATCCCGCGCCCGCATGCCATGCCCTGCGCCCCCTCCTCACCTCCGTGTCCAGCTGCACCAGCTCCATGTTGGGCCATGGATCTCCCAGCTGGGCGAGCGGCATCCTGGCGGCTTCTGGCCCCGGGAGCGGGGCTGGCTCCTTCCCCCGGCTGCAGGTGGGTCAGGCGGGACAGCGGCGGGGCTCCAGCCCGAGCTCCGCCGCCCTCCGCTCCTGAGCCAGCTCCGGAGCGCCGCTCGCTGCCCCCATTGGGCACCGGCCTCTAGCGCCGGCCCCCTCCGCCCCATTGGCTGAGTCTCTCCGCGGGGCGGGCGGGAGGTTCCGCCCGGGCCCGGGGCGCTGCCTTCCCGCGGGGGCTCGGGGCGCAGTCCCCGCCTGCTCCGAGAGGGACCCGGGCACGGAAAGAAGCCAACCCCCTGCCCAAGGGGGGTGCACTCAGTCCGCACCCCGCACGGATCCCCTCCTCGTGCTGGGGCAGGGCTGCACCCCAGAGCCTCATCTTTAGGGGGTACAAATTCTCGCTCCTTTCCAGGAGCTCCCCGAATCCCACCTCTATACCCCTGCTTCGGGGGCAACCAAAGTCTCATTCTTTCAAGGGGGCACCTCAAAATCTGCCCCCCGTGAAAATGTTCACCCCTTCCCAGGTGCTAAAAGAGGCTGGTGTCAGTGCAAAGCAGTTCAGTTCAGTAAGTCTCATGCTGCTGCATCAGGAGTGGCTAAAAAATATCCAGTTCCTGAGCAAAAGACAGAACCTGACCCACCTCCTCTCTCCAATTCTCCAGCGACAGTCCTTGACCCAGATAATGCAGGCATAGAGCTCTAGAGGGGCCAGATGATGAAGCCAGAGCAAGTCTACACTTGAGGTCTGTTGTGCTTTCCTCTCTCTCAACCATCCCCCTTCAGCCTCTCTGCCCCGCAGGGGCTTGCATGGCTTCCCCAGACCCCACCAACAACTAGGATGGGGGGTACCTCCACCACAGCCAGACCCCCAACACCCTAGGGCAAGGGGTTCGGGGAGGGTTGCATGCCCCTCCCCACAAAAGCCCCCCCCAAATTCCCCGCCTGCATTCCATGCCCTGCACCCCCTCCTCACCTCCGTGTCCAGCTGCACCAGCTCCATGTTGGGCCATGGATCTCCCAGCTGGGCGAGCGGCATCCTGGTGGCTTCTGGCCCCGGGAGCGGGGCTGGCTGGCTGGCTCCTTCCCCTGGCTGCAGGTGGGTCAGGCAGGACAGCGCTGGGGCTCCGATGAAGTGAAGCTCACGAAAGCTTATGCTCAAATACATTTGTTAGTCTCTAAGGTGCCACAAGTCCTCCTTTTCTTCAGCCTGTGTGACTCCTGATGTACCACAGCCTCCAGCATAGCCTGTTTCTAGCTGCACCTTCCCAGCTTGCGGGGTTGATGCTGAAAGTTTTCAAGTCCCTCCTGTGAACATCCTGGAACCTGAGCCTAGGTTGGCCCCGTGGCCTTGAAGTGTCCATACAGTACACCCTTTGGAATGTGGCCTTTGTCCACCTGGTGTGCAGATGAGAGTCTAATAGAGACATCTGCGTGTTTGAGAATAGCAACGGGACTTGGTAACTTTGTTTTCTCAAGTACTTTGGTGTCGTCAAGAATATTGGATTCCCACTTGCTTTTTAGAAGACAGTGATGACAGTGAGTATGAAAGGTATTTAGCCTTCTCTCATGCCTGCTGTAGATGGTCCAGGTCTCACCACAGTACAGCAGTGTGCTCCAAATGTAAGTCTGATAGATCCGTATCTTGGTGTTTAATGATGGCTGAATGTGGTTGCTGCCTTCCTGAACAAGAATTAAGCTTTTCATCTAGAAATAAGTTATCCGATACCTACCAGGAGAGCCAAATCAGTAGTGGTAAGGCTGGGAAATGTAAAGAGCAAATGTCTAGTGTGGACAAAGGCTATGTGGTTTACCCAAGGCCACGCAGTGAGTGAGTGTCAGTTAGGATTTGCATGTAGGAACTTGTGGCTCCCATTACCAAAGTCGGTCCACTAGACTAAGCCACTCTGTTTACCAAATTACAAAAGAGACTGAATAGTCCCTTTTTCATTTCCCCTTGACTTGCTTAATCAGAGGCTCCTCAAGGGGAAAACCAGGGGAGAATGTTTTCCTATCTGAATTATTTTTAAATTATATCTGTTTTTAACCAAGGCTGGGCTAAGCAATTTTCTGATGTGGAGCCTGAGAACGAGTGATAATTGGAGATGAAGTCAGAGCGATTAAGTACTGGAACTTACCAAGGGATTTGGTAGATTCTCCATCACCTAAAGTCTTTACATCAAGACTGGATGTTTTAAAAACAAAAACATCCTTTATCACAAGATAAGGGCTTGATACAGGAATTCCTGGTTAAAAATCTATGGTCCGTGTTATACAGGTATCATCACTCTAGATGATCATAATGGTGTCTTCTGGCCTTAAGATCTAAGAAATTACAGACTTAGATGTGGGAGGAAAAGGAGAAATCAAGGTCAAGGAATAAAGTTATTGAGAGTGGAGGCAAACAAAGGTCTAAATCAAGGAAGAAAATGGAGGATATATGAATATGCTTTCCCAGAAAATCACTTCTGTTGTCTTTCAAGCATTAAGCAAAAGGAAGTGGAGAGAAAGCCTCAAGATTTCTTGGCCAAAATAGGGAGAGGGAGGACAGATTGAATCAACCTGTCAGAAGATATTTACAGTTGAAGACATAAAACAGACCAGTATCTCAACATATGGTAACATGTCTTTAAAGGCAAAGCTCAGTGGTTGTGCATAGGCATTTACATGCATTGTTTGAATAGTAACACTGGTCAGTGACAGGATCTTCCCTAATATATATATGAAAATAACTGAACACATACAGAAGGTACCATATTCACAGGCTTACATCAAAGAGCCACTCATGGTTTTGGATGATTTTAAGTACTGTTTGTACTTAAATATGTACAACTGTTATGTGTACATATTTCTACTGGTAAGGGAGATTTTCAAAGGCACAAAAGGCAGCTAGATGCCCACTCTCACTGCCCAATTGAAGTGAGGTGCCCAACTGCCATGTGTGCCGTGGAAAATCTCCCCCCTAAGCTTTAAGCTGAGTTGTATGCTGCCTTCATTGTATATATAACCCTGGAAAATACCCCCACAAGAAGGGCCCCCATGAAGCTGACCTTTGGCAATTCCACCATGGTGGCACTGGTCTTGATTCCGCCACACTTTAGGAATCATCCAGCCCTGGTGTCTAACTGAAGTGATATATTTAAGCCATTACTGGCAGAGAGGGCATTTCCCACCAGTTGGCATGCAGAATTCCTATTGACTTCAAAGAGGAGATTTGCCTGGAAGTCTTGCAAGAGCAGGTCTTTAATAATCATGTGGAGCAACTGAGGATATAACTTTGACCCAGCTGGCCATTAACTGCTGTGAATTTTCTGACCCAGAAATCATTATTGCTATTGTAAAGAGTGAAAATATGTTAAAAATAAAGTAGTTTCCTTTTGGTGTGTTAAAAAGTTGGCATGCACATGGCCCTGGATAGGGTGCTCTGTTTACAGCACTGGTATTTTTCTAGCACTTAACAGTAGTACAGTAATCAGTAAGAATGCAAGACAATTTTCAAAATTATTGTGGAAGGTTAATGGCCACTATCCAGAGGGATTCTATTTCAAACGCAGAGCAAAGTGTGTTGGAATTCAACTAGAGAGATAGGGAGAGAATCCACTGCTGACTCTATCCCCTGATGGCTCTACTGAGATGCTGAAATTTGCTCGTATTTCACAGAAGAAAGATTTGCACGTTGACCGCATGCTTGACAAAAGACAGGAAATATTGAGCTTTATAGAAACGATTTATTTAATTGGAAGGGAACAGAAAGATCCACGCCCAGGGATGCCGAAGAGTCTAGACAAAGTATCAAATCACACACGCCACAGTTTCACAGTAAAACTGTAAATTCAAGATTTTTTTTTTAACGGAAAAAAACACTTCACGAGTATTAGCACGATAGTGCTTGTGCTCTGTTTATTGTTTCATTTATACAAAGACTTCAAAGAACTTCTCAAAGGTGGCTACACAGTATCCCCAAATTAGATTAGATAACTCTCATAGCAATTCAGTGGCTGAGCTGGCCATAGAATGCAAGAATCCTGAATCCAAGTCTGCTGCTGTAACCAATAGACCACACTGCCGCCCTTATGAAGTTTGATTTCTGCACTAGACAACCCTGAAAGATACAGGTGACTGGTAACAGAATATGGAGCCTCATTATTAGGTTGCCAGGTAAGCTCAGGGCAATGGTAACTGAAAGTGTTTTCTTGATAGGTGAAATGAGGTAGTGGTCTCAGCCCAATTTGTATTTCCCAGCTAAAAGGCTACCATACCAGGTGGCTCCAGTGTTGGCATCCAAGAGCGCACAATGGCTAAATGAAGCTAAACAACCTTCTTCCTTTCCAAATGTTCTCTTCAGGTAAGTGCAGAGGTCTTTGGGGCATCATTATGGCTTTGATGGAGACACAGAGGTCTCCAAAGCTCTTAAATGGCCCCTTTCACAGAATTAAATTCACTGAAAAACTCAAAATACTGCATTGCTGTTTGTTTTCTCCAGTTTCAAAATCCAAATCCTCTTCGTTTACAGCAGGAGACATTTTAGCATCTGAAGCTGGCTGACTTTTGGTTTATAAATGTGTTCCCATCCAGAGTGATTGTGATGTATGTGAAAGTAACAGCCATTGAAACAACAAACAACCAGCTTTCCCAGGCTTGGCCACAGGTACAGTTCTTCCTTTTGCATTAAAAGCTGTTTGATTTGCTGGCCCCTTTGTGTTCCCTGTATAAGAATGCACAGACCATAGCTACTCAGCGTAGCTGCCTAGGAATAGTGATCCCCTGAGTCACCTTATCTGTCCGCTTCTCCTTTCTGGAGCCAAGATGCACAAGGAACATCTTTTTAACAGGTTTCAGAGTAACAGCCGTGTTAGGAGAGTGATCACTTTAGATAAGCTATTACCAGCAGGAGAGTGGGGTGGGAGGAGGTATTGTTTCATGGTCTCTGTGTATATAATGTCTTCTGCAGTTTCCACAGTATGCATCCGATGAAGTGAGCTGTAGCTCACGAAAGCTTATGCTCAAATAAATTGGTTAGTCTCTAAGGTGCCACAAGTACTCCTTATCTTTTTAACAGTGTGTTGTACTAGATGATTGTATTGTAAGTTTGGAGGTGTACGGATAATGTCTCTCTCTTTATTCTCCTGTATATTTCTATATTTTCTGAGACTCAAAATTGTATCCCTGTCTTCCTATATAATGTTTATCAGGCAGCCTTAGATCATTTTACAAGCATCAGAACAAATCCCACCAGCCTTTACTCACACAAATAAATGTAATGGGATTCCAAGCACAAATTTGCAGGATGAGTCCCATTATCAAGGCTGTTATTTACTGAGCAAGATCAGTGTGGTCTGCACTCTGCATGCATTCAGACATTGTTATTTAAGCCTTACAACAACCCTGTGCAGTAGGTATGTATGTATCTTTTTTTTTTAAAATGCACTAATCTGAAATGATCTTCTAGTACATTGCTGTTATTCCTGTTATGCAGATGGGGAAACTGAGGACCATGTCATGGAGCAAAGCAGTGGCAGAGCCAGGATTAAAACTCAGGGGTCCCGTCATCCTCTCATAACAGCAGAACATAAGACCGGCCATACTGGGTCAGACCAAAGGTCCATCTAGCCCAGTATCCTGTCTTCTGACAGTAGCCAATGCCAGGTGCTTCAGAGGAAATGAATAGAACAGGTCATCATCAAGTGATCCATCCCCTGTCGCCCGGCCCATTCCCAGCTTCTGGCAAACAGAAGCTAGGGATACCACGCTGCCCATCCTGGCTAATAGCCACTGATGGACCTAGCCTTCATGAATTTATCTAGTTCTTTTTCTAACCCTGTTATAGTCTTGTCTTCCATAACATCCTCTGTCAAAGAGTTCCACAGGTTGACTGTGCGTTGTGTGAAGAAATACTTCCTTTTGTTTGTTTTAAACTGCTGCCTATTAATTTCATTTGGTGACCCCTAATTCTTGTGTTATGAGAAGGAGTAAATAACATTTCCTTATTTACTTTCTCCACACCAGTCATGATTTTATAGACCTCAATCATATCCCCCCTTAGTCATCTCTTTTCCAAGCTGAAAACTCCCAATCTCCCCTCCTCTTACCACCATAATGGGATAACATCGTTTTGATCCCAGAGACATTTTCCCTTTGTGTGGTGCAAGTGTCACTTTTTAGACATAAAACAGAAGCTCTGTAAATGAGAAACTTTGGCTGGCGTGTTTAATGACCGATTACTTTTTCCTTTTGTGGCGGATTTCTTTCCGTTGTTGTACTCATCACCATGTGTGATTACAGCTGCCTGAAATGCCACTGCTTTCTGAGGCAGGTCCAGGCAGCAGCCGGAATGTGGAAAATACATCACTGCAGATTATGGTACAGTGAGTTCCTTAGGGAACACAATCAGTTCTCTAACTCTTGTAGTGAGGGCCTATTAACAGGACAAATACCTGCATCTTCTGCAAACACAAACATGAGCCTCACAGTCCCTCCTAACATTGCTCATGTGGCCAGTTCTTGCAAGAATTAAGCCGTCTCATCTACTCAAACCAAGTTGAAAAGGAGTACTTGTGGCACCTTAGAGACTAACCAATTTATTTGAGCATAAGCTTTCGTGAAGCTCACGAAAGCTTATGCTCAAATAAATTGGTTAGTCTCTAAGGTGCCACAAGTACCCCTTTTCTTTTTGCGAATACAGACTAACATGGCTGCTACTCTGAAACCTGTCAAACCAAGTTGTGATTCTTATGGCACCATTTACTGTATTTTCCTTTGAAAAAGGCTCCTGGTTCTATGAAGTGATTGTGGGATCACCGACCCCATCCAGTCCACTGCTTCCACATTAATTATTATGGTAAGTATCACAATAGCACCTAGGAGCTCTAGTCATGGACCAGAGTTTTTGACTGGAGCCCCAGAAATCTGCAGGAGGATTGTTTAGCATGGGCACATGCAGCCTAAGGTGGGTCTGGCTAAGAGAGAATGCATTGGTTAAACTGATGCCTAGGAGAGCCTCTTTTTATTTGGGAATTTGCCACCTGTGTCTCCAGAGCACCAAGTTGGAGACAATAGGTGTCCTGAGCAAAGGGACCCATTGAGGTTGGGAACACATCCTGGGAGGACATGGGAACCTATCAGGCACCAGCCATCTGGGCAGCAAGGCCATATCTGCTGGTTGTCATGGATACAATCTTTCCGTCGATATCAGTTACCTTCCGTTTCCTGGATGCAAAGAAACGAGCCATGAGTCTAGTCTAATTTCCATGAAGAGCAGAACACTTGACATCCAAACAAAAAAAAAATTATTCTGTTCAAAGCTCAGACATCTCTTCCTAGCACGAACTGAACCAGGAGCTGAAGCTGACTTGCTTTTTGGTATTTCAGCTATGTGAGCCTGATAATGCTCTGAATAATTCCATTTTGATGCTGCTGTTACCTTCAAATATCTCATAGGACCTCAGAGGAGTTGTTTTCTCCGCCTGTTCATATTTTTCTCTTGTTTAGCCTTTGGATCCAGGATAAGCCACTGTGGAGTCTCCTTATTGCCTGATTACTGCACAGACATGCAGTTTCATTTACTTCAGCTACGCATTAGAAAGTTCAAGCTAGTAACATCAGCTAACAAGAAACTGGCTCAGCCTTTCAGATCCTAGCTGCCTTCAGCTCCTTGTGTGGACGAGACAATGGTGGGTCAAATGTGGCTTCAACGTTTTATAGAAGAGAAGCCCTTACAAAACCTAAAGCCAATTCCAGGGGAAACAGCAGGTGGGGATAGCGACTTATTCACAGTGTATAGTTTATCTAATGAAGTTGGAAAATTTTGTTGAATCATTGGCACTCAGAGGTGTTCATCATACAGCCAGCTCTCACTGCAGCACCATGCCAGCCAGTGAGAATGTGAAAGGGAAAATGACTAGAAACTGTAAAAAAGAGTGAAACTGACAGATGTGATTTCATTGTCCCCAGCTGGGGAGAATGCAGAGTAAACAGTACAAATCCAGGCACCTGGGTCATGAGGCAGGTTTGCCAGGGATATGGGGGAACCTGGCAACATAAAACAAAAGCACCCTCCAGCAGAAGCACAATTTGAATTAGCTGAAAATCTTAAATGAGCTATTAACAGTACAGTGCCTACAACACACAGCTGGGCAGTTCTCATCCCACTGTGTAGAGGGCAGTGGTGTGCATTACATCCATTCATTCCAAATTAAACAATTTTACACTTTGGGAAATGCCACCCACTTCAACAGGTGGGAAACTTGAGAAGGCGTGCAGCGATTGGGGAAGAGAACACATGCTGTGGGGGGATGCAGGGTGACCTCTCGTGCTCCTGAGTCTCTAGCCACTCACTGACCAGCTTGTGAAAGATGGCAGCTGATAAGTCCCTCATCCTCCTCTTTCATTTTAATTTAAACCCTAGCCCAGGTCATGTGGAGCTACTTTTTGCTGTTTCAACAGACGCAGAGAAGTTAAGTCAGTTGTTCAAAGTCATACAGTGAATCAGTTTCACAGCTGAGAAGAAAACCTAAAAGTCCTGACTCCCAGATTCTTGGCTCTAACCCCAAGCCACACAAAGCAAATAAACAACCCAGACTCATTGGAAATCCAGGCCCTTGGCAGCTATTCTTCTTTCTCTCTGGCCTTGTCTACACTACGAAATTAGGTCGAACTTATAGAAGTCAGTTTTGTAGAAAGCGTTTTTATACAGTCGATTGTGTGTGTCCCCACACAAATGCTCTAAGTGCATGTAGTCAGCGGAGTGTGTCCACAGTACCAAGGCAACCATCGACTTCCGGAGCATTGCACTGTGGGTAGCTATCCCACAGTTCCCGCAGTCTCCGCCGCCCATTTGAATTCTGGGTAGACATCCCAGTGCCTGATGGGGCTAAAATATTGTCGCGGGTGGTTCTGGGTACATATCGTCAAGCCCCCCTTCCCTCCCTCCCTCCCTCCATGAAAGCAAGGGCAGACAATCGTTTTGCGCCTTTTTTCTTGAGTTACCTGTGCAGACGCCATACCACGGCAAGCATGGAGCCTGCTCAGCTAACCATCACCGTCTGTCTCCTGGCTGCTGGCAGACGTGGTACTGCATTGCTACACAGCAACAGTTTATTGCCTTTTGGCAGCAGACAGTGCGGTATGACTGGTAGCCATTGTCGACGTAGTCCAGGGTGCTCTTTTAACCAACCTCGATGAGGTCAGGGGCGCCTGGGCAAACATGGGAGTGACTCAGCCAGGTCATTTCCCTTTTAAGTTTCGTCTCATGGCGATTCAGTCCTACCAGCAGTGCACTGTCTTTTAATCTGCAGCCAGCAGAAGATGATGGCCAGCAGTCCTACTGCACCATCTTCTGCCGAGCACCCAGGAGATGACGATGACTAGTGGTCATACGGCACAGTCTGCTGCCAGCAAGATGTATAAAAATAGATGAAGTGGATCAAAACAAGAAATAGACTAGATTTGTTTTGTATTCATTTTCTCCTCCCTCCCTCCGTTAAAACAACGGCCTGCTAAACCCAGGTTTGAGTTCTATCCTTGAGGTTTTGAGTTCTATCCGTGAGGGGGCCATTCTGTTTCTCACAAAGCCACCCCCTTTGTTGATTTTAATTCCCTGTAGGCCAACCCTGTAAGCCATGTTGTCAGTCGCCCCTCCCTCCGCCAGAGCAATGGCAAACGATAATGCATTTCGCGCCCTTTTCCCTGGATTGCCCGAGCAGGAGCAGACGCCATAGCACAGCAAGCATGGAGCCCGTTCAGCTCACCGCATCAGTTATGACCATTGTAAACACCTCGCGCATTATCATGCAGTGTATGCAGAACCAGCACCTGAAAAACCACGCGAGGAGGCGACGGCAGCGCGGTGATGAGGACATGAACACACTTTTCTCTAAAACCGTGTTCCCCCGCAATTTGGAGATCATGGTGTTAATGGGGCAGGCTCATGCCATGGAATGCCGATTCTGGGCCCGGGAAACAAGCACAGAGTGGTGGGACCGCATAGTGTTGCAGGTCTGGGATGATTCCCTGTGGCTCCGAAACTTTCGCATGCGTAAGGGCACTTTCATGGAACTTTGTGACTTGCTTTCCCCTGCCCTGAAGCGCAAGAATACCAAGATGAGAGCAGCCCTCACAGTTCACAAGCGAGTGGCAATAGCCCTGTGGAAGCTTACAACGCCAGACAGCTACCGGTCAATCGGTAATCAATTTGGAGTGGGCAAATCTACTGTGGGGGTTGCTGTGATGCAAGTAGCCAACACAATCACTGAGCTTCTGCTATCAAAGGTAGTGACTCTGGGAAATGTGCAGGTCATACTAGATGGCTTTTCTGCAATGGGATTCCCTAACTGTGGTGGGACTATAGACGGAACGCATATCCCTATCTTGGGACCGGACCACCAGGGCAGCCAGTACATAAACCGCAAGGGGTACTTTTCAATGGTGCTGCAAGCACTGGGAGATCACAAGGGACGTTTCACCAACATCAACGTGAGATGGCCGGGAAAGGTTCATGACGCTCGTGTCTTCAGGAACTTTGGTCTCTTTAAACGGCTGCAGGAAGGGACTTTATTCCCAGACCAGAAAATAACTGTTGGGGATGTTGAAATGCCTATACGTATCCTTGGGGACCCAGCCTACCCCTTAATGCCATGGCTCATGAAGCCGTACACAGGCACCCTGGACAGTAGTAAGGAGCTGTTCAACTATAGGCTGAGCAAGTGCAGAATGGTGGTAGAGTGTGCATTTGGATGTTTAAAGGGTCGCTGGCGCAGTTTACTGACTCGCTCAGACCTCAGCGAAAGCAATATTCCCATTGTTATTGCTGCTTGTTGTGTGCTCCACAATCTCTGTGAGAGTAAGGGGGAGACGTTTATGGCAGGGTGGCAGATTGATGCAAATCGTCTGGCCGCTGAATACGTGCAGCCAGACACCAGGGCAGTTAGAAGAGCACAGCAGGAAGCAGTGCGCATCAGAGAAGCTTTGAAAACCAGTTTCAAGACTGGCCAGGGTACTGTGTGACACTTCTGTTTGTTTCTCCTTGATGAAAACCCGCCCCCTTGGTTGACTTTAATTCCCTGTAAGCCACCCACCCTCCCACCTTCGATCACAGCTTGCTTGCAAAGGAAATAAAGTCACTATTATTTAAAAAACATGTATTCTTTATTAATTGATTATAAAAATAGGGAGATAACTCACAAGGTAGCCCGGGTGGGGTGTGGGAGGAGGGTAGGAGGGAAGGAAAAGGCCACTTTAAAACTTGTTGAATGCCAGCCTTCTGTTGCTTGGGCTGTCCACTGGGGTGGGGTGGTTGGGTGCCCAGAGCCTCCCATCCCACGTTCTTGGGCGTCTGGGTTAGGAGGGTATGGAACTTGGGGAGGAGGGAGGGCGGCTAAGCAGGGGCTGCAGCGGCAGTCTGTGATCCTGCTGCTGTTCATGAACCTCCATCAGACGCCGGAGCATGTCCGTTTGATCCCGCAGTATCCCCAGCGTTTCCTCATGCCTCCTCTGATCTTCCTGCCACCACCTCTCCTCACGTTCATCGGCCACCATCCTGTACTCTGCTATTGTGTCCCGCCACACAGCTCTGTCAGTGCCGGACGACTGCATGAGCTCAGAGAACATTTCATCGCGTTTTTTTCGCTGCCTTATCTGAGATAGCCTCTGGGACGGAGGAGTGAGGCTTGAAACATTTGCAGCTGCTGGAGGAAAAAAAGGGAGTGAAGTATTTAAAAGGATACATTTTACAGAACAATGGCTATACTCTTTCACGGTGAACAATACTATTCACATTACATAGCACATGGCAACAGAATTCAGCTTGCAGGTGGCCATGGTAAGCCATAGTCTTTCGGCTTCTGCAACCTTCATAACAGCAGCCCCCTCCTTTCCTATACCAAGCAAAGCCTGTTGAGTTGGCCATTTACTGCTGCAGTTTTCCTGTTAACGTGCAGCAGCAGAAACCAAACTAACCCCCTCCCCCCATCCAATTCTCTGGGATGATCGCTTTTCCTCTCCCCCCACTGCCTGGCTGGTATCAGGGAAGATCCCTGCTAGCCAAACGCGAACAGCTCAGCGCCAATGGCCCCCCCTCCCACCGCGTGGCTAACTGCAGGGAGGATTTCTTTTCAGCCACAGGCAAACAGCCCAGTAGGAACGGCCACCTCTGAATGTCCCCTTAATCAAATTCCCCTATTTCAAGCAGGTTACCATGAACGATATCACTCTCCTGAGGATAACACAGAGAGATAAAGAACGGATGTTGCTTGAATGCCCGCAAACACTGGGACCATACGCTGCCAGGCTTTGTCATGCAATTATACCAGATTACTTGCAACTAACATGGCATGGTAAAGTGTCCTACCCTGGAGGACGGAATAAGGCTGCTCTCCCCAGAAACCTTCTACAAAGACTCCAGGAGAGCTTCATGGAGATGTCCCTGGAGGATTTCCACTCCATCCCCAGACACGTTAACAGACTTTTCCTGTAGCAGTACTGGCCACGAATGCATCCCAAGTCCTCAGGGCTAGTCAATCATTAAAAAACGCTTGCTTTTATAACGTATTATATTTAAAAAGGTACACTCACCAGAGTTCCCTTCTCTGGCTTCGTTGGTTTGGGAGGTTGGTAAAAAGATCCTGGCTGTCGGGGAGAATGGTGTGCTGTGTGTTCTCCCCAAGCTCGTCCTCCTCCTCCTCATCTTCCCCATCTGCAAAATCCTCAGCCATGGCAGAGAGTATCCCATCCTCAGAGTCCACGGACAGGGGTGGGGTAGTGGTGGCGGCCCCCCCCAGAATTGCATGTAGCTCAGCATAAAAGCGGCATGTCTGGGGCTCTGTCCTGGAGCGTCCATTTGATTCTTTGGTTTTCTGGTACGCTTGTCTGAGCTCCTTAAGTTTCACGCGCACTGTGTTGCGTCTCTGATGTAGCCTTTGTCCCTCATGGCCTCGGAGATTTTTTGAAATGTTTTGGCATTTTGTCTTTTGGAACGTAGTTCTGATAGCACGGATTCCTCTCCCCATACAGCGATCAGATCCAGTACCTCCTGTTCAGTCCATGCTGGAGCTCTTTTTCGATTCTGGGACTGCATGGTCACCTGTGCTGATGAGCTTGCCTGGCCAAACAGGAAATGAGATTCAAAAGTTCCCGGGGCTTTTCCTGTACACCTGGCCAGTGCATCCAAGTTCAGAGTGCTGTCCAGAGCAGTCACAATGTTGCACTGTGCGATAGCTCCCGGAGGCCAATACCTTCAAATTGCATCCACACTAACCCTAATTTGAAACGGCGACGTCGATTTCAGCGCTAATCCCCTTGTTGGGGAGGAGTACAGAAATCGGTTTTAAGAGCCCTTTATGTCGAAAAAATGGCTTCGTTGTGTGGACGAAGTGCAGGGTTAATTCGGATATAATGCTGCTAAATCCGACATAAACTCGTAGTGTAGACCAGGCCTCTGACTCTCTGCTTTCTCCAAGAGGTAGCATTTTCACCTAAGTGGCACTTCATTGCTTCTTGGCTGTTGGTGCTGCTACACAGCAGGGACTAAGCCCACACCAACCGGTAGTGAAAAGCCATGCCACAAAAATGAATGGAGTGGATTAATTAATAACTTAATAATTTGGCAGCTAATGAGATCTCAGAGCAAACATATTCCCTGATCAACAGAGCTTTGATTCCGCTCCCAGCTGACTCCCATTAGCCATTCTTTCTGTGATCCTACTCCTCAAATCCCAGAAGTGATCCTGCTTGAGAAATTATTTGGGATGAGCACCCCCCCTCCGCCCCCGGATTCCCCCAAATCACAGAGCGGTATTACAGTGTGTGGGAATTGAGTCCTTTTACATACTTTATGAGCCCTCTAGTGGAACTAACTGTATTCTATATTTTAGAAACCACCTGAAACTGTTCAGAGCTGCAATATGTATGCAGCTACTAGGCCCGTGTATAGTCAGCAAATGCAGTTATTTGGGACCCAGCTGTGCCCTGTGGTTTTTTCATATTCTGTTGTACAAAGAGTAAAAGACATAACAGATTTAAATATGCTGGGAAATGCATTTACTTGGCCAAAGGAAAAATAATGCCTCACAAGCTTCAAAACAACAACAAGAAAACCCACCTGAGTTCGTGGCACTCTTGCATATTTGGCAATGCTGCAGCTCAAAGGAGCATGTAGAAAAGGAGTACTTGTGGCACCTTAGAGACTAACCAATTTATTTGAGCATGAGCTTTCGTGAGCTACAGCTCACTTCATCAGATGCATACCGTGGAAACTGCAGCAGACTTTATATATACACAGAGAATATGAAACAATACCTCCTCCCACCCCACTGTCCTGCTGGTAATAGCTTATCTAAAGTAATCTTCAGGTTAGGCCATTTCCAGCACAAATCCAGGCATGTGTCACCACAAAGGAAAAGTGGCTGGAACAATATAAAGCTTGTACTGTGTTGCTTCTCTGTATGTTTCATAACCCTTTTTCCCAGAGGGAATGGCCCAAATTATGAAGTCTACAAAGGGACTCGGCAAGTGTTTGTTTTTTTAATTGGACGTGTGCCCTTTTTTCCTCCCTCTTCTTTACGATAGATAAACAAAGACCTGAGAGGAGGTTGGACGTTTTTTGGGTATCCCAGCAGCTCCCTCCTCGCAAAAGGAAATTTTTTTCCTATTTCTTTTTTACATTAGAAATCTCAGGAACATCCAGTCTGGCCTTCCCTGGGTCTGTCAGACTAATGTTTATCCTGGCTCTTGCACCTTGATGACAGGCGGGCGGGAGGGCATCGAAACTTTTACAAAAAAAATGTCCTAACTCAGTCATATTCACTAGGCATCAATACGAAATAGACATTAACAAACCCAAGTGGTTTTACAGTGTGTGACTGAAAATCCCTTCCCCACTCAGCTTCCGCTCATAGCTCTTGGCATTTCACTAGTTCTCCAGGCACCACCGACTCTTCCAGGACATATTAGATCTGAATTTATAAGATTTAAAAAAAATAATAATCCTGCTTGTTTTCTAACAAAACTTTTTAGGCCTCCTGCTCCATCATAATGAAGTTGAAAAGGGCATTGCCCATTTTTCCCCCTTTGCAGCTAACTTTGCATTTGAGCCTGTGCTCCCCCTCTCCATCGCTACAAGATGAGGACAACGTTAATCAATTGCAAGGTTTTAATGCTGGTTAATTTAGCCAACAGACAATGTCTAATCTGCTATACATTTTTCATGTTATAAAAATGAAAATGTGCCCTGAGGGGCTCATATTAAAAAATGTGTAAAATAAACATAGCATCTATAAAAAGATACAAGTGCAGGGAAATATCAAGGATGCATATGTGTTTTTAATGAAAATAATGCATTGCACTAAGGTAAGCACCTTCCATCTAAGGATTTCAAAGCGCTTCATAAAGGTAGATATTGTTATACCCATTTAGAAGATGGGGAAACTGAGGTACAAAAGTAAAACTACTTATTCAAGGTCACAAAGCTCACAGCCAGTCTGTGACAGACTCGAGACGAAAATCCATGTCTCCATGTCAGTTTGCAAAATATGAACTTCATGCATTTTGGCCCCTGGTAGATTAGATAAAATCTTTATTGCACCTATTTTATATTGCAGCATAATACTATAAAGCCTGTGTCCATGGAAGTCAATGTGAGTTTTGCCATTGACTTCAGTGAGAGCAGGGATAGCAGGGCTTGCAAGGCAGGTAAATAAAGGTTTCTTTTTGCCTACTTTCCAACAGGAGCTCAGTGAGACACTTGCTCACAAATTAGCTTTTGAAGGCCCTGGCCAAAGCTGTGGTGTTGATTTGTCTCTTTCAAAGTCTCCACAGAATCCTTTCCCCCCCGCCCATCCTTGCATGCCACTAATTAACATACAAGATAAACATCCCACAGCAGCCCAGAATAAGATATAGTGGAAATGAGGTCAGTGTGTTGGAAACAGATAATAAATAATGTTACATCAGATAATATTTAGCTCAAAAATCCTATCCACTCAAACAGCAAGAACTCCAGTGTACAGTAAAAATCCTTTAAAAGGCCACAAGATCCACTGGATATTGACAGCAATAACACATTAGTAGCTGGCGGCGGGCAATGGTAATAGGTCACAAAGAACCTGGTTACTCACCTTCTCGTAACTGTTGTTCTTCGAGATGTGTTGTTCATGTCCATTTCTATCAGGTGTGTGCGCATGCATATGCATGATAGCTGGAAGATTTTTCCCCTAGCAGCATCCGCGGGGTTGGCCTGAGCACCCCCTGGAGTTGTGCCTTCATAGTGCCCAATAAAGGGCCCTGCCAACCCGGTACCGCCTCAGTTCCTTCTTGCTGGCTACTCTGACTGTGGGGAAGGAGGGTGGGTATTGGAATGGACACGAACAACACATCTTCAAGAACAACAGTGATGAGAAGGTGAGTAACCGTTTTTTCTTCTTCGAGTGCTTGTTCATGTCAATTCCAATCAGGTGATTCACAAGCCCAAGTTCAGGAGGTGAGCTTGGAGTTGTTGACCAATTGGAGCACTGCTCGTCCCATCTCTGGCCTGCTGGGTAATCACCTAGTGCGTGGCGAAAGTGTGTATGGAGGACTACACCACCGCCCTGCAGATTTTCTGAGTGGGAACCTGAGCCAGGAACACTGTTGACGAGGCTTGCGCCCTGGTGGAGTGTGCAGTGATTGGAGGTGCAGGAACCCCCGCCAGGTTGTAGCACTCATGAATGCAGGACATGATCCATGACGAAATGCGTTGCGATGACACAGGCAGACCTTTCATTCTTTCCGCCACTGCCATGAATAACTGGACAGATTTTCTGAATGGCTGTATTCTCTCAATGTAGAAGGCTAGCGCCCTACGGATATCCAGTGAGTGAAGTCTCTGCTCCCTGCTGCTGGAATGCGGCTTAGGGTAGAATACCAGGAGGAAGATGTTCTCGTTGATGTGAAACTGTGACACAACCTTTGGGAGGAAAGCAGAGTAAGGTCTGAGCTGAACCCTGTCCTTATAGAACATGGTGTAAGGAGGCTCTGATGTTAACTCTTAAGTTCAGAATCCCTCCTGGCTGAGGTAGAGCAGGGAGCATGATGCCAAGGGTTCAAATGGAAGTCCCAGGTTGAGGTCCCAAGCTGGGACAGGCTGCCAGATGGAAGAGTATAGCCTGTCAAGACCTTTTAGAAACCGGCTGACCATCGGGTTAGCAAAGACAGAATGTCCGGGTGGAAGGCTGAGATGGTGGCCAAGTGAACCCTTATTGATGACACTGAAAGCCCCTGCTGCTTCAGATGGAGGAGGTAGTCCAGAATAAGCGGCACTGAGGCTAGTATTGGGAACGAATGGTCCTGTGCCAACCAGACTGAAAACCTCTTCCACTTGGCAAGGTAGGTGGCTCTCGTAGAGGGTTTCCTGCTGCCAAGGAGGACTTGTCTAACCTGGTCTGAACAGGAAAGCTCCACCGGGTTCAACCACGGAGCTTCCACACCATGAGGTACAGTGACCCGAGGTTCGGATGTTGGAGATGACCGTGTTCTTGTGTCAGAAAGTCCGGGAAGAGTGGCAGGGTGATCGGGGCTTCTACGGACACATCTAGGAGAGATGTGTACGAGTGCTGGCGGGGCCAGGCTGGAGCTATCAATCATAGAATCATAGAATATCAGGGTTGGAAGGGACCTCAGGAGGTCATCTAGTCCAACCCCCTGCTCAAAGCAGGACCAATCCCCAACTAAATCATCCCAGCCAGGGCTTTGTCAAGCCTGACCTTAAAATCTTCTAAGGAAGGAGATTCCATCTCCTTAGGTAACGCATTCCAGTGTGTCACCATCCTCCTAGTGAAAAAGTTTTTCTTAATATTCAACCTAAACCACCCCCATCAATATGACCTGAGCATGTTCCCTCCAGATCTTGAGGAGTACCTTGTGAACGAGCAGTATGGGCGGAAAGGCATATAGGAGACAACCTCCCCACGGGAGGAGGAACACCTCCGTGCTGGAGCCCTGGCTATGATTTTGGCGGGTTGGTAGGGCCCTTTATTGACCCCACGGATGCTGCTAGGGGAAAAATCTTCTGGCGACTGTGCATGTGTGCACGCAACCACCTGATTGGAATTGACATGACCAAGCACTCAAAGAAGAACCTTTCACCACTGTGTGCCTGTTCAAAGATATCCAAGGTCAGTAGTGATTGGAAATAGTTATCTGACAGCCATTCAGTAGCCCCTGTGAAATGAGTGGGTGGATCTCTTAGTTTCAAATGGACAAGTTCTGCTCACAAAACCACCACCACTTTTGGCACTCAGGCTTTATCTACACTGGAACTTAGTTGGCAAAATTTTTGTTGTTCAGGGGTGTTAAAAAAATCACCCCTCCGAATGACCAAAGCTTTACTGATGAAGCGCTGGTGTGAACAGTGCTTTGTCAGCAGGGGCACTCTCCTACCAAAGCTACAGCCATTTGTGGGGGGGTGGAAGTTTTTTGTCGGCAGGAGAGCTTTTTCCTGTCGACAAACAGCAGCTACACTGCGTACCTTTTAGCGGCACGGCTGTAGCAGCAGAGCCGTGTTGCTAAAAGCTGCGTGGTGTAGACAGCCTAATTGACCAATGGCAGTCTCAGCAGAGGCAACGGTGGGCATGGAAATAGGCATGCTTGGGCACTGCCAAATATATAAGGCTGGCACTATACTAGGACTTTAGAAATTCACTTAATAAAAAAGAATAGTAATGGAAAGTGAACCCCAGGCAGGGTAAGTCTCTAGTTTGAGACACATTGGTGGAATGGAGCAGTGGAAACTTGGATAAGTGAACCAAAATGGTCTGAGTCTTGCAGTCCGCACCATCACCCACTTCAACAGCTTAGGATCTGCCTTTGTGCAGGATAGGGATTGTATCTCAGATCGACAAGAGCCGCAACAGAAATGCAGAACTAGCATGTTTTTGTGGGGATACCACTGTAAAGTATCCTGTTTGTGAGGAGAGGGTGATATTACAAGCTACATAAGCAAAACTGTGTGTGTGAGGATTGCTGAAGGGGGATGTGCCCAGACCCAGTGGGCGTGACTGCACAGAAGCCCAGGGCAAAGAAGCATCTGTTCTGCCTGCATATGTATCCGGTTGTGTAATGAAGTGAGCTACCTGTTCAGTGTTCAGATTGCAATTGCTCCATATCTGGGCTGGAATCCAATGCCTTAGGGAATAAATCATCCCACTGTTCCCTGCTCCGGTGCACACAGGCAGTGTGCGCACAAATCTGGTGCTGAGCATAAACATTGTGTGATAAGGAACTTGATGACATTGGGGCTTTTTAACTTCAAGATCTGGGTCCAGGCAACCCCTATTGTTAGCGGGGCATTATGTAAGCTACCCCAGATCTATTTCAGTGCGTCATAACAGAAGCTTTCATGTTGTGGCCCCTGCAAATTCTGCTGCCTGTCACTGACAACTTCAGATGAATTATAGACTGAACAGGGACACTGGATTTATGGCTTATTATAACAATCTGTAACCCACTAACCCTGTCTTTTTGTGCTATGCCTGCAGAGGTGTTAATGGGCAACCCTACCTTGAATAGTCCATTACAATATGTGCTAACTACTTAAGCTAAACAATCTGTTCCACCTTGCATTTAGCTGAGATGCTCGGAGTACCTTTCCCAGACCTGAAGAGCTGTGTGTGGTTCAAAAGCTTGTCTCTCCCACCAACAAAAGTTGGTCCAATAAAAGATATTACCTCACCCATCTTGTCTCTATTTATTTTTCATTTAATTTTAACAGTTTTTAAATTCACTGCAGTCTTGAAGACCTTCTAGTACAGGGGTCTCAAACTCGAATCACCAGGAGGGCCACATGAGGACTTGTACGTTGGCCTGAGGGCTGCATCACCCCCTGCTGCTCCTGCCTCCCACTCCACACCTGCCCCTGCCCACAGGGTGCAGGAGGGGACTTAGGGCAGGGCGCTGGGATGCAGGAGGGAGTGCGGGGCGTGGGAGGGGGTTGTGGTGTGGCAGGGGGCTCAGGGCACGGGGTTGAGGTGCAGGAGGGAGTGCGGGATGCGGCAGGCGGTTGGGGTGCAGACAGGGGCTCAAGGAAGGGAGTTGGGGTGCAGGGTGCAGGAGGGGTTTGGGTTCCGGCCCGGCACCGCTTACCTTGAGCGGCTCTGGGGTGGCAGGGGCACGCACCAGGGCCAGGGTAGGCTCCCTGCCTGTCCTGGCCCCGGCCCTGTGCCACTCCGCTCCAAGAAGCGGTGGGCACCCTGTGAGCCCTTCTTGCCTGTGGGTACCTCCCCCGAAGCTCCCATTGGCCGCGCTTCCCTGTTCCCGGCCAATGGGAGCTTCGGGGGAGGTAACCACAGGCAAAAACAGCTCAGGGAGTTCTCTGATCCCCCTCCCCCCAGGGCCGCAGGGAAGCGGTGCGAGGCCCTCAGCACCATGGGGTTGGCAAATCCATGGGCCGGATCTGGCCCGGGGCCGTAGTTTGCCCACCCCTGGCCTGGAGGTAGGCTGGGGATGTGGCGCGCTGGGGAGGGGACGGGCAGGGGGGATGCAGGGAGCTTGGCGGGCCGCAGGGAATAACCTTGCGGGCCGTGTGTTTGAGACCCCTGTTCTAGTAGCTGAAATCCTAAAACAGTTTCCAGGAAACAATTTGCTTTGAACTAGGCCATGCTGGATTGGCTCATAGTTTAATTTTAATTGTAAGTGCTTTGGGGCAGAACTGCATTTTCTACTACACTTTGACTTTGCTTGGGGAAGAAGCTAGTTTTCAGGGAGTCCAAAGCAGATTGGTGCACACACACACACAAAAGTAAATATATTTTCTGACAGACGCTGAGTTTAAATAGGCTTGGCAGAATTCCTTTTTATAAAATTTTAAATGAATCATATAAATGGTTATTTTTAAGCTTTTTAAAAAACTTTTATTTATTTCAATTTTCAGAGCTGTAGGAAATTATGGGGGATCAGACAATAGTTATTTAATGATGGTAGACATTGAGATTTAAAAAATTAAAGCTGTATAACTTAAAACACAAATTTTCAACATTACATGTAAAAAATATACAAAGTAAATATCCTTAAATCAAACTCCAATAAGTTCTCAAGCAGCATTTTTTTTACTTTGCCTATCTATAAATTTTGATTATTGATGGAAATATTTTTTCATCGGTGTGTGTGTATATGGTGAAATCAACATTTACTAATAAAAATCTAAAGCCTTCCAAGTATCAGAAAACTTGATTCAATCAGAATTTAATGTGCCTTATGAAGTGGGACAAGTCTTAACATCCTAGATCCTGGAGTGCATTTATATTGTGAAAGAAACTGGAGAGAAAGCAAACACAAACAAAATATTTGGGATGGGCTGATTGGGTAGAAAAGTGAGGGAACACAATAATAAGTGGAGGAAGCTTGCAGTGAAGTGAGGTTTAGATTATGTGATTTATACTATAACCTCAATTTCATGATTTAGCAGTACTGACATAATAATTTTACACTAATAAAAGCAGGATAATATTAGGCTTGCGGATACCAATTTAAATTTGAGTCTGAAATAAGGAATCCCCTGCTAACTGAGGACAAATAAGGATGACAAGGGTTCTCAGGTTGGACCCAGGTCTCTAGGATAGCTCTGATAGCACCTGTAACAACTCTTCAAGAAGGCTGATCCAGTGCTTCATGTTCTAGTCTAGGCCTTGGGAGACCTGGATTCAATTACTTTCTCCACCACAGAATTCCTGTGTGAACTTACAAGCCTGAACAAAGGTCTTGTACTTCCCTACTTCACATGTGTGTTGTGAGGCTAAATTAAGATTATGAGGTTCTCAGATCTTGTGGCAATGACAGCCATATAAGTACCTTAGATAGAGAGACCACCAGGCTCTTAAGGGAGCCTCATGTTGCTTAAGTGACCAGTTGCATGATTTTGCTCTTTTCAGGTCAGAAGAACATCAGCACAATGGGGAATATTAGAGCATTCCAGAGAATTCCCTTTCTCCACCCTAAAAGAACACACAAGTTAGATTTTGTTATTAAAATGGTTTGAAAACACCTGCTTGTTGACAGGCACAGACTATGTTACAGGTTGTCAGTGTCCCGGCTTGTGACACATGGTTCCAAGTATTGATTTTATGTTTGCTGGTGGTGCCACCACATGGTGAAGTGGGGAATAGTCTCTTAATCAAAAGTTTCAGAGTAACAGCCATGTTAGTCTGTATTCGCAAAAAGAAAAGGAGGACTTGTGGCACCTTAGAGACTAACCAATTTATTTGAGCATGAGCTTTCGTGAGCTACAGCTCACTTATAGATTCATAGATATTTAGGTCAGAAGGGACCATTATGATCATCTAGTCTGACCTCCTGCACAACGCAGGCCACAGAATTTCACCCACCACTCCTGCAAAAAACCCTCACACCTATATCTGTGCTACTGAAGTCCTCAAATAGTAGTTTACAGACTTCAAGGAGCAGAGAATCCTCCAGCAAGTGACCCGTGCCCCATACTACAGAGGAAGGCGGTTGTTTCTATTGCGGTTTTCTAATCAGATTTTACCAAAATATATTATAAATCCTTTTTTCTGATCTTTATAAGAAAAATGAAATCTAAACAGAAAGTGGTGCTTGTGTGTACACATACATACAACCTCCCACCCCCATGGTAAACTTAGGGCTTGTCTACATGGTATAGCAATGCGCACTAGAGGAGCATGAATTCTAAAGTGCACCAATGTGTTCAACACTCACTGGCTTGTGTAGACCCTGCTGGTGTCACCTAAAAGTTCCCTAGTGTGCACTGACACCATCCCTTACAGTCTTTGCTGTAGCAGACTCTGTGGTAGTAAAAGGTTCATTTTTTGGTGTTCATCAGATGCATACCGTGGAAACTGCAGCAGACTTTATATAGTGGGGTGGGAGGAGGTATTGTTTCATATTCTCTGTGTATATATAAAGTCTGCTGCAGTTTCCACGGTATGCATCTGATGAAGTGAGCTGTAGCTCACGAAAGCTCATGCTCAAATAAATTGGTTAGTCTCTAAGGTGCCACAAGTACTCCTTTTCTTTAATCAAAAGTGCTGCTAACTTGAAGAGCAGCACTGCATAATACAACCCTGAATCCACCAAACGGGTGTAGGACTGTCCTGAGCTTGCCAAACACAGTGCTACCCTGGCAGTAAGCTTCAAACCTGACTTGCAGGGATGCTCACACTTTTGGGGGTGGTGGTGGTGTTCATTGAGTCCCCACGGCCCATTAAATTCTGGGCCTCTCTGAAGAGGCTAATTATAGTGACTGGGACACTTGTGCATTAAGAACCAGACTGAGACTCAGCAAAATCATTTCACATAGGCCACTGAACAGCCAATATGATTTAAAAATCTTTGGTATTATCTCCACTTTAGAGAGGAGAAAATTGAGGTAGAAGTTAAATTAATTGCTGAAGGACACAAAGGCAGTTGGTGCTAGGGCTGGGTTTACAAGCCATGGGCTTAGCATCCTTATGCTTATATCACATTCATCTGCACCAGCATTAAGCACCAAGAGATGCCATGTTGTTAGAATAATGGCCTCTCCTATGCCTATCTCTTACTGTCTGTATTAGTGGAGCTAGATTAGTAACTCTTGCCTAGAGGTAACTGCTGTCTTGTCTCATCTGTGACCATTGTGCTGTACCCCTCTTGTTCAAGAGGGGTATAACACAATGAAAATGGCTAGAAGAATTTAGATCTGGAAACTGTTGCTCTGGGGAAAATTTCAGTTAGAAACCCAAAGATAAACTGAGTAAGATCAGTTGAATAATGGAAGATGCTGTAACAGTAGGTGACAAAATCATCATTTAGAAGGGGAAACCAGCCCTAAAGTCTGGTTTTGAAGGACCGTTCCAGACGGCGAAAAGTCTTCCTGAACCCCCACTTAGTAGAAGTTAGAGAAGGAAAAGACCTATTAGGTCACATTGATGATATCCCCCAGCCATTGCAAGATTGTTTCTTAGGCTAAGTCTAATTTTAAGCATCCAAAATACGAAGGTTTCTACTGTTTCCCCTGGGGAGACTATTCCATTTGAACAGATCTCACCAACAGGAAGTTTTTTGTCCTAGTTAGCCCAATTTCTCTTCCTCAGCCCTGGTCTACACTAGGAGTTGAGGTCAAATTTAGCAGCGTTAAATCGATTTAACCCTGCACCTGTCCACACGACGAAGCCCTTTTTTTCGATTTAAAGGGCTCTTAAAATCGATTTCCTTACTCCACCCCCGACAAGGGGATTAGCACTTAAATCGGCCTTGCTGGGCCGAATTTGGGGTACTGTGGATGCAATTAGACGGTATTGGCCTCCGGGAGCTATCCCAGAGTGCTCTATTGTGACCGCTCTGGACAGCACTCTCAACTCAGATGCACTGGCCAGGTAGACAGGAAAAGGCCCGCAAACTTTTGAATTTCAATTTCCTGTTTGCATGGTCACCTGCAGCTTGCCATGCTGGCCAGAGCTCATCAGCAGAGGTGACCATGATGGAGTCCCAGAATCGCAAAAGAGCTCCAGCATGGACCAAACAGGAGGTACGGGATCTGATCGCTGTATGGGGAGAGGAATCCGTGCTATCAGAACTCCGTTCCAGTTTTCGAAATGGCAAAACATTTGTCAAAATCTCCCGGGGCATGAAGGACAGAGGCCATAACAGGGACCCAAAGCAATGCCGCGTGAAACTTAAGGAGCTGAGGCAAGCCTACCAGAAAACCAGAGAGGCAAACGGCCACTCCGGGTCAGAGCCCCAAACATGCCGCTTCTATGATGAGCTGCATGCCATTTTAGGGGGTTCAGCCACCACTACCCCAGCCGTGTTGTTTGACTCCTTCAATGGAGATGGAGGCAACTCAGAAGCAGGTTTTGGGGACGAGAAAGATGATGATGATGAAGTTGTAGATAGCTCACAGCAAGCAAGTGGAGAAACCGGTTTTCCCGACAGCCAGGAACTGTTTCTCACCCTGGACCTGGAGTCAGTACCCCCCGAACCCACAACAAGGCTGCCTCCTGGACCCGCCAGGCGGAGAAGGAACCTCTGGTGTGTGTCCTTTTAAAATACTATACATGGTTTAAAAGCAAGCATGTTTAACAATTAATTTGCCCTGGCATTTGCGGCTCTCCTGGATGTACTCCCAAAGCCTTTGCAAAAGGTTTCTGGGGAGGGCAGCCTTATTCCATCCACCATGGTAGGACACTTTACCACACCAGGTCAGTAGCATGTACTCAGGAATCATTGTAGAACAAAGCATTGCAGTGTATGTTTGCTGGCATTCAAACAACATCTGTTCTTTATCTCTCTGTGTTATCCTCAGGAGAGTGATATCATTCATGGTCACCTGGTTGAAATAGGGTGCTTTTCTTAAGGGGACATTCAGAGGTGCCTGTTCCTGCTGGGCTGTTTGCCTGTGGCTGAACAGAAATGTTCCCCGCCGTTAGCCATGGGGAGGGGAGGCAAAATGCGACCTTGGAACGAAAGCACATGTGCTGTGTATGTAATGTTAACAGCAAGGTTTACCGTGAAAGAGTGTACCCATTGTTCTAGAAAATGTGTCTTTTTAAATACCACGGTCTCTTTCTTTTTTCTCCACCAGCTGCACGTGTTTCAAGGATCACAGGATCTTCTCCTTCCCAGAGGCTAGTGAAGATTAGAAGGCGAAAAAAACGCACTCGTGATGAAATGTTCTCTGAGCTCATGCTGTCCTCCCACACTGACAGAGCACAGACGAATGCATGGAGGCAGACAATGTCAGAGTGCAGGAAAGCACAAAATGACCTGGAGGAGAGGTGGCGGGCTGAAGAGAGGGCTGAAGCTGAAAGGTGGTGACAGTGTGATGAGAGGCGGCAGAATTCAATGCTGAGGCTGCTGGAGGATCAAACCAATGTGCTCCAGCGTATGGTTGAGCTGCAGGAAAGGCAGGAGGAGCACAGACCGCCGCTACAGCCCCTGTGTAACCAACCTCCCTCCTCCCCAAGTTCCATAGCCTCCTCACCCAGATGCCCAAGAACGTGGTGGGGGGGCCTCCGGCCACTCCACCCCAGAGGATTGCCCAAGCAACAGAAGGCTGGCATTCAATAAGTTTTAAAGTTTTAAATTTTTAAAGTGCTGTGTGGCCTTGTCCTTCCCTCCTCCACCACTCCTCCTGGTGCTTCTCTCCTCCACCACCCCTCCTGGGCTACCTTGGTAGTTATCCCCCTATTTGTGTGATGAATGAATAAAGAATGCATGAATGTGAAGTAACAATGACTTTATTGCCTCTGCAAGTGGTGATCAAAGGGAGGAGGGGACGGTGGTTAGCTTACAGGGAAGTAGAGTGAACCAAGGGGTGGGGGTTTCATCAAGGAGAAACAAACAGAACTTTCACACTGTAGCCTGTCCAGTCATGAAACTGGTTTTCAAAGCTTCTCTGATGCGCACTGCGCCCTCCTGTGCTCTTCTAACCGCCCTGGTGTCTGGCTGTGCATAACCAGCAGCCAGGCGATTTGCCTCAACCTCCCACCCTGCCATAAACGTCTCCCCCTTACTCTCACAGATATTGTGGAGCGCACAGCAAGCAGTAATAACAGTGGGAATATTGGTTTCGCTGAGGTCTAACCGAGTCAGTAAACTGCGCCAGCGTGCTTTTAAACATCCAAATGCACATTCTACCACCATTCTGCACTTGCTCAGCCTGTAGTTGAACAGCTCCTGACTAATGTCCAAGCTGCCTGTGTATGGCTTCATGAGCCATGGCATTAAGGGGTAGGCTGGGTCCCCAAGGATAACTATAGGCATTTCGCAAAAAGAAAAGGAGTACTTGTGGCACCTTAGAGACTAACCAATTTATTTGAGCAAATAAATTGGTTAGTCTCTAAGGTGCCACAAACACTCCTTTTCTTTTTGTGAATACAGACTAACACGGCTGCTACTCTGAAACCTGTCTATAGGCATTTCAACATCCTCAACGGTTATTTTCTGGTCTGGGAATAAAGTCCCTTCCTGCAGCTTTTGAAACAGACCAGAGTTCCTGAAGATGCGAGCATCATGTACCTTTCCCTGCCATCCCACGTTGATGTTGGTGAAACGTCCCTTGTGATCCCCCAGTGCTTGCAGCACTATTGAAAAGTACCCCTTGCGGTTTATGTACTCGCCGGCTTGGTGCTCCGGTGCCAAGTTAGGGATATGGGTTCCGTCTATGGCCCCACCACAGTTAGGGAATCCCATTGCAGCAAAGCCATCCACTATGACCTGCACATTTCCCAGGGTCACTACCCTTGATATCAGCAGATCTTTGATTGCGTTGGCTACTTGCATCACAGCAGCCCCCACAGTAGATTTGCCCACTCCAAATTGATTCCCGACTGACCGGTAGCTGTCTGGTGTTGCAAGCTTCCACAGGGCTATTGCCACTCGCTTGTGAACTGTGAGGGCTGCTCTCATCTTGGTATTCTTGTGCTTCAGGGCAGGGAAAAGCAAGTCACAAAGTTGTGCCCATATGCATGCGAAAGTTTCGCAACCACTCGGAATCGTCCCAGACCTGCACCACTATGCGGTCCCACCAATCTGTGCTTGTTTCCCGAGCCCAGAATCGGCGTTCCACTGCATGAACCTGCCCCATTAGCACCATGATGCCCACATTGCCAGGGCCCATGCTTTGAGAGAAGTCTGTGTCCAGGTCCTCATCACTCACGTCACTGTGCTGACGTTGCCTACTCGCCCGGTATCGCTTTGCCAGGTTCTTGTGCTGCATATACTGCTGGATAATGCGTGTGGTGTTTAATGTGCTCCTAATTGCCAAAGTGATCTGAGCGGGCTCCATGCTTGCCGTGGTATGGCGTCTGCACAGAAAAAAGGCGCGGAACAATTGTCTGCCGTTGCCCTGACGGAGGGAGGGGCGATTGACAACATGGCTTACAGGGTTGGCTTACAGGGAATTAAAATCACAAAGGGGGTGGCTTTGCGAGAAACTGAATGGCCCTCTCAAGGATAGAACTCAAAACCTCAAGGATAGAACTCAAAACTGGGTTTAGCAGGCCGTTGATTTCACAGAGGGAGGGAGGGAGGAAGGAGAAAATGAATACAAAACAAATCTGGTCTATTCCTTGTTTTGAGCCACTTCATCTATCTTTATACATCTTGGTGGCAGCAGACTGTGCAGTACGACCGCTAGCCATCGTCAACACTCGGCAGAAGACGGTGCAGTATGACGACTAGCCATCATCTTCTGCTAGCTGCAGGTTAAAAGACAGTGCACTGCCGGTACGACTCAATCTCCACGAAACGAAACAAGGGAAATGACCTGGCTGAGTCACTCCCATGTTTGCCCAGGCGCCCGGTTAAAAGAGCACCCAGGATTATGTCGATGACGGCTACCAGTCATACTGCACTGTCTGCTGCCAAAAGGCAATAAACTTCTGCTGTGTAGCAATGCAGTACCACGTCTGCCAGCACCTAGGAGACATATAGTGATGGTTAGCTGAGCAGGCTCCATGCTTGCCGTGGTATGGCGTCTGCACAGGTAACTCAAGAAAAAAGGTGCAAAACGATTGTCTGCCCTTGCTTTCACGGAGGGAGGGAAGGAACGGGGGCCTGACGATATGTACCCAGAACCACCCGCGACAATGTTTTAGCCCCATCAGGTACTGGGATTTCTACCCAGAATTCAAATGGGCAGCAGAGACTGTGGGAACTGTGGGATAGCCACCCACAGTGCAATGCTCCGGAAGTCGATGGTTGCCTCGGTACTGTGGACACACTCCGCTGACTACATGCACTTAGGGCATTTGTTTGGGGACACACACAATAGACTGTATAAAAACGCTTTCTACAAAACCGACTTCTATAAATTTGACTTAATTTTGTAGTGTAGACATACCTTTATTCCATCATGTTGCTCCCAGTTATACCACTTTTGAGCACCCTAAACAATTCCTCATAGCCAGAAGTCAATAAAAGTCAGCACCAGGCTCTCTTACTACCTTGCCCCTCAGTTCAGGCAACAGACCTTCCAAACTCATTCTTACTAAAGTTTTTCTTCCATATAGGCCCAGATCCATACAGACACCTAAGACACACAAGTCTCAGTTTTAGTCTAAGATCCACTTAGACACCTAAGTCTCAGTTTTAGGCACCATTGAGATCCACAAAACCCCTGCTTGGCTGCTGCCTCTCTCTAGGCGCCTACATTCATTTGGAGCCTAAATTTCTACTGTAAAAGTTCCATAGGCCCCTACATTTCTGCCTCTGGGCAAGTGCACTGCTGCCTCCTTCTAAGCATCTGGTCTCTTAAGCCCTAGTGCAGGGTAGTCAACAGGCAGACTGTGGGCCAAATCTGAACCGCCAGAGGCTTTTGACTGGACTGTGAAACTGCTTGGAGACTGTGGGCAGTTAGTGCTGGGATAGAGGAAGTCTAGTGCACGTAGAGGAGTGACTGGCTGTGTGCTGGCGGGCTTGGGGGAGCTGGTGCCCAAAGCTGAAGGTGCCTGAAGTGTCCCCTCCTGCCCTCCCTAAATGGAATCATGCTGGGTGGACTGGGGCCTCAACCCCTGCTGGGCAAGCTGGGCAGGACTCCATTTCAGGAGGGTGGGACACTTGTCCCCTCAAAAGTTGAGTCATCCTCAGGTGCTTGCCGTGGCTCTTGCTCAGAGCCCCATGGGGGTGGGGCTCCATTTAGGGAGGGTGGGGAGGCACCTGCCACCCTGAGTTATGTGTCAGCCCTGGGCACCAGCTCCCCCAAACCTGTCAGCATGCAGCCAGTCACTCCTCTACCTGCATTAGCTGCCCCCACCTGCACAAACTGCCCACAGCTTCCAGAGTTTCCTGGTCCAGTCAAAAGCCTCTGCAGTCTGGATTTGGCCCATGGTTCACCTATTGACTACTTCTGCAGTAGGCCCTGGGTATATTACACAGCATTTTAGGTGTTTGTTGAACAAGGGGACTTGTGGTGTGAAAAATGATTCTCTGGAGTCTGGACCTTGTCTGTACCTTGACCAAGAAATTTGGACCATGAGAAAAAATAATTGACTATCTTTGCCCCAGTGCAATCCACAAACCAGATGAAGATAGGCATTCTTCCACCTGCACTTCTGTCCTGTAGGCATGCTCAGAGCACATCTAACTCCACACAAAACAGCGACCCCTGAACTATAGGATATTCTTATGTAGGTCTCCCTCAGCCTCTCTGTTGAAGCCATTCCACTTTAATTAAATTATTAGATGTAAGCAGTGTCAGGATGAGCTCCACCCTGACACCTGGTGGTGAGGTGTGGCAAGTTGTGGAAAAGAACTTCAGGGGCCGATGTCATTTGCATAGGCACACCCACCACGCCTAGAATGAGACCATAGCTGCTCAAATGGTCACTTTGGCTGCTGTGGGATCCCCAGCGTCTCTGTTATTGGGGCAGGAAGAATAAATTGTTATTACCCTGATTATGGGAACTGTGCTTGGAACTGTACGTGGCCTTTTGTTATGATGGAGGGATTCACCATCAACTAAGTAGCACTCGCTAGGCAAGGGTCATGGGTTCCAAAACTGTGTGAATAGAGAGAGGCTGGGGACAAGTATTGATACTTGGTGGCATGGGCCCCTTGGTGAGGGCCTTACATGCTAATTGCACTTCCTCCTCTCTCCACTGTGGAATATCAGAGCTAATTTTGATTTCATTAGAAGTCTAGTTATAGGCTGCTGAGCTCACTTTGGGCTGACAGTGCACCAGCACTGGGGCTCCCCTACTACAAGCTGAATTCACCTAAGAGCTGAAATCACTGAGTGTTGTGTTAAGTAGTGGGGGAGCCTGAAGATATATTGTGGAGCAGTTTGCGGGACGGCTGGTGAAGCAGTTCGACGTGGAGCAGTGTGTGGATGGCAGGAGCTGCTTGTGGGTCGTGGAGCTGAGCGAAGGAGTTCGTGGGGCAGCTGGCGGAGCGGAGCGCAGCTGAGCGAAGGAGTTCATGGGGTGGCTGGCGGAGCGGAGCGCAGCTGAGCGAAGGAGTTCGTGGGGCGACTGGCGGAGCGCAGCTGAGCGAAGAAGTTCGTGGGGCGGCTGGCGGAGCGCAGCGCAGCGGAGCGAAGGAGTTTGTGGGGCGGCTGGCGGAGCGGAGCGCCGCTATGGAGCAATGGGGCGGTCAGCTTCAGATCATGTAAGGTGCCTCTTACCCCCGTCCCATTTCCACCCAGGTTGGGAGGTAAAGCTCCGCAGATAAACTTTCGAACTCTGGGGCTGCCCTGACCAGGGACAGAGACTTTTGGGGCATTGGACTTTTGGGACTTTGGGTGATTTGGGGTTGCTGGACTCAAGAACCAAAGGGAAAAGGGCATGCCCCAATTTGCCTGGGGTGGGTTTTTTTTGCTCATGGGTTGTGTTATGAATCCTGTTGGTGGTGTTTCCCCAACATAATGCCACATTGTTTCTCTCTGTTATTAAAAGGCTTTTGCTACACTCAGACTATGTGCTTGCGAGAGGGGAAGTATTGCCTCTTGGAGGCGCCCAGCGGGGGTGGTATATATTTGTCCCAGGTCACTGGGTGGGGGCTCGAGCCGGTTTGCATTGTGTTATTGGAATGGATCCCCTAGATATTGAACCCGGCCCTTGTTGCTGCCAACTCTGACGGGCAGAAGGGTTACATTTTTGGGGGCTCGTCCGGGATAGCCTGGGTCAGTACCCCTCGCAAGCACCTGTTGAGTGATCCACTACATTGGGAAACAATTGATATTTTTTTTTGTTTTGTTTGTGCTTATATTTTGAGGAAATTACTGTTTGTACAATGGCTAATATGTCAGGTTTGTTGGGCCCTGGCTCAGCAGCTTCTAGCTCAGGGGCTGCAGCCTCGGCTGATTATTGGACAAAAGCTCTGGGGCAAATATTGGAAAAGGTTGTGCTGCCCCATGCTGAGTCAGACTCTTGTCGTAAGTTAAGATTATTTGCTGGGGAGGAGGAGTTTGAACCCTGGTTAGAGCATACCACTGAAATGCTGCAAGAGTGGGCCGTACCAGATGCAGAAAAGCGAAGATGCCTTATAGAGAGCCTTGGCGGCCCAGCATTAGATGTGATTCGCACCCTGAAGCTCATTGACCCTGGGGTCAGTGTGAAGGACTGCCTAGAGGCCCTTGAACACAACTTTGGGAGCGTAGAGGGCCCTGAAGACAGCTACTGTAAGTTCCTTAATTCCCGACAACAAAAGGGCGAGAAGGCTTCAGCCTACATACAGAGACTGGAGAGACTGCTTCAGAGAGCTGTCATGAGGGGAGCAGTGACTGCTGAGCAGATGGATCAGACCAGACTGGCTCAAATTGTAAGAGGAACTCAGTATCAGAACCCGATTCTACTTCATCTCCAGCTAAGAGAATGACGGGAACATCCCCCAAGTTACTCCCAGCTGATAAAAGAGGTCCGAGAGGAGGAAGAAAGGCAGGCTGCCAGTGAGTTTTGGGAAGCCCAAACATCGGAGCCAGGCAGCACAACACCACTGCAAACGGCCAGTGTACTGATGGTGAGCACCAGAGAGGAACTTGCCCAACAAATGCAGGTCCTGACGGAACGGATAGCTGAGCTGCAAAGTACCGTTGACCGAGTTAAGACTTCCAGGAATAAGAAGCCTCAAACTGTGGCGATTGAGAAGCCCGCACTTAGAGCCACCATCCCCCCCAGGCAAAGGGGAAAAGGTCAATTCTTCTGCTACCGATGTGGTCAGGATGGACACAGTGCTGCCAAGTGCCGTAATGAAGAAAACCCCTCCTTAGTGTATGGAAAGCTGAGGATCAGTTGGGAGAGATCCGGTAGCTGCCAGAGGGTCTGGGGACAGGGACCCCCCCAGGTCTGCAGGATTTGAAGATTCCCCCAGAAAAGACTGTCCAGCTGGGATCCCTGCAGGACTGATAGGGCCTCGAGCAGAGGTCACGGTGAGGGTTGAAGGGGTGGAGTGTAAAGCAGTGCTTGACACTGGATCTCAAGTGACTATTATATTTCAGTCATTCTACCAACAGATGCTTAGGCACCTGCCTATACAGCCACTGACTGGCCTTGGCCTGTGTGGCCTCAGCATGGATGAATACCCCTATCAAGGGTATGTCATAGTGCACCTGGAATTCCCAGAGGAGGTTGCTGGGGTAAGAGAAGAGGTAGACACAGCTGCCTTAATATGCCCTGACCCTAAAGGGACTTCTGATGTGTCTGTGCTGATAGGGACCAACTCCTGTCTCTTCAAGGTACTCGCGGATTACTGCAGAAGGCGGGCTGGGGACCAATACCTGAATACCCTGATGATCCATACGCTTTGTGCTGAAGCCTATAGGAAAATTGAGAGCGCTAAAAGGGACACATCTGAGCTACCGCTTGGGGCACTGAAGTACGCGGGCACAACCCCCTTAGTAGTGCCTGCAAGGACGGAGCAAGAAGTGCTTGTCATGAGTACCTGTCTGAAAGGCAGTAAAGGGACGTTAGCAATGATAGAGCAGCCGATGGGAGGAGAGCTCCCTGAAGGAGTGTTGGTCCCCAGTGGAGTCATAACCCTACCTGCTGAAGCCCAGGAAAGGGTGACTATACTGATTGCTAATGAAACGAGTCGTGATGTTGTTGTGAAGCAAGGACAAAAGATAGCAGACCTCTTTGAGCCTGAGTCGATTGTAAAACCCCAGTGTGAAACTCAAGTTCCGACAATAGACCCAGCAAAGTTTGACTTTGGAGATTCACCAGTGTCCGAGGACTGGAAAGATCGCCTGAGGAAGAAACTTTGTGAAAGATCCAAGGTGTTCTCACTGCATGAGTGGGATGTGGGATGTGCAAAAGGAGTAGAGCACAATATCAGACTACATGACTCTCGACCTTTCAGGGAGAGATCTAGGAAGATTGCTCTCTCTGAGATGGAAGATGTGCGACATCATCTTCAGGAGCTGGCTGCGAATGGCATCATTACAGAGTCCCGTAGCCCATACGCCTCACCCATTGTGGTAGTCCGCAAAAAGAATGGAAAAATCCGGATGTGTATTGACTACCGCACCCTAAACAGCCGTACTGTGGTCGACCAGTACACTATGCCTCGAGTGCAAGATGCCTTAGACTGTTTGCTGGGAAGCCAGTGGTTCTCTGTGTTGGATCTTCGAAGTGGATACTACCAGATCCCTCTGGGAGAAGAAGATAAGGAGAAGACAGCCTTCATCTGCCCATTAGGGTTTTATCAGTTCGAACGCATGCCCCAAGGGATTTCTGGAGCACCTGCCACCTTTCAACGTCTCATGGAGAAAGTTGTGGGAGACATGAATTTACTGCAAGTGTTAGTTTATTTGGATGACCTGATTGTGTTTGGAAGAACCTTAGAGGAGCATGAAGAAAGACTTCTTAAAGTGCTTGATAGGTTGGAGGATTATGGTCTGAAGCTTTCAATTGACAAATGCCAGTTCTGCAGAACCTCAGTGAAGTATGTGGGTCACATTGTGTCCCAAGAAGGTGTGAGTACTGATCCTGATAAAATAGAAGCACTCACTACATGGCCACGTCCAAGTAACTACAGAGAACTCAAGACCTTTCTTGGATTTAGTGGCTACTACCGCAGATTTGTGAAAAACTATGCTACGATTGTAAAGCCTCTGAATGATCTTACCAGGGGACATCAGTCCAGCAAGAACAAATCTAAGTCCAAGAATAAGGGGAGGTCCCCAAAGCCTCCTGTGCAGAGACACAATGGCCCCTTTGCACCATTTGGGCCACGGTGGGATGAGAGATGTGAAAGAGCTTTTCGAGAAATCATTACTTGCCTAACTCATGCTCCAGTCCTAGTTTTTGCTGACCCAAGCAAACCATTTATCCTGCATACTGATGCCAGTTTGGAGGGTCTGGGAGCAGTCCTGTACCAGGAAGTGGAAGGCAAATGTAAACCTGTAGCCTTTGCCAGCCGAGGATTGTCTGATAGTGAAACTCGCTATCCCACCCACAAGCTGGAATTTTTGGCCTTGAAATGGGCCATCACTGAGAAATTTCGAGACTACTTGTATGGTGCTCAGTTCCAGGTGTGGACAGACAACAATCCACTGACTTATGTGTTAACAAGTGCTAAGCTGGATGCTACAGGGCAGAGATGGGTGGCCGCCTTGGCTAGCTATGAGTTCAGCATTCAGTACCGATCAGGGAGAAGCAATGTAGATGCAGATGCATTATCCAGGCGTCCGCAGGCTCCAGAAGTTGCTGTGATACCCACAGATGGAGTGAGAGCTATTTGCAGTGTGAGTCGCCGAGAGCCAGAGGCCCGTGAGGGCTTTCAGGGATGTGTTGCAGAAGCTTTGGGCCTGCCCCCTGAATGCATGCCTTCTGCTTCAGTGAACTATATTGCATTAGACCAATCTCCTTTGCCCATGCTCAATGCGGCTGACTGGCAAGAAGCCCAGCGGCAAGATATTGACATTCGTGATACACTACTTGCCAAAAGGGAGGGGCGAAGCCCAGCTGCGGTTGTCCCACCTAACCCGGAGGGTAAACTACTATTGAGAGAATGGACCAAACTAAAACTGATTCAGGGAGTGCTACACCGAATGACCACTGACCCTTTACAAAAACAACGAGCACAACTAGTACTGCCAAAAAAGTACAGAGCCCTGGCCATGAGGGCCCTGCATGATGACTTTGGGCATTTAGGGATGGAGAGGACCCTGGAACTTATTCGTAGTAGGTTCTATTGGCCCCGAATGGCTGAAGATGTTCGCAGGAAATGTGAGACTTGCGCTCGATGTGTTCAAAGGAAAACTCTGCCCACGAGGGCTGCATGTCTCAAGAACATCACCAGCAACAAACCTTTGGAGTTGGTATGCATTGATTTCTTGTCTGTAGAGGTAGACAAGAGGAATGTTGGAAACATTCTAGTAGTGACTGACCATTTTACACGGTATGCACAAGCATATCCCACACGTGATCAGAGGGCCACCACCGTTGCTCGAGTATTGTGGGACAAATATTTCTCAGTCTATGGATTCCCGGCTCGGATACACTCTGATCAGGGGCGGGATTTTGAGAGTCACCTTCTGAAGGAGGTGCTGAAGATAGCAGGAATTAAAAAGTCTAGGACAACGCCTTATCACCCCCAAGGTGATCCTCAGCCAGAGAGGTTCAATCGAACCCTATTAGATATGTTGGGAACTTTGCGACCAGAGCAGAAGGCAACCTGGAGCCAGCATGTCGCATTTCTGGTGCATGCCTACAATGCCACAAAGAACGATGCTACGGGAGTCACCCCATATCTCTTGATGTTTGGGCGAGAACCAAGATTACCCATAGACTTGTGCTTTGGTGTATCAGAGGATGGAGATAGCTATGAAACTCATCAGCAATATGTATCCCGACTAAGAGAAAAGCTGCGGGATGCTTATTGCTTAGCTACCGCTGCGGCTCGGAAGAACGCAGACCGCAACAAACATCGATATGATGCTAGAGTGCGTTCGCAGGAGCTCCAGCCGGGGGACAGAGTCCTGCTGCGAAATTTGGGTATTGCTGGCAAACACAAGATAGCTGACAGATGGAAGGCAATACCTTACCTGGTGATGGAAAAGCTGGGAGATCTGCCGGTCTACAAGATCAAACCTGAAGACGGTCCAGGGCAAATAAAGACGGTGCATAGAAACCTTTTGCTCCCTGTGGGGGAATTGGTAAGCACCCCTTATGAGATGGGCCACGGCAGGGCTGCCGGGCAGAACAGAGGTGCTAGACCAAAGCCGCCATCCAACACAGACAGTGGGCCCCCTGCAGCTAACTTACCCCTATTCTGCACATCTGAGAGTGAGTCTGAGGAGGAAGACACAACCCTGGTGTATCCTGGGATGGAGACAAGATTTCAGTCTCGATCAGCTGAACCAAACGAGAGTTTTCCCTCTTCCGCCCTAAACCCAATGGCGGAACTATTTAGGCCCCTTTCTGATACCCCGGTGCTGCTGATGAGACCCCCCTGTGATGACACACACAGGTTACTGGACAATGGGGACAGACAGGTAGAGGATGTCCTGGGCACCTTGGACCCTCCAGCGTTAGAACTAGGAGTGCAGGGGCCTACGCCAGTAGCCGAGGGACCCTCCAGGGAAGCCTCTCCATCCGTCACTCAAGAGGATGTTCCCCCTACCTCGGCAACAGAGATTCTCAATAGACGAGACAGGGTGATAAGACCAGTGAAACGGTTAACTTATGATGCACCTGGGGTGACTAGTGAGGAGCCAATACATTTAGCACACAGGCTTGTGGAAGCTAAAGTGGGCTTCCTGAGGCCCTTTGGAGGAAACCAATGAGTTGGTATAAAGGGAGTGTGATTTGTCAGGACGACAAAGTCTCGGCTGGGGGGAGGATGTAAGCAGTGTCAGGATGAGCTCCACCCTGACATCTGGTGGTGAGGTGTGGCAAGTTGTGGAAAAGAACTTCAGGGGCCGATGTCATTTGCATAGGCACACCCACCACGCCTAGAATGAGACCATAGCTGCTCAAATGGTCACTTTGGCTGCTGTGGGATCCCCAGAGTCTCTGTTATTGGGGCAGGAAGAATAAATTGTTATTACCCTGATTATGGGAACTGTGCTTGGAACTGTACGTGGCCTTTTGTTATGATGGAGGGATTCACCATCAACTAAGTAGCACTCGCTAGGCAAGGGTCATGGGTTCCAAAACTGTGTGAATAGAGAGAGGCTGGGGACAAGTATTGATACTTGGTGGCATAGGCCCCTTGGTAAGGGCCTTACATGCTAATTGCACTTCCTCCTCTCTCCACTGTGGAATATCAGAGCTAATTTTGATTTCATTAGAAGTCTAGTTATAGGCTGCTGAGCTCACTTTGGGCTGACAGTGCACCAGCACTGGGGCTCCCCTACTACAAGCTGAATTCACCTAAGAGCTGAAATCACTGAGTGTTGTGTTAAGTAGTGGGGGAGCCTGAAGATATATTGTGGAGCAGTTTGCGGGACGGCTGGTGAAGCAGTTCGACGTGGAGCAGTGTGTGGATGGCAGGAGCTGCTTGTGGGTCGTGGAGCTGAGCGAAGGAGTTCGTGGGGCAGCTGGCGGAGCGGAGCGAGGAGTTCGTGGGGCAGCTGGCGGAGCGGAGCGCAGCTGAGCGAAGGAGTTCATGGGGTGGCTGGCGGAGCGGAGCGCAGCTGAGCGAAGGAGTTCGTGGGGCGACTGGCGGAGCGCAGCTGAGCGAAGAAGTTCGTGGGGCGGCTGGCGGAGCGGAGCGCAGCGCAGCGGAGCGAAGGAGTTTGTGGGGCGGCTGGCGGAGCGGAGCGCCGCTATGGAGCAATGGGGCGGTCAGCTTCAGATCATGTAAGGTGCCTCTTACCCCCGTCCCATTTCCACCCAGGTTGGGAGGTAAAGCTCCGCAGATAAACTTTCGAACTCTGGGGCTGCCCTGACCAGGGACAGAGACTTTTGGGGCATTGGACTTTTGGGACTTTGGGTGATTTGGGGTTGCTGGACTCAAGAACCAAAGGGAAAAGGGCATGCCCCAATTTGCCTGGGGTGGGTTTTTTTTGCTCATGGGTTGTGTTATGAATCCTGTTGGTGGTGTTTCCCCAACATAATGCCACATTGTTTCTCTCTGTTATTAAAAGGCTTTTGCTACACTCAGACTATGTGCTTGCGAGAGGGGAAGTATTGCCTCTTGGAGGCGCCCAGCGGGGGTGGTATATATTTGTCCCAGGTCACTGGGTGGGGGCTCGAGCCGGTTTGCATTGTGTTATTGGAATGGATCCCCTAGATATTGAACCCGGCCCTTGTTGCTGCCAACTCTGACGGGCAGAAGGGTTACATATATATTAATTGCACCAGAGAGAGAGAATCACTCCATAGTCCAGTGGTGAGGGCACTCAGCTCCTTGCCAGGCAGAGGGGGAAATTGAACTGTCGGGGTAAGTATCAATGAGGCAATGCAAGTGCCAATTAATGCAACCTAACTCTGTGGGGCAGGACTACCCACCCCTAGAGCTAGGAGTAGTTACATCTTTTGGCCAGTTCAATTCTTCGCCTTTCTGCCACGAATGCAGCCACCAGATAGAGGGAGACTACCTGTGCTACATTTGAAGAGGAGTTATTTGGTTGCCCAAGTAATGCATTCTGAATCTGTACAGAATGCTTTGTCAAATATTTGTATATTGGGATACTGTACAACTGAAACATTATAAAGGTGCTGGCCCTTTAAAAATAAGCTGTCCCATATTTTTCATGCAGTAGTCGGTTTCCTTTAAACATAGGTGGTCCCTAAGGTACTGTAATCATTTTTAAAAGGATTATGAGTGTTACCTGTCTACCCCCCCTTATTCCACGTAACATAAAACGGGTGATTAAAGAGCCGGTGGCATTTTGCACGATTAACTTTAATAGCAGTCCTAGACAAATCCAAATTAGGGTAAGTACATTCTGTTTACCTAATTTCCACTGCATTCTCAATTCAGTATAGTATTCTGAACTTCTGCCTTAAACTGGCATGTTCCACCCAAAGCTGGCTGCAATTCATGGTAGCCAAAGTGATTTTTGTATGTGTTATTTGTAAAGTGTTTTGGGATCTTTGAGGGGGCAAAAAGATATTATAAATATGATTTCCCCAGTATAAATTTTTTTGGGAAAAATGCATTAAAGACTATTTAAACATGTAGAGTGGACTGCTTATTGATTTTTCATTAAATTTTTTCCATCTCTTCAATTATTTGCATATCACATGGCATACATCCCTGTGCAAAGCACTCAATAGATATAGCTGTGTTTTCATAGAGATCGAGCCAGTAGAAAACTGTAGGAAAACCAGAAAAAAAATCACCGACAATTTTCCTGATGTTTTGCAGGGCCTTTGTTTTATAGTGTTACAACAGATGGGGACAGTCACTCACAAATGTCACACTGCTAATCATACCAGAAGATCCACAAATTGACAAAGTTAATTGCATTAATCAGTAACATCTAACAGGAGCGCCATGTGAAGGTTTCCATCTTAAGTTCAGAAGAAGCTTTTTCTAAACATCCAAGAAAGCCCCCCCACTTCACCACTATCATCTCCATATACTATACAAGAAATAAACAAGGCACTTATGGCCACTAAAAGTGGTAACGTTTCTGGAAAGGATGACCTAATGATTGCTATACATTCAATGGGAAAGATCCCCAAAAGCTGGTATGAGGTGATAAGTCATTACACTCTTCAAATGATAATGCCAGCTATTGCCCAATATCACTTCTTTCACTGGCTGGTCTCAACCCTATTTTTGACGTCATCCTGCTGAAGAGCTGGTTTCAGACCAGGCCATAGTTGCTGTGACCAGGTTCTCACCATTGCTATTCATATTGAGACTGGCTTCCAGGGGAATCTAAAAACCACAACAGCACTGATACATTTATTTGCCACTTACAATATGGTAAGGAGATATGGGCCACTGCTCAAGGCATTTATGGCCATCAAGTATCGTAGCACTATGCAACTTCTGGCCACAATGTGGAGCAACAGAATATACTGCATTCTTCTGAATAGGCAGATCAGCAAAAAATGGTACGAGGCAAAGGTCTCATCACCCTCTCCATTGAACTCAACATAATGGCACAATATTTCAATACTGGAAGCTCCATGCCAACAGCCTTTCACCTAAACAACAAAGCCAACAACAAACACTTAATGTCACCTTTCGCAGTCAGCAGGTCTGAAATGAGCCCTGTCCAAAGAACTTTGACAGAAGAGCTTGACTTTTAAAGCCCACCTGGAAAAGATATGCGAAAAGATAAAAGCAAGAACGAGCCTTGTTTGAAAACTCATGGGCACAACATGGCATGCTGATGTGCACACACTTCAAACAGTGACTCTAGCTTTGGCAGACTCCACTGCTGAATACTGCACACCAGTCTGGGTGGGCAGCTCATGTGCCAAATCTCTAGATGCACAGCCTAATGCCACGATGACAATCGTAACTGGAACATTAGAATCAACGTCTGCCCAAGGTTGCCCACTCTTGCACATGTACCCTCACCCAAAATCCAGAGAGACACATGCAGTTTGTGAGTACAGTTGAATCATGGCCAACCTTAACTTGCCAATTCATGACGAACTCCAGAAGATTCCAAAGACGCATGAAATCTCAAACCTTTCTGGGATTGGGCTAAAACTATTAACTATTCAGGGGACACCATCATAGGGCCTAATCACATCAGCCACACTATCAGAGGCTTGTTCACCTGCACATCTACCAATGTGATAGATGCCATCATGTGCCAGCAATGCCCCTCTGCCATGTACATTGGCCAAGCTGGACAGTCTCTACGTAAAAGAATAAATGGACACAAATCAGACGTCAAGAATTATAACATTCAAAAACCAGTCGGAGAACACTTCAATCTCTTTGGTCACTCGATTACAGACCTAAAAGTGCCAATTCATCAACAAAAAAACCTTCAAAAACAGACTCCAAAGAGAGACTGCTGAATTGGAATTAATTTGCAAACTGGATACAATTAACTTAGGCTTGAATAAAGACTGGGAGTGGATGGGTCATTACACAAAGTAAAACTATTTCCCCATGTTTATTCCCCCCCTTTCCCCTCCCACTGTTCCTCAGACGTTCTTGTCAACTGCTGGAAATGGCCCACCTTGATTATCACTACAAAAGGTTTTTTCCCCCCTGCTCTCCTGCTGGTAATAGCTCACCTTACCTGATCACTCTCGTTACAGTGTGTATGGTAACACCCATTGTTTCATGTTCTCTGTGTATATAAATCTCCCCAATGCATTTTCCACTGAATGCATCCGATGAAGTGAGCTGTAGCTCATGAAAGCTTATGCTCAAATAAATTTGTTAGTCTCTAAGGTGCCACATTTCTTTTTGTGGATACAGACTAACACGGCTGCTACTCTGAAACCTATTAAAATATCTTCATTCAATCCTGAGGCAGAATGGAAAGAATTCTGGGATAATTCTGTGGTTGTTTGTTTGTTCCAAACACACACCTGATTGCCAACCCTACAAAAGAATTTCTAGGCTACAATCCACTCTGAAAACAGTGGTCTGCATTGAACCATTTAACAGTGCATGGCAGATGCTGTCACCTCTTACAACTTTAGAAGATCAGAGACAATGAACAATGTGACTGCTGTAGACTACTCCTGGGGGAATTCTGTGCCAAAAAAATTAAAAATGTTGTGCTCAATATTTTAAAATTCTGCAAAATTCTACATATTTTATTTCTCAAAATAATACAATAATTCAATTATTTTGGTAATTTATTTCAAAATACCTGTCAGCAATCTGAAGCAATACAGACCATAAAAAAAGATTCAGGAAATGTTTTTTTGACAAACTGATTCCTTACTAGGCATATTAATACAGAACTTTGTGTAATTCATTTACACTACGATACAGAAATGTATTTCTTGCACCCGTAAGAAGCAGTGCAAAGGCTTGGGGGAGTCAGGGGTAATGAAGGAGCTGAGGGAGATGGAAGGAGCCTGGGAGTGAATCTGGAGGGTTGTTGGGTGTGGGTAAAAGTATGAAATAGTTTCTTGGGGGAAGGGGATTGTTAGGAAGCCTCCCCCATGCAGACCCTGGCTGACCCCGAATCTCCCCCATTCAGTCAGGCACATCTGTCCCTGTCCCCGTGTGTCTCTGCACTCTCCACCCCCATGTGACCCTGGAGTCCCTTCCCATTCAGCCCCTGGCTCAATACTGTCATCCCACTTAGCTCCTGAGCCTGTGCCCCACGTCTGTGACCCCCCCCCAGCAGCCCCATGTGCCCCACTCTGCCTCCTACCCTGGCTACAGGGGCAGGCTGCTGTGATGAAGATAGCTGGCTGCTAGCCATTAATACTGGACAGTTGGCTGTTCTGGCACCACAGCAGCCTCTGATGGCTGAAAGGCAGAACTGCAGCACTTTATGTGCAGAATGTATTTTTTGTGGGGGAAAAATTCTGCTCTGGAAATGAATTGTGTGTGTGTGCAGTGGTGCAGAATTCTCCAAGTAGTAAACACCAGTCACAATTTTATGGACCACACTGTAAAGCAGTTTCTGCTTTGATTGCTTGCCAGTAGCATCTCAAACTTACATCAAGCCACTCCCGAAGCTAACCACTGGCTCTCTAATCTGGATTTATTTGAATGTTGCTTTTTTCACCTCTCTTGCCATATGAAAGAAGTCACTGACATTTTGGATCACAGTTATATCTATTTATATCAATCACACCACTGTAATGCTATTTGTTTAAGATTTCAGAAGCAGGTACTCTCAAGCAAAAATCAACTCAGCAGCTAGATGCCATTCTAAATATCATTAACAAAAATTAACAAGAAAGGTTGATGATAGAACACAAGCCCAAAGTTTTTGCAAGGAGTTTTCTACACTTTTTTTTCTTAAGCCACACAACTGACAGCACTTACCTTACAGAATCATAGAAATGTAGGCTGGAAAGTACCTTGATAAGTCATCAAGTCCAGCTCTCTGTGCGTGGCAGGATCAAGTAAACCTAGTCCATCTCTGACAGATGTTTGTCCAACCTGTTTTTAAAAACCTCCAGTGATGGGAATTCCACAACCTTCCTTGGAAGCCTGTTCCACAGCTTTAGAATGTTTTTCCTAATATGTAACCTAAATCTCCCTTGCTGCAGATTAAGACCATTACGTCTTATCCTTCCTTCTGGGAACATGGAGAACAATTGACCACTGTCCTCTTTATAACAGTCATTAACATATTTGAAGATTTAGCAGGTCCACCCCCACCCTCCTGACAAGTTGTCTTAAACTAAACATGCCCAGTTTTTTAAACCTTTCCTCATAAGACAAGTTTCCTAAATCTTTTATCATGTTTGTTGCTTTCCTCTGGACTCTCTCAAATTTGTCCACATCTTTCCTAAAGTGTAGCACCCAGAACTAGACACAGTACTCCAGCTGAGGCCTCCTGAGTGCAAAGTAGAGTGGGACAATTACCTCGTGTCTTATACGACACTCTTGTTAATACACTCCAGAATATTAGCCTTTTTCATGGTTGCATCACATTGTTGACTCATTCAATTTGTGATCCACTAGAACCCCCAAATCTTTTTCAGCAATACTACCTCCTAGTCAGTTATTCCCCATTTTGTAATTCTGGCATTTGATATTTTTTTCTAAGTAAAGTACTTTGCACTAGTCTTTACTGAATTTCATCTTGTTAATTTAAGACCAATTCTCCAATTTGTCAAGGTCATTTTGAATTCCGATCCTGTCCTCCAAAGTGCTTGCAACCCCTCCCAGCTTGGTGTCATCTGCAAACTTTATAAGCACACTCTCCACTCCGTTATCCAAGTCATTAACGAAAATATTAATACCAGACCCAGGACTCACCCCCCTGTGCAACCCCATTAGATACATTTTCCCAGTTTGACAGCAAAGCATTAACTACCCTTTGAGTATAATCTTTCAACAAGTAGTACACCTATCTTATAATAATTTAACCCAGATCGCATTTCCCTAGTTTGCTTATGAGAATGTCAGGTGGGACTGCGTCAAAAGCCTTACTAAAAATCAAGATAGATCACATCTACTACTTCCCCTCCATCCACTACAACAGTAACCCTGTCAATGAAGAAAATTAGATTGGTTTGCCAAGATTTGTTCTTGAGAAATTCATGGCTAGCTAATCCTTGTAAATCTATTATCCTCCAGGTGCATCAAAACCATTAATTTACCTGAAGCGAGAGAGGGTTAGGGTTTCTTGAAATAGAACCTCAACATTCATGTTACATTTTTATTTGGTAATTATTCTTTTATTTCAGGAGTTCTTAAACTTTTCCACAGCATGGATAACTTTCTAATATAGAGACTGTCTCAAGGATCAACTCTAGTCATTTATGACTGTGTGGACTACCTTCCCTTCCTTCCCATTTGCAATCATATGTGGCAATCACAATTGTTTACATGGAATCATAGGAAACGATTTAATGCATTTTTAGCTTGTAATGAATTTTAGCAGTTGGAAAAAAGGTAGGGTACTTATTTCATTCACCAAGACTCCATGGATCATTGAGGGAACTTCTGAACTTTTATTATTCAATTTACAAAACTGATTAACTGGACAACCTCTAAGCGCACAGACTTTGATAAAAACCACATGAATAATATCTTACTAAACAGATTTCCATCCCGAAATAGGTTTTATGTCAGGGATGGGCAAACTTTTTGGCCTGAGGGCCGCATCTGGGTATGGAAATTGTAGGGGGGGGGCTATGAATGCCCCGTGCGGGAGGGGTACTCTATGGGGTTTAGCATGTGGGGGCTCTATAAGAGATGTTACTGAGGTGGGGGGAGGGGTGAACTCATGCCTGCGCAGTGTGCCTCTGTGTGCCAGAAGATGGTGCTCATCAAGGGAATTGTGAGTCGGGGGCTGAGGAGTGCCGGGTGGGCAGAGTGGGACAAGCCCCCAACCCCGCTCCCTGGCGGGAGCTCGAGCTCCAGATAAAAAGATCTAACGGGCCGCCGTAGTTTGCCCACCCCTGCTTTATGCAGTCCAATTCCCCTGGGTGAATATATGAGCTTTACAACAAGACTGAACTGTAATGGGGAAAAGGAATTCCAATGTCAAGGACCCTCCACTAAGAACGTTCTAGTATCCAGAGCGCAGATGTTCAAATCTCCCAGCTATCTCAATTCCTGCAACACCATTAAGTGGGGAAGAGAGACGGTCAGTCTCTCAGGTAGCGAGGATGTGGATCATTTAGGAAATTATAACAACTACTCACTAGCACCCAGTAAGAAGGACGACAGGGCAGAGAAGACTCCTAATCTCCTTCCAATGTAGGCAGTGACAAAGTACAAGGAATAAACAGCAAGCAAAGTCTAACCTGCAATGAAGGGGAACACAAAAATAAGAGCTTTGCAGCTGGAATCCATTTGAGTACCTGGTCACTTCCAAATTCAGTCATGCTAAAGGGATCTAGTTATGCATTTGGCCTGACACAGATATGGTAAAGCAGCATTGTCTTGCAGTGCAGCTGGGACCCAATGGGGTACGTCTTCATAGCAAAAAAACCCCAAAACTCTACAGCAGGAAGTCTCACAGCCCCGACATACAAACTTGGTTTCACACTAGAGTGCTACAAATAGCCTGTGTAAACATTCAGGCTGGGGCTGAAGCCCAGGGAGAGGTGTACGGGCTCTGGGACACTGCCGTGGGCTTTTTTTGTTTGTTTGTTTGCACTGTGTAGACATATCCATGGAGTCTGCCACTACAGTTGAATTTGCAATGTATTAATATTTATGTTATCAAAATTAAACTTTGATATTAGCCACCAATTAAAAGGGATTCGAGAAATTACTTTCCTGCTTGTCTAGAGCAGAGGTTCCCAAACTTTTATTTTATACCCCCTTCCAGATCTACCAGCTGCTGCGTACTCCAGCTCTTCTCCTCACTGATACTTTGTGAACTTAACAGTACCTGTATTTAGCAATCCATCCATATTTCACTGTTATGTACAGATATAGTTATAGTGCGACATAGGAGGGTTTTTTTGGTTTTCTAAGTTCTGAGCTCAATTAGACTGGACAGTTGCTGGGCAATTGAACTGGTGATTGGAGGCGAGGGCTTGGTACATCAGTGTCTGTGTACTTGCGTTCTTATTGGTACATCTTAAATAAATGACCATATTTTATAAAACAGATTCCTAGAGTTTTAAAGCCAATTAGGAAAATGAAATAAAATAAAAAAAATTCACCATTATGCAATTTCTCCCACATACCCCTCACAGTTTGGGAACCCCTGGTCTAGAAGAAACATTCCACAAGATAAGGTAGACATAGCAGAAGTATACCTGTTTACATACTTTTTATATTGGAAAAGGCTATATAGTACAATGTCAAAAGGTATAAATGTTGTTTAAGGAGCTTCAGCTTCATAGTTTTACCCTCATTTCTTTTTATGGAGATATAGCAACTCTGACCATCAAGATATCAGTTGTTCTCAGAAGGCCTAAGAACATTATGCACCTGGCTTAGCATTTGAGTAGACAGACATTACACTGAAGAAAGTCCCTTTCGCACTTAGAGCATCTGTGACTGGTTCTACTGAAAGCTTACTCCAACTCTCCTTTTCTGGAAGGGAAAGTATAACAGGCTTTTATCAAGGGAGGAAGAGGCATTTCTACAACTATTTCAGGCTCTTTCTGTATTCTCTAGCATGTATCCCAGTTAATATTTATAACAGCTCCAGTAAAATGAGAGCTAGCTGTTATGGTAAAACTAACCTAAAAAACAGTAAAGACGTAGAATAGAACCAAATTGGAATTGGACAGCATGAACAGGATAGTCTGTGAATGTGAAATCCTATTCTGCTCATAGATCATATAGTAAAAAAGAACGGAGAATGTAATACATTGGCAAACTGCAACTCATTATTTGAGTGCTACCTAAAGCACATGGTTGCATTTCTCTTACCATATACTATGTACAGCTGGTGTATATGGCGTAGTCTTTCCTTTTATTACTTAGATTATACAATTTTGTTAAATATATAGTAACAATGAGCAGTAATAGCTGACTAGAAGTAATTCATCCCTGCACTTTTCTAGCTCAAGAGACATCAAAAAGTAATACACCAGGTAGTTTGACTCCTACCTCTCTCTCAGCACCAAATGCCTTTTAAAAAAAAAGTAAGATTTCAAATAAAATATTAAGCTAGAATCTTCCTCTGGCCCTCCTCAGACACACAATCTCTGTAGATGCACCTCCTGGAGGCAGGAATCTTCTGTATAATGTCACTGCTCACATATGACTATACAACATTACAATACACAAACATGGCTCAGGAAAGTTTACAAAACACTGACTTTGTTCCACTAAAATTACTGATGCAGACAGTAACTGAATGGAATACTAAGGGAAGACTAGGTCCAAGGTGACTTGGAGCACTTTAACTCGTTAAGTAGCACGATGCAAACAAATCCTTGTCTGATTTTAACCTCTTAAAATGCTACATTTACAATAACTGACAATTTTAAAAATAAGAACATGTGATTATAGAACCACAGGAATTGTTAAGGGGACGCAGGGGCAGATATACCCCTTAAAATTACATTAATTCACCATTAAATAGATTTAAACTAGAGCTGTCAAATGATTAAAAAAAATAATCGCAATGAATCGTGCAATGAATTGCACTGTTAAACAATTAAAGATTACCATTTAAATATTTGTGGGATGTTTTCTACATTTTCAAATATATTGATTTCAATTATAACAGAATACAAAGTGTACAGTGCTTGCTTTATATTTATTTTTGATTACAAATATTTTCACTGTAAAAAAAAAGTTTTTCAAATCACCTAAAACAAGTACTGTACTGCAATCTCCTTATCATGAAAGTTGAACTTACAAATGTAGAATTATGTACAAAAAAACCCATGCATTCAAAAATAAAACATAAAACTTGAGAGACTACAAGTTCACTCAGTCCTATTTCTTGTTCAGCCAATCACTCAGACAAACAAGTCTGTTTACATTTGCAGGAGGTAACGCTGCCTGTTTCTTCTTCACAATGTAACCTGAAAGTGAGAACAGGTTTGTGTGGCACTGTTGAAGCTGGCATTGCAAGGTATTTACATGCCAGATGCACTAAAGCTTAATATGTTCCTTCATGCTTCAACCACCATTCCAGAAGACATGCATTCATGCTGATGTTGGGTTCTGCTCGATAACTATCCAAAGCAGTGCAGACCAACACATGTTCATTTTCATCATCTGAGTCAGATGCCACCAGCAGGTTGATTCTCTCTTTTGGTGATTCAGGTTCTTTAGTTTCCACATCAGAATGTTGCTCTTTTAAGACTTCTGAAAACATGCTCCACGCCTCATCCATCAGATTTTGGAAGGCATTTCAGATTCTTAAGTCTTGAGTTGAGTGCTGTAGCTATCTTTAGAAATTTCACATTGGTACCTTCTTTGCATTGTCAAATCTGCAGCAAAAGTGTTCTTAAAATGAACAACATATGCTGAGTCATCATTTGAGACTACTATAACATGAAATATATGGCAGAATGCAAGTAAAATAGAGACAGACATACAATTCTCCCACAAGGAGTTGAGTCAGAAATGTAACTAATGCATTATTTTTTTAAACTAGTGTCATCAGCTTGGAAGCATGTGCTGCGGAATGGTGGCCAAAGCTTGAAGGGGTAAACGAATGGTTAGCATATCTGGTAAATACCTTGCAATACCGGCTGCAAAAGTGCCATGTGAAAGCCTGGTCTCACCTTCCAGTGACACTGTAAATAAGAAATGGGCAGCATTATCTCCCATAAATGTAAACAAACTTGTTTGGCTTAGTGATTGTCTGAACAAGAAGGAGGACTGAGTGGACTTGTAGGCTCTAAAGTTTTGCATTTTATTTTTGAGTGGTTATGTAACAAAACAATCTACATTTCTAAGTTGTACTTTCACAATACATTGTACTACAGTACTTACAGGAGGGGAATTGAAAAATACTATTTTTTAGTTTTACAGTGCAAATATTTGTAATAAAAAATAATAGTGTACACTTTGTATTTTGTAATTGAAACCAATATTTGAAAATGTAGAAAAATATCCAAAAATATTTAATACTTTCCAATTGGTATTCTACTAACAGTGCGATTTTTTTTTCGAGTTAATCACGAGTTAACTGCGATTAATCCACAGCCCTAATTTAAATTAGCATGCATCTTTCAGTTTGGCTCTATTTGACAAATGACTAAACAGAAGTGACACTTTCTTACTCAACAAATCTGCTCTGTGCGTATTCAGTTCCTAACTTGGCAAAGTAAGCTTTTGCTCTTATCTCTGCAGCCAACAAAATTCAGCTGGCAAGTGTTTTGCAGAGCCTATTACGTTAGTTTTTTCACTGCAAAAATCTAGGAAGTTAAAATATTACTTCTCCCTATTCTAATCGAAGCACTCATTGTATGTTAGACCATGATACTGACGGGAACTGTTAGTTTAGTATGTTTTCCTACAGACGCCCAAAAATGTAGCCTGAAGCCACATATGACCTGTAGTGGAACCACCCCCTCCATGTACCATCCCAGATTACAATCTGGGACCAGATATGACCCAAACAACCTTGCAGTGGAGCTACCAGGTGTATGTACTTGTACTATAAGGGCGAGGTGACTAAATACAGCTTTTGTTTTGTGAACAGGCTATCCTATTAGTGTACATGTGTATGTATTATGGCTGTCAAAAAATTTACAATAAAAAAAGTCACATTTAAATAATAGAATACCATTTATTTTAAATATTTTTGCATGTCTACTACAAATATTTGCACTGTAAAAAACAAAATTATTTTTCAGTTCATCTCATACAAGTACTGTAGTGCAATCTCTTTACCATGAAAGTTGCCTTCCAAATATAGAATTATGTACAAAAAAAACTGCATTCAAAAATAAAACGTAAAACTTTAGAGCCTACAAGTATACCCAGTCCTACTTCTTGGTCAGCCAATCAACCAAGGTTAGTTACAATTTGCAGGAGATAATGCTGGCTGACTACGTATTTACAACGTAACCAGAAAGTGAGAACAGGCATTCGCATACCATTGTTGTAGTTGGCGTTGCAAGATATTTACGTGCCAGATGTGCTAAAGATTCATATGTCCCTTCATGTGTCAACCACCATTCCAGGGGACATGCATCCATGCTGACGACGGGTTTCGCTCAATAACAATCCAAAGCAATACGGACTGATGCATGTACATTTTCAGCATCTGAGTCAGATGCCACTAGCAGAAGGTTGATTTTCTTTTTTGGTGGTTTAGGTTCTATAGTCTCCACATCAGAGTTTTGCTCTTTTAAGACTTCTAAAAGCATGCTCCACACCTCGTCCCTCTCAGATTTTGGAAGGCACTTCAGATTCTTAAGCCTTGGCTCCAGTGCTGTAGCTATTTTTAGAAATCTCACAGTGGTACCTTCTTTGCGTTTTGTCAAAAGTGCTGTGAAAGTGTTCTTAAAATGAACATGTGCTGGGTCATCATCCGAGACTGCTAGAAATGAAATATATGCAGAATGCAGGTAAAACAGAGCAGGAGATGTGCAATTCTCCCTCCTCCCCCAACAAATGCAGTCACAAATTTAATTGATACATTTTTAACAAGCGTCATCAGCACGGAAGCATGTCCTCTGGAATGTTTAGCATGTCTGGCATGTAAATACCTTACAACGCTGGCTACAGAAGTGCCATGAGAACACCTGTTTTCACTTTCAGGTGACGTAAATAAGAAGCAGGCATCATACCTCCCATCAATGTAAACAAACTTGTCTGTCTTAGCAATTGGCAGAATAAGAAGTAGGACAGAATGGATTTGTAGGCTTTAAAGTTTTACACCGTTTTGTTTTTGAGTGCAGTTATGTAACCAAAAAAAGTCTGCATTTGGAAATTACAACTTTCATGATAAAGAGATTGCACACTTCAGTACTTGTTTGAGGTGAATTGAAAAATACTATTTCTTTTATTGTTTTCACATATTTGTAATAAAAAAAATAATAGAAAGTGAGCACGGTGCACTTTCTATTCTTTGTTGTAATTGAAATCAATATTGAAAATGTAGAAAAATATTTTAACACATTTCAATTGGTATTCTACTGTTATAAGTGTGATTAATCGCACTTATTTTTTAATCACGATTAATTTTTTTGAACTAATCATGGGAGTTAACCACAATAAATTGACAGCCCTAATAGACTGCTTGACATATATCACTTTCTTCTTCAGACATGTTGCCATGTCAAAGGTGGGAGAGGCCATAGAAAACAGAAAAAAAAAAATATTAAGAACAGTCCGAGCCAAACCGTATCCAGCTTTATTAAAGGTACTTTTCATAAACAATCATGGTAATTCAGGCAGGACATGGGCTACAATCTGCAACATTTTACAACAACTTCAAACTCCCCTCCCTCCATGGACTATCAAAACGTAAAAGTTACTATATAAAACCAATGAAGAATCTTCATTTCATACTTGGACAAGGAAAAGTTTAGAGTGAGGGTGGACACTTTCACATTTAGCATGTTGTTTAACAACTTTTCACAAGCCTACCCTGACTTTTAGAGAAAAAAATTAAAACTGCAGAGTTTTTAATTTGAAGATCCACAATATAAAAGAGGAAATGTAGCTTCTTTTAGAGCCTGCACATCCCAATTTGGACACTGAAAGTCTGGATTGCCTGACAGTGACAATGCATTACAATTTGGGGTGATAAGTCCCAAAATGCCTTTTGCCATATTTAAAGGAGTGATAAGCTATATGCAAATGACTAAGGGAATGAGAAAACAGAGGGCATTACAAACTGCAGTTTTAAAATTGGCAAGCAGACACGTTGGGACCTTCAATGTTCACTCCAATGCATTTCACAAAGCTAAACTCATATGCAGCATCAGGGAATCCCTCCTTTTCATGTCCAGGAAGAGCCCTCTCCTAAAAAAAACAAAAACACCCAAAACCAAAACAAAAAAAACCAAGGGGACTTTTTTTGTCTTGTTTAAAATGGGTTCTGAGAAATAGAGAGTGACATTTTTGCCCCTGTTGCTCCCCAAAAAACACAACAACGAAGCATTCTGTGTGCTAACAACATAGCTTAAAAAAAAGTAAAACAAAATTCTGCATTGTTATAAAACTTGATAAAAAATAGTATTTCAAACTGTACAGTCACCAGAAGTACACAGTTATCAAAAAATTCACACAATTCACTTGGCATCACCAGCACCTTCAGCTTTCTGTGCCTGAAAGAAAAAGGAGAACTAGTCAGTGCACTGTGCAGATTTACACTCACTTCTCACTTTGCACAAAGCAATTCATAACAGAATCTGGGAGGAAACAAATTATAGCCCCCAACCACTGAGGATCTTAAAAATGTGCTTTATTACAGTAATCAGATCACAATATTCATGAAGAATTAGAGGAGCCTTAGAAGTTAGCCTGAAGTTACTTTTCTATGCATCAATAGCATTAAAACAAAAGTGCATAACATAAGTGACAATTTAGCACTGCTGCTTTCAACTAGCACCAAACAAACAACTTTCGTTTTAAAGTACACATCAGTTGAGAATGGTAGGAACAAAACAGCCCAGAGCAAACTCTTAAATGTAAGTGTGCACATGGCTTATGCCATAAACAAGTAGCCTAATCAAATCAAGTATCAATACCTCTTTTTACAGCACAGGCCTAGACCTGCCTTTACCTAATAACATGGAAAAAACTTCCCAGTTCATTTGAGTAACTGACGCTACCAGACTATACCTGGTCTGTTTTGGCATCTCCATTTTCTGCAGGGTTGTTTCCATCCTTGCCAGCATCAGCTTTCCCCTTCTTTCCCTTGGGTAATTTTTCACCCTTCTGCCAAGTGGTGGGAAGATATTAATATTGTTAGAAGGACAAGCATCTTCTCAATACCCAACTATGTACCTGCAAAAGCCCCAAACTGGCAAGATGGGGTAACAGTACACTATTTGGAATTTAGATGTAAGTGGGGGAATAGAGTGACACACAAGCATTTAGTTATCAGACAACCAAATTTACAGCTTTAATGAAAATACTGTCTTGATCAGAACTCACAAATATTTTATGTAACGGAAGGGACATCAACCCTTCCAAAGAGATTTAAGTAGACACACAATGTTTTTATTTAATGCACTGACAACTGAGCATTTAAGCCATAATTACTTGTTATCACCAGGCCATGTCTCAAACTAAACAGATCACAAATATACTTTGCACAGGACATTCATGATATTTTACATTAATTCGCTTCCCATGGTATCAGCTTACCTTTGGAGCTACCTTTTTAGGTTTAGGCTCTGGCTTCGGAGGAATAGGTTTCTAGAAGTGAGAAAAACAACTGAAGTATAGAACCCAAAGACACAAAATGACAAGCACTTTGAGCTCTTGTATTTTTTTCCCTGATGCCTTGCTTTTCCACAGCAGAAGAAACTTGGGCTGTTTGCCCATGTGGGTGGGTTTCTGTCTCAGCTACCACACCATTCCTCTAGCTTGTAATATAGCACAATATTCACACCAGACAGTGAGCTGATAACCTTCTCCCACTAATGAGCATTCTAGAATAACACCTGATGTTACCCCCAGCCGATCTTCCATGTTAATATTAAAGACCAGTATTTAAAAAAAGTGTTTATCATGCACCATATCTCATCCCAACAACAAAATACTCACAGCAGATAACCTTGCTGATCTCCGTTGTGGCTATCAAAAAAAAAGAAAACAAATTAATATAACTGTCAGAACAGCTGAAAAGTATAAATTAATTATCTACTTTAAAGACCACAAAATAAATTTGATTCAAGAGTTAACACTAGAACATTTGACCTGCTTTCTTCACACTACCATGAAGAACAGAACACATTGCTTAGATCAGCGGTTCTCAAACTTTGGTACTTTCACACAGCAAGACTCTGAGGGCAACCCCCCTCCTCCCTGATAAATTTAAATACTTCCTGCTTGAGGTGAAGTGGGGTTTGGGGTGGAGGCTGACAGCTCACGACCCCCCATGCAATAACCTCATAACCCCAGTTTGAGAACCCCTGGCTTAGATGATGGACAATATGGGGATACAGCTATTAGCTAGGCTGACAAAGGGCTAAGATTAAAAGACTTACAACTAAAGTCTTTCAAAGGTTAGTATATATGAAGAATGATTTGCTCCTTACAATTCGCCAAGATGAAATCAAAACTGTAATCTTGAAATTTAAACATTCATAAATCTTCTTACCTCATCCTTAACTTTGGCCTTATCGCCCTTAGAATCTCCTTCAGCCTACAATGAAAAGTACTAATTACACCAAGAAATTAACAGCACAGAACTAAAGGGGCTGAATGAAAGATAAAACTATCAGTCCCAAGACACTGTGCTAGGATGCAATTTTTGTATGTTTGTTTGATTCAGGTAGTTAGATCAAGCAAATACATTAATTTGACCTCTCACTCGGGGGGGGAAGGTGGCCTGAACTATACCTTCTATCTCACCGACAAAGTCAAGTTCCAGGGGTGCCCACCATCCTCTCTCAAGCTTGTAGATTTCACAATAGTATTCCACCCAGCTATTGGATTGTCAGCCCTCTACACGGTGTGGTGTGGCTACACGCTATTTAAAATCAGCGTTGACACCTAGCATCCCTAGACTTGCTAAACAAAGCTGGAATAGCAGGAATTGCCATGCCATAAGAGATCTGGGCAGAGATGAGGGAGCCACACAATGCGCCTGGACTCCGTGGCAGCGCATCTCCTGGATCCTGCAGAAAGGTGGTACCAAACTTGCCCCTGGGTGTAATGGGGGCCTCACTATGATAAAGCTGAGCTTAGAAGCACTCTCTGACACTCTCCCCGCACTCTACCCGCCGGAGTTGAAGGAAAGGGATATATACGGTTAGGAGGCTAGCCCTCCCTCCCGGGAGGTGGCGAAGGGTCTCCCCCGAGCTCAGCGGCTGGGCTACCCTAAGGAGACCCTGCTCCCGTTGAAGGGCCCAGCCAGAGCCCTGGTTTTGGCGGCAACTCGGCCCCAGACCCAGAGCGCGGCCGCTTCCCGCCCTTTCCCGCGCGCTCTCGCCTACTTGAGGGAGGGGGCGAGCCCGCACATCCTCCTCCCCCCGCGCGCTCCCTAGCTCCCCGCGGGCACGTGCATCTAGCCGCCCTCCCGCCAAAACCAACTGGATCGAGCCGGCTCCACTCGGCCGCCCATTAATCCGACCAGGCCCAGCCGCCACCCTGTTCATTCGAGCCCGCCCCCGTTCCCCGACTCAGGCTGCTTCGCCCAAGGCCGCTAACCGCGCGCGACGGGTAACGGTCACGAAGTGACTCGCGCTGCCCCGCCCCTCCCCCGCGACCGTTGGGGCCTCTCCCGCGCGCCGCCTCACAACCGTTACCGCCCCAAAGGGGGGGAGGGGAGAAAGAGGGATTGGTCCCGCCCCCCTCAGCAACGGGGGGAAAACACTTTGGGCCTAGGGCCTTAGCCCCGCAAATGGGTAGAGGGTGAAGTGGCTGCCCTTCGGCCGCGCCACGTACCTTTCTCTTGGGCATGTCTCCGGGCGGTGCGTGAGGAGCTCGGCTGGGCGGAGTGAGAGGGTCTCGCTAGGTCCGGACCGGGCGGTGTGGGCAGGGGAGTCTCGCCTAGGTCGGACGGTATGGCAGGCGTTGGCGCTAGGTTCCCTGGTCTCTCTCCCGACCCCACTAATTTGAATCGGGTGTTTATAAAGTTTTATATAGAGCCGGACGCGGCCCAACCGGTTCCAGCCGGATCCCCACCGCCCCGCCCGCCCATTGGCCAGCACGGGTCACGTGGGGAAGGGGCCAAACTGGGCGGGGGGAGGAGAAGGAGAAAAAGAGGAGGTGGCGCGCGCAGCGCTGCCCTCTTCTCCCATCCCCGCCATGCCGGCGCTCGCGCTGCGCCCGCCTCGCGCCTCCGTGCGAGCCTGCCGCTGCAGCCCCCCCTCCCCTCACCTTCTCCCCGCCGAGCAAGCCCGGGCCGGGCTGTTCACCGTCCCCACGGCAGCGGGGGGCTGCAAAGCCTACTTTCTGCCCCAATGGCGGACAGCGCGTAGCAAATACCTGTCAGATATCCGCGGGGAAGGAGGAGAAGGGGAAGCTTCACTATTCCGGCCCTCCAGATCAATGGGGGCGGGGGGGGGCTGTACGCACTCACACTGAGGGGCGGCGCTGTGCATCGCCCCACGCCGGTGCAAGGGGGCTGCGCGAAGCCCTCCCGCGGGCCACTCGGGCTCAGCTGGAGCTCCGCTTCCGGCGGTGGCCCACGAGGGGAAAGGCGAGGCCCCTGCGAACGGCCCAGGGCCCAGCCCGGGGGCTGCGGGCGCCCTCCCCCGGCTGAGGGCGCAGACCGGGCACAGCAACAGCTGCTCGGCTGAAGAGGGGGGCGGCGGGCGGAGCGCGGCCGCGGAGCCCCGCGGCCTCCCTCCGCCTGGGCTGGGCGCTGCTGCCGCCCCTGCGCGGGCCGGGAGCCAGGTGGGAAGCAGGTCCGCGGCCGGCCGGCCGGGCAGTCTGCCCTGCACCGCACACGCGAGGGTCAGGGGCTGTTGCCACCTGGAGCCAGCCCCCCGCCTCGTTGTCTGCTGGGGGCGAGTGGGCAGGTTAAGGAGCTGTCCCTTCAGCACCCGCCGGCCCTCCTAGCCTATCCCCCCCGCGCCAGGCACAAGCGTGCAGGCCGGTGGGGACCCCCCTCCTCCCGGGGATTCAGTGACCCCCGTGGCCGCTACCCCTTCACCCCACACCCAGCCCCTGCTAAAGCCAAGCCACGTGCGCCGGGAGGCGGCTGGCGCCTGGCACGGGGAACAAAGCTCCGCTGGCGGCAGCGGCGCCCAGCCAGCCAAAGCCCGGGCGCACAAAGGCGGAGCGCGCGGGGCAGGTTCCCATCGCACCCGCAGGGATCGCTCCTGAGTTTTAAACGCCCCCCACGGTCCAGGCTACAACGGGAAAATGAATCGAAGAAGTTTTTTTTTTTTCTAAATTACAAAACGAAATCACTCACCCTGGCAACAAAAACGATGAGAGAGAAACAGCCAAGTCAATGACCAGAGGAAGGAGCAGGACTTGATCCATGAAGGACAGCGTAGTTAAAGCAACAGGGTGGAACTGGGCGCTTTAGGACATGCATTTGGCCACACGGAAACAGATCAACACTAGGCTGATAACAGAAATGGATTAGAAGCTTCGCTACAGGGAGGATAAAACAAATCTCCCGCCCCCTAAACCTGTAAAAATTCCAGGTTTTCCAAGAGAAATAGGGAAACTAATCATTTAGTGTTTGAAAAGCCCAAAAAATTAGATTAGGGACTATTAAACAACTCAAACGGTGAAAGTCTGAGTGCCGGTAACCATTATTGATTGTAAATGACTTGTAAAGTCTGCTCCTATCCATAGGAAGACACAGAGAAAGAGACCCCAGAGCCTATTCTTCCATGTATATTTGCTACACTTTGTCTCTGATTATTAGGTACAGTTTCACCTGTGTCAAGCTTGTCCTTTTAGCTGTACCTTCTCTAGAATAGCAGCCCACAGCTTTTTGGGTTGTGACACTACCATCTTCAACTACACAGCAAGCCTTCCCAGAAAGCTTTCCAGTGATGATAATCCATATTATATCCACCTTTGCTCAAGGCTTTTACACCATTCTAAATTACAGAAATTGGACTCTCCCTTAAAAAGGCTTGCAACTTTATTCCTGGGGCTTTAGCTCAAAAACTTCAGTGGAAAGACCCATTCCTTAAAAGGTATATATGTACAAGCTCTGGGTGCTGTTTTTCCACCCCTTCCTTATTTTAAAAAAGCATACCACTGCAGTTCAGGCTGTCATTGTTTTCATTTTACACCTGAAAATATAATTTTATTTGACCAAAAAACAGGTTATTGCACAGAACATATTCTCTAGTTCCTGAAGGGTACAAGGGAATAGGGCTCCCAAGTACTGTGCTAGGACTCTACCTGCCCCGTAAAATTTAGACTACAGAGAAATCCAGCTCCTTAAGGATAAGAGAGATCAGATTTTAAGAACTATTTCCGCAGAAGACCCTATGAAATGTAAAGAAAGGATTAAATGAAATGCAGCTGGATAAACACTATCAAATTGACAGCCTCCATCACCATAGATCTCACAATGCATTATTTGGGGAGTTGCATTAGCTATTTACACAAGAGGATGCACTGGAAAGTGGTTTATTCAGCCAATGTCTCAGGTTTCCAGCACATCACCCAAACAGAATAAATCAGAAAATCTGCTAATTCACTCTATGCCTGTTAAAATGAAGTGGGGAGTCACACATTGGTTAAGGAACAACAACATTACATTATACCAGGGCATCATCTTCATTAAATCTTAGAAAAGCAGCTTCCTCTAGTTTTAAATTTTCAGCTTACTTTTTAATATAAAGCATTTTAATCATCTTCACAATAATTTTCAGAGTGCTGTTTACAGCACTTAATCTTTTAAATCTGCATTTTTTTATCAAGAGGTAAAAGGAACACTTTAAAAACAGCAAAAGCTGATGTTGCATTTGAACGTGCCTCAGGAACAAGTTGTGGAGACATGTTCAGTTGGTTCTGACCATACAAAAGCACATAAATCAGAGACGAAAAAAACAGAAGGTCAGCTAGCCCATCTCCCTGCCAGTAGGGAATTCAAAACAGGTAAGTACAGTGTCAATTTGAGTCTTTCCCCATCATCAAATTACTCCACAGCCACACAAACCATCCCTGTTAAGAGCCTCTACAGGTCATCTTTAAACTGTATTGAATAGGAAACATGGATTGATCTCAGTCCCCATGTACTTGAGCTAAGGCCATCCCAATACTCTGAAGCAGAAGGGGAAAGCTGTACATGTGGGTTGAGTTTTACACTCATTTAGTAGATCATAACATAGCTGGCTTTAGCTAAGTTCTCTCCCTGCCTCAGACAAGTTCTTTTTAAGAAGGTATTTGATTCAGGTAAGGTTCTTTCTCCACACCTCCTCTAAAATAAATAAATAAATAAATAGAAGTATTGTGCCTGATATTGGAAGACACCTGTGTCCTTCCTTGCTTCAAGACTGTAGAAAGGATGATGGAACAACAATGCAAGTACAAGATTATATTAAGGGCCAGTAACGACTTCTTCCTCTATACAGCATGGCTGACAGTCTATATTTTGCTACAGCTCTTTGAAAGCCAGCAGCAGTTGTATCAAAACCTGGAACAAAAAGGCAAGGAGGGCAAAGAAGAAAATGATTTATGGAGAATATTTTTTGCCACAGCTCATAGCATGTCCCCACCACAAACAGTTCTTTCCACACAGAAGGGGAATAGCATGCTTCTTTGGAAGAGCTGACCACCCATGTTATTATAATAAACAAATCTTACCGAAAGTGGCAGTAGGAATTGAAGCACAGAGTCCAAGGCAGATTTAAGGGAGAATTGGGTAGCTTTGCCTCAGCTGATTCACAAGGGGACTTAAGTTAATTCTAGTCAATTGCTTGTCGCAAAAATACCCAGAGATGCAAAGTGTCAGGCAGCAGAGATAAGAGAGGGGGCATTGCATTCCTTTCTTGATTTTTAGTGGCAGGAGGCAAGACCATCCTGACACATTACCTTCCTCAGTGGCATTTACAGAACTAGAAAGCCGCATAGTACTCAGCCCAGATCTGCCCTCTGGATAGTGGCACTTTGGATATAAAATCTTGTACCAGTCCTGCATCACCAGTGTGGAACCCCCTGCCACATAGTGAATTCCTCTGGCCTAGCAATAGTGTTATTTCTAACACTGCTCATATTCACTGTCACAAGGCCTATCCAGGTCATGCAGACACTGTACACAATCTTTCAAGGAAGTCCACTCTTTTGTGCTCCAGAGCCTGCAGAAAGCTCTGGATTCTCTCTTCCCGCAGGGCAGTGTATTTCTGCAATAGTGTCCGTCGGTGCTGAGAGTCTCCATGGGATGCAGACCCTTCCTGTTGCAGCTTGTTTGTTACATAAGCCTGGTCACTTTCCAGCTGCTGCCGCTTCCCTTCCTCCATGTGCAAATCTCTGGCCTTCTGAAGAAGTGAAAAGCAAGAGAGTATTAGCATTTCACTGGCTCTTTCAGCTCATTCCTCTTTTTGTGGTGCAGATACATGGCAGAATGGGCTGTAGCAAAAATAAGTCTCTGCTTACTTAGCCATCAATCTGTAGATTAAACCAAAAATAGGCCCTGTGTGAATCTCCTATACTGTTAGGCAGCTGTTAGATTGGCTGGAAAAGATACAGGGAAATCCTTGAGGAACCCTTCACAGAGACCTAGGTCTGCTCACAGACTCACTTTTAATATGGGAACAAAGGCTGTGACTGCCAGTGGAAAAACCTCGAGTATCTGAATCAGAGTTAAAGAAGCTAGTTTACAACACAGCTCTCAAACCACGAACCCATGTAACCGAAACAGTCCCTGTCAAAGCCATCCCAGAATCCTTGGAACTGGTTCTCAAAGCAGTTCAAAGGTGGTGTTATAGGAGTCAGCACAATGGTTTATGGGGCAAGTCTACCATCTGATGACCAGCTGTCCAAAGTAATCTGCTTCAGCAGAAAGTGAGAGCAGGTTCACCACCACCCAGATGACACTTTGGACTTAATACACTGATTTAAAGACGCAGTATGGGGGCTATAGAAAGGTAACAGATTTAAGTATTGAACTTTTCCAGTACAAAAATAGTTTGATTTCTCTCCACATCACATTTTGAAGTCTGCAGTCATGTAGCTTTGAATACTAGAAAGCTACATGGAGACTTTAAAAAAAAACAAAAAACCCCCCAAAGGATTTAGGAGTCTCCACAACGCTTCCCACAGTGCAGAAATCCCATCCCAAAATAAAGCTCCTCGGCTGATAAAATTCACTGTCATCTAGCAGCAGAAGTCAAGCCACCAAAACCCTACCACATCTTCATTGACATACTTCCTTCTCAACACAATTCATCCCACACCTATGTGGTCCCTCCTTGGCCTTGGATGAGACTTTCCTTCATGTGCCATCATCCCAGCTCCTTCCGAAGCTTCAGCGATTATTTTAAAGCAGTGATACTCTGACCTCACTGGCTCAAGAGCTAAATTAGCGATCAACATTACTCAAAAGAGCCACAGTAGTTTGAATTCACTGCTTCGTTTATTATTTTGATATATTATTCTCACAGCAAAATGACTGACCAAGTATTCTACAATTGGTTAATAACATAGTAAAAGCATCCTGATCAGTAAAGAATTAAATCAGTGTTTTAATATCATATGCTGCAAAGAGCCACAGAAAACACATTAAAGAGCCACTTGTGGCTCCTAAGCCCCAGTCTGAGTATCACTGCTTTAGAGTGACAAGCAGCTCTCCTCCCACAAAGCCTAAATGCACACTTAGTAGCATGTACAACCCCTGATGCCCTGTAAAGAGAACAGGCCTGGAAATCTAACTCAATTTTTACGTAGCAATGTGGAGCACTATCCAAAGATTAAGGCTGCCCCAAGTAATCTTGGTTATTCATTTAATTAAGGCACTAGCGACTCCTCATGAACGAGAATACAAGTGACAGTGCTAGTAACTAGAAAATGCTGAGTTCCTATAAAATTTGGTCTAGCAACAGTAACTCATTTTAAATAGAGTAACTTTTTTTTTTTTTTTTTTTAAAACAAGTCCTTGTATTTGACCATAATTCGTAATACATGGGAACACAAGTAACAAATAAAGCCAAAAAAAAATTAGAAATTCAAACAAGTTTTGGCTAGGATCTCTAACCAACTTCTGCAGAAACACCCTCAATTGATTTCCGGTTGCCATGAGATAGTTGGCCTAATCTCAGTATGTATGGGGCTAACAGTTTTGAAGCTATTATGACAGCTAGCCGCAGTCAGTTTCACTTTTGGCTGTTTTAGTAATCCACACTTAATAAGCTGTAGCACTGATGGGGAAATTCCTCCTTACCTAGTTAAATCGATCTAGGTCAGAAAGAAAACTAAATGGAAAGCAGAGAATATTAAATGAATAGATTTGCAGTAAAAACATTAATTTGATTATTTTTCAGCAATCTGCATGTTTGAAAGGGATAGGATCAGAATGCTCCCAGAGAGTTGGGAACTTACATGTTAATACCTTGAAGTTGGGGTTAACTACATTTAGGTGACATTTTAACCCGTCTCATTGTAATCGAATCTTATTATGCCCTCAAAATAAATGAGTCATTAAAGCAATCTAGTGAGATTAGGGGAATTTGTTTAAATTTTGTGTGTTTTTATCACTGAGGTGCAACCCAAATTACATGATCAATGACAAGCCTATAAGAAGTTTGAGGCAGTATTGGGGCTTTTCACCTTCTCACTGCTTATGGAAGAAGTTGTGGTATTTCACCGCTGCCCAGAATCCCAAAGTGTCTGGATACTTCTATTAAAATGATCATCGGTCAATCAGTTAATTGTATTGCAATGTGTCATTATGCTTCAGAATGAACACCCTAATGAGATGAACAGGGGAGAATCCCAGCTGTCAGAGCTGTTTCTTTTATCTGAAAACTCAGGCAAACGGTATTAGATCAGGTCAGATCAGCATTGGCTCAGATTTTCTATGCCATCATTATTCATTATTATAAAGGCTAGAAATTGTTTTGTGAAACATTCTGCAGAAACCACCCCAGCCACCAGACAAGTGGTGATATGGTGCATCATTATACTCACCCCACTACTGAACATCTGCTGTAAGCCACTATTGAAACAGCATCTGACTAGACATATCATTAGTTTATCCAAACATGGTTAATTGCAATGTTTCTAATACTTACTAGGCTACTTTACACACATGCTCTCCTGACTTCCAGCCTATTACTGTTTTACTGTAGACAATATATCTTGGGCTCATCCTATCTCGTGCTCTTACCTGTAAAGCGCTGTGGTTCATCTGGAACCGAAGGATAGCCTCACACAAGTTCCAGAAGGAATATTCTGGCCACAGTACAGACTGAAACACCAGGCATGAGTGGGATGTCTGCAGAAAGCAAGATCACCAAGAATTTAATATCCTAGGGATGAAAAATCATCAAGAAGTGGCTCTGTCAGTCACAAGCTATGCCAGAGCTTCCCAGCCAGCGGCTCTCATAGGATTTATCAGGTCCTGCCTGCATGTGTACATGAGGCAGTCCAATACAGTATTCCAAGAATTACAACACAGCCTGCTTTATCGGATTGGTTGTGTGAAATTTTAATAGGAAAAGGCTAGGAAGCATTAAGCAACAATCATCCCTCAGAGGGATGATAACATACCGTTTGGATGAAGGGGGTTTAAATTAAAACCACAACAGCCAGGAAATTCAGAGTCAGCTTAACACTGTTCTATGTGCACCCGTTTGTTTCTACTGTTGGTACTGCAAGGATCTTCCATCCTTATTACAATCTGCAGGCAGGGTTAGACTGCTACATCAGTCTTAAAATAATCTATTGCTAGTAAATTAAGCATCAAGCCACACAGCAAAACTAAAACAGCATCCCATGACTACTGGAGCCTGTGTCAGGGATGGATGACAGGTTCATATTAGGGATCAGAACATGACCTCTGGACCACCATTTATCATAGGACATCTTGTGTGATTCCTTTTTACCCTCTCTTAATGTCACTGTATCTGCACCTTGAATTTGAGACACAGTGGGTAACATCTTAGGACTGGGAGCTAGGATCTTTTCACTTAAATCTTGCTTTTTCCATCAACTCCTTCTAAAGACTTGGGAAAGTTATATAATTATTCTGCAAGGGTTTCTGAAAGATGTGGATAATGCTTTACCTTCCAGGGCCATTGCAAGGACTGCTAACGACTGTACAGTTTTTTGAAGATTTAAAAAACGCTATATAAAATCTAAAGAATTTTAAGTTCTCATTTTGTTACAGAGAAATATAACAGTTAAGACATTCCCTTTCAACATTTCAAATTAGCTTCATCAACATCAGAATAACTCCTGTTTCAGGGCTGTCATGGTGTACAGGACACACAACCCTCAGACCATTTAGTAGCTTCTCCAGAATGTCTGATCCATTTCTTGGCCACTTCCTCCCATTCTCCAATGTAGACTAGAAGTTGAACAAACTCATTTTACCTGCGCAGATACATGGCATAAAGGTATTTGTCAGACATATATGTTTGGGTGACAGCTGTTGTGCCCTTCTCTGTGTTGCTATTCAGTTTGTTGTAGGTCTACATTACAGGACCACAATATGAGGAGAAGCAAGAACGAAGGAAAGCAGGGATTCAGCTTGTAAGAACCTCCACCTCTAATATTGTTAGAAATTGCTATTTTGGAAAACGTGCTGATGAAGGATGCCAGATTGACAAAATGAAGAACTCCATTTATAAGAAGTGCTGTAGGAATGTGCATTTCCCACTAGTCTTAAATGTATTATTTTTAAACCTGATAACGGCCTTTTAAACCTTTCCCTCTGAACATTCACAGCTAAGAGTGGATTCACATCACACATCCCAGGGGTATATGTTGCCAGACTGATTAGTTCTCAGTTTCAGATAATCTAAAACTTGGACTGACATGAGTGAGAGAATGAACAAGGAAGGTACGAATCAGTCTCTTCACCAACTTGTGAACTAGACTGTGATTTCTTATTTTAAGTGTTTTCAAGACCATTGAAATCTCCAGTTTGTGGCACTAGAGTGCATTAGAGCACCATGAAGTCAGGAGAGATGGAAAAATCTCATATGGGGATTTTTCCTGGGACTTCTTAGACTATCCAGCGAATTGCTGGTGCCAAGGCATGACTGGTTTCCAAAGAGGTTCTCTCACTTCAGCTGACTCCTGGGCTCAGAAGAAAGGCCTGTTACGCAAATACGGAATATTTTCAGAACAAGACAGAGGTTTTACCTGCCAGAGCAAGAAGTCACTAAGTCGGACCTCTCCAGAGGTTCGTATCAGGAGGTCTGGGTTGGGGGAGTTGTTGGTGTAGAGACATTTATCGAGCAATGACTCTGACACATCGCTGAGAGAGAAAGAGACAGACGGAGAGACATCTCATTAATAAGATCACTTTCATAACCTGACAGTGATAACACCATGAAATCAGAGTTACTAGGCCTACTTATAAAGGTATGAGTTTGCTGTTCTGGACAGAGAACACCAGAGATTGAAGAGACCTACAGTACAGACAGTGGCAGTGTCAGCTCCTTTCCCTCTCCTGACCATCTCAACTCTACTCTGGCTCCAGCATGGAGAGGGGAGTTCAGTCTCTATGATCCATTTGTTACTTGACCTCACAACTGAGACTGCCAGCAAGGAAGCCAACTGTCAAGGCATCTTTTATGCCATAAACACTGGAACTGAATTGAGACCCTCTAGTTCACTTCCGTTCTGTTCAGGTTCTTGTACCATACTCATCACCATGTTACCTAAGGCCACCAAAAAGGCCCTCACATAGTAATTTTAAGTCACTATAAACCAGTCTGATTGGAATCAGTGAATGCCTAAGGGCCACTAGGGAAAATATGACAAAGTATCGGGTGAAACTTGCAAGGAATCATCCTGTTTTTACAATACATTAACTGACGGACTAAACCACTTACCAAGTCAAGGTGCTGTGGTGTTACTGTCTCTTTAAAATGGCATTTATGGGTGTATTGGGACCAAAAAAAAAAAAAAGGTTTTGTGTAGCTATCAAAACCTGTAAAGTAAGGGCCTATATACCCTATAGGTTACCACGTTTGCTCCCTAAACTAGTTACAACACAGTTCAAATTTACAGCGTAGGTCAGACCTTAAAATTCCTGCTGGGTGTATCCAAAGCTTTAGCTTCGTTATGAGACATAGTTAAGATCCCAGACACTACAACGGGAAGTGTGATGGAACCAGTTTAAGATAGCTGCATTGTAACATGGTCTCCTACATGTCTGTACTCGTAGCATAGACGGGTTATCTGAAACAAGGACTCAGTTCAAGTCTGAAAGACTGGACATTGCAAAGCAATCTGCTGAACATCCAGGAGAAGGTATTGGCCTTTTCACTTCACAGCACCAGCGTATCCTGGGCGCACCTCCTCTGTCCCCCGTGCCAGGAGATTGTGGAGAAGGCAGAGTAGGAGCTGGCCATGCCAGCTCCACAGCTGTTGGGACTTCTCCATGCTGGGGGATCCCCTTACAAAAGGGCGAGGGCCCGTAGCACAAAGGGGATGGAAAGTGGCAAAGAACCTGTCTCAATATTAAGGTATTTGATATAATTGTAGTTGGTTTTTTTATGCAGTCCAGCAGCTGAAAATAAGGAGAAGCCAGCATCATATGACTAACCAACTCTCTGTGAGCCACAAGCAAGCACCCCAGGGACCAGTTTTGGAATCACATCCAGCACCCTTTTAAAGAGCAACTCATTATCCCATCAAGTGTGGTTAGCAGTGGTGGAAAGAAAGGACTGATTATTTGCTGAAAGACCTTGTAAACCCATCACCCCTGAATTCTTTATCACCATATATAGAACATTTCACACTGAAGTCTTTTGATCAAAAGCAGTCTTGCTCTCCCTGTTCATTTACTTTTATCCACCCTGGAATAAAGTATTTTTTTTATTTAAATCTGATTTTTTTGATAAAATGCTTTTTGAGGAAAAAACGTATCTAAAGATAGTTTTAATTAAGATACATTATAGCTCAAATGTATATATCTCATCATGGAATAGGGATTATAAATTCTAATTCCATAGTATGAGATAATATATTCATGTAATGTTTAACAAAGGTTTTGTAAATGAGTTTCAAAAATTCATGGATTAGGGATCCAATCTTGTTGGGTTTTAGGGGCTTTGTTATAGATTATTTAGGTGAATTTTTCTATCTACCCAATGGGACTCAGTGCTCAGTCTAGATACCATCACAGATGCTTAGTTTTGCAGTTCTCAAACTGTGGATTTGTGTCTCCAGAGATAATATGCTTGTTAACAGCAAAAATGTTTTAAAATAAATAAATAAATAAATTGAGGTGCGAAATAACAGACCCGCTGCAAATAATATTGTCCCGCTGCAAATTTGTGTACACAGAGTCAATCCCTTACCTCTCTATAAAAGTGCCAAGTTTCAAAAACTTTAATGAATAGAAGATTGTTGCGGGGCGGAATAGATCTGGACAAGGAGAAGAAGTCTGGAGATAAATGTGAGATGGGAGGGACAGGCAGTAGAAACAAAAGTGAAACTGTTGGAGCCGCATATTCCAGAAGTCTTGAGGTCTGAGTGTAGCCTTCATTGATTTGAGATCTACCATACCATTCTCACTAGAAGGGAAAACCTATAATGGCAGCAGGCCATAAAAGAGACCCAGTTTGGGAATATTTTAATGAAGTTCCTCTACCTGTGGGTAAGGCAGGCATGCATGCAAAATGCAAACAGTGCAACAAAGAAATGCAAGGCCTGGTTGCCCGAATGAAACAACATCATGAGAAGTGTTCCTTCTCAGGAGGAAGCCGCACTGAAGATGATGAAAGGAACATGTCTGAACATGCAGAATCTTCAGGGTGGTAAACTTTTTTTTTATTTCATACCTCTTTCTTAAGGACTGCCGGTCTTCCTTCTGGACTATTCTTGAATTCTCATGTTTGAGCAAAAAATATAGTTGTTACTCTATGGTACTGTCATTTTAGATGCAGTTGTGATAAAAAATAGCTGAAATAGTCAGATCTTCCTTTTACAATTTCACCTTTCAAGTAGTACTGTCAGTGAACGCGATGAATACTACTAAACGAGCAGTATGGTAATAATAATTAAATAACTGCATTGACTTATTTTGTTTAGGAGAATCCATCCTCAACATACAGGGTTCTGAAAACTATCCACCTTCAACATCACCATCATTTTCTATAGTTTCAGCGTTATTCTGCCAATGATCATGTTTCAGTCATATCATGTATGTCACATAGCCACAGTATATCACCTGTAGCGATAAATAAATAAATAAATCCCCATCATCCAGAAACAACCATAGATAAGTTTGTGGTAAGAACCAGCAGATTACAAAAAGAGGTAATTGATGAAAAAATTGCTCAGTTTGTTTATGCAACAAACTCTCCTTTCCATATGATTGAGAACCCACACTTCATTAACATGGTTCAGCCATTAAAACCAGGATACAGTTCACCCAGCAGAGCAGATATTGCAGGCAAATTTCTGGAAAAAGCATATGAAAGAGAAATTGAGCAGTGTGCAAAAGGTCTAGAGGGTGAAATTGTTAACCTGAGTCGTGATGGGTGCAGCAATGTCCACAATAATCTTGTCGTATGTGCTTGTGTGACAACAGAAGAATGGAATGTCTTCCTTACAAAAACAATTGATACATCAGGAAATGTACACACAGCAGAATACCTACAAACAGTAGCAGTAAAAGGTATAACAAACTGTGAAAAAATATTCAAATGTCTCGTACGCAACTTGGTCACAGACAACGCTGCAAATGTATCCAAGATGAGAAGAAATTCCCAAGCTAATAACAGAGTTGCAGTGCTCATTTCATGCACCTCCTAGCCAAAGACTTCAGTGTTCCAGAAATAAAGGCTAATGTTGTTGAAATTGCAAAATACTACCACAACAACCACTTTGCAACAGCTGCTCTGAAAAAAGTGGAAGGATCCAAGCTAACTCTCCCACAAGACCTGCTCTGGAACTCCGTAGTGGACTGTTCTGAGCACTGTATCAAGAACTGGCCTAATCTGATGACAGTTTGTGAACAAAATCATGAAAAAATAGATGGCCCTGTCACAGTCAAAGTTCTCAACATTGGGCTTAAGAGAAATGTCGAACACGTGCTGAGTACCCTGAAACCTGTTTCTCTTGCCTTGAACAAAATGCATGGAAACAGCTGTTTTATTGCTGATGCTGTTGAAATCTGGAAGGAACGGAGTGAGATCTTAAAAAGAGAAATATGCAATGACAGAATTAAATTACAAGCATTAAAAAAAACAAATGGGACAAGCTATCTCCTGCTCATTTTCTTGCAAATATTCTCAATATTCGGTACCAGGGTCAAACCTTAACTGCTGAAGAAGAGTTGGCTGTGACATGGACATCCAGCAACCATCCCTCCATAATGCCAACTATAATAAACTTCAGAGCTCAGGGTGAACCATTCAAGAACTATATGTTTTCTGATGTTTTAAAGAAAGTCACACCAGTGAATTGGTGGAAGTCACTTAAGCACTTGGACTCAGAGACTGTTGAAGTGATAATCTCACTTTTAACAGCAGTAGCTTCTTCTGCTGGAGTAGAAAGAATATTTTCTTCCTTTGGACTAATTCATTCCAAATTGAGAAATCTTTTGGGACAGGAAAAAGCAGGAAAATTTGTTTTTCTTTTCCAGATTATGAACAAACAGGAAAATGAAGGTGAAGATGACTGAGCTAGCTGCAGAAGCCAATATTTTAAGTTTCTCATGTTGACCTGGCTGACAGAGTCAATTTCACTTTAAAAAAAAAAAGTCATTTAACTATTTTAGTTAAAACAATTTTAACAAAAACCCGATTTTAAAAAATTTGAATGTTTAACTAAATTCAAAAATTCATATGTTTGTTTCGTTAAAATTTTATACGTTTGCTGTTGAAGAAAACAATCCAGAATACATAATATTGTTGTTTTAGTTAAATAAAACAATTTAAAATGTCAGCCTGGTGATGTTCTCCACCTAATACAGCATGGCAAGAAAATCCTCCAAATATTAATGATTAACCTGTTGAATTGGAGATATGTATGAAGTCATTGGGAGGTGAACTATCTGCTTCAATTACCTTTGGTAAATGAAATAACCAAACAATCATTCATTTTCTGATATAGCTGTAAAACTAATCTGAAAAGTTTTCAAAATAAGTCACTTTAAAAATGTATAGTGTGTACCTTCTAAAAATGAAACCTACAACTATCTTGTGAAGAACATGTATTAAGGTTGTAACAACCAACAAGAATGCACTTTTAGGTAGAAATCCATGATTAAATGGAGTCTTCCTGACTAGTGATTTAAATCAATTTGATTTAAATCAAATCCACCCTGCTTTATTTCATGCCAGCGTCCTAATGGTGACATCCAGAAACTGACTGGATTTTAAAGTGATGGGTCTTATTTTGTTGCACCTATGGAAGACTACACAGTAATTCCAGAAGTTGTGAGGGGGACGTGGGTAGACTAGAGTCATTAGAGTGAGATACACAAGTTACCTAGGTTCAAGTAGTCCTTGTTCCACACCCCAGGCCATCTCTCTCACTGCATTGCTGATTTCATGTCTTGACGTGTATGCAAAGCAGACATTCAGAAAACATCTGAAAAATGTGAAAGAAACTAACTCAAGGAAGGACCCAGCAGGTAACAGAGAGAAGAATCTATCTAGAACACTGATGCATGCTTATGGGGAAAAAGGCAGAAAGGGACAATGTGCAGTGTCTGTTGAACCTCCACTTCCAAGGGCACGGGATGGATACAGTATCTCTGCAACTTTGAATTGTGTACTACTCACTTGTTGTAGTTCCTGGTGGCCAGCACAGCCTGGGCAATCAATTCCTGAATATCCAGTGGCAGAAGTGGCAGGTCCCCAAGGACACGGATACGCACACCATGCTTCTTCAAATTCTCCCTACACAGAACAACAAGGCTGAGGAGAGCAGCTGGGCTCTGATCAACAGCAGGCATGCCAAACCCTACTGCCATGGACCCTACCAAATTTACAGTTCGTTTTCGTAAGTTTCATGGTCATAGCATTTTAAAAATCTTGAATTTCACAGTGTTATAAGAAAGCATGACTATGTAAAACCCACAACAATCTCCCCCAAAGAGTGATGACACCCCCCCATCCCCAATACCATGCCAGCCTTACTTTTGTGCTGCTTCTGGTGAGGTCACTGGCTTCAGAGCTGGACACTCAGCCAGCAGCTGTGGCTCTCTGGCCACCCAGCTCTGAAGGCAGTGAAGAAGTAAGGGTTGCAATACCATGACCCCCCCCTACAATAGCCTTGCAACTCCCTTTTGGGTCAGGACCCTCAGTTTGAGAAACGCTGATATAGGGTAAAAGTATACAGAAGACCAGTTTTCAGGGTCTGTGATGCGTTTTTGATGGCTGTGAATTTGGTAGGGCCCTACCTATTTCCTGTAAATTACATCTGGCACTCCTAACATCTATTATGGAAGAAGAGGGTCATGACATCACAGGTGACATTAAGACCTGATGTAACTGGCAGTGAGGACAGCTGTGCTGAAGTTGTTTCCAGGCAGCCTGAATTTGACCATTGCTAGAGCTCTAGCCATTTCTTCAAGGGAAATTTAAAAATAAAAATAACCCCCAGTTTCCTGACACAGTCCAGTAACTGTCTAAAAAAGAACCAAGATAAGGATCATAGTTGTGGGATTGTGCATGGTTTGCCATACTTAGAGGCTATGAAATTAATCACATGAAAGACTTTTATATAAGGTGATTATTTTCCTGCATTTTGCTAAGCAGAAATTAAGAGGGGTATGGGCAGCTAGAATTAGTAGTGGCTATTCACATATCACTAATTTCCAATTGGAGGGGAGACTAGTGCATCAACAAGGGAAAAACAATGCTAACAGGAAACATGCTCACTATATAGTTATTTTGGACAGAAAAGACACTCTCCTGTTAGCTCTATCCTGAAATCAACAACCACCTTTGTATTCCAGTACCAGCTCCTGAGTGGAGAATGACAACGCTGGCTCAAGTCCAGTACAATGCAAACCAGTGCTACATGCAAGTTTTCAGCCTACTTCAGTCCTGACCTACAGCATCACTCTAATATTCCAGACCCTCTCTACCTTTACCAATTCACCCAAATACTGAACTACACTAACCGAGCCCTCTTTATTCTAACCCTGTCCGACAGTTCTTCTGATGTCACAAAAGTCAGGGCTTTCATTCTTTTTGTCCCACGCTGCATGCAGACACAAATAAATGTGCCAAGTTGTGGAACCATTAAAATGCCTCTCTGTGGTCATCTAAATCCACACTGAATCCAGGTCTACAGCTGGAGAGATCTATAGCTACTTTAATTGAGTTAATGCAGATTAACATGTCACAACATCGCTTTAACATCCCTTACTGCCATTCTCCCTTTGCCCCACATTTATTTCGCCCTCTCAGTGTGGGCTTGAGAGGATCTTACTGTTCTTCCAGCAGGCGGCTAAATTTTTGCCTTGCCAGCTCCATCAGCCCATCCACCTCCTCCTTGGAGCGTTTAAAGTTCTCAATGCTAAATGCATAGACCGTGACCTCCCGGATATCCAGATTCAAGCACCACCGCAGTGTCTGCAAGAGGAAAAATGTAGTCACTCAGACCAGTGACTCAAAATCTTTACACACTACTGTACCCCTTTCAGAGTCTGATTTGTCTTGGGTACCCTCAAGTTTCATCTCAATTAAAAACTACTTGCTTACAAAATCAGACATAAAAATACACAAGTGTCACAGTGCACTATTACTTGAAAAAATGCTGACTTTCTCATTTCCTCCATACAATTATAAAGTAAGTCAATTGGAATATAAATATTGTACTTACATTTCAGTATACAATATATAGAGCAGTATAAACAAGTCATTGTCTGTGTGAAAGTTTAGTTTGTACTGACCTTGGTAGTGCTTTTTATGTAGCTTGTTGTAAAACTAGGCAAATATCTAAATGAGCTGATGTACCCCTTGGAAAACCTCTGTGTACCCCAAGGGGTACATGTACCCCCTGGTTGAGAACCACTGACTCAGAGCACCAGATCTCAGCAAGTGTGTGAACTTCATGGAAGTTCATCACTACGCTAACAATGACTGGGACAAAAAGAAAAGAAAAGAAAAAGAAGAGTCTACAATAAAGATTCCTGATTCACCTCAAAGGACTCTGGAAAAGAATCTTGGCTTGAACAAATATACCCTTTCTTTACCCCTGCACAGAACCTAAACACTGAGTAACTGTAGGGTCTGTTACAGGGTAGATTACAGTGTGTTCCAAGAACAGCCAGTAAAGCAGAAGGAGCATTTAGGAACACAGGAATTGCTGTAATGGGTCAGACCAGAGATTCATCTAGTCCAGCGTCCCGTCTCCAACAGTGTCCAGCGACAGATGCTTCAGAAGAAACTTTCAGTAGGCAGATGTGAGATAGCCCACCTTCCATGAAAGTCTCATCGTAACCCCTAATAGTTAGAGATTGGCATAAACCTTGACTCATGAGGTTTTATAACCCTTCCAGAGCCTTAAAAAAAAACAAAACAAAAAACAAAACCCTCCTCCCCCGCCCCCCAAACCATCAACTGTTAAAACTCTGGATATTCTTGTTATCCACATCAATGTCCAAATCTTATTTGAATCTCGCAAAGTTCCTGGCCTCAACGTCATATGGCAATGAGTTCCAGTCTAATTATGCTCTGTGTGGAAAAAGTGTTTCCTTGCATCAGTTTTGAATTTGTCACCTTTCAATTTCATTAACGTTCCAATCTGAGCACCTTCAGTGCAGAGGTACACTGCACATGCTCATAATAAACCAACACTTCCTATAGCCACTTATTATGGCCAGGAACTCTTTGTAGCCATAGAAATTATAACAATGCAGAGAATCTTGGAAGTCTAGGTGGAGGGAGTAGGGATGAGCCAACCTTCATGAAATAAACATCCAGCAGAAGGCTCACAGGGGGCTGAAAACATTCACAGTATTTAAACCAGAGAGGTCAATGCCAGAACAGACCGAGTAGTAACCCACCCAGGGCAACCACTTCTTGTAGCATACAAGAGAAAAGATTATACATAATAGAATACTGCATGTGTCAGTTCACGTCAAGTGCACCTGTACTTCCCCTTAGTGGTTCAGCTTGGGCACTGACTCTCAAGCTTTCAGCCCCCCACCCATCTCTCTCCCTTCTGACCAGGATTTCCAGGCTAAACAGTTCCCTACCTTCACTGTGTTATTCCCAGCATAAAAGACAGACTGCCTAAATAAGCCTGCTTGCTTTCTCCTCTGAGACTAACAGCAGCCCATAGTATAAGTTACCACACAAACCTTCCTAAGGAAGCATATTTTATTCTTAAGGTAAAAGCACTCGAGAAAACATTCAAAACAATAAAAGAACCTAAATGCTTGCTAATAATCTTATCAGAGATCCTCCCCCAGCAATCTCCACAAGTCTGGTCGCTGTCAGTCCTTCTAACCTTTCCTTAAGGACTGGGGACCTCCACGGATCGGAGGTCCTGTCCATTTGCAGGATCAGAACCAAAAGCTCTGAGCCTGTTTAAAAACAAAAAGAAAAGGAGTACTAGTGGCACCTTAGAGACTAACCAATTTATCCGATGAAGTGAGCTGTAGCTCACAAAAGCTTATGCTCAAATAAATTGGTTAGTCTCTAAGGTGCCACTAGTACTCCTTTTCTTTTTGCAAATACAGACTAATACGGCTGCTACTCTGAAACCTATTTAAAAACAGGCTATTTATCCCAAAATCCTTTTTTTGGATGTTGGTCCCTAAAGAACACAGTTTGAACTAGTATATATGAGCCTCTCTGGGGGTGACTTCAAAGGGCTGATAACTGCAGGAATTACATTAGCACCCCCGCTCCTCCTAGAGACGTTATATACAATCTCAGAACAACACAAACAATTGCATATTTAATCCAATGGACCTCAAAGGTATTGGACTCAATTCAGTAAGGTTTGTCCAGGATATTGTCATATCTATCACACTGTGTACTTTGGAATCTTTCACTAAAGGATCTGAATGTGCTTTATAAACATTAAGCGTCATGATCCATGAGGTAGGTATTATTTCCCTGTTTTACAGATGAGTAAATAGGAGAGATTAATTGACTTTCCCAATGCCACAGGGGTCAATGGTAGAACAGAACCCAGGAATCCTGACTCCCAGCCCCGGGGTCTAAATACCAGATTTCACTCCCTTTAAGAAAGGGGGCAGTTGTCCATGCACTCAGAGAGACAATGCTGACGAAAATTGGAACCAGGGATCCAACATCCAAACCTCTGTCACCCAGAAGCACCTGTTTAGAAGGTCCTCCCCACCTGTGCCAGTTTGTCGAAGCCCTCTGAATGCCCCTGCTGCCTCTTCACGTGACACTTCTGAGCATAACGGCGATTCCCATCCATGATGAATGCGACATGCTTGGGCATTGGACCTGCCTAAATGGCAAGAAAAAGAAAGGCTAAACAGACTAGAAAGCTAACAACCAACTTGGAGTCCCACCTCAATTAGCTTAACCCATCCAGCTCCTGGCAGTGCCTCCCCTTTAGTATAGAATCCATCTAATGGAGTCCCTGTAAAGTTTGGGGATGAAGGGGAGACAAGATAGCGAAAGACAGAAGAACACAGGCTACTAGATGTACATATGGTTCTTTGGTAACCCTAGCTTAGGGTCCATTTGAAGCACTATGACAGTGGCATTCACCATTAACTGCCTTTGGCTCTCCCTTACTCTGCTGTGTGGCAGAGAACTGAACATATTTAGGATACAAGAGAGCCTGGAACAGCACTATGAAGTGATTACCACCTTCTGTCAGTGAAGACTCAGCAAGTGTTCCAAGTCCCACGCTGCCAGTATTGTAAGCATTTCCAATTTCAGCATTCAAGAGAAACTACAGACCCAACTCATTTACACGAAGAAAAAATCTGACTTTCACTCCGAAGATGGATATTTCCTCCCCTTAATGTCACTAGGCATCTACAGCTCTTTTTGAGATGCTTATGTTACCAACAGCATAAGTTTCTCAAAACTTGCTTGCAGAGGGTATGACAGACAGTTTTCTGGAACTATTGGGATATATTACATTCAATATAAATATTTTTTAAAAAAAGAATTGGAATTATATGAATCTAAAATATTCTAATTATCTTGCATCCTTTCCACGCCCTCTTCAATTCTCATATGATTTAAACAGCCATTATTTCTCAAACCACTAGACAGACATGAACGTGTAATACCGTTTGAAAACTAGGGTTTCCATCTGCTTTCAGATGGAAAAATAATTTCTAGCTCTAGCGATTCTTATGATGCTGGTTATCAGAAATTAAATGAGAGAAACAGCAAGAGGATGACAAGATACATCATTTTAAGATTCATTATCTCTTGATCAGCCAGGGCTACAAATATTAGAAATCTGGGAATCCCGGCTTGCTACTGACAAGCATCAATTACTGCCCTGCTCATCCACAAGATTCAAGCCAGTGTAATTTTCCATCCCTGAATACAATTTCGGAATGTACATTCAGTACTAGTATTAACATGCGTTCCTATACAAAGGCGCTTTTAAAAATATTATTATTATTATTATTATTAACAGAAGCAGTCACAGTGATAGTTCTTTTCTATAATATGGAGAAGCAATCTTGAAAATGCTTAGTCATCACAGGCAGCACAGAGGTTTGTCTTACCTTTATAACGTTGGCACAAAATCTCTCTATGATGGTCAGCTCTCCTTCTTTGATCCACGACATGGCTTTACCCACAGTGGCCTCTTTTTCGGGGGCAAGATGAGAAAAGGGGCAAATGAATCAGGAGGATCTGTTTGGCCCAAAGCGGTAAGAACAGTCACTTTGGAAAAAGTACGCTTTAGTCAGTCACCTTCTAAGAGCTTTTTTTTACTAATTTATACTAAGGTTAGAAAAACAGAACATGCAATCGCTGGACTGGATAGCTTAGGAATGGGATATGGAGTCTGTTAGCTTTATATTGCCAGCACTGGGTGGTAATAAGAAAAAATTGATATCACCTGATAACTGTTCAATGGCCTGGGTGAAAAGACTTGTGGGGTTTCAGCACAGGTTTCAGAGAATGAGCACACACATTACAAAAGCCACCACCATGGTTGTCATTAATTGGTCATCAGCAAAGACAAAGGCTAACTGATCTTGGAGACTGCACTCCCCTCTCACGTGCTGCCGCTCATGCTATTTCTGTCTGTAGAAAAAGAGGACTTCAGCCTCCAGTCATCAAGGCAGAAAGTTTCACCAGCACTAAACTCACATCAAATGCTGATAGGTCCCATGTACATTTAGCCCATTGATCATGTCTGTGGCAACTTGCTGAGCTCCCAAAGAATCCTTTACTTTCTCCCAATTAGGGCTCTGAGCAATCCACCTTCAGCTAAGGGCAGACAAAGCAGTAATGGAGAGAGAGCCTGGGGGTGGGGGAGGATAGTCCACCTAGCTGTTTAATACATGCCGCTCCAGGCCTTGTTTTGACTCTATCATGGGCCCGAGGTGAACAGAGGGGATGGTTTCTTCACCCACCCTCACTTAGATTCCCTCCCCTTTCTCCTCCAGAGAGGAAGTCTGGCCAGGGACTCAGGGCAGCTCAGCCACCTCCCAGAACTTGGGCTTTATTACCAGAACTTCCCCACCCCCTCTCAATAGGAGACTCCGGCTCCCGAGACCTTAGCCTTCCTCCCTGGCCACTAACAATACTACCCAGCTCTCAGACAGCCCACGTCACCCGTAGGCGCTTTACCAAGGATCATTATCACTGTGCTACAGATGGGGAAACTGAGGCACGCGGCAGGGCAGAGGAGTCCAGCCCGGGTCTCCTGAGCCCCAGCCCAGTGCTCTGCCCACTAGGCGACGCTGCCTCACCAGCCCGGGGCTTCCCCCAGCCGCGTCAGGTACTCCCCACCCCCACAGGCTCTCCCCAGACCCTTCCCCAGCGGGGGGACACAATGGGAGCACCCCCAGCGCCTCGCCCCGCTCCCCACCCTACCTCTCCCTCCGGCACCCAGCCTCTCAGCAGCTTCCCCAGCAGGGTGACGTGTCCTTCCGCATACGTCATCACCACGCGCGGAGGGCGGGCCCCTCACGCGCTGGGCGCGCTCTGAAGCTGCTGCCTTTAATGGTCCCGCCCTTTCGGCTTCCCGCCAACGCGGCCCGGGGGCCGGCGACAGGACCTGGCTGAGGGGCGGGGCGGAGCGGGGGGTAACAGGAGATGGGAACAGCCTGCCCCGCCCAGGGGTCCCCCCCCGCACTGTCGTGGTCGGCGGGTGCTGAGGGTAGAGTGGGCCGCCCTCCCATGAGGGGGGCCCTGTCCTGGGGAGATGCTCTGGGGACCACACCCCGAACTGACTGGCACAATGTTCCAGGGCAGCTCACACCTTGCGAAGGGGGCAGCAAGGCCCACTCTGCTGGGCTGGGACGGTTATGGGCACAGCCCCCATGTCTCCCTCTCTTCATAACAGCCCGTCAAAATCCTGCCTCTGGCCACCCAAGTAGCATGCAGGCCTGTCAGTTCCTGCCCCACCTCCACGGGTGTTTAGGGAGACATGGGGGCGGGATGGGGATGGGACGACATATTACCCCCCAAAACTGCAAGCTTCAGACAGGTGCAGAATTTGCCACCCTTCCCTCCCCCCGTAGCCCCATTGGCCTGACTGGAGCTGCTTCCACCAAATATAGAAATTAAACTATGCCCATGCCCACATCCCCAGGCACAGCACCCAGCGTCAGCTGTTGCAATTCACACACCAGTCCGGTGACATTTTAAAGTGGGGCCTGAGTGTTAATTCTGATTTTTTTTTGGCCACAGCCGTACAAATGCAGTTAACACCGTTTTCACACGCACCGTCCTTTTGTTAGCGTGGGCTAGCCACATTATTTTGCTCCTGGGTGCACCAGGTAGCTCCTGTCTCTGTTACCTGTTTCACCCATAGCTGGAGGCAATTAGGTTAGGACACCTAGCAGGCTTTGCTGCTCCACATGCCACTGAGCAGCAGAAATGATTGAAGAACATAGTCCAATGATGTGGTAACAGCCATTAGAGACTGAGTTTATTAGTAGAGCTCACTGATAAAGCAAGATGATCGCTTATAAAACTCTTATAGGGCCAGGAACATAGAGGTTAAGAGCTTAAATCTGAAAATAGTGAGAGGAAGCCCACAAAGGGGTGGGGGTTAGTGACAAAAGAAGGGTTTAGTAGCAACATTATGGACAGGCTGGAAAGGGATGGGGGTAACACAGAAAGGGTACAACCCGTTGGGGCTTTATGAGATGGTTTTGAGTGGAGGGAAGCAAGCAATGGTGGGTACAAGCCTAAGATGTTTGCTGCTAGAAGAAGGTATGGACTGGGAAGTGAGGTGGTGTGTGTGGGAGACTGCTGCTTCCAGCAGAACAGGGAAGAGCACATACCCTGCACAGCAGGTCCTGACAGATGAGCTCTCCTTACATAGAGGGGCTCAAAAGGAGAGCTGCTTGGCTCACCAAAGGAACTCCCTGCTGTGCTCCATGGGGCAACAAACCGAAGTCCTCTACCTATGCATGCTACTGCTTGACGTGCTTCTATGTTGAGTTTGATGGAGTTGGACCCAACTTTCCATATGTACACAGGGTATCCTCCTGTTTGCAAGTAGCATGGCTCCTAAAAAGAGGTTACTAGCTTCTGGTCACTCTTGCCTGAGAGGTTTATATTTGCAGGCACACTTGCTCACCTTACTTCTGAAAGCAGTATGAGACTTCGCTTTTTAATAGCTGTTGCCACCAAGCCCTCTCAATCTTTCTGCACAGTACAGAACCTTGGGATGTTTACAGTGGAAGATGACCCCTACATGATTAGACTGTGCACCATTAAAGCTGGGTGTCAGGGCAAAAAATATTTTTTTAAAAAAAGAGGGGAAATTGCAAACAGATTAGGTTCCCCACATTAGAATAGCATTAAATAGCAATTGAGAATAGTTTAAAATAGCAAACAGTTACAAAGGGCCCTGTGTAACGAAATTAAGAGTCTTGCTTAGTTTGCAGCAGACCAGGATAAAAATGGTCCCTACCCAAATAAGTGACCAATTGTACAATCAAAATTATGGCTACAAATAGTCAAACTCTGATTGAATCTGTGGGCAGATTGCTGCACCCACATGCAGCCCCATTGACTTCTGGATTGGGACCTTATCAACTCTTAGAAAAGGGGTAGGGTTCTGAGGACATTATAAAGGGAAAATATATTTTCATGGACTATTTCCATCCCAGCTGCTCCAAGCATTTAATCTGCAAACCACTGGGAGTGGAGGGGGTCTATGGATGGTAATGAGACCACTCTTATAACACCTTTCATCCAAAAGCACTTCACACAGCCTCTGATTAAGGCATTAAAATGCAGCCTCCTCTTGGGTGGAGGTAGCAGACAGCACGGAGGACCCCGCCCAGAACTTTTATTCTTACCAAACCTACCATGCAAGGCAGATAGGTCCTTGAATATTTTTAAAAACTCTGATAGGAAAGAGACAATTTATGGTCTGTGCTGCCTAATGGAAAGAGAAAGGCTGAGCTGATGCTGTTAGGACTCAAACCTGTGGGTACAGAGTCTACTCTGTAGACTGACGGCGGTCTACATTACATGCAACTAGCAAAGGAGGATCACATCCTGATGCAAGTGGGTGATTAGTACATGAGAATTAAAAGCCCTTGTACTTTCTCAATGTAACTGCATATCTCACTCTTATTTAAAAGGTTTAGATACAAAGTTTAGTAGATGGTAAAGTTAATTGGAAAATAATTAAAATGATTAAAAGGGGACCAAACCAAAATCTCTCAATGCTGGGAAGCGTTCAGATTTGGATTCAGTCAATTTGTGGATGGGAGTGATGCTTAGAGCTTGTGTAAGAAGGATGATTTTTGGACTGGTCAGACCTGGGTTCAGTTCCTGGCTCACATTTTCTGTGCTGCTTTGGGAAAGTCACTTAATCTACTGTGCCCTTCTGTTTCTTATCTGTAAAATGGGGTTAACATTTCCTTCCTTCAGAGGGCATTGGGAGGATAAGAGCAATTAGGCTTTGTCTACATTAGCACTTTTGTCCGCAAAACTTTTGTTGGTCAGGGGCGTGGGGAAAAAAACAAACACACCCCTGACCGACAAAAGTTTCGCTGACAAAAGTGCGGATGTGGGCAGTGCTATGTTGGTGGGAGACGCTCTCCCGCTGGCATAGAGCAGCTTCATGGGAGACCTTACAGCGCAGCTCCTGTAAACATAGCCTTAGTGCTCAAATAGAGTGATGAGGGCCATATAAGTAACTAAGTCACTGTGGAACAGAACCAAGAATTCCTGAGTCCCAGACCTCTGCTCCAGGACTCTTGGAGCCAGTTATCATTCAGGTAGTGTCTGTAGCTTTGGGAACATGCTTCTTAACATGACAGATCTCTGGTAATGAAAGGAAAAGCACCAGCCACCATTACCCATATTCTTTATTTTGCAGAGAAAAAAAAAATCAAACATTTTCCTTGATTGGTACAAAAATGAAAAGGAGAAAAAAATGCAGTGAGATTTTTTTGATCTCACTGCAGACATTTCAGCAGGAAATCTGCTCTCCAGAAAGCACAGTCCTGCACTTAAGACAACCCCCAAAATCATACACATTCACCCTCTTCCTCCCTCCCTCCCACCCCTTCCCACGTCATAAAAATTCAAGAGTTTGACACAAACAAGCTTTGGTTGCTAGCAGTAAACATGGAGTTACATTCTTCCGTCTGACAGTAGACAATCTTGTGGCCACTTGACTCCCAAGTTTTTGCACCAGGGGAGAATCGTCCCTCCAAGGATATTTTATCCCCTTAACATTCAAATGAGCCTATATTTTTGGATAGGACTGATACTTAGCGCTTGTGTAAGAAGGATGATTAGTGGACAGGGCAGACCTGGGTTCAGTTCCTAGCTCAAAGAGAGCCTGGCATAGTCTGCCTGCTTCCCATAATGCATAGAGTCCATTGCCTGCAAACCACGCATGAGCAGAGGAGGTGAGGACAGTAAGTCTCTTGTAGCAATTTATCTGCAAGATCATCATCAAGGAATGGAAAAAGCCACAACAAATCTCTGCAGTCTGCAGAGGTACATAGAGCATTGTAATGTACATGGCAAAGGATACTGCAAACCACAGAAAAAAAGGAGAAGATGCAATTGAATATTGTAAACTTCCATCTTCTCTAGCGTGGCTTCTCCTTACAAATCAATCACTGGTTTCTTGGGAGGCAATTTGCTCTATTGACAGCAGAAAACCTGAGGGCTTTATGATTCACTTTCTCACCAGAGCCCCCAGGATGGGGCTGGTTACCTAAGTCACCTCCCTGCACAGGTAGAGCATACAGAGAGGATCCCATCTCCCTGGTCCAAAAACCCATCAGATGCTTTGGCTATTTTTTTTTTAAGTTTGTAAACAATAATCAAGGAGAATATGGAAAGAAAGTGGAGAGATTTACATAGATATTTACACATACTAGACACCTAGCAAATCACCAAACTGATTACTTGGAAAAGTTCTACACAATTCAAGACAGATACAAAACTAGAAGGGGCAGCATTTACCCATTGGCACACCTAAGGTGCCGAAGGATGGTCAACAGTTCCCTCTGTGGGTCGCATAGGGGTACTGGAACCCAGGGTTAGAGGCACACAACCCAATGCATTCTATTGCATTTACCCCGTTCAGACAGAGAAGTTATCCTGAGGTAGATTTGTATAGATCCCATAGCTATTTAAAAACCAAAATTTCCTTTTTTCCTCCCCCCTCTAAAGGGCCACCACCACTTCACCACACTCACTACTGCAGCAGGGCAGAAAGCCAGCCCGAGAGCTTTTCTCCACCCACCAAGCCTAGCTACAGGCAACATTGGAGACTGTGGCATCTCATCTAGGCGGTTCTCATGTGTACCAGGGTTTTGTGTGTGTGTGTGTGTGTGAAGGAGCCTTGCGAGGCTAATTGTTCATTACCACAATAAATATCTGACTTGTTAAAGGCAGGCAAGTACATTTTCTGACCAGGCTAGTCACTTTTCACGATTATTTAGCAGGGCAGCGTGTTACAAACACAATGCTTCCTAGCCCCCCTTTTTCATTCCCCTAATTCATCTCCCATAGAAGGGAAGTTTTGCCATCAACTTAAATGGGAGCTGAATCAGTCCCTTGGATAATAGCTCCCAGAGTTCTAAGAGGTGAACATTTCACTCCAACTGTTTTAAGCACTCCTGTTGTCCAAATTCACATCCCAGCAGCAGAGGGAAGCCTCGGAGGGGGGAAATCTTGAACAGTGCCTCTGATTCCCCCTAATCTCCCCCTGGTGCCTGTTTGGAAGATTAGAGATCTCTCTTTCTCGACGTTTCCTGCCCTGATCTAAATCTATTCTATTACTATCTAAAACTTATAGTGGAAACTGCACACACATTCTGAAACATACCACTGCGTCAGCCTTATCCTATACCGGCGAGGGGTGGTACGGCCAGGTCCTGTGGCTACAGAGCACACAGGAGTGTCACAGCTCCTGGCTCGAGGACAGGACTCCATAGTCCAACCCAGTAATTATTGGCTAGCATTTGAGGAAAGCGGAGAGGGGAGAAGGGGGGGGCAGGGAAGAGAAAGGGGGAGCAATTGTATCTGAATCTGCTACAAACATGGATGATAGGGCTGGCTTTGGGGAACTCTTGCAGCACACATTACGGGCCCAGCTCCAGTCACATCCCCCAAGGAAGTGCTGGAGTCAAAGCACATTAGCACTAGATAGAGATAGTTGGACCAGAAAGGCCTCCTCTTGTGGAGAGTTAGCATTGTAACATTTATTCTGGTTACACTGCAGGTTTCCTAGAAATGCAAACACGCCAGGTGGGGGTAAGGAGATGAGAACCTCACAGCCAACATTTCACAGCCATGCAGAGAAAAAGGAGTTTTTAAAAGAAGGTATTTATGTTATAGCCCGTTTAGGACCTTAATATATGCACTGAAAGGCTCTTGCTCTCTCAAAGAGAGGAATAACCAGGTGCAAGGGCAGCAGGCTTCCTTATGCCTCCAATCCAAGTTAATGCCGCCCCCCCAGTGCTGGAGTGACATCCAATCAGTCATTGCCCCCCATTTCTGATCTGAAGCCGGGCACTGAGCTAGGTAACTGGGGATCTATACCACCCCAGTGTCTACAGCAGGAGGAAGTCACCAGCAAAGAGACTGGGGAGGCAGAACAATGAGTGATGGTAGTCATTAAAAATTGGACTGGGGCAAAAACTAGGGAGACAGGAACGTTTCCAGCCAGTGAGTGGAATTGAGAATGGACAGGAATGGGGAGGGGAGATGGGAACATGGCCAGGCTGGGAGGGAATTTGGAGTCCAAAATACAGATACAGGCGGCCGTACCCTCCTCTGCAACATTGACTGACTTCTCTTTAACCACCCGCAGACACAAAGTCCCAAATGCCATGTAAATACAGTGAGAGGGAGAAGAGAATCTATTAAAATACAGTTTTAAAAATAATCAGTCCACCTGACGAACATCCAGCGAGGTAGACCTAGTTTAAAATACAAACTTTGTTCTGTCTTTGTGCTGTTAAAAAGCAAAGAAAACAAAATTCCACTCCGTCCAGCACTGGAGCTGCAGAGGCTGTTCATCCCTGAGATTGCTCAAATACCTGAGAATAAGTTGCAGTAGTTATGTCCTCTCTCTCTCTCTTTAAGATTAAAATATACAAAAATACAAAAAAACAGAATATTTATATTTTAAAAAAAACAAACGACAAACAAACCCAAAGATACGTCATACGCGCACGTCCTAGTGCAGGTTTCACATCACATCGGCTTCAGCACGGATGGGGTGGAGGGAGGGGCCTTGCATTGCAAGGGCAGCTGTCCGCAGGAACAAATAAATAAAGGCAGAATAGAGGGGTTGGGGAAGACAAAGTGGGGAGAGAAGGCAGCAGCTTTTAACTGACAGAAAGCACCCTGTTCCTACAGGAAAGGAAAGGACCAAGCCTGCAGCCCTTATGCTCAAAAAAAGGGCATTACAGATTCATATGGACTGGAGGATTGGGCCCTAATAAACGGACGAACAGAAGCAAATTGTATACAATATAGGTATGATCCAAGGTCCATTGAAGTCCATGGGAAGACTCCCACTGATTTCATTGTGCTCTAGATCAGCCCCTATAGACACATGGCTACATGAAATATATTCCACTGTAGGTGCTCTCAACTGTGACAGCTTTAAAAGCAGTGGGGGGTGGAAATATGGTTTCTTCCTCTGTCAGACCCTGGATTGCAGCCCCTGGGCAACGAGGACCCACCATGATCTATACCAAGACACATGCTTCCATGCCTTCTGCCACCGAGGCTATGCCACTGCTCGTGCGCCAGCATGCATGCTGACAGCGAGTGGCAGACCAGGACAGCGGATTCTGGCAGGGCTGGAAGAACTCCTCCCCCAAATTTTGCGTCTACCCCATTTGTTAGTTTTGATGTCACCATAGTTTCCTTCCAACTAGGCCATGTGTTGCTTTGATCTGTCTCTTGCTAATATAGCTAGACATTTTCAAAAGTCAGCATTACATTACAATGGCCTTCAATTAAAGAAACCCTGAGTCTAGTTAAATGCTAGGAGCCAAGGTCCGAGTCCACTGAAATCATTTTAGCAGGCCCAGGATCTGGCCTCTAGAAAAAGGACTTTTCATGCTAATTTTGGAGCATAGAAAGCCCAGCTTCTACCATGAACTCCCTTCCCCTCCTCCACAAACTGGGAGAGGAGAGAGATATGAAGTCTGGATGGCTCTGAAACTAAGGCCTTCAGAGAGGAGCAGGTCCCAGCAATGCTACAAAACCCTCAGTCCAGCATGGAAAGCCTTAAATAAATAAAGAGGCTCTTCCCAACTATTTCAGGGGCAGCTAACACTTAATTCAAGAGAGACATGCTGTTCCACCATTCCCCTGCAGGGGGTGTGCTACTCCACTATTCCCCTGCAGGTCGCAAAAACAGGGGACAGTTGATATTCCTGGGCAAGGAGAAATCCTGGGCAAGATCCATTTGGCTCGCCTGTGTCTAGCGAGAACAAATTTGCTCACTAGTTTCTAGCTTGCCGTTGACAACTGGTCTCTGTTCTCCTGCTAGGATGGAGACACCTGTCTCCAAAATGACCCAGGGGTTCACAAACACTATTGGGAAGGTTGGTTTAAAAACACAAAAATCAGCAAACACAGGGAAAGAAACTAGAGCGGCATGTGGCTTTCGGTTGGAGGAAGTGGTTAGGTACAGGGTTATGGGGCTGCTCCCTCTCCCGCTTTTGGAGCTGGGCATCTGGACAGAGGGGTAACTGGCTTCTTCCCACTCAAAGTGTGTGTGGTGGATGAGATCTGTGCTGGGATTTTGTAACCCACATACAACCATCTCAGTCCCTCTGTCCAGATACCAGTGCCATCGCCTGGCAGGTTACATCCTACAGTTTAAGCTGCCACCCTCCCACCCATCCCTGCTTTACACCAACCCCCCTACATCATGACGGCAGAGACTGCTCGCTGCTCCCCCTTTGCTGACCGATTCCTTGCTGAAGCCTTTTGATCCTGATGGAAATCTCCCCCCTCCCACCCCCCAATCTCCCACCATCATTCTCTGGTTTCAGGAAGAAGGGACGAGCTGTGCATTTCTTCTTCCTCCCGGAAGTAGGTGGGCTTTCCCTGAGAGCTGGGCGATTGCTGTGCTTTGATGGGACAGTTGGCAACCATGTGGGTGATGCTCTGGCAGAAATGGCATTTCTTTGGTTGTGGCGGCAGCTTGCATTCTTTGGCATGATGGTCCAGCCCACCACAGTTGTAGCATCTAGGAAGAGGAAGGGGAGAGATGGAGATCCAGGGAGAGAAATCAGTGCGTTAGGGTATGGTCATTCCAACTGCCAGGGCTGCTTAAAGTTGCCTCACCTTATTACACCCTGCACATGAGCTGCAGAACATGGGACCCACGGGTGGGGAGAACCAGCTGTTTCCCAGCCCTGACTGGCATCCCCATCCATAGTGAATCTATGGAGACATTGTGGTCAGCAGACTGTGACAGAACTCACATCCTCCTGCTCCAAAAGTGGAGGAAAATCTCTATAGAGCCTGTAAGAAACAGCTGAGTAGTTCGCATTCCATCCAGGAGAGTTACTCCGGGGGGGGGGGATTCCGAGTGACTACCCGCCTGCAGAAAAATGGCTAAGTTGGGGGGGGTGGGGGTTGCCCCCCCCCAGCAGAGGTGGGGCATGAGGGCACATAGGCTTATGTGCTGCTGGCCCCCCCATTTCTGCAAGCACTCGCTCCGCTGACTCTGAAGCTGAACACTGCCTCCAGTTGAGCTCCCCTGCTGTGTGCTGGGAGCCTTCCTGTTTTCTGTGTACGGGTGGGTGGGGGAAATGAGGGAAGGGGCGGTAAAGAGATGGGGAGAGGAGGGAAGAGGCAGTGGGGAAGGAAGTGGGGAATGTAGGAGTGATGGGACAGGGATGAAGAAGAAAAAAAGAGGATGCTGGCTTGCAGCATCCCCGTGGCAGCAGCTGGAGCTCCCCTGTTAAACAGGGCCATCGAACCCTCACCCTGACAACCCTACCCTCCTCCAATGAGCCCCCCACCCCATCCCACTGATCCCCAAGCAGCTGCACCCCCACCCCATCAACCCCACTCCCCCAGAACCCGGAGCCTCCCACACCCAGAACCCCCTGCCGAGCCCTGTCTCCCCACACCCAGAACCCCCACCGCTGAGCTCCAACCATCTTCACCTGGATCCCTGCAGAATTCCATTGCCCCCTGCCCCTCCCATGAGCCCCTGTGATTTAAATCTCCCACTGAGCCGCCCGCACCTTGATTGCCCCCACACAGAACCCTCTCACCCCGCACCTGGATTCCCCCACACTAAGCCTCTCCACACCTGGATCCTGCTGGGCTGAGGCTGGCCACCCACACCTGCTGCACCTGGTGCAGAGGGGCAGGGCCCCGGGGTGTTTGTCAGGGTCATGTGCAGCCTCACGGCCGAGTCCCTGTACTGGGGGAGGTGTGGGCTTCAGGGTGATCTCCCTCCTGAATGCAGCCAATGGCCTGTGCTCCCCACTGCCATGCTGGAGCCACATTTATTTACTGACAAAGTTTGCAGAATTTTAAAATGTGCGCTTAATTTTGAGGTGCAGAATATTGAATTTTTTGGTGCAGAATTTCCTCAGGAGTAGAGAGCGTACTGGACCCATGGACAGTACATCATGTCTAGCCTCCCTTTTAGTTAGGCTTGGAACGATTAGATGATCAGTAAACATCGATTTCTCTGTACACACACAAACTGATGAAAAAAATATTTCCACTGGTAATCAAAATGTACAGATAGGTAAGATAAGAAAAATTCTGCTTGAGAACCTACAAGGTTGATTTAAAGATATTTATGTTGTATATTTTGACATGTGATGTTGACAGTTTGTGTTTTAACGGTTATAAGGCTTTAACTTTTTGAATCTTGAGGTTTACGGTCATTAAATCATTGTCTGACCCCTCCTCCCCACTCCTTAATTTTGCACAACTCCGGAAATTTAAAATAAATAAAAATGCTTAAAGATAAACATGGATATTGTCCACTGAAATCATAAAAAGATACAAATCAAATTCTGCCAAGCCTACTTGCAGTGTATTTTTCTGGCTTTTGTCCACATTTCCATTTTAAGTCATGCATCTCTATGATCAAATTACCAAAGCCAAGAGGAAAACAAAAACAAAACAAAAAAAGGCCTTTCTGGATTTATTTTGCATGCCCCAAATGGATTTAAATCCCCTTGCAGAAGCCACTTATCAGAAATGGATGGCTGCAAACAGGCTATGCTTTTCACAGCCTGTGAAATATACTTCAAAATACCACCTGGGGGCAACACTTGCATGCAGCCATGCTGATGCTAGCCTAGGATGTAAGGAAAGTCCCTGGAAATTAAATATCTGAGGAACCGCCTTGCGAACTCAGGGTGGGACGGGAAGGCTACATGGTGCTAACAAGAGCCTCGCCTCTGGGCTGCAAAGCTGCTGTGGGAGACTTTGCTTGGCTGTCTGGCCATTTCCTGAGCAGTCACTGATCTCACAACGCTGGGCTTTTATTAGAGAAAATTACCCCTTCCCTCCCCCAGTTTGCTGTGTGGCTACACCTCCATCCTGAACACACACACAAACAGAAAGGGAGCATTGGTCCATGCCATTCAGCCCTGGGTGTTTTTGACCTCTGGCCTTTCACTTCTGGTTTTCTGCCCTTTCCCCAGAAATCTGCATCTGATACTCATTAAAAGCTGAGGGAAGCATCTTTCAAGGGAAGGGCCACTGCCCCTCCTACCCCCAGGAGCCCTGTGGCAAGAACTCTCCTGTTCCCAATGGCTCTGTGATATTCAGCCTCATGCCTTCCCAGCTGTGTCCCAAAGGCCCAGCAGCCAGATGGGGTCTCCCCAGCCCAGCTCCTTTATCAGCCCCTTAATAACAGTAATGTCCAGCTCCACTAACAGTTCTGTGTCTGTCCTGCAGAGCTCCCCTGCCGGGTCACAGCAGACACCCATATGAGGTGTCTGTCCATTAGGGCCTTGTGTAGAAGCTACACTGGTGGTCTCCTCTGGGTGCCACCAGTATAGAACTGGGGTTACCTTGGTGACCCCCTCAGAAGCAGAGTGGCAACGACCTGCCCTTCTCCGACAGGGAAATTTCCTTGCAGAAGTGGATGCCTTTGGGTCTTGGATAAATGCCAGAATCTTGGCCCAGGCCCCAAAGGAGGCAGAAGATTCTGGGAGCATGTTTGGAAATGAAGAGGTGCCAAGTGACTGGACACAGAACAAATGGTTCAGAGGAAGGAACGATACAAACAAAGGGGTGGGTGGGCTGCAGATGAGTGGGGAGGGATGTTACCACATCAGAACATAGTCCCCAAACCAGTCTTGACTATGTGTCTCCTCCCACCCTGCCCTCTGCCATGAGGCTCTCTCCCATATGGCTCAGGTCAGGTGCTAGGCTGATCACAAAGCTCTTGGAGATCAGGTGCTGCTGTCTGATTACTGTGCATCCCTTGGCCTGTTGCCCTTACCTGTCTCCTTTTGATCTGCGTTTCTGGAGGTTCTTCCCCTTTGGTCTCCTCTCACTCCCAACGCAGAACACGCCCCCGGGGCCAGTCACTCGGATGGACTCCAAACCTTTGGATGACTTCTTGAAGGTGAACTCAACTGCCTCGCCTTCTTTCAGGCTGCGGAATCCCTCCATGTGGAGCTTGCTCTAGGAAGCCAGAGAAGGGAAAAAAGGGTTAGGCATGGCAAGAAGACCCAGTTTCCTGTGGCACGCGAGAAAAGAATCACATTCACCAGGTTGCAGGCTCACTGGAACAAGGGCGTTCTCCTCTTTCCCCCGCGGAGCTTGACAAAGGATGGACAGACACAGGGATGCCAGAGTGCTTACTTCCCCAGAGACACTTCTGGAAGATATGTTGACCTGAAATGCTTGCTTCATAGACCAATGGCTCTCAACCTTTCCAGACTACTGTACCCTTTCAGGATCTGATTTGTCTTGCGTACCCCAAGTGTCATTGCACGTAAAAACTACTAGCTTACAAAATCAGACAAAAAATACAAAAAAGCGTCACAGCACATTATTACTGAAAAAAATCACTGACTTTCTCATATTTACCATATAATCATAAAATAAATCAATTAGAATATAAATATTGAACTTACATTTCAGTGTATAGTATATAGAGCACTATAAATAATTCATTGTCTGTATGAAATTTTAGTTTGTACTGACTTGGCTCGTGTTTTTTATGTAGCCTGTTGTAAAACTAGGCAAATATCTAGATGAGTTGATGTACCCCTGGTTAAGAACGAGGGCCGTCAAGCGATTAAAAATATCTTCATTGTGAAAGTTGAACTTACAAATGTAGAATTATAGAAGACAGACTCGGGGCTTTGGCCAGCCCGGCTGGGGCTCCTCCAGATTGGGGGGGTGGGGAAACGCTCTGGGCTGCGGCTGGCCCGGGGCTCCTCTAGCTGAGGGGAAGGGGGGGGGCAGAAGGGGCAGAGCTGGGGGCTAGTCTCCCCAGAGTGAGGCTCCACACATGTCCCTTGATGCTTCAACCACCGTTCCAGAGGACATGCGTCCATGCTGATGATGGGTTCTGCTTGATAAACCATCCAAAGCAGAGCAGACCAACGCATGTTCATTTTCATCATCTGAGTCAGATGCCACCAGCAGAAGGTTGATTTTATTTTTTGGTGGTTTGGGTTCTGTAGTTTCTGCATGAGAATGTGCTCTTTTAAGACTTCTGAAAGCATGCTCCACACCTCGTCCCTCTCAGATTTTGGAAGGCACTTCAGATTCTTAAACCTTGGGTCGAGTGCTGTAGCTATCTTTAGAAATTTCACATTGGTATCATCTTTGCGTTTTGTCAGATTTGCAGTGAAAGTGTTCTTAAAATGAACAACACATGCTGGGTCATCTTCCGAGACTGCTAGAACATGAAATATATGGCAGAATATGGGTAAAACAGAGCAGGAGACGTACAATTCTCCTCCCAAGAAGTTCAGTGACAAATTTAATTAACACATTTTTTTTTAAACCAGTGTTATAAGCATGTCCTCTGGAACAATGGCCGAAGCATGAAGAGGCATACGAATCTTTAGCATATCTGGCATGTAAGCTACAACAGTGCCATGCGAATGCCTGTTCTCACTTTCAGGTGACATTGTAAATAAGAAGAGGGCAGCATTATCTCCTGTAAATGTAAACAAACTTGTTTGTCTTAGCAATTGGCTGAACAAGAAGGGGGACTGAGTGGACTTGTAGGCTCTGAAGTTTTACATTGTTTTGGTTTTGAGTGCAGTTATGTAACAAAAACCCCAACATTTGTAAGTAGCACTTCATCATGAAAGAAATTGCACTACAGTACTTGTATAAGGTGAATTGAAAAATACTGTTTGTCATTTTTACAGTGCAAATATTTCTAATAAAAATAATATAAAGTGATCACTGTACACTTTGTATTCTGTGTTGCAACTGAAATAGATATTTGAAAATGTAGGAAAACACCCAAAAATATTTAATAAATTTAAATTGTTATTCTATTGTTTAACAGTGCAATTAAATCTGCGATTAATTGAGATTAATTTTTTGAGTTAATCGCCCGAGTTAACTGTGATTAATCGACAGCCCTATTAAGAATCACGGTCATAGACAACTAAGAACACACAGTGTGTTGGATGGCTCCCCCTGCTGGCAGTCTCAACAGAGCAGAGGGGAGCCAATAAGTCACATAGACTGAATAGCTCTTTCACCCCCGGAGGAGGTCCCTTTAGGATCAGAACTGAGACACAGTCGTTGCAATGGGAGACCGGCACTGCCCAGACTATACCTGTTTTGGGGGTTTAGTTTCCACAGCTCTCTGTTTAATAACCTGGAGCCTTTGATGAATGCAGATACACACGGAGCCACAGAGGATTTATCGGTTCGGTAGCTACAGATCCAACAAAGCCAAGACAAGAGCGGAATTCAGGTAGATTTGCTACCAGTACTAGTCAATCATGCCATGAAAGTGATTATAGACCCCTTTCCCCAGACCCTTGCTTATTTTCACCTGCTGCTCTCCATTTGGGGAATTAAGGTTGCAATCCTGCAAGTTTCCCAGATGTCAGCTGGAATCATGGGCTCCCAGCAGCCTGCATTGTAAAACAGGAGTCCTACACTGAACTGCCTGATTGCAGGTTTTGAAGGGGTGTATTTGCTAATGTTTCCACGAGCAGTTTCTCAGTGGAACGGAGCAATAAAAGAAAACTTTCCCTGGGGCAGTGTGTGGCCGCAGTTTTCCAATATGACATGACAGGGATGATGCAAAAGGAATTTCATTTATGAATTCAGCTTGTCCCAGTTCTGTGATCCTTTTCCTCCAAGGGTTTTACGGAAAGATGCTCCACTGGAATGAGATTGCTGGCCAGGAGCACAGTTGAACCCAAATTATACATGTCCTTTTCACCACAGTTCTGCAGTCAGTTAACAAGTAGCCCACGATAAATGCACAACTGTTTGGGGGAGGATGGTCTCTGCTGGTTGATAATCTCTGTGGATTCAGTGGGAAGAAGGCAGGCTATCAGTCAGACAAGACTGGGTTCACTGTCAGCTCAGTGAAACCAAATTCAAGAATCTGATAAGAGACTTAATTTCAGCTGTTTGCGTAATGGTGAAGAAAACCATCAATGGTATGAAAATAATCCATCCCACTAGGTTTCATCCTTTCTAGGAAAGCAAGATCATGAGGAGTTCTAGTGGTAGTAATTTAGGCATTTGTACTGCTTTCACTACTATAATATCTGAGCACCTTGAACAAGACTGATACCCTCAGCTACACACCACCACTCCCAGCTGGTCCATGCCAGAGGGGCCGCCAGATGATGCAAGGCTATTGATACCAGACTGTATGGGCCAAGGAGATATTTACCAGTTCGTATGGAAATGACTGCTTTTGGCCAGGGGGAGGGGTGAGTAAAGAGTTAATTTGCAATCTGTTGGGGAAAGTGGGGGGGTTAAAATAACTTTCCCAGCATTTTAGCAACTCCACCTATCCTGCAACAGCCTTGTGGCTGGCGATCCCCAGGCCCTGTTCAGACAGTTCCCCTCTCCCGCCAGCAGCCTTGCTCTCAGCTCCCTGCCCATCTGGTCCTCATGCTGCTCTTTGGAACAGGATTTTTTTATGAATGGAGCATTCCCACCATTCATGTGTTCCTCAGTAACCCAGGTCATGTGATCTCCCACAGCCCATTCTTTGCAGGTTGTAGGAAAATGCCCACATTTAGACTTAAACACACCCTAAGGGGAGAGAATTCACATCTTTTCCTCTCCCTATCCCCACAGAGAAACACCTCACCCTCCCAGCCATCCCCCGTGCCCCCCCCACACACACTCTCTCCACACATGATGGCAAGGAATTGAATATGGAAAAAATACTAAAATCAGGAAGAAGACAGATTTTTTTGATAGATCTTTACTGCTCTTCAGGCCAGGACGAGGGTGTTTGTGGCACGCAATGGGAAAGGGAAGGTTTAGGTTGGGGTGGGGTTTGGACAAAGCTGGAGGAAGGACCCTCCAAGTTCAAAGGAAAATTTACTCTTTTCTACTGGGCTTCTCATGTCCCCAACCCTGCCACTCCTTCCTCAATGCTTTTTCCCAGCTTGCCCGCTCTCCAGATCCCTCTGCCACTGCACCATTCCAGGGCTGACTCTGGGAAACCCTCATGGCAATAAACGAGGCCCTATCCATGAACAGAGCCACCCTCAAGGCCACAGTAGCAGGCTTTAGGAGGGGAGGGGCCCACTTGTGGCCTCAGGCTGGCTCACCAGGACAGGAATTCACAGCAGCCCGTGTGTTTGGGGCGAGGGATTTGACAAGTGGGCAAGGTCCCCTTTAAATGGAACAAAGGTTTCTCACCAGATCCAATTCATGGAGTCACCATCGTAAAGGGAAGATCCAAGAAGCAGGGGCAAGAGCTGCAAGCCACTTGGGTCACTTGTTACTCCAGGAAGGGGCACACACCGTTTGCTGATCCTGGCCAGCATCTGTACACTTGATGTTTAGCTGGAAAAGGAAATTAACATCCCTCCCTGGTGGCACCGAGCGAACTCCTAGCCAGCTTTCCCTGCAGTGTAAAGAGGCTTCCAAGCTGCGCTCGTACAGACTCAGAGTCCATAGTAAAGTAACAAATTCCCTCCCATGAACTTGGAACACTTTTTATATTTGGGGTGCTGTGACCCCGCCATTCCCTAGAGCTGGGGCCAGGAGCAGGGCCATGGCTCTGGGGGGAGGGAGAAATACAGACAGGGGTAAGGGAGCTGAGGCTGGAGCCATAGCTGGGGTGGGTGCGGAGCCCTAGGCATGGGGCCAGTGTCTGGGAGCACACCCCGCAGCCAAGATCCCGTGTGTGGGGCTGGCAGCTGGAGCCCCTCATAAAACCTGGGGGTGCTGCAGCACGCCCCACATCCCTAGTTTTTCCACCTATGAGCCCAGCTCCTTCTGAGTGTACTGCTCACTGAGCCTGGCTCAGAAGACATGTGACCCTCACCTCATGGTGTCAGGATCTGGAGCGGGCGCCCGCTCTCACATTCCCTCCCTATGCTGCCAGCTCCAGGCTGCCGAGGAAGAAGAGTGCAGGCTGCCATGGGCAGGATTGTGCGTTGCCTTCATGGCAGGGCTCGAAGCAGCTCATTTAAGCCTGACAGGGTTTCATTTTCCCCCTGCCAGGCAAACTCCGCCCACCCCCTTTCTTAAAATGCCTCCTCACAAGGCACTGCCCTTCTCTTTGGATGAATAGGGAGCAGCTCCTCAGAGCAAAGACCCAAACAAGATGATGAATCAGTAAGACTTCCCTTCAGAGCATTCTTAGCGCGAAAAAGGTGCCCGGCGGGTATCCCGCCAGTCCCAGCGATCATTCATGTCCCCTGCCTGTGCAATGGGCATCTCACAGAGAATCACCTGCACAAGGTTAAAGATTATTCTAGATTCCACTTCCTTCTTTGAGAGAGTTGGGACATTCCCCGTCCCAGACTCTAATTAGGGCAATTGCCTCCTGCCTCCCTAAATTCCCCTTGAAGCGTCATTGAGGAAATGATGCCCTTTACTTCCTGCCCCAAAATGTGTGGTGCTGCTGTTGAACAGATACTGTGTTTCACTCCAGAAGTGGATGCGTTTCAGTAAGAGGTGAAGGGAACCTTTGCCTATCAGGACCCTTTGAGATGAAAGCTGATGCAAATGCAAGATCTTTATCATTAGAGGTTTATATGAACAGGAGCAGCAGCTGTTTGCACACTGGACAAGAGGAAAATCCTCAGGACTCTGAATCGTCATGATTCCAGACAGAAACTGATCGACAGCTGGGGTCAGGAAGGAACTTCACTACACAGCGAGTTGCATTGTTTATTGGTGTGAGTTGCCCTGTTCTTTGCATCCCTTCCACGCCCAGGCATCAAAATCTATCATAATTATCAATTTTGGCCTCACAGTACCCTTTGGAGCTGGGTTTTATCCCCTTTTTACAGGTGGGGAAATTGAGGCAGAGAGGCAAAGTAACTTGCACAAGGCTACACAGCAAGAAGTGGCTGAGCTCCCCACAGCTTGCTGCATTGCAGATCCTTCAGCAAGACCTTTAGAAAACCAGCTGCTCTTTCTCCATCGCTCTTCTTGTATTGAGGGCTTGCCTCTGTGTCCTTGGGCACAATGTCTCTCCTCTGCCATGTTGTGCTGGGCACTGCCCTCCAAGTCCCAGAGGTGGCTGCATTTCAGCAACACGGGTGCAGAAAGAGGAGGAAGAGCCACCCAAAACATGACACATTTCTGTTTATTTTCCAGGAGTGCTACAGATAAACCACAAACCCCCAACAAAAGGCGAAGGAAACCCTCTCTCCCTGGGGAGGGGAAAGAAACAACAGGGCACGGACTCCCCCTCCTCCCCGTTTGGGCCTTTTGAAGTGAGCTGCTGAGAGGCTGGTGGTCCTCAGAGCATCCTCCCCTCCCCCCTTCCCAAAACACACACATTGTTCAAATTCCTCTGTTATCAGATAGGTAATCAAAGTGAAGCCCATTGAATTAGCTGCATACCTCCTGCATCTGAAAGGAAGGGGCCCAAAGCCCCCTCCTCCTCCTCTCAGCCTGCCCCACACCACACACAAAGCAGGAACATTCCCAGGCCTCGGCCATTCCCCCCCACCCAAAAAAAAGGGGGAGGGGGAGGAGTAGGAGCCTAGAGAGATACTGGAAGGGGGGAGGGGACGGGCTCTGCTTTTAGTCACCAAAGCTGGACCCAGAGAACAAAGAGCTGTCCCTGTCCACTGCTCCCGCTGGTCAAATTCCAGGAGTTCCAGGGTCTCCATGGGGGGAGGGAAGCTGAAGTGGACACTGAGAATCCGCAGGCTAAAGGCAGAGCTCTGTGTGAGAGAGAGCATGAGCGCATGAGTGTGTACGCAAGCAAGCGCCAGCTTGGGACCATGATCCCTTCCACTTCCGCTCAAATAGCCCCACATTCACTGCTCTCTCCTCCCCACCAGCCCCCTACCTCCATCTGCCCCCCTCGCCCCACTGCATACTCAGCCCTGCCCAGCAAGGAACAGTTTCACATTCATCGATGATGCACTCGCTGGGACACCGGGCCTGTGCTATGAACCAGGATTGTTCAGACAACTCTCTGCTCTCCCACTTTTCCCAGCAGAGCCCCAGCTGACAGACCCTACCCTTCCTTCCCGTACCCCAGAGCAGCCTCCCTTCCTGGGTCCTTTGGCAAATCGGTCACTAAGCAAATAAGTAACCCAAACAACATTGCTGCAGTACATCCTGCCAACAGCCTACAGGGTAGTTTCTCACCATGGTGCCTGGGGCTAAGATTTCCTCTCCCACCCGTGATGTGCTCTGTTCTTTTTATTGGCCTGGTGTCTTCAGAAGGTCATATTGGAAAAAGATAAGTAATGGGGCTCTCCCAAACTCCACCCACTCGTGAGGTCAAAATGAGAGGTCACTCTCAGATTGCGCAGTCTCCCTGCGGGCAATAGGGTAATACCCCAATTTCACAGCACGCTTCACTCCAGAGTCAAATAGGGAACGCTGACATTTAAAGAATCGTTGTTACGCTTCAGAGTCAACATGCAATGCAGTTCATAGGGGCAGCGGCTCAGAGCTCTTGTTCCAGGCTCTCTGAAGACTTAGGTAGAAGTCACTGCATCACTTTCCCCAAGCACCATAAGGGTTAGAAAATTGGGGGTGGGGTGCTGTTGTCTGTAAAGACCACCAGGATCCAAGGGTTCAAGACGCAGCTACTGGGACACGGGATCTGCACACTGACCTGGTGCAACTGGCCCAATCCAAGTCCTTGGTGCCTTTAGCAATATTGACCACTCTTCTCCTGGCTCTTCCTTCCTGGCTGACAGCATTTTCAGAGCTGCCTTTGCCCCCCAACTCCCTGTATCTGTTGGGGTCCTGTAAGCTTCTGTCCTCAGACTCCTCCCTCATCCTCTCCCACAATTTCAGCCACCACCTCAGTGCAGATAATGCCCAGATCTACCTGGCCTCCTTCCCTGTCCAACTCCTTGCTAAACATAGCTCTACCTAGGCATCTGCTGCAGTCACCCACTTGGGAGCGGAGAACATTTGGCCTTTCCTTACTATCCCACCCATCACATAGCCAATTACCTGCTTCGTCCCCTCACTTTCCCCTTAGCATCAAGTTCAGCCACTTTATCCTTATCTCTATATTCCCCCCTCTCCTTAAATCTGTTCTCATCCTCCCTCCTCTTGCTCCTCACATACCTCCCAATCCCCTCCCAGTGCCTCCAGTTCTTGTCCACCCAGGACCTGCCCTCTCCCCCTTAACACGCCAGGAAACGGATTCTTTTTGTAAACTCGGCACATGCTCCCTTTCCTGAGCAACCTGAGAGGCCAGGCCAAGAGGACCTCGAGCTCTCCAGGAGAGAGGATGTGTCCTACTCATGTTTTGTAGAGTCCAGAGGACCGTTTCAGCGTTATACAAGTTAATAATTTCAACAGCCGACACCAAGTCATTTTAAAGTCCTTCTCCTTCGGGAAGGAATTTCTACAGGTCATGCTCACGTTGACATGCTAAGGTTTTCTGGTTGGCTGAACACCTATCCCTGCTTTTCCTCCCCACCACCATTATTCCCTGTCCCTGAAGCTTCCTCACCCCCAAATGCCGCCACCACCACCATTCTTCCCAGGAGAGATGAACTCTACTGGGAGGGAGGCCCTGCTACATGTTGACAGTTACTCCACTCTATGTAACTTCCAGCGTAGGAAGAAGATCACACCCAGGTTTCCCACCATAGCAGAGTGAGAAACAAGTGGGCCACCAGAATTACCCAACAATGACTGCTTTAAAATAACAGTTCAGAGGCATGGTAGAATCACTCTTAAGGATGAGAAGAGGGAACATCAGTGGAAGAGAACATGGTCCTGCTGCTCCACAAAGCACTCAGGTTCCCATCCAAGGAGGAGACAGTTTATCCTGTGACAATCCTCCATCACAGTACTTACAGATTCACTCGGTGAGTTACATACAGATTACGGGAGGGAAAGTCACTCACTTGGCCACTGCAGAAGGCTGAATTCTGATGGAACCTGTTTGGAGAGCCTGCTAGAGAAAGATAGCCACATGAGTGCCGCTTAGAGTCTCAAAGAACATGAGTACTTGTGGCACCTTAGAAACTAACATGCTGCACTCTCACAGTACATAGCACATCTTTACAGAGAGAAAATGTTTGCACTAATTCACAGCTGCCTGGAATAGCAACAGGATGCTATCCTTAGGCCTTGGAACTTCATGGATGCATCAGGGATAGAAATCAAATCCTCGTGCTCCAAAAGCACAGGCCACTGCCACTTGAGCTAAAAGGAGAATCTCCATTAACTATTAGCAGTGCAGGGCCTATGACACATGGAACTGATCAGCTCCGAGTCGATCCAGAAGGAATCAGCAGCGTGTGCAGCTTGTTACAATACACAGAGTGAGAGCCTAAAAGGCACAGTCAAGCAAAGATGGGAGTTTCAGGGGAGCCAGAGACACACAGGGAGGCTGTTCTACATAGCAGGAGCATTTCCCCCAGGAGGGTGGGACTGCATGGAGGAGTGGTCAGTGCTAGGATGAACAAGGAAGGGAAGGCAGAAACGAGGGCCATGAGGCCATCAGGAGAAAAGGCCACTTCAGGTTTAAAAAGCCAAAGACGGCAAATTTTGAAGTGGCTCCTGAAATGAACAGGGAATCAGTGCAACTAGGTGTCTAGCAAAGAGTTTAATAATCAGCTCAGTAGGGGTCCTCCCAACCCTCTGATTGGCATCACTCTGTTATACAAAGACATACCAGGGGATTTAAGGTTTCAGAGTAGCAGCCGTGTTAGTCTGTATCCGTAAAAAGAAAAGGAGGACTTGTGGTACCTTAGAGACTAACAAATTTATTAGAGCATCGGATGAAGTGAGCTGTAGCTCACGAAAGCTTATGCTCAAATAAATTTGTTAGTCTCTAAGGTGCCACAAGTCCTTTTCTTTTCCTGGGATTTAAACTGATATTTTAAACACAGGGGTTAAGGGGCTCAGTCAACTCTCCCTCTTGTGTCCCCACACCCCTCTGCCAAAAACCCCAGCTGCAGTGGGAAGTGTGAGCGTTCCCTTACTGTTGGATGCATTGGCTGGTGATCAAGAGCCCTCATCTCACAGAAGCACTTCCTGTTATATTACATTAGCACCCCCAGCGATGGGCCAGGGCCCCGTGGCGCTCGGTGCTGAACAAACACAAAACAAAAAGACAGCCCCTGCCCTGAAGAGTTCACAGTCTAATCTACAAAAGCAGCTCTCTGCTCACTGTTGATTCCCAACCGGCCGCTAAAGAGAGGTCTTTTCCCCTCCATTAAAACCAAGGTGCTTTCTTCATTAACAAAAAAACAAAAAACAAACAAAACAAAAAACTTTTAAAATTACTTTAGAGAGTCCCGGTGCAGTGGAAACAAACAGCAGCCTGTGCTTCTATTGCTTCTTTGGCTGGAGGGTCTCAGAGCACCTCACAAACCCGAATCCTCGCAGCATCCCTGAAAGGCAGCAAGATTTGTTCCCACTTCACAAATGAGGTGCACAGAGGGTAAGCGACTTGCCCCAGACTGCCGAGCATGGCAGTGGCAGAGGTGGCAATTTGACTCAGGAGTCCAGTCCCCTGCTCTAATCCAACCATTTATTATCAATTGACATGCATTCAAGAGATGCCTTTTAATGCTAGAGGGTCATCTTTGTTCACAGCCTTACAACAGTGCAGTCATCCCCCAAGGGCATGGAGTCAACTCGACACAAGGAGACATTCTTGGGAGCACAGCGCTAAGAACCGTTCAGCTAATCAAGACATCATTAGCCCGGCCATGTGGGGGCCTCAAGCAAAGAAGTCAATTGCACGGAAAGGCCTTATCTACACAAGAAAATTGCATCAGTTCAATTTAAGATTGGTTAAACTCATGCAAAACCCGTTCTAAACGCTGAGGCCACGTTTATACGTGGGTGCAGCTGTACCGATCCGGCGTGTCTGGTGCAGATGCTCTGTGCCAACAGAAGAGCGTCATAAACCACCTCCGCCAGCTGCACAAGCTACGTAAGTTACACTGACAGAAGCGCTCATGTCGCTGGGGTGTGAGGGCGGTTTATTCAAAGCCCCGAGCAACATAAGTTCTGCCGACATTGGCTGTAGTGTAAACGCAGCCAAAGTTAAGAGTGGCTCTGTTCCGTTTAGCGTATGGAATCAATTTAAGCTAAATTGAGATAAGCCTCTCAAACTGAAGGAGTGCCCTCACCAGGCTTTGCATAGATAGAGTACATCACTTTAAGAAACACCCCTTTAGTTAAAGCAGAGCAAGTCTGCAGACAAGGCCAAGCTCTTGCACCTCTTCAGTGTCATGGTAGGTGGAAGCGTGTAACTCCAGTGAGGAAAAATAGTTATTTCTCGTTTCATTGCTTTTCAACATAGGAGACAATCCCTTTGTTCATGGCACCAGCTGAGGCCAATAGCAGGACTCGCACTGAATTCAATGGGAGTAGAAGCAGGCTTCCTGGAGCTGGGATGTGCCTTTTTAATTGGTAGAGCATTATGCATTATTATTACTTATACCCACCTAGAGCAGTGGGGAGAATACAAAACTGCAGACCTTGCACTGCTCAGGAACCACCCCCTCCTTCCCCCGCTGCCCCCGACTCCTTCTCTCCTACCCTAGCACATCCCAAACCTTCCCTCCCCACCACACGGATCTTCAGAATTCTCTCGCCTACAACCCTCTAAAGGATTTGCAGGGATACACACCCCCAGCACTCACCCACCCCCTGAACAGTCTTTGCTGGCATGGCCGCTTCTCAGCCCATCTCCCCCTTTAATACTGCAAGGCATGCATATGTTAAACCGTCCATCAGTCAGAGTGTAGGACTGGGAATCAGCCAACTGGGCTCTAGTCTTGGCTTTCCACTGACTTGCCGCAGGGCGTGGTCAAGGCACTTTACATTTCAGCCCCTCAGTTTACCGATTGAAGATAATCCTTCCCTATTTCACATGCAAGGGTGCTTTGCAAAGTGCTGACAGGCTCTGGATTAAACGGTCCTGTGTAAATCCAGAATATAGATACAACAATCAACCCCTTAAAATCCTTAAATAAATAAAATTAAATATGGAGCAAGAATGCATGCAAAGCAGGTCTCTATATCTAGCACAGGAATTTCTAAGGCTACATGAAAGCTTATGGGATGCAATTTTTTGAAGCCGTTTTGCCCCCGCCCCATTGGAAAATGACGATTTCAGAACCTGGCCCCAGGAAGAGGTTGGTTTTGGTGAATTTTTCAACTCAAAAAAAAAAAAAAAAAAAAAGATTTTGAAAAAAAAAATTGAAATTGTCAAAATGTTTGCTTTGCCATTGTCAGAACAAAAAAAAATCCAGTTTTCTTGTTCAAAAGAACTTTTCATTTCAAAATAAGCTAATTATAGTAAAAGATCAAAATGTGAACAAAACATCTTGATTGACCCAACCTGAAGGATTTCCCTCCCCCTAGATTTCAGCTGGTGAAAGTTTGCAATTGAATTTTTGGCCCCATTCAGGACAGGAAAATTTTTGGAATCTTGAAAGTTTTCATTAATAAGAAAAGTCCTTCCCTGCCCCAGCTCTACATACAGCCTTGTCCTCCTCCTGTCCCTCACCACAACTGGTCGTCGCATTCTGTCTAAATTTCTATCACAAACTCTGCAGGGACCTGTTCTTACTGGTCTATCAAGGGCCAAGCACCCTTACAGCGCTCTGTGCACAGTGTCAATCATTTGCTGAATGCTCTCATGGGGACCAGAGGGAGAGAAAAGAGCAGAGAGAACCTCTGTTCAATGGTCTTGGAACCCTGCTTAGCTACAGAACCAAGACAGCTTTGGTAAGCTCCACCAGCTTGGCCAGAATCCCAGAACCTTATTCCTTCTAAACCAGTGCTCCAGAATCAGTGTAGACAGGGTCCCACCACTGGCTCTGAGCCCCAGCTCGGAGCACAAAGATATGACTTAGAGGCAGTGTGCATAGTCCTGCAGATGGAGGTGGAAGGGGAGCTGAACTCAGAGCAAATACAGCTCAGTCTTGGCAGGCTCCCACAGGAGCTTTTCAACGGCTCCCCACCCCAGCCAGGAACCCTGTGGGTGAGCAGATTGACGTGGGGGGAATCTGTAGGTAGTCAGCGGGGCCACGGATTACCCAACCCCATTCCCCCCACCCTGCAGGAACGGGAGAGAGAGAGATAGGAAGAGACCTAAGAGAGGAAGGAGGCTTTAATGAGAATTGTGCCAGTTGTGAGCCCTAAATGCCTTCCCATCTCCTGCTGTTCAATCACCGGGGTAAGGGCCTGCTGGGGAAGGAACAAAGAGACAAGCGCGGGACTGCGCTCCAGCTCTTGTGGACAGCGAGGATTTCTTCCTACCTCTCCCCATTTCTTACAGGGCACACAAACCCTCGCTTTGGGGGGAGGAGGCAGAAAGACCCTTCAATCTGGGGGCGAGGCAGGGCCATTTCCCCTACACAGCCCTGGTTCATGCTCGAGGGAAATGTACACAAAAGCTGTGTCAGAGCAGGGCTCAGGCTGGTTTGGAACAGCATGGCCCTGCCCCCGCTGGTGCCCAGACTGTATCAAGGCCGGCTCCGGGAGGGAAGCCGTGCTTGACCGGCAATCTGAAGAGGAGATGGGCTCAGACTAATGATCCAGATCTAGACCCGCCCTGCTCCTCCCATGCTTAAAGTTCAGATCAAAGTCCCCACTTTGCAACTGGCCCTTGGTCTCAGCCTAGCACAGCAGAGCCCTGGTCTATGTGGGGCTCCTAGGCCCTACCCCCACCCAGATGATAAATGCCAGAAATGACTTTCAGACACAGCCCCCTCTCTAGCGTCAGCAGCAAGGAAGGATGCCACTAATTTTCTGACAAGGACGTTGAGAAAGCCACAGGAGATACCTGCGTGGCCACAGCCGGCCCAGCTTCGTCACTCAGTGCAGGATTGTTCCCTGCAGTGGGGAAAATGGTAGCCCAAGCCTGCTCGAGTCAGAGCTGCAAAGCCCCTAGAAAGAGCTTCTCATGACTCCTGGGCGCACACCACATTCTTAATCTCAGAACCAGAAGGTAGCTCCTCCTTTCCTCAAACGTGTTCACCACCTGGCTTGGGTGGGTAAACTGAAGAGGGGCTTGTTTCTTATCCCACATCCCTGTTGAAACTTATTCCACTTGTCACATATTTGTGGGTTCATGCTTTGCACCAAGAGCATGCCAGGGTGCCCCGACACTGCAACGACACACCTGTGGCTGGCCCATGTCGGGCTCACAAAGCTCAGGCTGCGGGGATATACAATTGCAGCATAGACGTTCAGGCTCGGGCTGGAGCCCAGGCTCTGGGGCCCTCCCCCTTCACGAGCCCGAATATCTACACTGCAATTCGATAGCCCCACAGCCTGCGTCAGCTGACACGGGCCAGCTGTGGGTGTTTTACTGCAGCACAGATGTACTCTGCGAGTCCAGATCAACTTACACAGGTTTGTTCGTTTTAGGACCATGGTGTCAGGATTAGTCACCGCAACTGTGGGCTCTGAAATGTGCACTGCTTGGGCTAGCAGGACAGCGACAGCAGCCCACGCTGGCCTGACTCAGAGTTGCCAACTCACAGTTTTATCTCAAATCTTGTGAAATTTGTGTTTTTTTCTTAAAGCTCCAGCTCCCGGAGTCAGGAGATTATGTGACAATTTCAAATTTAATGTATGGTCAGGTAAATTTCCCACCCCCCTGGCTGTGGAGAAAAGTTTGAAAAAGTGAGCCCTAAAGGCTGAAGAAACAGAAGGCAAATAAAAAGCACCCCAAATAGATTTTAAAAATCATGAAGATTTTGGGGATCGGACTCATGATTTTCCATGGGGCCGGTGATACGGTTAACCCTCCAACATAGCATAGGCTACGTAGCACAACTGTACCACCACTGACAGAAGTTACAGTCATGCTAGGAAGAAAACAAGCAACGTTAACCACGGTCTGCCTAGCCTAGACCAAACCTGCATGTGAGATCAGTCCATTCAACACAACCCGTTTGTATTTTCAGCCCCGGCATTCAGTACTGAAATGTTGCCACCGATTCTCTTCCATGGCTAAGGAATGATTTGGGTGTTCATCTGCATGGGCTGCATAAGCAAGGAGGGATTATTTATGTGAATAGGATTTTTAATGTCTCCCCTGAATCACTTGGCAAATTTCTCCATTGCCTGAGGGAATATAGAGCTGAGAGAGAGAAGCAGCTTCTTTCTAAGAGCTTGTCTACACACAGACTGGGACAGAAATAAGTACAACACTTTCAGTTTGCATCTTTAGCTATTTTGGTGAAAATTGTGTGTCAAACACTTTTATTTTGGAGCAAGCGCCTTATTCTGAGTAACCCAAGGGCTTACCCGAATGGGAAAATTGACCAGAATATCTATTATGGAATAAATGTCTACATGGGGAATTTTTCTGGAATAGCTATAGCATTTAAATTCACATCCTTCCTTATTCCAAAATAGCTTCCCCCTATGGACAAGCCCTACACCGATTTTTTTTTTTTTGCAAACTGATTTAAGTTAAATAAAGATAGGGCATCCTTGTTTCAAAATAAGAACGTCCACACAAATACATACTTGGAGCTTCAGTTATGTTGCTGTGTGTTACCACCAATCTACTTATTTCTGTTCCAGTTTGGGTGCTGACCTGGCTGACTTTTAAGTCAGGGTTTGGGGGTATGTTAATAATGGAGGCATTAGCATAAAGCAGGGGCTCTCAAACTGTGGGTCAGGACCCCAAAGTGGGTTGTGACCCTGTTTTTATGGAATTGCCAAGGCTGGCTTAGAATTGCTGGGGCCCAGGGCTGACGCCTGAACCCCAAAGCCAAAACCCTTGGGTTTCAGCCTTTGGTGGCGGGGCTCAGGTTACAGGCCCCTTGGCTGGGGCTGAAGCCCTTGGGGCGGGGCTTGGGCTTTGGTCCTCCCCCATGGGGCAGCAGAGTTCAGGTGGGCTCAGGCTTCAGTCCTGGGGTTGTGCAGTAATTTTTGTTGTCAGAAGGGGATCACGGTGCAATGAAGTTTGAGAATTCCTGGCATAGGGGGACCTGGACTTTATGACCCAAGAAGTCCATTCCAGATCTCAAACACATCCAGACTTTTCTAGGTTTGACTTGAGCCTTGCTCTAAAAAAAGAGGAGTGAAGAGATTCCATTTGTTTGGAGGTCATTTTATCTTGGAGAACATTTAAGGGCCTTTTCTCCCACCCCCCAGGGGTTTGAGAGTTTGTGGTGGGGGAAGGGAGATGCCTGCAGTGATCAGTTTAAAATTTAGACAGAAACAGGAGCTCAGAGCTCTTTTTGAAATGGGACAAGTCTGCTCTTTTTGGAACACAACACACTGCCTTATTAATCCCAGCAATACTTCACAAACAAAATAGAGAGGTACAAAGGTGCATTTCCCCATTCAGAATAGCTTGGATATCAGCAGATTCCCTTATAACAACTCCAAGTCTAACTTGGCACATTGCCACTGAGCACAATGGGACTCTGCAAGAGAGTGAACTAGGTGTTTGCTGGCATCTTGGAGGCTGATCTGCAATCTTTACACCCTATAATTCCCAGTGGTTGCAGCTCCACCCATGGCAGACCCACACTGGCAGCGCAGACAAAGTTCTGGCAATCACATCACTGCATTCTCTAACCCTGCTCAGGGTAGAAAGCTTGATCCCCTAAATCAGTGGCTCTCAACTTTTCCACACTACTGTACCCCTTTCCGGAGTCTGATTTGTCTTGGGTACCCCAAGTTTCACCTCACTTAAACTACTTGCTTACAAAAATACTTGCTTACAAAAATCAGACATAAAAATACAAGTGTCACGGCACATTACTGAAAAATTGCTTCCTTTCTCATTTTTACCATATAATTATAAATTAATTGTAAAATAAATATTGTACTTACATCTCAGTGTATACAGCAGTATAAAGAAGTCATTGTCTGTATGAAATTTTAGTTTGTACTGACTTCACTAGTACCTTTTACGTAGCCTGTTGCAAAACTAGGCAAATATCTAGATGATTGTATGCCCTGGAAGACATCTATGTACCCCTGGTTGAGAACCACAGCCCTAAATGTTCACAGAAGGGGATCACAAAAGAGTCACAACACAGCCAAATGGAAATTCACTTCAGAATTCAAATGCCTATTTGGGAATCATTTCTCCCTGTTAGCGAACTACAACCATGAGTTAAGATCACAAGCTAACCTTTTCCATTCACTAGACATTAGTCATTTCCAGACCTTTATTAAGCACCATCAGGCTGTAGAATCAGGAGCTGGGGCCACCAGAAAACAAAATACAGCTGTTGAAAAATCTGTCCTGGTAAGATGCCCCTTGTTAATTCTGGGCACGATCCCAGCCAGCTTATTTACACTGAACAGATCCGGCGCGTCTAACATTTCTGTCCAGCCTGCCAGGCTCTTTGGCTGTCCCCTCGCAATCTCTGGGCCGCTAAAAGTCCAGCAGTTTAGTGGGGCGCTCAGGCAAGCTGCCTGCCTGCCATGGCCCCACAACGCTCCCAGAAGCAGCTGGCTCCTGCTGGCATGTCTCTGCGTGCCCCTGTGGGACCATGAGTGAGTCAGTTTCTGTGCCTCATTTCCCACCCCCAGTCTGTAAAATGGGAATAATATTCCTGTGTCTCGCTGGTCTATTTTGTGCATGGCATAACGGGGCTCTGATCTGAGCTGCAGCTTTTAGGTGCTATTGTACAAGAGACCCAAGCCTTATCTACACGACAGCTTCCGCTAGAAGAGCTGTACCTGTTGGGAGTTACAAGGCTAATGGGACTACTCGCTGAAGTAAAGTTACTCAGGTGTGTAAGAGCTTGCATGGTCACTGGCTTCAGACTCATGGAAAGTTAAGCACAGCATCGCTTCAGGTTGGGCTTTCTGTGAACTACAGTAGGACCTTGGGTCCCTGGTCTGGGGGGGCCTATGTGCTAGGGGCACAACAAACTGCCCCACGGAGCTTGCTTGCCCTGGGACTGGTTTTACTATTAGACCAGCCTGGTAGTTTGTCCCTTTTATTTATATATTTATTTAAATAGAAAGAATGGAGGGTTCCCAAGCCAGCAGTGAGGAATATTGGCATATTGCGTAAGGGACCACGCACGCCACAACAGGAGCCAGCCATGCCTGGCGGCAGCAGGCTCTAAGACAGGTGTGATCGTGAGAACGGGTGGGCCAGCGTCTTCCACAACTGGGTCAGGAAACAATGCTCCAATCAAAGCGTAACAGGTTCTGTCCAATTCAGAGCAAGAATAGACAATATCATGGTAAAGACCCCTGAGCCCTATCTACACTGCTATTGCCATTAACGGACCACGATAGGCCTCAGTTTTCCTGCTACTGATGCACCCCAGGGTCTCCTCTACACCAAGAGTTATCAGGGCTGTTCCACCGTTGGTGCCTCCAGTGGAAGCGGAAGTGCTAGAGCAGACAGGACTCGGCCATTTGTACCACTGCGCTGCCTAGGAAGGCATGGAGTAAGAGTAGACGACACCATCGTACAGGACACGGCAGCCGGGCTCCCCCAGTGCTCCCATGGCTAGCACCGAGGAGCTTCTCTGGTGCAACGTTTTCATCAAAAGCCACCGGTGTCTACAGCAAGACACCCGTCCACAAATAACACCAGCTGTAAGGTAGAACAAAGGCCAAAAAAGAATGCAGATCTATTTGTTCAGTCTGAATAGCGTAAACTGCCCCGGTGTTGGTCTTGTGGTAAAGGCGCTAGGCTGGAACTCTGAGCTGACCGCTCAACCTTGGTCTCCTGTCATGGACTTCCCCTGTGATCGTGGTCAATTTACAATTTTGCTGAGCCTCAATTCCCCCATCTGTAAAATGGGGATAAGAGGGCTACCTTTCTCCCACCATTTATCTGTCTTGTCTGTATAGACTACAAGCTCTCTGGGGCAGGGAGTGTCTCTTTCTATGTGTACCTAGAGCGCCTCGCACAAATGGACCCCAGTATCAGCGGCCTCATACAATATAGTTCTTTTTCAAATTAATAAATACTTTGCCCTCCAGTGGCACATCTTACAAGGTTCCTCAACGCTCTCAGAGAGCGAGAAATTGGAAAAATGGAACCCAGGAGTCCCAACTCACAGTTCTGCATTGCTCTAATTATTAGACAACACTGTCTCCTTTCCAGAGGTCATGCCTGTCTAACCCATGATCTGAACTGCAGGGAAAAATTGCCATTCCTTGAACCATAGGAATGGGATTCAGATGCCCGCATGATACAATATCACAAAGCCCTGCCAGGAAGAGTTCTCTGGAGGTAAAAAACAAAACAAAACGGCCAAAGTGCTATCCTTATTAGATAGCAAGAACCAAATTCTTTTAAAATTCTTATCACTTGAGTTTCTCTGGATACGCATTAGCATTCCCCTTTGATAAGCATGCTGAGAGGTTCCTCCACTTCATTGCAGCTTCTCAACACTCACGTATCCTTGGCCAACAGGCTTTCATTTTTCCAGAGTAACGTTGCTAATCCAATACGTGTATTTTCCACTCTTCCCACCACAGCAGTATTCAGGGGAGGGACTATTTTCCCCAGCAGTGGAAGAACATGTTTGGCACAAAGCTGCAATAAATCCAGCACTGATAACAATAGGCCCTGTGTTTAAGGGCCTGAACTTGTTCCCATAGTAAGTTCTTTGGGTGGGGACCACATCTTCATGTGTATATGGTGTCCAGTACAATGGGCCCAGGATCTTGGCTGGGCCTCTGCACTCTACCGTAATACCAGCATTAAATAAGTCAGAGTTTTGCTATTGATTTTTCAGGACACGCTCCTGCTCCCATTCAAGACTGAGCTTTATAAGGCCACGGCAGCCTAGAAATCAGCAACCCAAAGAAGCTCCGGATGAATTATCCATGGGATCCACCACCCTACACACTCACCTCTGAGTTTAAATTAAAGTTCAGCCTCTACATGGAGCCTCAAGATTGGGGGAGGTGGGAATTGCTTTATACGGAGTACAGCATCCTGCCCTTCAAACCACATTACCAGTCACACAGCATGCTGGGAAGCTGAGGGTCCCCAGAGAGCTGCAGAGTCCTGACTCTCTGGCTAATAGGGGGCCCTGCTATCAGATCAGTAACAGTAAAGTACATAAAATTCCAGGGGATTATTAATCCTTGTGATTTCTTTGGGAAACGTGACTCTGAGATGCGGGGTTAGGGACCAGGATGATTTTTCTAATGCGGTTGTTTTAAGGGACCCACAAAATATTAATTGTTCAGGTTAGTTTAATTTTCCCCCCGCCCAGAGTTAACTATTCCCTTTCTGTTCTCTCCTTTTGGGAATTTAATTTGGGGGCTTCCAGACATTCCTCAGGCTTTTCTCTGAGCTCGTTTTTAAATAGCTTTCTGTTTTAAGACTCGAGTGGGTTTGTTTTTGTAGTACACCGAGCTTACTTTCACTAGTTTTATTTGAGGCTCTCAAAGCTCTTCCCAAATATTAAGCCTCACCACACCCTAAGAGGCAGGCAGGCAGGTTTCAGAGTAGCAGCCGTGTTAGTCTGTATCCGCAAAAAGAACAGGAGTACCTTGTGGCACCTTAGAGACTAACAAATTTATTCAAGCATAAGCTTTTGTGGGCTACAGCCCACTTCATCGGATGCATAGCAACAGATGGGATATAAAATCCTGCAAGAGAACCGTTCTCTGTTTTTACAGATGGAGAAACAGAGGCACAGAGAAGGGGAATGACTGGCCTAAGCTCACCGAGCCAGTCAGTGACAAAGGCAGGAGAGGAGCTCAGGACTCCCGGTTCTTTGTTGTAGCTAGGGTGCCCCACTGACAGCCTGGAGATGAAATCTTTAGCCCCCACAAGAAGGGCAGCAGTGCCAGCCTCCCCCCTAGTGCCCTGCCAACGGGCCTCAGTCTTGTGCTATGAGGACTATTTTGTGGCTTGGGAAAGGAGTTCAGTCTCCATGGCCCATTCAGTCCTTGGACTCTCAGCTGAGGCTGCAAACCGTGGTACCAATCAGGGCATTTGCCTTGAATGTGTTTCAATTCCTCTTTTGCTGGTAACTCTTGCTGCCTTGGGGGCTAGCGGGGACTACCCTGGGCGTGCACCCACTTCAGGTTCCATGTGTTTGTGTTTTATTCTTTCCCCCAGGAGGCTATTTCATGGGTTCCTTTCTATTCTGGGCTTGAATTGGTCTTGCCAGGTGGATCCAACCCACCCCTTCTGCGGGGGAGTGCTAACCACTGCTGGGGATGCACCATTCCAGCCACCTTTCCAAATAAAACTCCCAAACTAAACCCTGCTGTTGGGACTCTACAGCCAGTCAGGGTCCCCAGGAGCAGCTCTCTCATCGGTGGGTGTAAATCAGTGCTGCTCCATTGTCTTCAATGGAGTCTGCTGATTTATACCAGCAGGGGAAAGGACCCAGCATCTCAGTTCTTGGCATCCTGGTTGAAGGCCAACTCTGCTCCTACGTGCTTCATCCCCTCTGCCTCCTCAGAGGCCCCCAAATGAATCCATCTCCAGTGCCTGGGGAAGGCTGGGAGATTTGACCTGAATGCCTCATTTTAAGCTCACAAGGCAGCCCTGGAGGAGCCCCGTTAGTCGCCTGTCCTGCAGAGATTTTAATCTCTTTGTGATCAGATAAAGGGGGAGAGAGAGAGGGAGACTCACCCCCTGCCGGGAAGGGCCATTCAAACCTGGTTCCTGTAATAAAGTGATTTAATAGATCTAAAGAGGCCAATTCCCTTCTTTCTCCCACAGTTACTTCCTGTGGGTCATCATTCACATATGTAAATGAAGAGGGGAAGGAGCGGGTTATCCAGGACACTGCAGCCGGTTAAGCTGGTTTTGGGGCATTGTGGAGGTACCCCATGGCAGACTGATACCACCCCTATTCTCAACACCTCCCCAGACACCTCATTGCTTGGATTTGTCCATTTGTCTGTCCTCCTCTGGATACTTTGGATTATGGCCCATCACTGACTTGACTGTCACACCATTCCTTGGGGTGAAGGTCTCGAAATACACAGCTATGTAGCGGTCAAGAAAGGTGCTGGGTTGACAGCCCCAACATCCTCTATTCATAGCACAGCATACACAGTGGAAGTAGAAGTTTCCTTTGTGTTTCTGAAACGTGTCTCAACCTTGTCCCAAGGGATGACTCCTGGGGATGAGAGGAGACATTCATTCTCCATGCTCTCCTTGGCTTCTCTGTTGGGGCTGCGAACAAGGGGCCCCAATTTGTGCCATCCCAGTGGTGTTTTGGGAGAAGCCAGACAACTGGATGGAGTTCCAGATTAAATTCACACAGGCCAAGTAGCCACTGGCTAGTAATGACTTTCTATTACTACCAACCTGGGGCTGGATTTGAACCAGTAACCTTGAGATGAACGGCTCGATAGACCATCATCAAGCTGAAGCCACCTAGTTGCCCCACAGGCACAACTCCGTCACCTCCAAGGCTAAGCTGGAAGCGTCTTGTTCCCTTGAATGCTAACACACAATTAAAGCAGGAAGCATGCAAGCTGGGGAGCAGCGAATTGGACATCAACGTTACCTTTGACCCTATTTCCCCCCTCCACCCCCCCAAAAAAGTCTACTCAGTCACTTACATAAGTTTCTTGAACATACCAGCTCTCCACCAACTCCCTCTAAGTATATGGCTACACTGGAGAATTTGCAGCTGTGCCACTGTAAGCTCTCCAGTACAGCTGCTTTCAGCCAACAGAAGAGAGTGCTCTCCTCCACTGAATTAATCCACCTCCACCAGAGGCAGTAGCTGCTCAGTGCAAGAAGCTCTCCTGCTGACCTGGCACTGTCCACACCAGCGCTTAGGTCGGTGTAACTTATGTCACTCAAGGGGGGAGTGGCTTATTCACACCCCTGAGTGACATAAGTTATACGGCTGTAGATGGTAGCGTAGACATAGTCTAAGTGTGTGAACAGTCACAGGAACTGCTCAACCCACGGCCCAATCAGCACACAGCTGCGGCCCATGTGACATCCTCAGGGCCATACAGGTAGTATATATATTGTGTGGATGTGGCCTGCATAACAAAGAGGGCCCGCGGTGGTAAATAGGTTGAGAACCACTGGCTCAGATTAAGGGCTCTCCAGACCCCATCTTGGGTGATTTAAGGAAGTTTGTGGCCTTTTCCTAGACAGGTTTCAGAGTAGCAGCCGTGTTAGTCTGTATTCACAAAAAGAAAAGGAGGACTTGTGGCCCCTTAGAGACTAACAAATTTATTTGAGCATAAGCTTTCGTGAGCTGTATGAAGTGAAGTGTATGAAGTAAGCCGATGAAGTGAGCAGTAGCTCAGGAAAGCTTATGCTCAAATAAATGTATTAGTCTCTAAGGGGCCACAAGTCCTCCTTTTCTTTTTTCCTAGATAGTGGGTTGTGAGAGATACAACAGGCAGACACACCCTGGCTAAGTCTTTTTTGTGCAGGAATGTTAGTGACTGCAATCAGAAAACTAGACTGACTGGGGGCAATAAATGCTGGGGAGAACAGAGCATTCCTACCAGACTCCATTAACCGGGAGTCACATTGAATCTCTCTCTCACACACACACACACACACACACAAAAGATCCAGTCGCTTCTTCTAACAGAGAACTTGGCACTGTCATTTACTGGATCTAATGACTAGTCCCAGGAACTGGGTTTTCCCAGCCAATCTGAATCCACCTCCTCCATACTCAAACAAATGTTTAGTATGCATCTAAAGGGCTGTGTAATTAGAGCAAAAGCAGTTTCCTTTCTGTTCTACACCATGCCACATCCCTGACTGCATTCTCCCAGGCTGAGAGAATTCAGTTTTCCACGTTCATTCACTTTGGGATTTGCCATATCATTCCATCAGCCATGACCGCAGGAGCCATTCCCTCCTGGAGCAGAAGATGAAAGAGAACCCATACCCCACCTCCATTCAATCTTGTGGTTCCAACACACAGCTTCCTCAACGGCAGGGATAGGTTATAACCAAAACTCTGCATTTGAAACACCCTGAACTCTGGGAAAGCCCTGTGCTGAACTCTTTAAACAATGGCACTCAGCCTACCCCCGGAAGGAACCCTCTTTTCTGGAGGTCTCATGACATTCAGGAGCCATCAATATGTCCATTTCTAAGTTCCGCTTTTTCAGTGGTTTTCACATAACGTAACACCCATTAAATGATCGACTGTGTTGCAGGATATTACACTACAAGCACCACACCAACTTTTCAATGAAGAGAACAAGTTTCTTTGGTGCCATCTAGGAATAAATAGCAAACATGTTGTTTACAACACCACACACAATCCATATTCAGCTACCCTTCAGCCCTACTATTAACCAGCTATACTGTGTCCACACTGGCTGGGCAGACTGTGTTTAACCTGTGTCAGCCTGTATCCCAGGGTAGCTAAGGCCTTTGAAAGGTGCAGCACCAGAACAGAGATCATGCAGACATCTCTAAGGGTATGTCTACCCTGCAAGTGAAGGTGGATTGCAGCATGGGTAGTCACCCCTGTGCTAGCTTTAATCTAGCTAGGGTAATCTAGGGTAACAACTGCAGTGTAGACATGATGGCACAGGCTAGTATCCAGACTATAAGCTGATTGAGGATCCTGGGTACATACCCTGGTTGCTAGCCTATGTGCCATGTCTATATTATTACTGTTACCCATGATCGCTAGATTAAAGCTACCCGGGGTGCGCCTACCTGTGTAACAATCACGCCTTCACTTGCAGTGTAGACACACTTTAAGAAATGCAGAACCAGGCCCCAGGGGTTTCCCCAGAGACCACCTATGCTTCAGTGTAAGGCAGATTCAGCAAAGCACTTGAGTCCCATTGGCTTCAAGGGGATTTAAGCACATGCTTTAAAGCACTTTCCTGAACCAAAACTCTAGCTGCAACAACGCTCAGAAATGGTTGCGGGCAGGGGGGCTGGAGCAATTTGTACAGTGGGGGTGCGGAGAGCCATTAAACCCAAACTGGAAACCCTGGATATAATGGAAACCACTGCAAGCCAGGGGGTGCAGCACCCCGCCCAGTTCCAGCGCCTATGGTTGAGGCTAGCAGAGTCACTGCCCCCCACAGGCAGGGAGATTTTAAAAGCTGGTGCCACAGAAGATGCCCACGACCATTTCCCTAGGCTGGCATTCACCCAGATCACAGGTTTCATAGGCCTGTCACATGCAGATGCAAACCGAGACTGGGCCTGCACCCCGTTCCCTCCATACTGTGGAGGAGGACTTTTCTGGGGGTGGGGGTTGTAAGATTTTTCTGCCTCTTTAGAGCAAGAGAAAGGCGACTCCAACACACCACGCAAAGAAATAGTCTCAGCCTAGATAGTGCCAGGGCTAGAACCCATCTCTGACCAGCTTAGATTTTTGTCTCCAATCCCATTTGACAGCACATTAAGGACACAGCCGTGTTACACCAGAGGGATCAAAAGGTGGATGATTTTTAACTTCCGTGTGGACACGGTCAACGGGCACTGCCCATTGTTAACAGCCACAGCGTGGGGGTCGGGGTTTCTAAAAACATGATTCTCTCCTAGATGGGACCTAATCATACCGCGGTCAGGGCACAAAGTGTTTTAACCTGTGCCCTGTAGCCCAATGAGCTTGTGAGTGACTCCATCATTTTGGAATGGGGTGGGAAGCCTATTCTAATTCACTGTCTTGGCCCCCCATCTCTCAGCACACTTCTTCCTCCATCCACTCCCCCTCCCACAATCCATGCAGGCCCGCGGACATTATTTCTACTTCCAGTACCCACAGGGGAGCACTTTCCACCCCACTTTAAGCAGGAGGGTGCCTGCCTACAAACCCCTCTCCAGCCAGCCCCCACCCCTAGCCTCTCAAAGCCTATAGCAGCTCCCTGCCCAGCCTTATGGGCTCCCACATGAGCCATTGTTGACAGAAAATGGGATCAAGCAGGTATCCCTTTTACATACGCTGCAGGAGGGCTGGCTCCCGGGAGGTACTCCGGAGGGGAAGCTCGTCCCCAAATCCCCCAACTAGTTGGCCCTGGCGAACCAGTCCCCCGGTCCCCACGGGGCTGAGGAAGTGGGAAGGGAGAGAGGAGGCAAAAACAATCACAAGAAACAAGCGCTAATCCCAAAGCTCCCGAGGCAAGGCCTCAATCCCTGCAGGCCCAGCGTGGCATGGGGATCCCCTTCCCCGCCCCCTCCCCCCACTCGTGGGGCTGATGAAGCTGGCCTGAGATGTGGGGGGGGAGGGAGCCTCAGAAACAGGCTGGAGCTACCCCCTCCCCAAGAGGCTTCACAAAGCAGGAGCCCCAATGCAGGGGACTCCCCCGTGTCCAAACGCACCTCTCCCCCCGGCCGCCCCACTCAGGGCGAGCTGCCCCCAGGGCTGAGCTGAAATCTTTGCCAGCGTCCTAGGCCGTAAACCGCCCAGCCCCACCGCCCTGCCCAGGGACCGGCGGAGGAGGCTGAAAAGCCCCTGGACCCACGCTGGCCTCAGAGAAGCCCCCCCAGTCTTACCTGGTGCACAAAGACATCCACGGGGGCGTCCAGGGCAGTGCCCTCCTTGCTGGTCATGGAGAGGAAACCGAAGCCCATCCTCACGTTGAACCATTTGCAGATCCCGGAGCCGTGGAGGGGCTGGGGTTCCCCGTCTGGCTTGGGGGAGTCTCCCGCGGGCTCCTCGCCCGTCTTCGCACAGCCACCTGGAAACATCCAAGCCAGACCCACTGAGCTAGGGGAGAAGGAACCAGGAGAGCCGCCTTCGCCATAGTGCGGCGATGGGGACCAGCAGCTGGGGCGCCCATGGAAGCATGATCGAGGCTCCCTCTGCAGACCCTGCCCTTCCCTTCTCCCCGGAGGGGGCGGCCCCCCCACTACTGAGACCCCCGATTCCCTAGGACTCTTCCTGACGGCTGCTGCTTGCAATCCAGCTGCGCGCACCAAGCCAGGCGGCTCCACACTCGCCTTAGAGAAACCGCCAGAGCCTTTGCTCCTTTGGGGGGCGGGGGAGTCTCCCTCTCCCCCAAATCTAAAGCAAATGCACCGAACCCCCACCCCGACATGAAGTACGGGTCACCCAAGTCTGATCGCAAAGGGGGCTGGGGCGGGGGGAATCAATCTCCCGTCCCTAGAAGGATAATTTTGTTATGCTGATCAGTTGCAATTAACCTCGATTAGATCCAAGAGACAGAGGGACTGAACCCCCTCCTCCCCCAAATGGTGCGAAATAAAAGAAATCCCCCCCCGAAAAGTTTTTGCCTCTCGAAATCAGCTGATCTCCCATTTTAAAAGGCACCCTCTCCACTCCCGCCCCCCTTTCCCAGCTGCTAGATTCGCCCAGTCTTCGCAAAATCCCCCCAAAAGCCCACAACGTCCCAACTCTCACCCCAGAGGAAAGCACATGTTGCAGTGATGCACTGATTTCATTTACTATCCCCCCCACACACCCCGCACGCCGGAGGAAAAAAAGGCAGTGGGGGGGGGGGGGGAGAAAGCAATCATTCGTTTAGTGAGTTGCTAGATCTAAAGCACCCAGGGGTGGATTCTTCCCACAAAGCTGAAACAAACAAAACAGATCATTTTTGGTAGCGGCGAATCCCCCCCCCCCTCCACAAATCGACCAAGGCTGTAATGAAGCGGCACCGAACCTGCAAACTGCTGGTTAGAAACGGAACCCATCCTGCACCCCCTTTGCAAAAGCCCGAGCTGCGGCCGGAATCCCCTCCGCTCTGCAGCCAGCCGGGAGGGTGTCCCCACAGCTCAGCCCCCAAAAGAAGACTCAGCGTGCTACATCTTCACTCCAACAATAGCGGTGGGAGGGCCCAAGGGCTTTCCAAGGATCCCAAATTCTAAGAGACAATAGCAACCCCTAGAGCCATGCCTCCTCCTTCTCTCCCGCCTCGACAACACCCCTGAGCTCTCCCCCCTCCCGGAGGTGGGGGTGGGGGGAGTCACCTTCTGCCATGCTGCCTGCTGCGGGACAGCCCTGGTTAATTTCACTTTCCCCCTTTTCCTACTTCATCACGCCTGCTGAAGCTGGGGGGGGGGGGGGGGCGCGCCTTGCCTAGACATCCATGGCTCTGTTTTATCAGAGTGTGGGTTTCACGTGTCCCCTTCCTCCCCCTCCCCCACCTGACTCAGTTACTTTCCCCCCTTGCTAATAATTATACATTCCAAGAGGGATTTTTGTTTTAAGGGAGGGGAAGGCTGCCTGCGAGTACAAACCCCACAGCGGGCCAATCACTGACAGAAACCACCTGTCAAGACCAAAAAAAAAAAAATGAATGACCCCTCCCAACCCCCCTTTGCACTCCACTCCACCCCCTTCAGGACACTATTAACCGCTGTACCCTTCCCGCCCCCCCCCCCAGCCTCTAGTCAGTTTGGCTGGGAGATGATCGGCAGGACTCTAGCTGATCTGTTTAAAATGAGAGCTCTCCCGCTTCATTCCTGCTTGGCACGTGAAACCTTTCTCGGCCAATTCCCTCCCCCAGGAGAGGAGAGAGCAGGGGTACCACTGTTAGGGGTAGAGGAAGGGACTCGTGAGGGACCCTCTCCCAAAATACTCAGTCATGGGCAGTTGCTCCTAGGAGGATCTGAAATTAATGGGGTGGGGGGCGCCTTTGATTGGTTTCCCGTTTATTGCTCTCTGGTGATGGATTAATTTTAAACCACCTGCGATTGGAGTCATCTGGCTTCCCAAATTTCTGATTCGAGCGGAATTGAAATGACCCAACCCTGCTTTTGAACCAACCCCCCCCCCCACAGTTATTTATTCAATGCTGGGCTTTAGTTAAAATTTCCCCGGGAAGATTTCTTTTTAAACAAACAAACAAAGTCTTAAGGGGGGCGGAGAAGAAAACACAAAGGGATGTTTTATGAAGGGGGGGAGCAAACCGATTTTGTGGTTCGATGCATCACGTGGAAGACGAATTAAGAGATCCCGCCCCTGTTCCGTGGTTTAAAATCAAAGGCTGGTGGTAACAATTTGGGGAGCTACACTCAGTGTTGTAAATTTCATTGTTGCACACGGGGTAGAAACGCCAGCAAACAGAAGACATGTCCCCCAGCCAGAGGAAAAACAGGATGTTAAAATGAAAGTCACCCAAATCGAATCCCCTGTAAACGGTTCTTTTGGCCCCAAATCACAGAGTTGTTTTGGGAAGCGTTGCATAACAACCTGGGAATTAAATCTGTTCCAATCACTCTTTTTATAAAGTATTTTCCGATCTCGCCCCTTCACAATAAGTTAGGCAGGGCATAAATATCTTTGCCCCTCATACATGTAAAGTTCAGGGATAAACATGGTGATCTTATTTTCTACCCCCACTACAGCCGGGCCTCTGGGGTGGGCAGGGGGGATTGGAAGCGAAGCCTGAGAGCTGGTTAAAAGGCAATCAGATCAAATGAGATGCGATCAATGCTCCATCGGGGCTGATGGATGGGATTGGAGACCCCCGGGGGTGGGGGTTCCCGGGCGCACAGCAGAGGAGAGACCCCTAAGGAAGGGGGTTCTTGTCTGGGAAATCCACTTGCTCTCCGTGAAATGCTGGGTCCCGGGATTAATCCCCCCCCCTCCCCGCCCGCGCCCCGGGAGTGGGGTGTGAACTCTAGGCTCTCTCTGGCCAGCATATTTGGCATTACATATCTGGAGCGGAAATGACCCATTTGGCTATTCGGGGGGGCGCTTTCTTCCCTCCACTGATAGTGGCTTGGGGGAGGGGCTGGTTGGGGGGGGGCTGCATTTGCAACCGAGGGTCCCGATTTGCATGGCCTGAAGGGGTGGGGGCTGGAGGGAGCTGAGTTTCGCAGGGGTGGGTATCTCCAAGGTCCCCCCCTTCCCCCCCGGGGAGAGATTTCATGGCTGGCCCAGGACAATGGCTGAGTGACCAGTGCAGGCTCCATTTCCGGCGCTCAGTTCAAACTGGACAATGCCAGCGAGCTATTCCCCCGGAGCAAGGCTGAACTTTTAAAGGGACAGCGCCTCTTATCCCAACTCCGAGAGCAGCTCCGGCCAAGCCCACCCCGGCCGCCCGGTCCTCGCCTCTTTTATTTGTAAAGGGACTGCTTGTTCCTGGAGACAATGTGGGTGATCTCCTAGCGGTTTCCTTCCAAGCCCACGAGCAGGGACAAAAGATTCCCCCCCCACCTCCCGATTTCCTGGGGGGCACCCCCAGACCGCGGAAACCGGTGTCTCTTTCTACCGCCCCATAACAAACCTGCCCCACCCTGCTCTGAAATGCGGTTCCTTCGGCTACAGGCCGCTTCCAATGCACAGAGATGCCCGTGGGCCGTTATATGGTCTATATAGGGATTGCTCAAAGAAAACACACTCTTCTATCTCTCCGTCCATCCCCAGCGCTCCCTCTGGTTCTACCCACGGCTCCGTCCCCCTGGCTCCTCCGATTCCAAAGAGCTCACACGGTCCCTTTCCCTTGCTTGTTTTGGGGGCTGGAGGCGGGACTTCAAAACTAGAATTAGTATTTCCTCCTCCCCCCCAATAAAAACATGTTAATTGTAAATTAAAAACGATTGACACTGATGAGTGATCATTCCTGGCGGCCAGGAAAACCAAGCTCTCGCCAGGTCACTTTTATGGGGATTGTTATTCTTAATTTTCAAATGGCGAGGTTGGCTGGAGATTTTCCATTTTTTTGTTGTTGTTGTTCATTCATTAAAACCACCCGCGTGGGAAATGGGCGCTAAGCGGAGACTCGCCGAACAGCGGAGTGGCTCCGTTTCAGGGAAGCGGCGGTTAGCTGTAGGGTGTGTAGGAGAAGAGACAATCTCCCTCCCGGGCACTGATCAAGGCCGAGCCTTTGGTCTTTCCTCGCCCCGAGCCGGCTGCGATCTGTGCAGGGGACGCGGGTCGGCCTTTCCCTGCCTGAAGGAGGACCAAAGGCCGGCGGAGAAGAGAGATCAGACCCAAAGTGGGAACTGGCAGGAGGCCCCGCCGCGCTCAGCAGCTGGGTTTGAACCGGGCGCTGTCGGCACCCAGGCACCGACCTCTCCCGCGGGAGTTAAAGGGGGGAACAGCCGAGGGGACTGACAAGAGGCGAGAATTTCACTCCCGTTTCGGAGGGGCCGGGACACCCCGCAACTGACACCCCCAGAGCCTGGGGCTGGGTCTCCGAGGCTAGCGCAGGACAGTGCCTGGCCGAGCGCTCCCCGCTCCTCCCTCTGCCCAGGCTGGGGGAACTCCCGCAGAAAGGGGGGCTCTGAGAGCCCCGCTAACCCCGGCTGTCCCTTCATTGCACAGTCAGGACCCGCCACCCCGCTTCCTGGGGCTTTCTCCTCTCGCCCAAGTCACTCGAACTCTTGGGTTAGGTGCCGATTCTAAAGCTGGTTCCCCCTTTCCTTTCCCGAAGGGATCCTGCCGGTGAGCTGGCGAGTTTGGCCAAGGCAACATTTGACGTGTCTCTGGGCTCTGCAATAACTCGATTCCTGCTTAGCCTAGGATTCACATTCAACATTCACCGATTTGCACATTGCTACACTCACCCTGCTGGAAGGGGCAAGTGGGGAGGCTTTAAAACAGTGCTTCTGGCTCAGTACCTTATCTGTCTGTGGGCTACCAAACCCTTCAGTAGCCCCGTTCACCGGGGGGCCAGCCAAGCGCGTCCAGTTTAGACTAGGATGGGGGGAGAAAGAGAGAATTCAGGATCAAACCGGAATCCCTATGCTCTGTCCAGGGTGCTGACTTGCTGGGTCAGCGCCGCCTTTCGTTGTCCCTGGTGCTGAAAGGCAGATCGGCCTCACGCTGTCCAGGGCTCTGAGTGGGGATTTTCATTTTCTAGACAAGCCCAGAAACACACACGAAAAATGATTCAGTTTTTTTTCTTAAACCGAATCTAACTTGTTAAACATTCCATGCCCCGCCCCTCTTTTATCTAGCATGTCCATAATTATGAGGGAAAGGACAATTCAGTTGCGTTGCTAACATCTCAACGCGGTTATCTTTAAATCTTGCCTTGATGGTTATTTCTAATAGTTCCAGTTTTGCAGTCAATGCAAAGCTTTCTTTAGGTGTTAATTGCCGTTTTTGATTATAGGAAGTGGCTGGAGTCTGTGGAGTGTATCTTGATCATCGAAAAACTACGGGTACTGCTCAATATTTCTGAGACACAATATAAAATAATGGAAGAAAGGCCTGAATAATCCCGCCCCCCGCTTTTGCCCCCTTAGCTTCACTTTTTGGATTGAATATCATGTACTGTGACTCGAGATATTAGGACATCTGAACAAGTGTTATTATTCTAAATAATTATGTTGCATCACTGTTGTAATATTTTAATAATCTGGGTTATTAATAATTATTACCCAATTAATGGATACCTATTTAGGCATGACTCACAAAGTCAGAGGTGTATTTAATTTGCAGGACACGCTAGGCGTGCTCATAAGAACAAGCACCACGAGTCTCACCATGCAACTGTTGCAAACTTTCAGATTCATCTTCCCAGAGCAGATAAGCGGGTAGGGAAATGCAGTTCTAGGGAACTGATCAAACCTTCCCAGCAGTGATTCGGAAGGGTGGTTTTATGACAGTAGATTTCTGAGGCAATAAACTTCCGGGGGGAGGGAAATACCTGTGACTCTTGATTTGTGCAGAGCCTAGTTAGGGGAGAAATATGCCCCTTGACACTATGATCAGAAGGACCCATTGTTCAGTATGAAAATGAAGGACCATTCAGAAATAGCTCTGATGTAACTCAGTCAAAGCGAATGGATTTAGGCAGGGATGGTTCTGACCCTTATGTTCTCTTCTCTCATTCCCCCATCACTATCAGGAATAAGTGTATCCCAGATACAGGGAGAGATTGGCACCAGCTACATAAGCTAGTAAGCATCTTCCTTGGCATGTTGTTGCATTTGTAAGTTGTAGCTGACACGGATCAAGGAAGGATAGCTACAGAGATTGGGAGAGAAAATATAAAGTCCAAGGGGATCTACTAACCTGCCATGGGGAGGTGACACCTGATGGTCAGAGCATTCATCTTCCTAGCATGGGGGAGATGGGCCAATCTGTGCAGGACAAAAATATGTAAATATGTATCAGAGTGAAGGCCACTTCAGCGACTGCCCAAGAAATCAGTGCTGGAGGCTGGGCAGGGCTCAGAGAGCCCAGGAAGCCCCTGTAGTCATTCTTTACCAACAGCTTCCATTGCTTATCTTGGAAGCCAGGCCAAGCCTTCTTGTGATGGGGCCAGGACAGCAACACCCTGCACTGGACCACAGAGTACAACTCAGCAGGAGGATTGCTGAAACCTTCCAGGCCCTGCTTAATTTGTGTCAGGGCTTGCCAGGGCTGAGCCCTGGCACCTCTGGGCTTGTCAGTTCATAGCCCCAGCAGCTCTGAGCTTGCTGCACAAGTTATGAATGTAAAAAAAATTGCTTGAGCCCCAGCACCTAATTGCTTAAGCACAAAGTAAGTGTTGGGGAGGAGCACTGCCTCCAGGTCCCCCCTTTCTGTCCAAACTGATGCCAGTGGGCTCGGCATCACTCCAGACATGACAGTTAATGGACTAGACATTGGGGGAAGGGGTCTGTACATCTGATGGGTTGCCTCCTTTACTGAGTGGGGACCTCTCTGCTTGTCTGTCATAACCTCTTGTCTGTCAGTCTCTCTGCTTAGATTGTCAATAACCCTATATCTGTACAGTGCCAAGCCCAATGGGGCTGGGATCTTGGGTGGCCTCTGGGCACTACTGTAATAAACATCATCAATAATTAAATGGAGAGCAACTTAGCCTGAACCGGAGCTTAGTGCTCACATCATGGGGATGGACATCAACATAGGAACTTACTTAGATAAGATAGAACTGGCTCTCTCAGAAGCTCCTGAAGGAATGGCTCACTGGTATATTGTTTGTGTCACCCCTTCCTTTTCATATCCCCCTTTTGTCTCTACTAGAAAGCAACATTGAATACACATATAAATTCATTAACCTTTCTAAATCATCAGACACGTTATTCCCTCCTATGGCTTAATCTTGTATAATGCCCAGTGCTTTGACACAGCTCCAGCAAAGCGCTTTAAGCATGTGCTTGACTCTAAACTTAACATTGGCTTCAAAGGAACCACTCACATGATTAAGTGAAGGGCCAGTAAAGAGAGAGTGCTCAGCCCCTGGCAGGATCCAGCCTCTACATTCTAACCTTGGAACTTCATTTCCCCTTTCTTGGTGCCTTGTATACCATTACCCTTGTACCTGGCTATATGTCTGTCTGCTTTGTAACTGTTAGTAAAGACTTTGTAATGTCTCTCTTGACAGTAAATATTCTGTAATTTGCTTATTCTGGTTTCATGTACATGATAGACATTCAAAGTAACTCCACTGTCATCCGCTAAGTGACACCTGATTTGTACAGGGGTTAATGAGATCAGAAAATGGCTCAGCAGATTTCTGTAAGAACACACTAGCTTCCCAATGACATCTAAGCCACACCCAAACTTTACTGCTTGTGGAAAGTGGCAGATGAAAAGCCTTGGAAAATGAGGTCCTCTTTGTATCTATAAAATAGGCCCCACAAGCAGACGGGGCAATTTTCCTTTGCATCCCCCACTCCCTGTCCCATCCCCAACATGGAACCCAAATGAGCAAAGCACACGCTGGAGGGTAAGCACAAGCTTAAATGCTTTTGTTGAATCAGGGCCGTGAGGTACCATCTCTAGGAGTGAGAAGATTTATCTCCACACCAATTCAATCCTCAACCTCTCTGCTCTCACTACCAACAAGGATAACAATTAGTGCCAACTGGGATGAGTATTGTTGTGTGTGTGTGTGTGATGTGCATGCTTGTCCCGTGGGAACTCAAATGAGCCCCACAATTCATTTCACATAGTCCAGTGAACAGCTATCAGATGGTAATGACTTTTGGTTACTACTGACCTAGGCTCAGTATGAACCTGCGACCTAGAGGTGAAAAGCTCCATCTCTAATTAGCAATCTCCTGAGCCAGGCTGTCCTGATGTAAATATTCCTGATGAATTCTTCACTTCCACCTAGGATACAGTAGAATGAACTATACCGACAATTTGCCTTGAAAAATATAAAAACCACAAAAGAGCTCAACAACAATATAATCAGTTAATTTCCTCTAATTAAATTTCAGTTTAATTATCAAGCCATCCCACACAGCTTCAATTTAGCTCCTCAGCTGCTGAAATGATATGTGCATTCAACAACTACTGACCTTCTCAATGTATAACCTAAGGTAATAAGTATACTTAGCACCTAGGGCCAGATCTTGAAGCTGTTGAACTCAATTGGCATTTTATAATTTACTTCAGTGGGAGAGTAATAGGACCCTATATAGCACTTAATTCCTTCAAAGCACTGTATGGACATTATCTCACCAGTAACCATAATGATCCCTGTAATGCAGGTTAATATTATTTCCCCCATTTTATAGCTTGGGAAAACCAAGGCACAGACATGTTAAACTATTTGCTTAAGTTCACAAAGTGAATCAGTAGAAGAACTGGAAAGAGAACACAAGAGTTCCTAGTTCTTAGACTGGTGCACAATCTATTAGACCAGATCTCATTTGGGAGCTAAATTCTGCTCTTAGTTACACTGGGGTAAATTCAGAATAAGTCCATCGACTTCCATGGAGTCACCCATGATTTATACCTGAGAACAGAATTTGGAGAGAGAATTTCTTGCAGAGCCAGGTGAACAAACTGCTCCCTAAACTGCAGCTCTCTCCAGGTAACTGTGGGGTGAGGACAAAGCTGATCACCTGTAAATTCTCACCACTGGCAATCTCTGCAGACAGAGAGTTTCTATTCATCCATCAAGGTGAAACAACCACAAGCAAATACTATGGCCATGTGTATTTAATGTGCTATGTGATATACAGTTTGTGTGGTCCTCACACTCTTGCTGTTACATGGTTTTTGGGGTCGCTAAGCTGGGCATCCTGATTAAAGGTGAAGTGAGCACACTCAGCTGGGAGCTAACTTTGTTCGGTTCTGTTTCACTTCTCATCAGAGTCTCTCCAAGCATCTGGGTGACCCAAGGTCATTGTGCTCTGCCAGCCACTTACCTCTGCAGGAAAGGAACACTTCAATTCAGCAAATCCAGCTGCAACATTGCAAGATCTCTGTTTGGTCATGCCATCAGGAGTTCAAAGGAAGAGAGCCATTTCCTATTGTCTTCAAATTGAACAATCCATTTCTCCTTCCATCATATTGAGAGGCGTCTCCAGTAGGTGCTTACCTGCATCTCCAATCCTCTATGGGATACATGGCAAACCTTAGACTTTGAATACCAAACAATACCTTATGTGTGTAGAGAACCACAGACAGCTTGTGATTGTTAGGAGACTTACTTGGTCTGGGGCCACCTTCCTTGCATGTTTCTGATCCCTTTGGCAGGAAGGTCCCTTATGTCTGGATCTCTTGTTCAGCTCTGACTCATTTCAGATCAGGAAATACCTGGAAAGTTGCATTCCTTAGACCTTCTCTGGTAGAAAGGGAGCTCTATAGATCTGAGTGTCTCACTCTTGTCTGGTTGACTCCCTTGGCAGGAGAGTGCCTGGAGGCTACTGCTTATCGCAGGAAGTTCTTTGTCATGGTGAAGCCAAATGGAAGAGTTTTGGCTGATTTGGTTATTATCCCTGGTTACTCTGATTTCTCAGAGGGGAAAGTTTCCTACTAAGACCTCAGTCTCTCCCTGACTCTCTATTCGCCTAACAAGAGCCCCCGTGGCACATCTCTCCCTGCTGCCCCCTTGTTTGCTATGTTCGTCAAGGCTTCTGGAACTCCCAGCCACAGAAATGCCTGGATGGAGGTGCTGAGACGAAAGTGGATTGCGATGCCGACTCTCCAATGTAATATAATTTTTCAGCACATCAGCCTTTTCCCTTCTCCAGTTACCTAGGTGACCAGACAGGCCAGAACACTGAGAGTAAACAAAGGATGCTGCTCCGCAAGCCTCACCCTCCAGCCCTTTCCCTTTCCCTCCATTGCTGCCCCGGGCCCATTTATACCCCATGAGCCTAAGAGATTAACATGGAATTGAAACAATTGTAAGAGGAGAATTTGCCACACCCCTGAATCCCATTGCGATCTCACTGCCGTGTCATTCTGAGCAGCACGTGTCTTACCAAAGGCAGGACGTGCCCGGTCCCCTTGGACAATGGCTTGTATTAGGCTGGCATCTGCTCTGGGGAGGCTGGCTTGAGCATCCTGCTCGAGAACCTGCTGCTTCCCTTTGTCACATCTAGCTCTGCAGTGAGTTGCCCTGCAGCATCTCACCAGTTGGAGACGGGAATTAAATCCATGTGCACAGGCCTCACGGTGTGACTCAGGCGAACGCCACCTGGCAACTTTTCTGGTCTTGACAACTCAGTTGGCCCAAGCTGCCAGGGCTAGGGATGTGGTATCTGGCCTGGCAGCCGAGGCCCTGTTTAGCAGCTGCTGTGGTCAAACTGCACTGCCCTGCAGGCCAGTCTTGTGGCCTCCTTAAAACAGCCCTAGGCTGAGAGGAGGGGCTGGAATGTTCCAGGAAGCTGCCTTGACACTGAGTGAGGAGGAAGACAATAGACTTCAGCGGCTCCTGTTTTTCTGCACCATCCAGGAGATGTACGAAGTGCGCAGCTGAACTGTAAGAGCCATCTTTGAACTGGACAAGTGCCTGTCACAGCCTTCTGGGACTGCCTGTTGCAAACCATGTACTGGAGTAACCTGATTCCACCTGCTCCAGCTTCTTCCCTGGTCCTGGAGCCCAACAGACACCATATCTTCTCTACGGCTGCTTTACAGTGTCTGCTAGGAAGTCCGTTTCCAGATCATCTCCCACCCCCAACCCCACCCAAGAGGCTTAAAAGGAGACTGTGGCTTAGTGGTTAGAGTAGTCATTTGGGAGTCAGGATTCCTGGGTTCTGCTATTGTCTCTGACACTATTCACTGTGTGACCTTGGACACATCACTTCTGGAAATCAGGCTTTTAACCAATCTGTGCCTCAATTTCCAGGTCTGTTAAACAGGGCTGAGAAGGCCTCCTTTGCTGAGATGTTGCGAGGCTTCATTCAATGAGCTCTAAAGGGTGCTTCATACAGTCAAAGCATTATCGTGAGGACCATGGTTCTCCTCCCCTTCTGCATCATGCGTCATGTTCAGTTTCTCTTCAGGAAGTAACTAACCTCAGAGCAGAGCCACACTCAGTAGACTGTAGACATGCAGTGGGATGGGGTTTGGGGAGCTCTGTTGAGAACTTCCCCTTCTGTTAAAGCAGAGAGGGATCCAAACTGAAACCTGGCACCAGGCAGGGAATGAAACTCAGAACTCAGATCCAAATCCAGATTTAGCAAATGGCCCCTCTCCATCTAGACGGGCAGAACCACAGCTCCTAATCGGAGCACCCCAAACTGGAGGCTGATCAGAATCCAAAGAGGGATCTGAATGCTGTGGCCTGGACCCATCTCGTCAACCCATTGACGGCCTGATTCTGAGGTATGGAATGCTGGCATCTCCATCGACTTCAGTGGTTGGGTGCTCAGTCCCTATATATGTGTGCAATATATGTGTGGCTCCTAAACCTTAGGCCACAGGCAACCTCAGCTCAGTGATATGCAGCCCCAGCTGAGCAGATTCTTTGCAAAAGCTACAGGGTTCCCTTCCAGCAATGGCTGTGTCTGCAGATTTGCCAGTGGTGCTCTGGTATGCAACAGGAGGAAGGCTGGCCCAGTGGTAGGCTACTAACCTGGGACTCAGGACACGGGAGTTCGATTTTGTGTTTGGCCATAGACTTCCTGTGTGACCTTGGGCAAGTCACACAGTCTCTCTGGGCTGTGATTCCCCATCTGTAAAACAGGGATAATAGCACTGCCCTACCTCACCAAGGCATTGTGCAGATACACACATTAGGTGCTCAGATGCTGCAGTAACAGGCCTGCTATACGGTGGACATACAATGATAACAACGGCCTGAATCATGCTAATAAAAGCTCAGTGAGGGATTTCCCAGGGGAACAAAATAAGTTAGCAGTTAAATGTCCATTGTCTGAATTCAGGGTGGGGACGGGGGGGGACGGGGACGACGACCCTAGCCTAGGCTAAAATTATTAGAAAGTTAAGTCCATGATGCAGAACAAGGATTGGCAAGTAGACAGTAGAGCCTGCTTCTGGTGCGTGGCGCTGTCCAGAGATGTGCACAAGTGTCTATTGCTCTGGTGACATCCCCCAGGACATAAGGCAGGGATTTGCACCTTTAAGGAATTAGGCTTTTCCTTTAGGAATTTGTGCTAAAATTCAGAGATGGTGCACAGTAGGAACCGAACCTCACTCTCCCACCAGCCACAAGGTCATGCTGCTCTCATTGTAATCAGCATTGGCATTGACTTCAGTGAGGACAAGCTCAGGCCCGAAGCAGAGATCGTTATTGGTGCAGGAAAATCCCACATGTCTCAGATTGAGAGCGCAAGATGAGGAGATCCCACGTGAAAGCTGCATGAGGCAGAAAACGTCCGCTGGTGAGAAAGAAATTGATAGACCAGGGAACCACACACATGCACTTTCACACCCTCTCACGCACACACATTCATATACACGCTCATTTCTCTCTCACACCCATGCACATTCACATCTTCACACATTCACACTGACCCTGACATGCTCACACCCACTCGCACTAACACACAGGCTGTCTCGCACACTCACCGTTTGAGGAGTACCATCACTCTCAGCCATGAAAGAGTGCGAACATATTGATTTCCTTTGCCTCCCCCTCCCCCCAACATGCTTGCCTGGCCCTGTAAATACCTAGTGGACTCTGACAACCTGCATTCCCTATAGGGATGTGACTGTGTGAGAGCTATGCTGGACACAGCGACCTCTTCTGGTCATCAGGAGACATGTCTGAAGCGTGGATTTATTTTCTGCTGCTATTTTGTGAGTTGCATCATATTCCAAATGAAAGAAAAACTTCAGGGGGAGGAAGTTCTCTTTCTCTGTCTCCTTCTCTCTTTCTCTGTCTCAAACCTCAGTGCATCTTTCCTTCCTACTCTCCTTTCCCGGCTCCCTCTTTTTCACTCTCCTTTTCTTGTCAAGGAGTGACAGTCATTAAAACAATTACAAGAACTGTGTGCAGCTGGGGTGGGCGAACCTGTGTATTCAGCTTCTCTCCTTCCATTTTTTCTACCAATGTTGGAAAGGAAAAGTTCCAAACTGGTTCCAAACCCTGATCCCAGAGACACGTACTTACGTACGTAGTTGAACTCACTGGGGCTCTCCGAAGAACTGCACTGGTTAATACATCTCCGAGGGCGGTGGGGTGACTAGATAGCAAGTGTGAAAAATCGGGGCAGAGGGTGGGGAGTAATAGGAGCCTATATAAGAAAAAGCCCCAAATATCGGGACTGTCCCTATAAAATCGGGACATCTGGTCACCCCAGAGTGCAGCTGCTTGCAGAATTAGTCCCTCAGAATCTATGAAATCAGAATTCTCGCACCAGTCCTTAGAAGTGCCTGTCACGGTTTTGTCAGTTCCATCGCTGTAAGTGGGGCTGGCGTCTCTCGGTGTGAGAATTGATGCATTAACACTACATCCCAGCAAGGAATCCAGCCTGCTGATGGATTCTGAGACTCGAGATATACAGGGCATCCCTTGACTGTGCAGGGACAGCAGGAGATTTCCAAAGATTCGGAAACGTACATTCAGAACATTTGGGAGGGGGGCATCAAATATATCACTCCACTCTTCCCACGAAATATCATCATCCATTGCACTGATGGGGAAGTCTGGTTACGCTTTCCTGCATTCAGACACATTTCCGGAGGCTCAGACTTCGTTAGCGGGCTGCCAACCTGGGTATTTCTTCTTGTAACTATGTGTAAGGCCTGAAATCCTGCCTGGCTGAAGTCAATGGCAAAATTCTCATTGACTTCAGCGGGGACAGGATTGTCCCCACCATCCTGGCATGATTGCAGGGCATGTCTACACTTTGAAATTAAGTCAACCTAATTTATGAGTAATGGTCTCAAGTTGCAGTGAGGGAGGTTTAGGTTGGATATTAGGAAAAACTTTTTCACTAGGAGGGTGGTGAAGCACTGGAATGGGTTACCTAGGGAGGTGGTGCAATCTCCTTCCTTGGAGGTTTTTAAGGTCAGGCTTGACAAATCCGTGGCTGGGATGATTTAGTTGGGGATTAGTCCTGCTTTGAGCAGGGGGTTGGACTAGATGACCTCCTGAGGTCCCTTCCAACCCTGATATTCTCTGATACGTCGGCATATAGCTGCTGCAGTAATCACATCGCTTGTGCATGTCTACACTTTGCTTCTTGTGTCGGCCGGGCATGTCCGCACCAGGCATGCTTGTACCGATTGTATTGTCAGTGCGGGGCATTGTGGGATGGCTCCTGAAAGCCAGTAACAGTCGATGTAAGCCACGCAGGGTCTGCACTGACACTGCATTGACCTAACTACGTCAACGTCGACGCTACATCGCTCGTGGAGGTGGGATTATTGAGTTGGCATAGTGGGGTGGTTACGTCAGCAGGAGCAAAATTTTCGGGTAGACACCTCCATAGCTAGGTGGATGTAAGCTGCCTTGTGTTGACCTAACTCTGTCCTATAGACCAGGCCTTAGTGTCTTGCTCTTCTTAATTTGACACAGTGATAAGGGTCTCTTTCTAGCCCACTGCAGCTTTCCCTTTAATATCCAGCTATGAAACCCTAGGAGCTTTGGACACAGGCCTTGGTTAATAAAATTAAGCCTGGCCCCAAGTAAGACTTTCGTGTGTGGGGTAGTTGTTTTCTTGGGCTGGAGAATGGCAAATGTAAAGGGAAGGGGGCTCCTTCCTGTTCTTTCAGGGCTGGTCACTGCGCGCTGCCCGGCTTCAAGGGGCCGGGAAGCCAAGCGGTCACTTGCACAAATAATGGCTTCATTAGATTGAAAGAAGTGGACAGTGACCTCTTTGAAATGGACTTTCTGACCCCAGCTGACCTTTAGCCCTCACCCTGACAGCCTCTAAATCTTCTGCCTCGGACTCCTCGCTCCTGTGTAACCACTGCAGGGTTCGGTGGCTAGCTGCGTCTAAGAACATTCCTGGTGCCAGTCTGCAGCCACCGGGGAGGGTGGTGTCTGGCGGCTGGAGTGGCACTGAGCTATTCCCAAAGGTACAGCTACCCCCTCCGGTGCTTAACGGCAGCTAACGGGCTGGAGGGAATTCTGGGGAATTGCAGGTGCTATTTGGAGCCTTTCACCGTTAGGTTTTCTGTTTAAATCTCGCCCTTGACCAGAGGTTGTTGCCATTTGATTGGACTGTTCAGCGCCCCATCACCCACGAGCTCAGTTCCCGGCAGGAGGGTGTCCATATCACAGAACTCACTGGCTTTTCACTGGCGCTCCTGTTGGCTTTCTCAGACAGCCTAAGGCAGGGGCGGCCAACCTGAGCCAGAGAAGGAGCCAGAATTTACCAATGTGCCCTGCCAAAGAGCCACAGTAAGGCCTCAGCAGCCCCCCCATAAGCTCCCCCCCGGCTCCCAGCGCCTCCCCATCCCGCCCTACACCTCCCGATCCGCTGTTTCATGGCGTGCAGGAGGCTCGGAGCGGGAGGGGGAGGAGCGAGGGCATAACAGGCTCAGGGGAAGGGGTGGAGTGGGGGCAGAGCCAGGGGTGGAGCAGTGAGCACCCCCTGGCGCATTGGAAAGCTGGCACCTGTAGCTCCAGCCCCGGAGTTGGTGCCTCTACAAGGAGCCGCATCTTGACTTCTGAAGAGCCGCATGGGGCTCCGGAGAGACAGGTTGGCCACCCCTGGCCTAAGGCCTGAGATGATACCCCTCCCCTCTGAGAGGCAGCACCTGGGTCGTGGTATCTTGGCCAGCACTCAAATATCCCAGTGATAGGCAGGGCTTCCCAGAGGTTTTGGGGGGGCCCATGGTAAATCTGAAACCAAGCCCTCCACTCTTCCAAAAAAATGACCTCTGAGGGAAGGCCTGTGGGGCAGGGGAGGGCAGGGTTGGAGGCCAAACCAGCCCCACACCTACCCTGCAGCAGTGGCTCCTGTCCCGCACAGCTAGGCCTGGCTCCCTGCTGCGGGCGTTGCAGCCTGGCGTGCAGGGTTTCAGTGTCACTTGGGTTTGGCCTTGCTGCCCCTCTGTCCGGCTCACGATGGAGGGGCTGCGGGACAAATTTCAGTGACTGGTGTCGCAGTGTCACTCAGGTTTGGGGGCTCTCTCAAATGGGGGGCCCAGGGAAAACTGTTCCGTGGGCTCCCCTCCCCAGGTGGCCCTGATGAGCGCCATATAAGAACATAGTTAGATAGATTCAATGGCTAGAGAGGGAGGTTTGCATTGACAGTGCCCGTGATGAGCAAGTTGGTTTCTTTCACCAGCTTTCACTGTGGCTGGCAGTGGCTGGCAGTGGGTCATGGCCGACTGGGACAGGTGTCTAACTGTAGCTAACAGCAGGGCAGGTCCTGAAAAGTAGCAAGTAGCAGGGGCTGGATCCCAGCAGGATCAGTGGCCAGGCTGTTGTCGAGCAGCATGTAACAATAGCGTGTGTGGCTGGTGAAAAATCCCAGGTTTTGCCAAAATTGTGACTACTGTTGCTTTCACTGAAAGGTTCATCGGTAAAAAATGTGATTTTGTGTCTTTACCATCTTGCTCTGGGCCGGCCAGTGGAAAACAGCCACAAAAATGCACTCACAAACACAATGGTACATCCACAAAACCACAGATGTCTCTCAATCCATATATAAGATCAAGCAGCGTACTAATAAACAACGGCATGCCCCCTTTCAGACTCAGACACTGGTCAGAATAATATGTGATGCTTAGATCACACTTTTTATCCATACAGATCTCAAGGTCTGTATCATTAGCTGCATTTTACAGATGGGGAAACTGAGGCACAAGGTAAGGACGTGGCTTGCCCGAGGTCACCCAGCATGTGAGCGGCAGAGCTCCTGACTCCAAGGCCAGTGCACTGGACCATGCTGTCTACCGAAGAGACAGCTGCCTGGTGTAGGCAGGGGTCTAAGTTGAAAAAAGCTGGGGAGGAGGCTGACAAGCAGTGGCTTGTCCTGGTTTCTCTGATGAGCCGCTCTGGTTAATTCATCTATATTCTAACCAGCCCTGCCCTCAAAAGCTGTGCATTCATGCACAAACGCTGGATTGCTCCATCCCCCCCGCCAGGTAGTTCCTGATGTTGTTCCCTTCATTACCTCCCCTGATCCCCATGCCCACTGATGACCTTTGGCTGCCAGGAGATCAATATCCGAGGCCATGGTCTCACTTCCCCTATCCCATGGGAGGCCCTGAGTGACCAGTGCGCTGGTCAGTGTCTCTAATGAGCCTCGGCAGTGATTGAGGAACTGTCAGGTGGACACCTCCTCCCACCATCAGGGGAAATGGTTTGGAGTTGATGTATCGATCCGCCAGAGACACAGGTGTGTCCCCATACGGTCCTCTGGATGTGACACTCAGCCAGGAGCCCATTGCTTTACTTCCCACACCCACTGGCTCCCAACTCAAATTCCACTTCCACCACCTTGCAAACACTTCCTTTCTCTTCTGGTTGGCCCAAGGACCTGTTCCCACTCCGCTGATTCACCTAGGCCAGAGCTCTCAAACTGTGGGTCACGACCCCTTTTAATAGGGTCGCCAGGGCTGGCTTAGAGTTGCTGGGGCCTGGAGCCAAAGCCGAAGCCCGAGCCCCATCACCTGGGGATGAAGCCCAAGGGCTTCAACCCTGGGCAGCAGGGCTAGATTACAGGCCCCCTGCCTGGGGCTGAAGCCCCTGGGCTTTGGTTTTGCCCCCTCCCTGGGATGGCAGGGCTCAGGCTTCGGTTCCCCCCTTCTGGGGTCGTGTGGTAATTTTTGTTGTCAGAAGGGGGTCGCAGTGCAACGAAGTTTGAGAACCCCTGACCGAGACAAGAAAAGGAGGACTTGTGGCACCTTAGAGACTAACAAATTTATTTGAGCATAAACTTATGCTCAGATAAATTGGTTAGTCTCTAAGGTGCCACAAGTCCTCCTTTTCTTTCTGCGAACACAGACTAACATGGCTGCTACTCTGACCGAGACAGCGGTTTCCTGCGGCTGTTATGAATTTTCCCTCATTCATTTGGTTTTGGAGATTCTACAGCTCCACGCCTGGCCCCGGCCGACCAGCCAGGCACGTCCTATCCTGCCGTGATCACCAGTGACCCTTCCTGGGAGACAGACTCGTGGAGAGGGGTAGGGATGGGGGTGGGGCAGTGGCCCAAGTGGGGCCGAGAACCTGGCAACGTGGTGTAGAAATGTTACCTCTTTTCCCTTTCTTCATACCACTTCTTCATGGGTGGGACAGGCTGGGGAGGAACAAAGCACACAGCCCGGATGCAGGGCCGCTCCTGACTGCGGTGCGCGCCCGTGGAATCCCACGCCTCTTGGCCAGCGAAGGAGGATTGATTGGGAGACGAGCAGGGATCGATCAGGATTTCTGTCCCAAGCGTAGGCCTGCTAACTGATAAAGGCGATCAATAGCTGGAGGAGGGATTCCTGGCAGCCCAACCTCTGCATTGGCCGCAGCAGTCCCAGGGCCTGGCTGCAAGTTCCCTGCCATTTACTCAGGCAGCTCACAGGCGCGGCTCGCAATCTTTCCTTCACCGCCCCCACCCCCGTACTCCAGCCCCCTCACAGTGACCGTGAAACCCAGGCACCGCAGAAGGGAAAATTGCTTGCAGGAGGCTTGGTGGGGGAAGCCATGTTGGAGCCGTAGGATTTCTGGTGCAGAAGCTTGAGGAACATTCAACATGGCCGCCTGCGTCAGCTCGATGGCCAGCAAAATGGCGATCCTAGCACGTGGGGGTGGGTATTCTTTCTTCTGGAGGGAGGGGAGGGGAGGGGGTACCAAGGTAGGGTGACCATATTTCCCAAAGGAAAACAGGACACCATGTGGGGCTAGCCCAAGCTCCCATCCTCCCCGCATGGGGCTGGCCCCAGCCCAGTCTCCCCGACCCCTGGCTGCCCCCCTGTGTGGGGCTGGGGCTGGCGTCGCTGCTGCTCGCCCAAACCCTGCCTCCCACCCTGCGCAGGGCTGGCATCGCCGCTCACCCCCCTGCATGTTCCTCCGCACCCCACTCTTTTGACAAAACGGGGCATTTGTCCCGTTTCCTCTTGCCCATGCCCACTTTTGCCAAAAACGTTAGGACGGCCGGGACAGGGCTTAAAAAAGGGACTGTCCCTGCCAAAAAAGGTCATATGGCCACCCTATATCTAGGTGGGAAAGCCCAGCAGGGATGGAGCATAATCATAATCCCTATTCCTCCTTGTATTATAAATACAGAATCAAGCTCCTTAGCTGGTGCAGATTGAGACCAGCCCTGCTGGGTGCACGCACATCCGTGCTTGAATCATGTCACGCAGCAAGCACTGCCTTTATTGCAGGTGCTGAGTGTCGCAGGATCAGCCTCCGGACTAGCCCTTCTGGCATGGGATGTCCCTGCCTCACTTTCCCCATGCTAAGGGCTTCACAAGAATGTCCCCAGCCGCACTGGGCTGCTGCTGGGACTTGGTCCTCTGGCTAACTCATTAGATTAACAAAAGGTCCGTCCCTGCGTGGGGGCAGCTAAGTCCAAAACAAAATATCAAACAAAGAGTCCTCGGCTCAGTCTCCGCCCAGCCCGGCCTGGCCTGGCCCAGCGCCTCCTCCCTGAAGTTATGTCTTCCTGCTCTCTATCCAGCAGCAACTCCCAGGCTCCTTGCCCGGAGTCTGGCCTCCCTTGGCTCCTCCACAGGCCTCTGTCCTTATCTCTGTCCCAGAAGGCCCAATTTAGGCACATGACCCACCTGTCTTGAGACATGACCTGTTATCACTCATCCTGCGGCCCAGGAAGGTGAGCTAAACTTGCCATGGGCTGGAGCCCACCCCTCTGGCTGCACTCTTCACCCCCAGCCTCTTGAACACAAGTGTCATCTCATGCAAGATGACTGCCCTCCATTTACTGCACCGCTCGGCACAACCCTGTGAGGAGGGGGATTAGCTGGCTGACAAATCTGAATGATGCTTAGTGAGGAAGTTGGTGGAGAAGGTCTGTTAGGACCATTCATGACCCCAACCAGTCCTTGCAGGTTCCCATTCATGTGACTTTTTATTATGATGATTTTATTTGTACTACAGCAGCAGCAAGAGGCCCCAATCAGGAATCAGAGCCCCATTATGCTAGGCGCTGTACAAACACATATCAGAGACAGTCCTTACCCCGAAGACGTTACAATCTAGACTTGCTGTCACCAAACAAGCATAGGACTACTCCGTCTGTAACAGGCTGCCTGAAGACCCTACCTTGTCCGCACAGGATGATCATGCTGAAAATTGTTACATATATTCTTCTGACTCACCATTGCAGATGGCTCATTGCCCCACCTGGATATAAGAAGGTTTCTCTGGGAAGAGAGGATCTAGGGTGTGGGCTGAGCAGTCCTGAGGGAGGATCAACCCAGCTTGGAGAGTAGCTGTGCATTGCTTTATTTTGAGCTCCTTTTATGAGTAAGTCCAAACCCTAAGAAGGGATAAGTTCTGACCTGCTACTATCTGGTGATCATGTTGGAGCAGAGGGAGAAGGCCACCTGCTCACATGAGTCTACTCTGTCCAGCCTGAGATCAAAGGCACATTCTTAATACATCACCCAAGAACAGACAATACCTTTTTGACAGGAGAAAGAGGAGTGGGGAAAGGAAAAGGTCTGCAAGGAGAAGAAATCGGGAGGAAGGCTAGTGGAGGGAGGGTGAAGTAAAGAGGGGGGGAAGACGGAACAGAATGAACTGGGGATGCAGACCGTGTTTTGAACTGAATTCCCTCTTCTGTTCTTCCAGTCTGGATCTGCAAGTCTTTGTGTTTGTACAGGGAGCACAGGGCTGTTGTCTGAGCTGAGGCTAGCGGAGGGTGTGAGTCAGGCTGCACACTAGGCCAATCCCTCTGCACTGAACGGGAGCTTTTTAGCATGTGTGTAGGTTCTTTTGGTGCTTTAAAGCTGTTCTCTCTGTAATGCTTTCACCTTAAGAATAAAGGTGCTTGCTTAGAAAGAGCTGTGTGCTATCCTATACCTGGGGCAATGCAGTCTGGCTTGTTGGGGATATTACAGTGTAGGCAGGCAACTGTGTAGCTTAGAAAAACCTTGGTCTGGTGGAAGAGAGATGCGGGTCTCCTCCCAAGAGAGGTGATGGCTGGGAGCTGGAAATCTTTAAGTAAGTGCCCTGGTGGGGGAAGACAGGTGCAGTTGCTCTGAATTGTGACATGTGGGCTCATCTATTCAGCTTCCACGTATGCACCCCCTTCTTGAGCCAGATATAACCCCCTCTGCGTGTTCCACTATGCAGTATACTTCCCGGGGTCTAGTACTGTAGAGCCCCCTCCCTATACAGCCAGCTGGTGAACAGATCTCTCTCCATGCAATGTCCCTCTCTAGTGAGCTGCCGTCTCCGTTCTCCCTTGGCTCGGTGGAGCAAAGTTGACATGCCTTAAATTAGAGGAACCCGAGGCCTTAAAGCTGCCCTGGCTGATGGCTGCAGAGCCAGCAGGAAAGTGGGTGTGTAGGCCGTTTGGAGGAGGAGAATTAGCACTTTGCTGCTTGGTGACTTCCACGCAGGCAGTGTTGCTGTAGCTGTGTCGGTCCCAGGATATTAGAGAGACCAGGCGGGGGAGGGAACATCTTCTATTGGGCCGACTTCTGTGGGTGAGAGAGACGAGCGGGAGACCGCTGTGTAAGCCCGACAGCTCGTCTCTCTCACCAAAAGTAGCTGGTCCAGTAAAAGATATTCCCGCCCCCCCCGTGACTTCCAAGTGGCACTTTAAAGAGAGAGTGAAAGGGCCAGGGTGGAGTTTTGTTTATGTGCGGGTAGATTCTGTTTGTCCAGCAGTCCCTCTGGCCCTTGGAGGGGATTGAAATATTTCCTCTTGACCCGCTGATGCCTGCCAAGGAGATGCTAAATATCCCCTTCCTCCTATTAACTAGCTGGGATCAAACCCCGCCCTCCCCATGGCATTCCAGCTGCTGACAAGGGCAAGTGTCTGGGACAAGGTCTGTCACCTCCTTGGGATTCTGCTTTCCTCACACCCTGTGTAGCTGCAGGGAGGGAGCCAGCCCACTGCCACCCTCTTTTTAGTAATAATAACCGCAACGAGGTGGCTCATCTGTATCGTCTCCCAAAGCCAGTCAGAAGCATTAGTACGTTCCTGCAGCGCCCCTGGCAGGTGGGTTGGCACCACTAACCCTCATTATACAGCAGAGGAACCAGAGACACGGGAAAGGGGAAGTGTCTTACCCACGGTCCCGCAGCCGGTCAGTAGCAGGGCCAGGAAGAAACCCTTGGCCTCCTGAGTCCCACACCTGTGTCTTAACAGCTGGCCCAGCCTGCTTGTTACAGCTCCCAGTCTGTGCAGCTGCTCTCCCGAGCTGAGGAAATGGAGAGCGAGGGGTTTGGGATGAGCTGCCTCGGGAGCCTCAGATTAAGGAAAGGTTTAAGTGCCCCTCATGATCTGTCTGCGAGTCAGGACTGGAAAACTATACCAGAGCAAGCCAGCAGGATATTAACTCTAATTTGGACTGAGCCATAGACTTGCCATAGGCCTCAGTGCACCTGTGGCTAGCTTGCCCCGGGGCACCAGGCAGCACTCCAGCATGGCCTATTGTTCGGTTTTATTTGTATTTATATTTCTCGCGGCTCTGAGGGGCTTTGAAACAGTTTGATGGGCTTGTCCCGGGAGGCTGTTTTAACACTGGAATCTGCAGCTAGTGCAACACGGCTGGGAGTCTGGGCACTCCGTTGGGTTTGACTGCGCGCTTGGTTTTTTACCAGCAGGGGGCACCGCTTCCCTGTAATATCACAGTGTACCCACCACCTCCAACCAAAGGCCCTTTCTCAAGGCAGTGTAAGTGTTTCAACCTTTTTGGTTTTTGTCCTTGGCTGCTCCCACAGTGGCCAAATCCCTTCCGCTAGGTGGGGAAGACCCATTTCAGTCATCTCTAAACCATCTCTCCACCGGCGCGGGATGGTTCCCTGCCGTGTACTGACCGTCCTACAGGCAGGAGGATTGAGCCCAGCAGCTATTCCTGACTCCCCACAAGAGTGGGTGGCCAGGTGCTGCTTGGGGTGGGCCAGGCTATGAGAGTAGAGGCAGGCCGAGGGGATACTGTTCAGATCTGGGTCCAGATTAGATGGAGACAAACTCTCCTGAGATGTTGGCCTCACAATGCCAGAAATCTTATCAGCGCAGTCATTCTTGTGAGATTCCCACCATCCTGAGTGGCAGCTGGGCCTGGCTGAGGGGAGATAGGCCCTTTCTGGGTTAGGGTCCAGTTCAGAGCCAGGACTGTAGGAGATGGCTTGGCTTCTTCAGGGGCCTGAATCTGCATCCCTGGAAATCCCAGGGTGGCTGAATTTGAAGCTCTGGTTCAGTCCCATATCTAGCACAGAGCGTCCCTTTGTCCCACATTCATTCTGCTCCAGGGTTAGTATGTCTCCTTTGACCAGCTACACCGTGTCCATCTTTCTTTTCTTCTGCATCAGCCAGGCCTCCCCCAAGAAATATCAAGGCCTTGAAACGCCAGAGGGAAAGGGCCTTTTATATTGACAGAGCTATTGGCAGTAAGGGAGGCAGCAAGGCCTAGTGGATAGTGCACTGGAATGGGACTCGAGTCGGGAGCCCATGTGTCTATTCCCAATTCTGCAACTGGCCTGCTGAGTGGCCTCAGGCAAGTCACTTCTCCTCTCTGCACCTCAGTCTCCCCATCTGTAAAATGGGGATAGTGATACTGACATGTTTTGTAAAGTGCTTTAGATCTATTGGTGGAACATTACTGCTGATTGTGTGTACTGCAGTAGCAACCAGTCACAGACCATGACCCCACTGTGCTAGGCACTGTACAAACACAGAATGGAAAGACGGTCCCAGTGCCAAAGAGCTTATGAGCTAAGTAAATGTAGCCTCCCTCGGCAAACTCTGCTCTCAGATACGCTGGTGTAACCCCAAATGGACATTCCAGATTTCCATCCGTATAGCTGACGGCACCAGGGGGCTGGGTGGGAGCTGCTGCTGAGATCAGTCCTGAGTTTGGTTTGCACTTCAGCTACGTTAATAATAATAATCATGCCACCCCCATGGAGACAGCGTCTGGGGACCGGGGGGGTCTCTGTGCCCCCAGAGCAGGCCTGTACCGTGGGCTGATCTCCCAACAGCACCACACTGAGAAATTCCAGGGTCACTAGCATTTCTCTCTTGTGCACGTGGCTGATGAGTGGTTGGGCCCTGGAGCCTTTTCTTAGAAACCCCATGGTTTTATTTTTAAACTGCTGGGGCCCTTCCTGGAAACCCCGAGAAAGAGAGAATTGAGAAAGCTTAGGGAAGGGCTGGGGGCGTTTCTGAAAGGCACCCTCGCACATCACCGCTCGCCTTGCTGGCTGCAGAGACAGTCTCACTTTCAAAGGTAACATGTTCTTTTCCTCTCCTTCCCCCCCTCGACCTGCCCTGCAGTCACTGGGGTGGGATGATGCGCTTGTGTCAGCAAAAGAAACCCCGGTGAGAGAAACCACATGACCTCAGGGTGCGCTGGGCCTGAAGTGAAAGTTGAGGCTGTGTGCAAAGCCAGGCGTGCAGCCTTCTCCACACACAGCTCTTCGCGTGGTAGGAAGCGCAACCAGAACAGAGAGCCTGTGTGACAGCAAAGGTCTTGGGGGCTCATGAAAGCACCAAGGGCTCTGGCTTTTCTGATTAAGCGTTTTGATGAACTAGTTACATGGCCCAGGGCGGGGAGCCCGAGTCCCCAATTCATCAAAGCATGCTGCATGGGTTCCCCCTTGACCTGACTTCAGCACCTGCTTAATTTAAGCCCCTGCTTAAGTGCTCCAGCTGGTTCGGCGGCCTGCCCACCGCAGCAGCCAGCGCTGGTGCTTCTGAGGAAGCTGTGCCCCCTCCGCGTCCCAGCGGATTGCGGAGGGCTCCGCTGCATGGCTTTCCCTCTCGGGGAGCCAGGAGCCCTGGCTACGAATGGGTAACAGCCCAGGCCCCAGCCCTGCGTGCTCCTCCATGCAGCAGGTGGTTCCATGGCCGGCCTGGAGCCACATCCCAACAGTGCGAGTGGATCCTGTGTCTCTAATGGGTGGGAACGAGACTTGGAGGCCAAGTTCTGAGAGGTAGGGAGAGACGGCCTGTAAGGAATCTCTGTCCGGCGCCCTGACCGTATCTGCTCTCTGCTGGCCCAAAGAGCAGGGCTGGGGAAGGGGCGAAACTCCAGCTGGAAGCCCGGTATGAATAACCCAAGGTGGCTTGGAAGGTGGGGTGGGACTGGCGGTGGCCCCTGAGTCAGAATTGATAAGTCTCCAGACCGTTGAAAGAACTGACGAGGGCAGGAGATGGGCTGCAAGACTATGTACCTGCCCCACCCCATGCGTTGGCCAGACAGCATCGCTATAGAGTAAGGTCATGCCTCCCCCTGCACAGGGCATGTTGCTAGGCCCTGCTGGCCTGGGAATGAGCTGCTTGGGATTTGAGCTCCTTCCTCCTAAGTGGGGACCCTCCAGGATGTGGCTGGGGCTGTCCATCTCATGCGTGAGCACCCTCTGGAAACGACTGAGAGTTTGTATTGACCCACGTGCAGCAGCCGTCAAAAAAGCGAACAGAATGTTGGGAATCATTAAGAAAGGGAGAGATAAGAAGACAGAAAATACCATATTGCCTCTATCTGAATCCAGTGTACGCCCACATCTTGAATACTGCCTGCAGATGTGGTCGCCCCATCTCAAAAAAGATATATTGGAACTGGAAAAGGTTCAGAAAAGGGCAACAAAAATTATTAGAGGTATGGAATGGCTGCCGTATGAGGAGAGATTAATAAGACTGGGACTTTTCAGCTTGGAAAAGAGATGACTAAGGGGGGATATGATGGAGGTCTATAAAATCATGACTGGTGTGGAGAAAGTAAATAAGGAAGTGCATCTGAAGAAGTGGGTTTTTTTACCCACAAAAGCTTATGCCCAAATAAATCTGCTAGTCTTTAAAGTGCTACCGGACTCCTTGTTGTTTTTGTGGATACGGACTAACACAGCTACCTAGCTGATAAATAAGGAAGGGTTATTTACTCCTTGTCATAACACAAGAACTAGGGGTCACCAAATGAAATTAATAGGCAGCAGGTTTAAAACAAACAAAAGGAAGTATTTCTTCACACAGTCGACCTGTGGAACTCTTTGCCAGAGGATGTTGTGAAGGCCAAGACTATAAGAGGGTTCAAAAAAGAACTAGATAAATTCCAGGGGAATAGGTCCATCAGTGGCTATTAGCCAGAATGGGCAGGTATGGTATCCCTTTCCTCTGTTTGCCAGGAGCTGGGAATGGGCGACAGGGGATGGATCATTTGATGATTACCTGTTCTGTTCATTCCCTCTGGGGCACCTGGCATGGGCCACTGTCAGAAGACAGGATACTGGGCTAGATGGACCTTTGGTCTGACCCAGTATGGCCGTTCTGATGTTCTTATGACTTGCTCCCAATTAGAGGGTAACTAATGATGCAGTTAGGCCGAAAGGCAGCACACTTCTCCTCTGGGGGAAGGCATGTTCCAGTCAGCTTGCTCCCCAATGGACTGGAGGTGGCAAGTAATGCCACTCTGATGATTAACAAACACCAGCTAATCCCCACTCAGCTGGGCCCCTCTGCCTGTGCTTTCCGGCATCTCCTTGGTTTTATTGGGTGGACTCTACTGTCAAAGTGGGACACTGCTCTGTTTTGGAACACCTGCTAGATCAGAACCCTAGCCCACCCAGCCTGTTATCCTGCCTCTGACGGTGGCCAATACCTGAACTGTGCTTGCTCAACCCCTCTGAAAATCAGGCCATTAACCAATTGTACAATGATAAACATATGGGGGCGAATTCCTTCCTGACCGTTGCAGGTGCTCGAGATACACCCTGAAACATGAGAGTGGCTTGGCCTTAGCATGTGCAATTACAAATGGTCCTATCGATTTTAAGGGACCCTGGTGATCATAGTCTGACCTCTTGCATCGCGCAGGCCAAAGAATTTCATTCAGTGCTTCCTGCATTGAGCCCAATAACTTGCGGTTGAATTACAGCAGATCGGAAGAGAACCCAGCTCGATTTAAAGATGTCAGATAATGGGGAATCCACCATATCCTTGGGTAAGGTGTTGTAGCTTGGTCCTAAATTTCTCTGTAGCTTTTTAGATCCAGCTATGTTACTTGACACCATTTCTCTTTGGTGAGGGACACCGTGCTTCTCACTCTGTTGTTCTTTTGCGGCTTGCACCTTATGAAGCTCTCGAGCTGCTGCCGTGGAGGGCATCCTCCTATCTCGAGCTATCTCGTTCTGGTAGGGTAGGCGTGAAATTTTGGAGAGGAGACGCTGAGGCTCTCTGCCATTTGGTTTGTCTCTCTGGAGAAAGCATCTTCTTTACCTCCTGACTTTGGTTTCTCTTCTCTACCACCTCTTGCAGCCTGACAGGGGGCAGGAGGAGAGATAAGAGAGTGAATGCAGGTTGCACTGAAGGTGTGAACCACAGACCAGGTAGTGCTGGAGGGCTCCGTGCAGGTTGGGCTAGGAGCTCTTTCTGCAGCTGCTGTAGCTCTCTCTAACTCACTGGGGAGCAATGTAACCCCTTCACCACTGGATGCCTGCACAGTAAGACTTGGGGATCCTCCTGCACTGTGAAAGGGAACAGGGAACGGCTGGAGGACGCAGCCACCTGCCCAGGGCCCAGCAGGCCTTTATTTCAGAGACACGCACCGTGTGCCTCGGGTGCGAATGCGTGCACGAACTAGACGAGGCCTCTGCGAGTTGGTAGTGGCCAGGGTCAGTGCGTTGGAGCTCTGTGGTTGGTCCTTAGGTGTGAGAGGGACAGTCCTGGGGGAGCCAGGCCCAGGGTGTGCGGAGAGGAGCATGCAGGATTCCAATCCCCGGCGCGTTGCCAACGCAGGACGGGTGCCAGAGCACCCCGCAGGGGCAGTGGGGGCAGTAGGAACGCCTGGCCCTGCCAAAGGCTCCAGCAGGCCCCTTGCAGCTGCTGAAAGGCTTCTGATGGGACGGTTGCCCAAAGTCAGATGCGAGCCGTCCTTCCGGTGCTCGAGCAAAGCGCTGAGTCTGTTCTCTGGCCGCGTGGGGAGCGCGGGCGGGGGAAGCACACCCGCCGCTCTCCTTTTGAAGTGGAGGAAGTGGTGAGTTCCCACTGTGGTTCAGTGCGCTTGCCTTTCTCACTGATCTCCTCGGCCCTGCTCCCCCGCCACATCCATCCCTCTCTCTGCCTCCAGCTCTTGCTTTCCCCATTAGCTCCCCAGCTTTCTGCTTGCCCTCTTGAGGTCCCGTTCCCTTTGGTGGAGAGCCCCGTGCTCTTCTCATGTAGGCCTTGTCTGCACTGGTGCAACAACCAGCCTCGGCAGCTCCTTGCCTCCGCACACAGAACTGTTCCCACCCCTCCACGGCACGCCTGCACTCCTCCATTTGCTCAGAGCATATCACTCCCCAGCACAGCACCGACACTGGCAGAAAGCGCAGGCATAAAGGCCCCAGCCTTCAGTTACTCCTCCCCCAGTGCAGCCGTCACTTCTCCCACAATTCACCTGGGCTTCCAGAAGGTCTCCCACCAGCCACTGCTTCGGGGAGCCGTGGAATTGGCACCCAGAAGGCCGTGCAACAAAGGGGAAGGGGGTGTTCTGACACTGAATGCTTTCAGATAGTGACAGTTTTCAGGCCCTACCAACCCACGCTGGATTTGAACCAGCGACTTCAAGGTGAAAAAGACACTCCAGCATTACCCAGTCCCTTGCATGGCAACAGCCTGAGCCATGTCCAAGAAAAAAGAGGAAGAACAAACCCTGTTGTTGACTCAGCAGTGTCTAAGTGAACAGTTTCCCACGAGGCACCGGCAGGTCCCATGAGACATGGCAGACCCTGTTCCTGTTTCATGCAGATAACCAAGGGAAAGGCACATGAGAAGACAAAGGTTGCAGAAGTGCCAGGCGGTTTCCATGAGATGCCTGGAGCCCTTCACTGTCCAACCTCCCTCTCACCCCTCCCCGCCCCCAGTTGCCTCTGCTAGCTCGTTTTCTCTCTTGTAGTCGTTTCCTTTCTCTTCAAATTTTCTCCTTCCTTCCTTTTTTATTGTTCCGTTGATGGCAGAGACAGAGCCCAGTTCGATCCGGGGATTTGGGATCTGGATTCGAACTTCAGCACTGACCAACATCCCCAAATCCCTCAGCCACTATCTTTAGGAACGAAAATCCCGGCTCTGAATGCCACCCAAGCTTTGCCTCTCGTTGCATCTGGCTCTCGCGTCCATAGTGGGTTGAGGTCCACTCCAAAGAGCCGTGGGTTTGGGCAGAATTCAGACCCAAACTTGGTGCCGCCGGCCTTGTCTGTAGGAGAAAAGTTGTGTCTGGTTTAGATAGATTTGAAACGGATGCAACCCCCAGTTGGAGACGCATTTAGCCTGGCTTAAATCAGTCATTTACTGACATAAGCTTTAAGAGAGACTCGTAGCTAGTTTATCTTCCATCTTCCTCTACCCATCACCCTGGCCCGTTCCTGAGCAGCAGTTGTCCCTCACTTAGTCCCGTGGCCCAGGCTCTCTCAGCAGCTCCTAGAAGAGGGAGACGCTTGGTAACTATTTCAAGGGTTGAATGCCGTGTAGTGCTGGCAGAGGGTGCTGGAGTGACCCTGCGGCCCGGAGTCCTCTGCTGTACTCAGGGAAGGCAGCTGCAGAGCCAGTCTATCCTGCAGGAATGGAGCACAGATACAGATGCCCAGAATATAAGGGCTCCATCAGGGAACTGCAAGTCCATTGCCAGCAGCTGGGACACTGTTCTGAAGGAAACGGTGGGCGGGAGTCGTCGCTGTACCTGAGATGAGCTCCGCACAGGACCAGAGAGGGGGTCCCCTGTTCTGGGACTGATGGAGGGGAGGGACTGCTTTGGTCCCTGGATCAGTGTAGAGGGGTCTTGGGGCTGCCCTAACTTGTGCCCAGCTGCCTGTGGCCCTGAGAAGCCACCCCAGCAAGTGAGAGTAGCTGATTCTCCCTTGCTTGGCACCTTGTGTCGTGATTCGCACCTGTGTTAATGTTACCTGATCAGGTAACATTTAATGCTCACTGTGTGCATGATGGCACAAAGTCCATGGCTCTGGGCTGGATCCTCAGCCGGAGGAAGCTGCATTGACTCCAAGTGACTACACCAGCTGAGGATCTGGCCCCCGGCGTCTCTTATTTGCTCTGCCCAGTGCTGACTAAATCACAAACAATAGTGACAATCGAGAGCGAGGAGCGCGGCAGGGAAGCTCTCGGTTCCTTGAAGCAGAAGCACGGAGTTTACCCTACCAGTTTCACATGCGCACACAAACAGCTGTGCAGAGCTGGGCTCCCGCCACGTCCTCAGCCTCCCCCTCGAGGAGATTCAGTGTCGTGAGGCTGTCGGGGAGGGAAAAAGCGAAGGGCTTGGCCACTGAGCTGACGTGTGTCGAAAAGCCCCTTTCTGTTTATTTTGGGCTGCACACGACCTGTTCGTCGAGGGTCTGGTTTTAACACTCCTGAAAAGGCAGCGATGGTCAGAAAAGTGAGTGGGTAAGAAAGTGGCACCTCGTTCCTCCGCAGGTCTGTTCTCTGGGTGTGTTTGAGTCACAGGCCCTCAGCTTCCCTGACGCAAACAAGTTCTCGCTCCTGTTCGCTCCTGAACCATGATTACAGCGGGGGTGTTATGAGCCAGTGAATCAAACTGTAAATCCTGTATATAATGGAAACCACTTCAAGTCAGGGAGTGCTACAGCACCCCCCACGCCCCTAGTTCCAGCACCTATGCTCCTGCTAATCCTTCAGAACCGGCACCGCTCCAGGAGTCTATTCTGCCTTGTGCGTCGGCAGCTCCCAGCGACATTCGTACGGTGGGACCTTGATTGCCGGTGGTGACACAAGGGGGAATTAGGAGGTACCCTTATTAAACCTAGACGAGAGCAGGGGCTCTGAACTAGCCACCCCGCCTTTCCTGTACTGCTTATTGGGAGGGGGTCCTGGCTGGGTCCCCGCTAGCTGGGGTGGGGGGTGGGATGGGTGTCCTGGCTGGCTGGATCTTGCTGTGGAGCGGGGGTGGCGGTTTGGGAGCAGTTGAGAAGCCCTGCCCTAGTGTGCTCTGCAGGACTGGCCTCGTGCGCTGGGTCTGCAGCGAAGTGGTGGGCTTGGCTCAAGGTGGGGCCCCGTTTCTGTGTGCAGGAGAATGGAAAAGGAACACGAAAGAGGGAACAGCACCTGTCTCACCCCTCGGCCCTGGCAGATTGCTCCTCGGCTCCACCTGCCCCTTTCTCTCCCTCCATTCCTTTATTTCTCTCTCTCTCTCTCTGCCTCCTGACGGCCCTCCAGGGTGTCACAGGCCACTGCACCCTTACCATCCCCTTGGGTGCACTGCAGCACATGGGACCAAAGCAGGGATGGATTAACTCACAGCTCAGATGGCCATGGCCTGGGCCAGTGCCCATCTGTACGTTCCCCGAGATTGAAGGCGGCCCTGTGTCCCTGATCACCTGGGGCCTGATGCAAAGCCCATATGGGAGTCCTTCTGCTTTGGATCAGGCCCTTGGGTACAGTGTCCAGTGGACTAAGTTCAGTGCCTTCTGGCACAGCCTCATTTATAGCGTGTCTCCACTGTACACCCCTTTGGGCGGCGTGTCGGGTACGTTCACTGCACCCTCACCCCCCAGCAGTGTAGATGGGGAGGCACTGCTTCGGTGAGTAGGGTAAAGACACACCTGCTTCGGTGAGTAGGGTAAAGACACGCCTGAACCCTTGGCTGTGTACCCTACAGAGCTCTCTACGTGCCTGTCTACACTGCCATTTTTATCAACGTCGCGGCCTGCTGCCTCGCCCCTGCCAGAACCTTTCACTGATGAGTGTAGCTAACACACCGGAGTGGGGATGCAGCAGCTTGCTTTTCACGGCGGTGTGGTGCTGCCAGGGGGGTCAGTGTAGACGTAGCCTTAGGGAGGAAGGCTGGTCTTACGATTCTGGCACTAATCTGTGGCTCATGAGATCTAGGTTCAGCTCCTGGCATTTCCACTGACTCCCTGTGTGACCTCAGGCAATTCACTTCCTCTCCCTCTGGGTCCCGTCTGTGAAATGGGGCTAATAATCCTGCCTTTGTCTATTTGTCTATGAGCGCTTGGCAGCAGGGATGGGCTCTCGCTGTGTCTGGGCAACTTGGTGCATGTCCTATGTCCCCAGTCTGTTATAGCCCCAGCTGCTGGGCCTGATTCATTAGCTCAGGTGGTCGCTCTGGAGGTCCCTGATTCAGTCCCTGGAGTGCTGGGCAAAACAGCAGCCATCCCACATGTACAGCGCCTAGCACAACGGGGCCTTCTAGGTGTTACCAGAATGCAAACAGGAATAGGAATGGAGCCTGGCCGGCTTGCTGAATGCACTGTCTCGGTTCAGGGCAACAGAAGATGTTTGCCATCGTTAGACCAAAGGCTCAGCCCCCTGACAACCCTGCAGGGAATACCCCGCTGTGCAGCACAATGCAGATCTGCGTTGCTCTGAAGGAGGACGTGACAAGGGCAGCCATCGGAGAGCTCTTCAATCCGGCGCCATCCAGCTGAAGTCAAGCAATCACACTGGAAATAAGACCCAAGTGGGTAATGTCCAGGCAGGGCTTCCCCAGGGAAGCGGAAAATGGATCGTCGCTCGGAGCCTCTAAGCGGGTGTCTTTCCAAAAGGCAAGTTCCAGCTCAGCCCAGTGACTGGGCCGGGGAGTGTCACTTCTGTAGAAAGAACGCACAAGCCCCGTGCTGCAGGAGCTCCTCCTCAGTGCGATTCTGTGGCCCACATTGTGCAGCCGGTGAACCTTGTGGCCCCGACGGGCGGTCTGATCTCTGAATCTCTGCTCACGCGACCGGGGTGCTATAAACTCAGGGGCATGACTCACCCTTTGGGGAAGTTTGGCTCCAAACTGAACATTTTCTCTGGCTTCTGGGTGTGGAAAGAGCAGACTGCAAACCCAGAGTCCAATCGCCCTAGGATCTGGGGGCGTTTGAAGTCAAGATGCCACTGCTGTGGCTTGGGCCCACTTTTAGTTATGAATGAGCCCTGAGGAGACCTTTAGCTCTTCAGTGTAGACAGTACACTCTCTTCCATTCCTGATGGCCTGCCAAGGAAATTGGGCTTATGACCTTTTTTGTTTGGTTGTGTTTTGCTATGATGGATAAAGAAAGCCAGACAGGGTTTTTTTTCTCCTGTTTGTCTTTGCCTTCTCTGTTTTTGCAAACACTCTCCATTGGCAGACCAGAGAAGTAGACTGGGAACTTGCACCGTTCTTAATTGTAGACACAGGTGTCCTCACATTGTCACAGGGAGAATTTTCCTCCCAGCAATTTGGCAGGTGTATTGAGTTAGATAGGTAGTAACCAAACCGATGAGAACAGAGGCTTTTAAATGGTCTGTCTGAAATCTCCTCCCTCTCAGTTGTCAGGGTTTTTCTGTTTGTGACTTCAGAACACTACCAGTCCTCTAGAGAGTCTTCCACGAAAAACATGGCAGACAAGACTTGAATGGTTAAGGTAAAAAACAAGTGGTGGGCGGGCAGGCGGGGGGAACCTTTCAAGGAGGAAAAGGGCACAACTCTTGTTTGTTTTCCTGTGCAGATCACCTTTAAGGATAAGTTGTGGGGTGAAAACTAGGGATGGATGTATCCGTTCGGGTATCATAGCTGCGATTTATCAGCTGGGGTAAATCAGTGTAGAAACAGAGCGGTGCCAATTTAAATCAGCTGGTCCAACGTGCCTCCCGATTCACTTTTGCCTAATACCGACCCTGAATCAAAGCAACTCTGAGGTTAACAAATGTAAAGTTTGCTGACAAGGTGTCACCCAGTTGAGAAGGGTGTCGTTTCCGAGCTAAAGGGGATTACGGCAGACAATGCCTCCTGTCTTCACAGATTCTTTTGCTTTGGTGGTTGTGGGATTCGCAGCCAGCAGGAACACGGTGGCGGCTATCAAAATTGCTCTCCATGAATCCCGGCTTCCCAGTTCAAGTTCCTGCTGCAGATTAACATGGCCTAATCAGAACGCAAAGAGCAGGGCGCTGGCCTCCAATGGAATCGTGGGGCATGCCACCTTTGCTGGGGATTTGGATAATGAAACGGGGGCCCTAACGAGATCTACAAGGACCCCACATGGCCTGGATAACCCAGAAACCTGCTCAGCCATGAAATCGGCAGCTGTTGTTTTCAATTCAGAGGGTTTATGTAACCTTTAGACCAGAGCCAGGCTGACTCCAAGCTCCGCTCGCTCCCCGTTGACCCTCTCCTGTTCATTGTCAGAGTGCTCTGCTGTCTGTCAGTCGCATTCTGGGGAGCGAGGGCTCAGTGGGGAGGGGTAGTTCAGCAGGTGCCAAATGTTTTAATGATGTATTTAAAAAAAATCCAGATAAAAACTCCCCCCCTCCCCCCCCGACAGAACTGGGAACGTGTCCTGCAGAGAATCAGAAAGGCCTGTCAGATGTCACCCCAAAAGCGGGGAAAGCAAGACAGCGGGCGAGTCAAACTATGGCCTCATCAGCCTTCAGATTGTACAAACCTGCCTCCCTTCCCATCGTTCCCCTGGGCATTGCTCAGTGCATAGGAAGCCGAGATCGGTCAGGATCTCTGTTGGCTTCGTTAGCACCTTATTGCTGGGAGAGCCTGGCTAAGGGCAAAGTATCATACATTCGCCCATGCTAAAAGTTAATGGAGTCTGTCTCTGCAACTCCTGGCCTTGGATTCCCCCCACCCTCCCATCTCCCCTTGAACCTTGCACCCCCAGAGGGATAACAGCATTGCCCTACCTCCCTGGGGGTTGAGAGAATACATATATCAAGGACTAAGAGGCAGTGAGAAACTACAGTGATGGAGGCCAGATGAGTACCAGAGCTAGGCAGAAAGAACTGATTCAAACCTTAAACGAAGCTCAGTTTGCATTTTGTTCTCAGTTTGGGGCGAAGTGCTGGGTTGGTTCCTATTTGATGCAAATCAGTTTGTCCATACCCAGCAGAGACCTGGCTTCCAAAAAGGGCTGATTTCTTGCTACTTGCTGGGTTTTCCTCTTGCAGCCCTGGCAGGCCAGTCGTCAAAGCCGCACATTTAGCTTCAGAGAAAGGAAGTGGCCTCACATCAAAAGCAGCTGATTAAAAATAATCAGGAGGGAGTAGGTTAGAAAGTTGACCAAAGGGTGACAGCAGCGGGGGACACACGCTTCTTCTGTGAATTTAAGTTTGGAGCAGGAAGTGTCAGGCCGAGGAAGGGAGCTGGGGTGGTGAGCTCTGTCCACCCCTTCCAAAGGGACATCCCACGTGCCCTTTGCCATCGCTCTGTTGGTCTCTCAAGGGTCACTCAGTGGTACAAAGCAGGTCTCCTTGTGACATCAGAAACAAGTTCCTGAGCCCCAAGTTGTTCTCCTGGTTTTGGAGGAAAGGAACTTGCCAGGTGCTCAGGGGGCTCTAGGACGGGTAAGTGGCAATTGAGAAATGTGAGGCACGGTGTTATGGCACAAATCTAACTGTCCAAAGAGATGTCTCTAGAACCTCGATTCCTTGTAAATGTGGGCTCCCCAGCATTCACAGAAAGAGCTCGTAAACAGCCCTTTGATTTTTGATTACGGAGAGAGGGTCTCGACGCTCCCCACTCAGTAGCTGACTCGACAATAACGGCTGCAAGGCTATGTCAGAGTGAAATCTTTTACTAATGTCACTGGACAATCACAAAGTGATCAGTTTCAGCTTCTGATTCATTTCTGGCAGAGTTGTCCTAGGCACCTCCATGGTGTGTTCCATTGTGAGGATCTCAAAGCACTGATGTATTCAGCTGCACATCTCCCCTTCCCTGTGACATAGGCCGGGGTTGAGTTGGATCAGTTCAGTGAGCTGTTGACTTTTTCCTGGAAGCTGGCATCTTGTGCCCCAGAGGCTGGCACTCTCTTCACACCCACACACACACACCCATCTTGTGTGGCTCAGCAATAAGGGCAGAATTTTCCCTTTTGTGATTTGTTCTCTGAGAAAGGGGGATTTTTTTGCAAGCTCAGTTGTGTGTCTGACTGGATGTGCAATTGCAAAAGAGGCCTTTAAACCCACCTCATTTGCATGTGAAAAATAACATCAGCCTCTCGTGGATGTTAGGGATGGTGTTGTGCATGCAGTTGAATATAGCTCAACAATACCCCCTTGTCTGTTTGTGCTTTTTAACAGGATCTAGCAGCTGCTGTACCTAAGAAGAAAATCAATAGCAGGCAAAAGCCCTAATTGCACTGATGCTGAGGCCAAAATGTTAATTACAGTGAGAGAAACAGTTTCCCCCACCTCCAGTTCCCCCCCTTAACTCCTCACAGCTGTTAAGAACAGTGGGCCTGACTCTGCTCTCATATATGCTGGTATGAATCAGGAGTAACACTACTAGAGGTACTGGGGTTGCAATGGTGTAAAAGAGCCAGACCCCTCCATTGCCTTGCACTTCACACCTCTGCAAAGGGGGTGCACGACGCTGCCCTTGTGACCTGCACTTTGCACGCCCTTTGCACTGGTATAAATGACAATGCAGGGCAAAAGGCAGGTAGTGGTCAGACCTGGTGTTTTGTGTCTTGGATGACACAAAGATTGAGGAAGGGGTAAATAATGAAGAGGACCGGTCCTGATACAGAGCGATCTGGATTGCTTGGCAAATCGGATACAAGAAAACAATATGCGCTTTAATACAGGTAAATGTATACATCGAGGAACAGATGTCAGCCATATGTACAGAATGGGGGACTGTATCCTGGGAAGCAGTGACTGAATAAGATTTGGGGGGCAGCTGACCATGAGTTCCCAGTGTGACGCTGTGTCCAAAAGGGCTAATGCAGTCATTGGATCCATAAACTGAGGAATCTTGAACAGGTTGGAGAGGTGATTTTATCAAGGAGCTCAATCTATTTAGCTTAACCAAGAGAAGGTTAAGGGGTGACTTGATCACAGTTTGTAATCAAGGGGTGACTTGATCACAATACCTGCACGGGGAACAAATATTTGATAATGGCTCTTCAGTCTAGCAGAGAAAGATCTAACAGGATCCAATGGCTGGAAGTTGACTTTAGACAGATCCAGACTGGAAATGAGGCGTAAAATTTTAACTATGAGGGTAATTAACCATTGGAATAACTCACCCAGGGTCGTGGGGGATTGTCCATCACCGATCATTTTAAAATCCAGGTTGGATGTTTTTCTAAAAGATCCGCTGTAGGAATTATTGTGGCACAGGTCTATGGCCCGTGTTACACAGGGGTAGGGGGGGTCAGATTAGTCATCCTGTCTGGCCTTGGAATTCATGGAGTTATGCCGGGGATCAGAATGAGGCCCGGTGTCATTTGTCAGGCGTACACCTGCGAGGCACTTGCTCCAGTGGAAGAATTTGAGGGCCACCAGGAAGCCCAAAGTCATATTGATTCATTTTAAATGCCCTTCCCTGCCATTCTAATGATACCTGGGATCATGGAAAGGGAGAGAGTTTCAAAGTGTCAATGTACTTTTCATCATCTCTTCTGTTTATTTGCATCATGCTCTTCACTTGGTCGGAGAGTGAAACTAGACCCGCTTAAGTCGGGTTTGTGGCTGCTTTGTTTTGCTGGAGCTGTGCAAATCCCCCGTGGAGGAACTAGTGACTCTGATCTAGTTCCAAGTCAGATTCCCTCTCTGGGTCGAGTGGCCCTGCCCTAGGGCGGTTGTGCTTGGGTTGTCAGCATTACATGGGGTCAGTGAGAACCCAGCCCCGCTGATAAATAGCTTTAATTGCTGTTGAAATCCTGACGTTATTTCTCTCCATTGAAGCTTTGTGCAGCCGCCGAGCAAGGTGGGTGGTGCAAATCTAGCACCGGTGAGTGACTGAAACCAACCATCCTCTCGGGAGGCCTGTGTGAAATGGTCTCCACACTTGACAGGTGCTTGCATCGCAATGCCGCGTTGCTGCCCCCTCCCGGCTGTCTCAGGAGGGTGGCCAGGGGCTGACTGGGCCGTAGAAGAAAAACGACCTTCTCTTGTAGAGGTGCTCAGAAGTGGGACGTGCTGGTGGGGCAGAGAGTGGGGCTGCCCTGTTCTGTGGCCCACGCAGTGCCTGGGATTTTCAGAAATGTTTAGTGGACGTAGGCCCAGAGCCTCAGAGGTGTTTAGACTTGTACCTTCCATTGAAATCAATGGGACTTAGGTGCCTCAATGCCTTTGAGGATCGGGGTCATAGGCACCCAACCCCCATTGACATTCAACCCCCCTCGATTCCTTTTAAAATCCCAGCCAGAATGCTGCAAATTGAGGAAATACGGAGTCTCCTGATCCTGTTGCTTACCTGGCAGAGCTCCATGCAGCTGTGTGGATGGCCACCAGCTGGGGGTCTGGCCCTGCTTTGTCAACCCAATCTGCTAGAATGGATCCCTCTGCAACATGGATCCGGCAGGCGAGGGGGCAGCAGCCTTTGAGCCGCGTAAAAATAAACCTGGCTTCCTCTTTCGCTGACGTTCAGTACATGTAATGAGAACTTTTGCAGGATGATTTCCAAACCTCGGCCCTTCAGGAGGAGACCAGAGCCTGGCTTGCTGCTCTTCGGTGAATCAGAGTCAGTTAGGCACATGAAGGCAGTGAGTAAGCGAGGCCTTGCACAGCTCGCACGCTGGGCTGGGTTGAAAATGCAATTGTGCTCTCCAGGGGCTCGTCTTGGCCTTCGGGCCCTCTGGTTTAGGGGAGAAACGACTGGGTGCTAGGAAAAATGCAAGTGCGGCCGGGCCCCCAGCTAGATGTGCCCGGGCTGCTGTTCTGCATGTGCAAGGATGGGCATGTCATCACCGCCTGCGCTTACCCTGAGGCGGGGGCAGCAGGCAGCGCCGTGCATAAATATTTCCTTTCCCCACCGCTGAGCCTCAGTGCACGAGCAAAATGGCTGCTATGGCTTAGGGACTGGGCTGAGGTGACTGGACAACCCCAGCGAAGACTCAGTAATATCTAGCAAACGTCTCGCACTCTTACTTCCCTTCCCGTCGCTGAAATGCAGCCACTTCTGGTGTGGGGAGAGGTCGATCCTGTTTTGATGCCACTGCAGCTGATGGGGCCAGCAGCCCCCTGCCTTGGGACACCCTAGGAGGATCCCTGTTCTCATGCCTTGAGGCCTCCCCAGCTAGTGGGATCCCCCCCTCATCCCCCATCACCACACCTCCGGCTGTGGGGCAGCTGGAGTGTGGAGGATCTGCAATGTCAGGCTTGAGAGGGTTCTCCCCCTCTCCCCAGCGCTGCCTGGTGTCAGTCATTCTGATCCCAGAGGGGCTGCAGGGTGAGGCAGTTCCATGGTATTAAAGGTGCAGGGAATTATAAGATGTTCAGAATACTTAAGAAATCATTTTAAATGTGGGATAAGCCCAGTCCCTGATTGAAATCCCTGCTTAACAGAGGGTGGCAGGCTCTGTTTGGTAGCAGCAAGTTTGGCAAAGCTCAGGGAAAGAGAAGCATAATGAGCCAGCTGCTTGGCTAATGGGCCGAGTGGGAGATTTATCCAGGGCTAGAGGCCAAATCCCAACATGTCCATCTCATGCAGGTGCCAGCTACTAAATGCTCCCCTGGGAGCAGCAGGTAAATGCCTGGGGCCGGATCCTGCCATCTGTGCTTGGAGAACACCCCTGCACTGCTGCGTACAGTACGATGATGATGATCTCACAGCATCCTAGGTGCTTCCCAGATCCTGATCCCAGGAGCTGGCAGCCGAAGTATAGGACAAGCCGCGGTTGGCTAGTGCAACAAACCAGAGGGAGGGTGGGGGGAAGGACAGGAAGAGGATTTCCAAGGCACTCAGCTCCCATTGGGTCGGACTGGTGCACCTGGCTCCTGGCTCCCTTAGGCTGCTTTGGAAATCCCATCGTGCGGAGGCCATGTGGTCTGGTGGATCAGCTGTGTGTGCTCCCAGGGAATGAGAACTTGTCCTTTAAACTGCACGTCCCTACCCCATTTCCAGTTGTCAATGCTCTTGGAAGCTGGGGTGTCCCCCCCATGTGTTTCTATAGTGCCTAGTGTGATGGGGCCCCGATCCTGAGTGGGGCCCATGGGTGTTGCTACCATAATATACAGGATAAATGGTAATATGAAAAAAGAGAAGATCCTTCTGTAGCTCTCAGCTATTGACTGGGTTTTAACATTGACCCAGACCTTGTCCCTAAACCCATATGGCTTTATTTATCTTTAAACACCCCCCTAAAGTGCTAGCCAAATGACCCCCTTTCCGGGACCACCTAATGCCTTCTCTCCTCATCTCCCTCTGCCCAGGGAATGACAGCCCCATTCATTCTGGGGTGAGTTGCTGGAGTGAGGATTACATGGTAGTGCCCTTGGTGGGTGAGACTGGTCCTGGAGTATAGAAGAGTCACCGTCTCTAGCCTCCATCTGGAGGGACTGATCCTGCAAGGTGCTGAGCACCTTCAGCTCCCATTAAAATCAATGGGAATTTTGCCAGTGGGAGCAGATGCAAGGAATTTCCCCAAGCATTCAAAAGCCTTGGGGACCTGTAATGAGAAGAAGGTCTCTCTTTATTATTATTCTACTCTGAGGGGCCCAAATCCACCTGGAAAATGCTCCCTCCAGGAACTCCTCCCCACGACCCCTTTTCGATTGTTCGTTCCACCCCTTCGCTCATACAGTGCAATTAAACCCATTAGCATAACCAGCCCTAATAAGAGTGTGGTGGTGGGGCACTGCCAGACAGCCTCTCCCTGCTTGGCCGCACCTGCCAGCAATCCAGGATGCGGATTACAACCAGTGAGGAATGTGTGTAAATGCCCAGCCTCTCTCCCAGCTCAGCCAGAGGCCGTGACCCTGGTGCCAGCTGCACTGGCTTAATATTTCCATCCCTCTGGGGTTGGCACATGTGGCGATTTTGAATCCGGGCTCATCTGGCGAAGGCCCTTAGCTGACCGGGGAAATTCCTGAATGGGGAAACTAAGCCAAATCCTTCCACATCTCTGTATGTGGAGACTCTGAGGCTGCCTGTTTAATCTACTGTGCCCAGCAGCAAGGGATCTAAGCAATGCTATGTACCAGGGGCACGTCAATGTGCATCCAGACAGGAGGTGCTCAGCTCTGCAGCAAGGCTCCCTCGTCCGGCACCAGCTGCATTTCCATTAACATTGGGAGGTTTTTCTTGAATTCGGGGTCAGAAAGAATAATCCAAGCAGCACAGCAGCTCCCTGTTCTTTATTCTGATGGGAAATTCCATCCAGGCCTGAGCCACACACAGATTTTGTACCAGCGTAACGACGTCAGTTACCGGTGAGCTTTTTTGCTGACCAAGTTTTACCAGTGCAGCCCTAGTCTGGAGGCAGTTATGCTGGTATGAAGTGCCTTGTGGTGGTACAGCTTAGTTCTGTTACTGATGTAGACACCTTCAGATCAGTTAACTACATCCATGCTTAAGGGGTTGTTTTGCTTTAACTATACCAGTGTAGGAAAATGTTTTTGTAAACAAGGCCTTCCTTTATGCTGCCCCCACATTTTCCATTTGCTGCATATTTTGCATTGACAGGGTCTAACTGAATTGCAGCTGTCGGGGAGGGCAGCTCGGTACGGAATAGCGGGGGGTGGGCTTTGCATCAGGAAAGGCATGGAAGGCAGTTTGGGATTGTAGGATAGACATATTAGCTGGAATTTCACATCCAGCATTGAAATAGTTAACCATATTGCCATTTCAATGGCCATCTTTAGGTTTCAGAGTTGACGTTCCGTTGAGCTGAATGGGGCGGTTCATAGCAGACCTGTTGTTTCAGGCTGTCAGCAGACTTGTGCAGCTGCAGCAATTGCAGCCAGGTCACTTTTTCAGGTTATCTTTACAGGCTTCTGGGCCAGACACTTCATTTTTACTGAGGTGAAAGCTGAGATTCTGGAGCGCAAACGTGTCCCCGGGGTGGCTTCCACAGCAAGTCTCGGGTAAACTCTACCTGCATCCTCAAATGGCATGTACCTGGCATACTCCTCGAATTCCCCCCCACGGTGCACGTGCACCCCCCTGTATTGTGAGGGAGTGATGAGAAAGGATGACTTTAAGGCTCAGAGGCCCCCAAAATTCTCACTGCCACCCTCCTTGTAGATACTTCTCTCTCTCTCTCCACATGCCCTACAACTGGAAATAATTAAAGTCTGCAAACCCTGGGATGAGAGTCATTATATATGTGCAAAGCAAGTGCCATTAAGCCTCACAACATCCCTGGGAGAGGGATTAAGTATTAGGGGGAAACTGAGGCAGAGAGGGGCAAAATGACTCCACCACAACCACACAGGGAGCCAGCAGAGATGGGAATAGATCCCAGGAGTCTTTATGCCCGGTCATCTCCGCTAGTCCCTCCCTCTTTATGGCCCATGTGCTCTGGGAGAAAAAGCAGCTCTAGTGGGGAGCAGTGATCTGGGTACAGCCTGGGATGGGGCAACCCGCTCTGGCTCAGCCTGCGCCCATGCTTCCTGCGTCCCCAGTGACTCACCCTGGGCACTCTGCGTCTCGCCCCATGGATGCATCTCCTCTCTGGAGCCATCAAGCCTCCGAGCTCTCACTTGCTCTGTTTTGCTGAGGAATTATGCTAGAGAAGCAGCCCCAGCAGGGGGGAAGAGCACGTCTGAGTCGCTGCCCCCCACTCTTGTCCCGCTGCCCGGATTGATTCCTTCTTTGTTCCTGATACAAAGCGGCTAATTGGTTTTAATGTGGCATTAGCAGAGATACTGTATTCTCCTTCTCCGGGGGCGTCTGTTTCACTGGGGGCAGGAAGGGGGTGAGCTCCAGCTGGATTAGTGCCTGATGGCATAAATGGAAGGTGATTACGGGGGAAGGATTGGGTTATGGATTATCGAGGATTAAGGTCAGTGGACCGAGGGTAAAATTATAGGTGAAGAATCTAATCTGCAGGTCCCCAGGAGGAAGAGGGGGTAGGATGGGGAAGGGAGCGACACAGACGATAGGAGGGGAAAGGAGAAGGGTGATCGTAAGGACCTTTCCCAGGCCAGCCTGGCTATTGTCCCGTCCCACCAGAGCAGAGCCTTGGGGAGAAAAAACTGCCCCCTGGATAGGTGCCCCTCACGCTGCCCTGCCCTGAGGAGCCAGGCTGGGGTGAATGCAGAAGAGGTTCCAAACTTCTTCCCCCAGAAAAACAAAATCCGTTTCCCCTAATCCCAGCTCTCAAGAGGCTCCTGGCAGCCACTTTCATGCACCCCTAGCCACGTGCTTTGGGGGTGACGTGTGCTTTCAGCAATCGGAGAGAGACTCAGCTGCCAGGCCAGTGAACGTGCCCCGGCCTCTCCCTCTCTAGCCCTGGGCTGCCAGGGGAAGCAGGAGGTGCACACAAAAACTGCTCTGATGCTGCGGCTTCTGCCCTAGTCATTCCCATGTGCCCTCTGGTACCGCGGTGCTTCCGACTGCCATCTGTAGTGTAAACTGAATAAGGACGGCGGTGGCTTCGGGTGGAAACCACACGGATGAGCCCCTGCTTCGAGATCCCAGCTCTGCCGAGTGTCAGGCACGTCGTGTGACACTCACACACACACACCCCCCGCCCGCCCCGTGCCTCACACACTCCCGCTGCCCAGCCAGAATGTGGCATATTCAGCTATGCTCCGGGCAAGCAGGAGAGTTTGGGCTGCCACTCAGTTTGGCTACTGCCCGGGGGCTGCTCTCCTCTCCCCGAGCAGTTCCTCGCCATGCGGCACAGCAGCAAGGCGGAGGTCAGTGCCCCAGGTGGGGTGGGGTAGGGCTATTGTGGGGGAAGAGGGACCCTGGAGCTATTGGGATGGATCTCTTGGAGGAATAGGGGGCAGGGCCCAGACAAACTCTTGTCGGGGCAGGGAGACAGGAGCCATTGGAGAAGGAACATTTTAAAATGAATCCTGAGATGCTCTGGCTTGTGTTATGCTGGCGGTCAGACGAGGGGGGTCTCATGAATTCACGTGACTCCAGGCACTGGGATTCTAAGAAAAACACCAAATCTCATGAGACTTACGATCCCATCGTGAGATTTGGCCACACGTTCTATGGATCTGGGCCTGGCAGAGGGGTAGTCCAGGGCTGCTGCTGGCAGAGGAAATGTGGATCTCCAGTGACTTCTGCATTTTGCCTGACTGGAAAGAAGAACCGGCCAGTTACTGTGTCACTGAGGCAGCTGGTGTTAGTCACCTTCCGAAATTAACCACGGGTCCATGTGAGCTGCTGCCCAGCTTTGCATTTCCCATCACAACCGCTCTGTCACTGGACGCTGAGTGTGCCTAGCAATGGGAAAATACAAACCTCAACTCCCGAGGGCAGGGCAGGGGGTACCACGGCTCTGGAATGAATCAGAACGTTTCTGCTCGCTGCTGTGACGCAGAGCAGGTAACGTGGGGAGGGGGGCAGGGTGAGTATGTGTGCGTGGGGGGGGAGGTGAGCGTGCATGTGATCCTGTGCTGGTAAGGTGGGGAGTGTGATTGTGATGGGATGAGCGTGCAACGCGGGTGCGGAGGAGCTGCGGCTTTTCTCATCTTTCCAGCTGGGAATTTCCTGCCTGTCCCGGTGACACTGGGCAGCTCAGGGCAAGGCTGAAGTGGCACATCATTAACTGTGCGGCGACACAGACTCCTGAGGCTTAGAATGACCCCCCCACCCCGCCCCTTTCCATCGTATTTGGACCCAGGCCGCTGGGCCCGGAACTCTCTGATTCACTCGCTGTCCCAGCTCTCTGAAGCGTCGAGGGGGGAAGATCGCTCCCCCATCCTCCCTGGCCAAGATACCGAGGGCTTTGGTTAAGACAGGCCCCGTACAGCCTTAATTTGCCCCTGTTTCTCTTCCAGTTTGTCTGGGGCCAGGAGGGGCCCATGGGGCTGGAGGCAGAGAGGGAAGGAGTGAAAGGGGGTTCTCATCAAAATGAGTCGGGGCGGGGCGGGGTATAGAACAGGGGAACTGCCAGACTGACTCTGAGCCGGGGGCCAGAGACTGTTCTGCTCCCAGGCTGTATTTCCTCCTGGCCCCGAAAAGTTAGGCCTGGCCTTGGCTAAGGTTTCGAGGCAGGATGCTAGAGCCAACACTTCGTAAAGCTTAGGCTTCAGCCATACCAGCTTTGCACCCCTTAAAGTGAAACTCGTCTTGCCTTGCCTAGGGGCTTGGCAGTTTTTAACACCATCTAACACCATGCCTTGAAATAAACTCTAGTTCAGACAAGGGATGTTTCATCAGAAGGAAACCTGCCCGGGGAGGTGGGGTGGGGGCTCTTTCTTCCAGAACTGCCCTCTGTACAGCTTCTTCTACCTTCCTCTGGAGCAGCCGGGACTGGCGCATTTGGAGACAGGACACCGGACAGGTGCACTTGGGAGAGAGAGCTGCGCTGGGGAACCACACCGTCAAACTCCCTGAAATACAGGTCTGCAGAGCACTGAATCCCACCTCTCTGAGTATCAGGGCTAAGAGCCCCCCAGCGATCCATGGATGGGCTGGAACATTCTGAAGAGGTGAAGGGACTTTCCAAGAACAGACAACAAGCCCCATAAGTCACTTGTGCCCAGAACTAGTGCCACATCCTCTCTTCCCCTGAAGTCTCTGGAGTCATTTCCTGAACCACACTGCATCCTTCCTTCCCTTGAGCCCTCCCTCCCCGCCCTGGGGTAGTTGCCCAGAATCAGCCACACCCTCTCTGTTCTAGGCAGCAGCTTCTTTAGTTTCTGTCCAGAGTTCCTTGGAATTGTGCCTTTCTCCCATCTGCCCAGGGTTCCCTGGCCTCCGGGAACAGCCTTCCCCAGAGAATGTGTCTCACTCATTGGTACAAGGCTGGTTCTTCTGAGGCTTCCCATGGGATGATGATAGCCTAGGGGCAAGCTCTTCCTTTCTAAATGGCTCTGGGTGTTGGACAAGCCAAACTGGTGATGTTATTCAGGGCCAAGTCCTCAGCTGGTGTAAATCAGGCACGCACCATTGGCTTCAGTGCTGATATACACCAGTTGAGGATCTGGTCCTTAATGTGGAGTCATAGAATCGTAGGACTGCAAGGGACCTCGAGAGGTCATCTAGTCCAGTCCCCTGCATGCAAGGCAGGAGTATTAGACCATCCCTGACAGGTGTTTGTCCAACCTTCTCTTAAAAATCTCCAATGATGGAGACTCCGCAACCTCCCTAGGCAATTTATTCCAGTGCTTAACCACCCTGACGATTAGGACATTTTTCCTTATGTCCAACCTAACCTGCCCTCCCCGGCGTCCGGCTGCAGGATTCCAGAGTGGTAGGCAGCTTGGAGGAAGCAGAGTTAAGAAGGGGGTTAGACACAGATCCCATGGGTGTTAACGCATGCGTCCCAGTCTCCTTTATGCTGTGATGGATCATTGGTGTCTCATGCTCTGTTGCCCGCTTTAGCCCAGTCCTTTGGCTTTGGCGAGAGTTATTGGACCCATTTGTCAGATGTGGGTGCTGAAGCACAGAGCGGTTGAGGCCTACAAATGTCCAAGTTGGGTGCCTAAAGCTAGGCCCATAAATCCACTTTCAGCTACCAAAATAAGTGATTTCCAGAGAAGAGGCGTACCCGATATTCCCACTGAAGCCAATGGGAGCTAGAGCTGCTTAAGATCTGTGATGTTCAGGCCAGCCAGGTGTGACACCGAGACCCCTTGGCAAAGGTCCCCTGTTCTTTGTTCGTCTCCGACCTGACAAACTCACTTCATCACATACATTGCTCCCCGGCTGTTTAGCCATAAAGGGTAACATGTGAGGTCTCTATTGAAAGCTGGTAACTTATCAAGGTTCATAATCGTGGTGTGATAATAAGGCATAAAGTGACTATACTGAAGTTGGTGCCCTTATGCTCTTAAAGTTAAGAGGAGTCACCAGGGAGAAGTACAACTCGGTGATGCCCTCTTCATGCAGGAGGGAGTGGTCACCTCTCCCTCGTTAGCCAGTGATGTCATGCAAGGTTCAATTGTTTACTTTTGCCCCATTGCAGAAAAGTCAATGCAAAACCAACAACTGCAAACAATAGAAACCAAGTGGAGGTCAAAAGGAAGAAATATTACAACAGACAGGGTCCCCCGGTCGATGAGTAAAGACTGTTTCAGTAGAGCACATAGTGGGGAGCGGCCCTCTGCAGCCTTTCCCTGAGGAGACATCTCATGGAAGGGGGGCTGGTTTTCATGACAGTTTGGATCCTGGTTCCCGTGAAGCCAGCCAGCTTTGCAACAGACTGAATGCTGGCGGGGGTGGAGGGACTCCCGCTTTATTAGCTAGGAAAGGGAACTTTTAATCAATGTCAGCCTTAGTTTGGGTTGCACGACTTTGTTTTGTATCGGAACCGTTTGTTTCCATCACTCTCTCCTGTTTCTAGTTAAATCTTTATTCTGAAATAAGCCTATTATTGGTTTGTTATAAATGCTCACCTGTGTGAGGCAGGAGCAGGGGTTTAAAGTAAAACGGGGGTACCCGGCTCCTTTGGGGGCACAGGATTTCTGTGAGTAGCCAGTGTTGGGGGCTGGATGTCACAGGGGAGCACTTCCAAGGGACTCGGGGATTGGGGTGCTCCTCTTGCTCACCTGCAAGGCAAAGAGAGGGCTGGCTGAGCCTGGAGGGGAGCGCTCGAGGGGCTGACGGGCTGGTGGCATTAGGGAGAGGAGCCCAGCACAGAATGGACTAGGGAGAAGTGATTCCTAGCTGGTGGTCCTTTCCCCCACTGGGTGAGGAAGGTTCCCAAGGGCAGGCTAGATTGTGGGTGCAGTAGGAAAAAGCGGAGATCCTTTCCCTGGGCTTTGTTTATCAGAGAACCCAGTTGTCACCTCCTCCTCCCTTGTGGTGCAGCTGATGCAGAGGTTGCTTTGACTCGCCTCTCCAAATTTAGCAAGAGCCCCTGAACGAGAGACGCTTCCTGTCAATGAACTCGCTTCAAGCACAGCCGCTGAATCATAACATTAAAGAGAATCCCCAGAGGCTGGGGCACTCTCGCCTTCTCTCATCCTCTGGAATCCGGGTTAAGGAGCAGCTGCCCAGGCCAGGTAGGCAATGGCCCTTCTCCTGGAGTCTCTCTTGCTCTTTTCTCTGCCCACCTTGCTTTCCTTCCTTCACTCTCTGCCTCTGTTTCCCTTGCCAAATCCCCTGTTGAGAGCCTCCTCTCCTGGTGCTGTTACCTGCTTCTTGTCCAAACCGCCCCAAGGCAGAGCAGCCTTGGGATGCTCACCTTTGGCATTGATTATTCGGGATGCAAAGTTCGGATCTGGATCAGAACTTTCCCAAAGCCTAGGGGCTGTGCAGATTCAGGATTTTGAACTGGCCAGTTAAGAAAAGAAGAAGAAGAAGAAGGACCAGGTGCACAATTCAGCCTTGGGTCGGAGCTGCCTTGAAGTTTGAGGGTGTTACCATCCCTCTGGCTGTTTGTTCAGACCCATCCCTATACGAAGCCAAATAACTTTCTCCTAGAAACCAGAGAAGGTTGCTAAGAGACACCCGTGTGATTTCCTAGCATATCACTTAAAAACTCAAGCTCTTCAAAGCAAGGAAACAAACAGCTAAGGACATCATAAATCTTAACTCTTGCCTCATAATAGCTGAAGACACGATCATTTTCTCACGTATAAAGACATGCGTATTTCACTGCAACACAACAACCTTATCTCTGATCTGTGAATTGTTTGTGGATTTTCTATGTATTATTCTTGTTATCTAGAGTTCAGTAAATAAGTGTTTTCTTTTACAAGATACTGTTACATGGGAAATATTGTCAACTCATAAGTGTATCAACTGACAGAAGAATGTTTTGGTCAATTACATATAATTGATGGCTCTTGAGACTGCAGTTATCCAATAGATGCTCTTAAAAATGTTCATTCCAGTTCTAGAGATGTTACCATTTCTATCTGTAAAAAGAAAAGGAGAACTTGTGGCACCTTAGAGACTAACAAATTTATTTGAGCATAAGCTTCCGTGAGCTACAGCTCACTTCATCGGATGCAATGTGTTCCTCATGTTCAGCATAGGGAATATTGCTGGAACTGAGAATATAGTTAAACCCAGAATGACCTTTTTAAGTGTACTCTATTACATAGGGTAATAGGAAAGTGTAGAACATTATCCATTTTGGATATTTGTGGGGTTGCATCTGGGGCTGATCAATATGTATTGTTAATGTATCCATATTGGGATGTCATTTTGATGTTTCGTTTTCAGAAATATTTTGTGTCGTGTTAAGTTTGGGATTATTTGTGAAAGAGCTGTATTTATGCTGGACCAGAGTTGAAACTCATGAGTTGTGATGCAATATGCATTAGTTTATATTTGTTTTATTTGTTACATGGGCAGGGGAAGATTTCTTATGCCCCTGACTATTCATTTCCTTTCCCTTTAAACGCTTAGATTTTGTAAATGTGCACCAATGGGATCGGTAACGACGTTGCTGTCACTTGGCAACCTGGCCTGGATTTTGAAACAAAGTTTTTGGTTTTGGAATTTCTTAAGTTTTTCAATTTTTTTTACTACATCTTCCATTTTTGGTGAGCGTGGAGGTGAATGAAGACAGAATTTGAAACATTTGTAATTAATAACACCCAGGGTTCACCAGATTAAAGGGAGGGAGTGGTCCTGGCTAAATTAAGAATGGCTCCCACCTGGATCATTCCGTGCACACTTGATACAATACGCACATTCCCTGCATAGCAGAAGAACTTGTTGCAGGATTGGGACCTATCTCAACCACAGATATGTATTGAGCACAACCTGCCTTCACTCCCAGGCTAGGTCCTAAATTAAAACACTTACCGGTCCAGTGATGTCAGTTAGGGGGGTGATGTTTTTATACTGGCAAAAGCCCTTGTATAGACACAATTTCACCAAAAGAGTGCTTTTGCCAGGATAAGCTGTGTCTCCACTTGGAGGATTTGTCAGTATAATGGTATCAGCATAATATACTGGTGTAGACCAGGCCTTCATGTTGTAAAGAAGTGCTCACCTGTTATGGCAAATTCAGCTCCAACCCAAGCCTAGACCCCATATTCTGAAGCCAATGCCCAACTCACCAGGCTTCAATGTGTCTCAGCAAGCCGAGAAGGGTGGCCATTAAGAATGCTGAGCATGGCCCTGCTGCTTCCAGATTGCACGTGAGCTGATAACATCGGCTCTGCTGCCTGCAGGACCAGAGTTCTGCTCCCAGGTTTGCTGTATGCTCTCTATGTGACCTTTAGGAAGTCGCTTACTCTCTATTCATCAAATACCCCCCATGGACCCATGCTCACCCCCTCCCTAGGCTCAGGGGTGTTTGGCAGATCGAGGGACACGAGAAAATATCGGTCACCACCTTCAACAAAGGCCATTCCAAGTCATTTTGTCCACAAATTATTAGTCGAATGAATAAAAAAATTCAGAAAACATTGTAGTTCCCATGAGTCTCAGCCCTCACTGTTTGCAAGGCTGAAGGAATTTCTGGGTCTGGGGAATTACAAGGATTCCTGGGCTCTATTCCTGGATCCAATCTAATCTAATCTGTATATCTAAGAGGGCATTTATTTGCCCCTCATCACCACAGTATCCCAATGACTGACTGTGTGGCCTTGGATATGTCACGTCACCTCTCTGTGCCTCAGTTGACCCATCAGTGAAATGGCTCTAACGATCCTTTCCAAGCTTGCAGTGTTGATGTGAAGCTTAACCAACTCATTTAGGTAAAGTGCTTTGGGATGCTTAGATGGAAGCAGCCCAGCGTTGCTTTTATTCACTGTCACAGCCACTGGGCAGGAACTCTGGGCTCACATCCGTCTATGGCCCAGTTTTCCCAGTGCATTTTCCATCTTCCCCAGGCAGCTTGTGTATCTGTTTAATGTCCGAGCTCCCTTGGCACAGCTGTTGCTCTGTGTGGCATGAACATCAGGGCATGAGATCCTGCCCCTTGGCCTCACCTGGGCCTGGTTTCCTTTGCTCCTGGTATTGCAGGTGAGACTCTCCACCTTCCTGGCCCAGGAGGAACCAATCCCAAATAGAAGCAGAGCTGACAAACCAACCAGCTACGTCACAGCTTCTGAGGCCTCTTGCTACAGCTGGCAGCTCAGAGGAAACTGTTCTTTCAAAGTGATGCTCTGAACTTCAGAGACTGCCCCATGGCAGAGGGAATTTCCTGTTCTGTAGCAGCAGCTGTTGGGTGGGGTGGGGGAACTGGGAGGAGACCCCTCTGCCAACCTTTTTGAAGGTGGATGCTTCAACTAGGCGCCAGTGGCTTGATCTGAAGAGGTGCTGAGCGCCCACGACTCCCACCGACTTCACTGGAGTCAGTTTGGATTGAGACCCCTCGGATGCACCTCCTTGGATGCTGGCCCTGGTGGACTCCTCTCCTTCCTTGGCATTTAGACCCGTGAGATACACGTGGGCGTCCTCGGCCGTCTTCTAGCAGAGCGACACCCATTCAGCGTCTCTAATCTCCCCGTAGAAGGCAAACTTCCCAGCTCCCTGCTACTTGTCACTCGAGGCACTGGAGGAGAAGAGAAAAGGAGCCCAGCCCAGCCTTCCCCAGGACGGTGAGGTCTGCCGGCTTGAGCCTGCTGGTGTGAAGTGCCCCCCAGCTCCCCCCCGTCCCTACCGTGCTGGAGTTTGCTCCTTCTTGACAAGCAGCTGGGGAAATATTTCCTCCCAGTCCCCGCCCCACACCAAATCTTTGGAAATCCTCCTGCAGGGGGTGTCCAAAGCAGCCAGAGCCGCTCAGGGCTAAATCCTGTGCAGTGTCATGGCACGCTCTTCTCCCACTGACTTCTCTGGGCACGGGGCCACTGAGGCCTCAGCATTGTGCATGCTCCAGCCCTTGTACAAAAGGCCATTGAATGAAATTCTGCCATGTCCTTTGCTCATCTATGCATTGCAAATAGCCGGCTGCTTCCTCATAGCTTGTGCTCCCAACACACTACCCTTCAGTGACCCCTGCTGGCAGAAGCTGGGTTTGCACTAGCTGCGAACTGCCCTCTAGCCAGTGCTCCTGTCCCAGTCCCTGCAGTGACTCCTGCTGGCAGAGGCTAGAATTGCACTTCCTTTGAGCTTCCAAACAGCTGTTGCTCATGCACCCCACACAGGGCCAGAGCCTTGGTGTGTGTAAAGCAGCACAGAAGTTGCTCCATTGACTTACACCCACCAAAGCCTGGCCCATATCTGTAGTGTTTGTGAAATGCATGAAAACAAATTCAATACCATAGCGACGTGAAACGACTGAAAGGCTCTGAATGACTCTGGTGTTGGCCACATCAAAGGAGTGGGGTCGATGGCGGTTTGCTGAAGTCCTGGGGTGAGGTGTGTCTCTCTCTCTTGCACACAAACAGCGATGTTCTATGGGTTGTTACAAAGGCTGTTTGCAGGAGCGTTAGTGACCTGCTGTCCTTAGTGGGTGTGCGCCAGGGCTGGGCTGGCTGTTTGTGGTTTGGTGAAGAACTGTGACAGGAAGCTGCCTGCCAAACAAATCAATGGACTTTCTTTCACTGTATTGATGGGCTCTTCCAAACATGCATGGACGGGCCAGCTGCTGGGTTGTGCTGTCGAATGAGTCTGGAGGTGCATGTACACGACTGTGCTCCAGTCCTGGGTCGCTGTTTGCAGCTTTCTGTGGAGGTGGTTGACTTCTGGAATACCCCTGTTCTAGATCTCAGTGGTCACTTTGTCATGGAGGTGCTTGCCTACTGGGTTACCTGGATCTCTGCACTCAGACTGTTAGGGAGATGTTTGTATACGGGGTAGCCCAGTGCTGGATCTCAGCAGCTGAATTGCTGGGGAGGCTTGCACATGCTGGGGTACCTGGATCGCTGCACTCAGCTTGCCATGGAGGTGAATGCATGCTGGGTATTGTCATATTGCGGGGTTGCACTTTGGAAAATTTCACTGCAGAACCCAGCCGAGATCATGAAAAGTGATGGCTAATTCAATCAATCAATCAACCAAACCAAGAAACCTAATAAACCCCAGCATTTCACCATGGCAGCCGTGTGAGACCCTGTTGTGTGGTATCTATGGGGAGATCCGGCCAGGTGGAATCTCTTTTGCCATGATAACGGGGACTCGTGAAGACCTCCCTCACACTCACAAACTCACCCTCGTGGATGTAGCTACAGCCTTGGGAAAAGACTTGCATCTTTCACAGCTTGGAGCCAGTTCATTGATAGGAAAGGCCAACTCTGAGGTCCCACAGAGCAGGCCAGGTGCCCCCTCAGCATGGATCTTTCCTGATCCCCTCCCCCTGCTGCCCCCATCCACTAAACTGGTCCATGCAGAGGTCAAGGCCACCTCGGCGCCCCCCCCTTTTTGGGACTCCTCCTGGTACTTTTTGCATCCTAACAGGAGGGCTACCAAATCCTCCATCTGGACTCTCTTTTTTTGGCAGGGGTGAAAGAAGGGCCATCTCCCTGCATGCTATTGGCTAATCCCCTGTAATCCCCATCACGTGACGCCCCGGGATAGCTTGTGTTCCACAGGCAGGTTGTCAGAATGAGGGCTGCTGTCTGTGATCTTGCTGAAGGAGCTGCTCACCCCAATGCTGGGGGTCTGAGAGCAGAGTGCACCAGCCAGGGCCCAAAGAGATGGGGAAGGACCTCTGAGGCAGGAGGCTGGGGGGCATGGCAAGGTCGGCGAGGGCTGCCCGCAGCTGTGCTGGGTGGAGGAGGAGGTGATCCCAGGTAAGTGCCACTTTCCAGCCTGGGTCTGAGACTTGGAGCCAGCTCTGCAGTCAGGCATCCCAGCCAAGTGAGCAGCAGGACCGAAGTCCTGAGTTCCTATCTCTGCCTTCCTGCTGGGATCTGCTGGGATGCTGGATCTGACAGTCCTTGGCGTGCGGGGCCAGGACACGCTTGGAGGCGTGCCCTTGGCTCGGCAGACCTCTTGGTCTGACAGAGGCGCTTTGCTCCTTGAGGGTGTGCTCCCAGCGAGGCTGATTGGGAAGGGGATGGGGGAGGGACGAGGGCACTCTGGGCTGTGAGTCCACCTCAGTTTGAGAGATGAATCCTGTTGTGACTCTACCTCGAGGCTGGCGACAGGCATGTTTTAGAAATGAATTAAACCCGACTTTCAGCAGCATTTCCTGGGGGCTCTTGCTGCCCATCTGTCTGTTTGGCTGCAGCCCTCTAGTGCCCGCTGTCCTCTATGAGATTCAGTTGTTGAGGCATGCCAACCGGCTACTGTACCTCCTCCCGTCAAAGGGACTCGGTCACGTGCCAGCCAGCGTGGAGGGTTCCCAGGGAGACACAGGCACTGGTGGGGAAGTCAGGGCCAGGCTAGCAAAGCTGTATGTGCATCAAAGACGGCCACGTTGTGGAAGAAACGCAGCCTTCCCTCTTAGGTTGGCTGCAGCAAGTCAGAGACAGTCTTTATTCTCAAGCAATTGCAAGGAGGAGAGAGTGCACATTGAAAGGGATTAAGTCCCCAGTACCGCTCTGCATCTGATCATGCTGCACAGGAACCTTATCGGGGGTGGCAAACTAAGTCCCCAGTACCACTCTGCATCTGATCATGCCGCACAGTCAACAAGTGGGATGGCGTAAGCCCAAAGGGACAGATGGCAACACGAGCAGTCCTCCTCCGATACCCCAATACAGATTTCAAAAGGTCTCTTACCTCTATTGTGGCGCCATGGGGTTGGAAGGGGAACGGTCCGCAGCAGCCACCGCTGTCTCAGCAGGCGTTGCCATCCGCGTCACGGCACCAAATTGTGGAAGTAGGAAGAGGCAAAAAGAGGCTTTGAGGGCAGCCCTCTTAGTTTGTTAGAGACAGAGCAACAGTCAGGCTAACACAGAACCATAATAAAGCGAGATTTGTAGAGACAGGACTGGTGAAGTGTATGGGAAACTGCAAGCAAAGCTGTTTTTTAACCTTGCTTTGAGATAACAATGGAATGTAATTGTTAGCAGGAAATGCTGAAAACAAATAAGATATCAGAAAGAAAAATGTATAAACAAGGCACAGCTTTGTTTACTGAAAAGGTAAAAATTTTGCTGTATATTGTTTTGTATTTTGAAGATTTGCATAAGGACAGACACCCTGTCCAAAACTGTTGCCTTCCTTCTTGCAATTGCCAGAAAGTAAAATTGTCTCTGACTTGTTGCAAACAACCTAAGAGTGAAGACTGAGTTTTCTTCCACAGGGTGAAAGGAGACCCAGCTAGCCCCATCCCCACTCCCTAATGCCCTGGGATCCTGCCGGGGACAAAGATTTGGGATCATTGTAAGAGCACAGCTAGGATTCCACATCCAGCTCCGGGCACATTGGGATAGGAAAGAGGCTGGTAAAATGAACCAGCTTCGGAGAAGAGGCACAAAAATGACAAAGGGGGAGGAGGGGTTAATTTATCTGGAAAGATTAAACGAGCTAAAGGCTCAGTTCTGCTCCTGGTTACAATCAATTGACTTTGGCAGCCCCAGGATCTGTTAGAGACAATGGGCTTGCCCCAAAGGTGTGGATCGACACTGATCTGGCTGTTTCGGAGCAACTTTCCTTAGGAATTTTCCCCATCTGCCCCTTATTCTGAGTACTCCACTTAGCTTGGTACAGCAAGTTTGGACACGCTTATTTTGGCCTAGAAGGGGCCCAGGTTGACCTAGTCTAATGCAGTTTGTCACTTGGCATTGCCTGAATTGACGTGAGATGCTTTTACCTGCAATAAGAGCGTCCACTCCCAAACTCACTCCAAAATAATGAAATCAGTTTTATTTCCCCCTGGGGTTATTTCAAAGGCCTGGCAAGAGGATAGATCGCCTGGAAAGCGCAGAGCTAGTTCCAAGTTCCCAACACTGATGCCTGGGCCGGATTTTCAGAAGAGCCCAGCCTCAGTGGGCCTTCTTTTGGTGCCTAAACCTGGCCCTTGCATGTGCATGACGTGAGAGACAATCACCGTCTCGGATCTGAGCCCGGAGAACAAGGAGGTATAACTGGGAGAATTGAGGTGGACTGTCAGACAGGACTTCCCGATAGCGTGTGGAATAGCCGCCCAAGGGAAGCAGGGAAGCCCCAGAGCTGCAGACAATTATAACCAGACTGGATACAGCAGAAGAAAATTCACTGTATGGACCAGTCCTGCCCTGGCTGGAGGGATGGATCTGAGGAGTTCATTTTTATGAGAAAATACTCCCCCTCCCTCCTGCCCTGTCAGAGACTCCACTCCTCTGGCCCCGCTCCCTTTTTTGAAAAAAAATTTTTTTTTTTAATTTGCCCAGTGCAGAACTGACGATGTTCCGCGTGCTTGGTGTAAGCTGGACAGCTAGAAAAGCAGACATGGCAGCTGTGTCATGCCGACCCCGGGACGGGTTCTGTACCCATCGGTGGTTAACCTGTCATTGGTGCTCCCTGCCACTGCTTCTGTTTTCAGACCCCCTAGTCCTGGGGGCTAATGCTCCTGCCCAGTGTCTGCCTGTCACGTTGTGTGTTAGACATGCAGGCCGTCAGCTGTGAGACCTCCTGGTGGGTCAGTGACCCGCTGGCACTGGGGTACTTTCAAGTGTCCTTTGCAACCTTTTTAGGCCAAGACTTGTGACAGTGCAGGGGACAAAAGCATCAGTCCAAGCAAATTTGTCTCCAGGGATGGACACGGGGTAGAGAGAGGGATGGATGATGGACTGTGCCCAAGTCCTGGAACTGCAGTTGCAGATTCTTTGGGCCTGATTCTCCGTTGCCTATGCAGTCATACCCCCGGGGGAAAAAGAGCGCAGAGGGGCTGGAAAAAGTCTGCCAGCTCAGAGTGGGATCAGGTCTTTTGTGTTTTCTTCCTGCTGCACTAGGGTGACCAGATGTCCCAAATTTATAGGGACAGTCCTGATTTTGGGGTCTTTTTCTTATATAGGCTCCTATTACCCCCCACCCCCTGTCCCGATTTTTCACATTTGCTGTCTGGTCACCGTATGCTGCACAGCACAAACTGCCCTTCCTGGGCAGATCTGCTTTAAGTTCCAGCGACTACTGCAGACTGCCCCTAGCTGGCACTAACGAGCCCCTGGCTGGAGATCTCAGTTAGTGTTTCCTTTGTGACCATCGGCCCTAGGAGTAAAGGGGAAGATCTAAAAAGAAGCGAACACACAGGGGTGTAGAGCTCCTTAGGGGCAGGGATGTTGGAGGTGGAAAAATCCATCCTATGTTACCATAGATCACTGAGCTGGTTCCCTTCGGCTGCATCTGCCCTTAAGCGACCACACTTGGCCTGAGCCACAAAGACCCATCCAGTAGCAACAGTCCCACCCCGGTTAATTTAGCAGTGAGTGAGGATCCTGCATAGCCCAGCAGCCTCTCCATCGCAGACCCCTGTGTGGTCCCTGGGGATCCCTGAGCTTGGTTCCTTGGAGATGACTGGGTCACTGGCAGGTTAGGCTGGTTAAGTGTGTAATTTGGATGGAGAACTTGATTCTGATCTGACCTCCACTAGATTTACACCCGTGTATCTCCTTTGCTGTCAGGGGAGTTACTCCTGATTTACACCCAGAGATTCCGGCTTTTTGCATTCGGGTCCAGATGTAGGGTGTGACGTGTGAGCTCCCTGTCTAGCTTCCTGATGAGTCTGATCCGAGCCCCCAGGGACAGTGACCCCCCCCTGCCAGTTACTGCATGGCCCCAGCCCCTGTGCCAGGTGCTGTGAGTGAGCAGTTTGCTCTTGTCCTCCTTGTGCCAGGCTCCCCCATGCTGCGGCCAGACTGAGAGGGAAGCGAGCGAGCGGCGATGAAGGGGGAGCGCCGAGCCATGCTGCACTGGCGGGAGGCAGATTTCCAGGAACGATGCACCTACATCGTGAAGGACCAGCCGTGCGAAATGCTCACGCGCCCTGACTTCCCTCGCGCACAAGCCTCCTTACCCCGAAACTTGGCCTTCCGGCGCACCAGCAGCCACAAGGTGAGTTGCAGACACCAAGCGCTTGGCTTTTCCTGGGAGCCCTGGCCAAGGCAAGAGGCAATGGGACAAAAGGAGGGGCTTTGAGGTGCCCCCTCACCAACCCCAGGGAGGGGGCGTCAGACCATTGCTCTGGGCCAGTGGTTCCTAAACTTGTTCCCCCACTCGTGCGGGGAAAGCCCCTGGCGGGCCAGGCCAGTTTGTTTACCTGCCGTGTCCGCAGGTTCGGCGGATCGCGGCTCCCAATGGCCGCGGTTCAGGCCAATGGGAGCTGCTGGAAGCGGCGTGGGCCGAGGGACGTGCAAGACACTTGTGCACATTCTCACATACATACGCACCCCCCCCCCGTGAATGTACACGTGGATCTGTTAGTGAACCTGCGACCGTGCAAACACACCTGCTCGTGCTCACATACGTGCATGTGAACATACTAATATGCGCACATGCTAACGTGCAGACACATGTGTACACCCCTGTGCTCATGCTCACACGCACGCACGTACCTGTGTGCACACCTCACACCGACAGACGACAGTCACCAGCGGGCGGGATCGAACATGCTCCTCACTTGCAACCTGCCACTCGTGCTTATCGCACACCATCAGCGGGGGCACACCGGCAGGCCTGCACACAGACGGGGCCGGCGTTCACGTCTTGCTGCTTCCTGCGGGGTGAAATGAAAGCAGCCGGGGCTGGGCGGGTGCGGTGACAGCCAAAGGAGCCTGAGCCTCCAGGGTGTGACTGCAAGGGAGGAAGCTCCCAGGCAGGCCCCGCGAGGGCTGTATCTGCCTGTGGTATTCACCAAGTGACAGCCTCTGGGCTCGGCTTCCTCCCATCAAAGCAGGAGAGCGAGACACGCAGCCACGAAGGCATTAACCTTCCCCTCCCTCCCAGCCCTCTCCTCCCTGCAGCCTGGCCTTGTCGGGGCAGGTGCCCAGCTGGTGGAGTGAGGGTGGAGGGCACATTCCCTTCTGACAGGGAGCCCTGCCTGGCCGCGGCCTGTGCCCAGAGCCCTAGGCCTGTCGCCGCTGGCTGTGTACCACACGTCGTGGTGGGGTGGCATGCCATGGCGGTGGGCGGCCTGGTGATGTCTCACAGGCTCCCTGGCTCTGACTCTCAGCGTTAACCCTCTGCCTTCACCCAGGGAGTGCCCTGAGAACTTGCCACCTTGTCTTTCTCTGTCCCCACAAAGGCCCAGGGGCAAGTGGAGGCCCTGGCAGCTAGCAAACCAGGGGCGCCCTGATTGCATCCCCCGCCCCCAGGGTGTGAGCACTAGACCCTGCTGCCATTCCGAGGGAGCCGGAGGTGGCAGATTTCCAGGTGCCGAGCTCCAGCCCAGTGGCTAGGCCACGCCCAGAGCTAGGGACAGCCAGAGTAGGGGCTGGGGGTGGGGAGGGGCTTCTCCTGACTTGTGTGCAGGTGGGAACATGGGCTGGGTGGCTGCTCTTGGGGCGGGGGTGGGGGTGAGCACAGAGCAAACCCTTCGCTGGGATTCCCGCTCCCCGCACCGTGCCAAGCTTTCCACCCTCCCGTAGAGGGGATGCTTTCTAGCCCCATCTACCAGCAGGAAATGTGAGTGTGTGTGAGGGGGCAGTGGCGGGGCGGGGGCTGCTGTTGGGAAGGAAGGAAATGCAGAGGAGGAACGGTGAGTCGAGGGGGGAGCGAGGCGTTCAGAGGGGCTGGGAAGGGCAACAAGCAAAGGAAGTAGAAGCGAGGGAGCAGGGACATTCCCAGCAGCTGGGTCAGGCTGGGGTTTTCCTGCGGTGTCAGGCTGTCCCGGGTGGAAGGGGTGAGCTAACCCTGCCTGGCACGGGGATCCGAGCAAGGAAAGGCTGGGGTTTTCCTGTGCCTCCCGCGGGAGAAAGGCCCGGGTGTATTACACCAGACTTGCTGTCGCAGCTGGAACAGGAGGTGCATTGATGTGCCTGGCTGGGAGAGGTTCTGGTGGGCCACTCCCCTGGGCCGGAGTTCCTCTGCCACCTGGTGATAGCCCTGGGCATGCCAAGCCAAGCCGAGGGGAGCCTCACGCAACTTGGTCCCAATCCAGTCAAGGGCAAAATTACCCTGGAGTGAACTGGGGCAGGCCCAGCATCAGCCTCTTCTGGGACCCTCCCTCCTGCCTGGGCAGGTGCCCCTCCCTCCTTGCAGCCGTGCTCACCCTGTGCAGATGAGCAAAGCCCACATGGGCCGTGGGCGCTGCTGGCTGCCCAGCTAAATGGAGGTGCCTGACCCAGCTTGGCCGTCCCATTGTGCAGAGAGCACGTGGCGGGAGGGGGAGGGAGCTGAGGGGTGGGTAGGGAAAGAAGGGGCAATGAGCCACGGTGACAAGCGGGGGTAAGATATTAGCCAGACCCCTGCTGGTCCCCCACCCCGTGCCTGCCCCCACTGCTCTCCTGCCTCCAGCCCCGCGGCCGGCTCAGCCTGCTCCGTGGGCCCGCAGCTGGGAACCTGCCAGGGGAGCGCTCTGATTAACACATATGCCTGCTCCCCTTCCCAGCTCTTGTGTGTTGGGAGGGTTGCGGGGGGAGGGGGGGAGGGACAGAGTCCTGCAGGATCGGGAGGAGGAGGAGGAGGAGGAAGGGGCGGGATGGGGGATGGGGAAGCAGAGCAGAAGACGCACTTCCCTCCTGTACAATTTCCCTCCAGCGTAGAGGAAATCCCCCCAGTTCTGTGCACCCAAGGGCAGCCCAGGAGACGGCGGAGGGAACAGGGCTGAGGAGCGGGGTGCCAGGCAGGGATGAGCGAGAGGGAGGGTGCGGCAGAGGCAGGGGATTCGACTCCCACGCTGCCCCTTTGCTAGGGTGGAGGGGCGGCTTTCCCCACCCCAGCTGCCTTTGCAGGCTCCACGTGCAAGGACGCTGCGTTTGCTGGCGGCTGATGCTGAGGCCAGGAGCGCCTGCCCGCACCCAGTGGGAGGAGGCAGAGAAGGGTGCGAAGCGGCCAGATCCCAGTCCAAACCCCTCGCAGTGCGGGCCTGCGGGCAGCTGGAATTTCTCCTCGCCCCTTCGCACCGGCAGAGTTTGCATCCAGCCCTGCAGGTCACCAGCCTTTGGGCCAGGGGGAGGCCAGACCCGGCGTGTTCCAGCCCAGGCCCGTCTCTGGGTCTGCTGGAAGAGACACGCTGCTCCGTGTGCAGAGTCTGTCCTTGTGGCAGGACTGAAGGTGTCTCTGGGTGTAGCAAGGCTGGAGTGTTTTGGGGAGGCTCCGGGGTTCTTTGAGAGGCTCCAGCCCCAGGAAGGGGCAGCAGGAGCCAGTTCCTAACACTCTGATGGGAATCGGAAAAACTTTCATTCACAGTCTAACTCGGTTTATCTGTGCTGCTCTCCCCCTCAATGAAGGGTCTGCCTAATCCCGTTTAGGGATTAGCGTGTCAGGGGCCTGGGCTAATTAACGCCAGACTGATCCCACAGACAGTGCTGTCCATCACCTGTTTGCTCCGCCACCAAAATCTGGTCTCCCCAGCTGGGTTGCATTGACGGTGACAACGAGGCCTGCTACAGGGGAGCGGGGAGGTGGCGGGGGGCCTTGGGCTGCAGTGGTGGGAGGGTGCATGGGGCGTACGGCATGGGGGAAGGGGAATGGCTGTGTGTGTGTGTGCAGGGGGGGCGTAGTTTTGGGGTATATGTGTGTGTCAGGAGTGCTGTCAAGATTCGGGATCCAAGGAGGCTGCTGGGATGTTCCCTGGAGCCTGTTCCCAGGCGTGGGAGGAGGGCTGGCCGGTGCTGACTGCATGCTCGTGCCCCTGCAGGTGGTGGCGGTGCTGAGCCGAGAGTACATCCCGGCGGGCACGTGCTTCGGGCCGCTGGTCGGGGAGGTCTACACCAAAGAGAACGTGCCAAAGAACGCAGACAGGAAGCACTTCTGGAGAGTGAGTAACGGCTCCCTCCTAGGCCAGCTGGGAGGGTGACGGGATCGGTGTGTTCTCCCCAGCCCCAGGGGCCGTCCCCTCCCGAGGGCTTTCACCCATTGCGCAGGGCTATCTGTGCAGCCTTCCTCCCAGACATATCTCTGCTCCTGGCAGCCAGCCAGAGCGGGCGGCTTCCTGCGGGGGTGGAAGGCTGCTCTAACAGCCAGCTACCAAGGGTGCCCGGGGCGGAGACAAGCAGCACCTTCCCTAGAAGGCTTGGGTCACCAGCACTATGAGACAACCTGCTTCTGCCAGGCCCTCCGCTCCTCCCGAGCCCTGCTCAGCTCCACTGGCCCCAACCTGCCCCATTGACCAGGTTGTCTGGCAGCAGGCGAGCTCAGAGGGCACGAGGCCATCAGGGTGCCAGTACCTGGGAGACAGTCACTGGCATCTTCCCAGAGCTGGACGCAGCATGGGCCGGCCTCTGGCGCAGTCTTTGGAAGACACTTGAATCAGGGAATCTCCTTGTGGGAAGGTTTTGCTGTCTCCAAAGCACTCTGCCTCCATCCCCAGTCTGGTCCCCCAGCGCCATAGCCGGACCTTTGGGGGCACTGCCTTCCACTCGTGTAGCCATATAGGGCTTGGGTGGCTGGGGTCGCACGGGACCTCATGGCTGCCAGGGAGGAGTCCAGGGACTCTACGGCATTGCCAGAAGCAGTGTCTCCGCGAGTGGGTGCTGTATCGATGCCCCAGCATGCTGATGGGCAGATGGTGTGGCTGGGGAGAGAGTCCTAATGGGAGAATGCGTCACATCTGAGTGTCCTGACCAGAGCCCCTCACCTGTCCAGGGCCTGGAGTCCACCCGGGGGCTGCCGGTTAAGGATGTGTCTGCAGCTCCAGCCCCCACACCCGAGCTAGCTTTAATGTGGCTACCGCTGGTTTCGGAGCGTGGAGCCGCTGCCGGGTGGGCTTCAGCGGCAGTACAAGCCCCGGGTCGTCGCTTGCGGGGCCAGCCTGTGCTGACGTACATGCTGCCGTAGCTTCACCGCTCCAGCCCCTGAGCTAGCTCGGTTAAAGCGAGCTCGGGAATGTCTGCCCGACCTGCGGTCACGCCCTGGGCCCACAGTAGCGACGTACTCGGAATGATCATTTGCTCTTTTATTGCACCTTCCTCCGAAGCACTTTACATACGTCAGGGAATTAAGTCTCTCACCCCTGTGCAAGGTGGCTCAGTATGGCTACCCCTCCTTTACAGATGGGGAAACTGAGGCATGGAGCAAGAAAGTGAGGCAACTCTGGCAGGCACAGCAACAGAACTCAGGAAGGGAGGCCCGCCCCTGCTCCCTGTGCTGTGCTCTCACCATTAGACAACCCTGCCTTGGGTTATTTACACAGAGTAACCCGTGCCCAGGAAAGGGGGAGAGGAGGGGAACTTCTGCTGGTCAAACTGCAAGTGAAAGCCCCTTTCTGCATTCCCCATTTGTGCTGGGAATTTCAGGTGGCCGACAGCATGCCCCAGTGCTTGCTGGGGAGTGTTTTGGTTTGGGGGCTTTTTTTTTTCTTTTTTTTTTTTGCTTTGGTTCATTTTTCTTGTTTCTTAAAAGGAAATAATCCCATGGCTGCTCGCCAGCCAGTGTTTAGCCCTCCGGCCTTTGTCAGCTCTTCCTGCTCTTCAAAGCACCGGGCGGCTCTGAGCTGTTTGCCTCCCGGAGCGACAAGGGGAACGGACCAGCCCTTTCTGGGCCCCTGTCCAGTTCCTCCTGCCGGGAGGCAGAACCAAGTCAGGTGCCAAAAAACACCGCAGAGGCGAAGGTCGCGGCTGCTGAGTTTGAAACCAAAACTCTCCCCGCGTGGGGTGATGTCAGCAGGGGCTGGGATAAAGCTCCTCCTGTACCCAGTGCTCTGGTAGTGACTCATGAGAACCCCACAGGGTGAGTGCGACAGGCAGAGAGAGAGAGATCACAGGCGGGCTGTAAGTGTCGCATGTACTTGGGACCTCGTCGCTCTCAGCAGCTGCTCACGGCGCAGACGCTCCCTGGCTGAGGTGCTCAGAACATTGGTTCTTCCAGCCCTTTTGAGCTGGACCCATTTGGGCGGAGGGTAACATTGCCTCTGGGGCTGACCCCTGGCAGGGAGCGGTTGGCTTTGTGAAAGCGAAAGGAACAGCTGTGTGCCGGTGCATGGAACTCGTGGATGGGGAGAGTCCGGACTCCTGGGTTCTATTCCTGACTCTGGGAGAGAGCTCGCTCCGGTGGACTCAACTTGCAGCTGAGAGCCAGGACTCCTGGGTTCTCTTCCATGCGGACCCGACACGGGGCAAGTCACTTCCCTCCTCTCTACCTCAGCATCCCGTGTCTGTTAAAGGGGGATAACAAAACTGGGTGACCAAGTACCCATCACCATCAGTGACCAACCTAGTGGGCACAACCCTGGAGGCCCCAGAGGCAGCGTAAACCTCCTGCCAGATGCACCGGCAGGGGATGCTCGTTTCGCTAAGCGCCCCCAGCTCTGTGGCTAACCAGACTGTCTCTTCCCTTCTGCCTCCTACAGATTTACGCCCCGTGGGGCGAGCTTCACCATTTCATCGACGCCCATGACCCACGCCGCAGTAACTGGATGCGCTACGTCAACCCCACCCCTGACGCCCCGGCCCAGAACCTGGTGGCCTGCCAGAACGGCCT